>NC_087517.1:46960795-47610420 GCF_963921805.1 Phalacrocorax carbo
GGGACAGAAATTCTTTTTCCAAACTGTAGTGTAAGTCCCTTTCATCAAACACTGGAAGATGATCTAATTACCATCTGCTAATATGCATGCCTTCCTACACTGACACAGTAGACACAATTTGATGTTATAGGTTATTGCTAAGTGTTGTTAAACAGTCACCATATTGCATTCCTATAAATACATAGTTTTCAAAATGTGTAAATTCTATTGGCATTCTATGAGAGAGAAAACTGTTAAATAAATATAAGTTATTGGGCTCTGTTATTCTGATGGGAATAAAACACAAAAATGTTTGTCAGTGGGCCAACAATTTACCACAATTAAAATACGGATAATGATAACATCCACAGATGCATTCAACCAAATAAAAAAATTCAAAGCTATCTACAATCCTTACACTCCAGCATGAGTCAACCACTAGGAAGATAATTTCTTCAGAGGCATCTTATTTCAAAATTGTCTCATAGTTAAGAACTAGACTACTTACATCTTCCCTGTCTTTAGTCTTCCAGGTTTATACTATCTTCCCAGTCTCCAATATAAAATTTTCTTTGCCTCTTATGCAAATATGAATGTGTGAAAGGCACAGAGTTGCCCAGGAAAGTGTAAAGTGTTACTGAGAAAAAGGCATTCTGTTATTTATAAGAAAATTATTCTGATGCAGCAAAATATTTGTCAGTAGGCCAACAATTTTCCATGATAAAATATGGCTTATGAGAACAAATGGCTTATAAGGCCATTGAAAAGATTTCTTCAAGCATCTGAATACTGACTATGGTGCTGAATCCACGTGCTTGGCAAAATAGCTTTCTCTGTGGTCTGCTTTATGTATACTTATGTGTTTTGGATGAAAGGACTTTAAAATCCTTAATGTTCTGTTCCTGCATCCACGAAAGTCAGTAATAAATTTCCATTACCTTCAGTTGCATAGAAACAGGATCTGACTGGTTAAATCTTGCTACTTCCCATCAAAATGCAGTCGTGTCTTTATCAGTAAGGCTGTTTTCACAGCAGGACAAGCTTGAACAGCAAAATGTGAAGCAAGGAGAGTGGGGGCAGAGATATAAACAAACCCAAGGATTCTTAGCTCTTTATCTCAGCTCTGAGCATTAGGCTGCAGAGTCCCTAAGTTTTATGTTTTTGTAGACTCCAAGCACTTTGAAACTGCCTCACACATAGGTGGCACTCAGGGCTGCCTAGGTTGAGACTGTGGTATGTTCCAGGTAACACCTGGCTTCTTGGAGCACATTTATTTTTGCTGTGTGAAAGAACTATATTTGTTTACTTAACAAGCAGATTTACTAGAAAATATATTAGACATGGCTTTCACTCCTAATCAACGACATGATAGCTTCTTAAGCAGACTCCTGTTCACCTATTTGCCTTTCTGTTTGAAGGAACTTGCCAATCACTATTAAGGTTTCTTAATGAGTTTAGCTTGAAAAATCAGCTACTGTGCTGCAGATGCCCATCCATCAACTTGCTTCTGCACTTCCCATCAAGAACTTTGGCTGTATGGTTATTTATCTGTTAGGGCAGTAAAACTATCCCAACTTCTCATATATTCTGACGGGCTTTTAAGAGAGCATCATTTAGAATTATAGAGCTATAAAGCCCTCTTCCTTCATTATTCGATAAGCAGACCCTAAATTGATGTTATATATTCTTTCTTGTTTGTAGATATCAAATATGTCCTATCTGTTATACCCATCTGTGCATGTTGTTCTGGCCTATGTTAATAAAACTTTACCATAGAGACAGAGGCCTTATTCAGAAAATTAATTTATTTCAGTGACTAAAGACAAAGTAAGTTTATAGCCTATGTTTAACACTGGAGAATCTGTATAGGCATGGAATGAAGTGACAATGTAATTAACATGAAAAAATGTGAAATGTGAAAAATGTGAACAAAGTTTCAAATGGAATGAGCTCTTAAGTAGACACCAGTGAATTCACTGCTCAACCAAGGTTTTTCTTCTCTGTGGTTCTTTCCCTGTGTGGGGCAAACACAGGGAAACACAAGCCCCTGTCTAGGCTTCTCTGTCAACTTTACTGAAATAGAATAGTGGGCAAAAAAGCCTAGAGCAAAGATGCTCAGTGTCCTTAGAAAGCAGTCTAAAAAGAAATGAAAATTATATACAGAATTTCACTATTTTTACTTGCATACCCTATGGCTAATTTATAAAGATGTGGAATCAGTCAACCAGTTTCTGTAGACCTCAGTTAAGTATATCACAGAATCACAGGTTGGAAGGGACCTCAGGGATCATCTAGTCCAACCTTTCTAGGAAGAGCACAGTCTAGACAAGATGGCCCAGCACCCTGTCCAGACGACTCTTGAAGGTGTACAACATGGTCAAGTCAACCACTTCCCTGGGGAGATTATTCCAATGGTTGACTCTCCTCACTGTGAAAAGTTTCCCTCTCGTGTCCAATCCTAATCTCCCCAAGAGCAACTTGTGTCCATTCCCCCTTGTCCTCTCCATGTGACTCCGTGTAAAAAGGGAGTCTCCATCTTCTTTGTAGCTGCCCCTTAAGTACTGGTACATGGTGATGAGATCCCCTCTAAGCCTCCTTTTCTCAAGGCTGCACAAACCCAGTTCTCCCAGCCTATCCTCATATGGCAGCTTCCCAGTCCTTTGATCATCATATGTATGATTCTGGTCTCAGTGCAGTTCAGGCTTTTGTAGACCTGTCACTGTGCATCCAAAACATACATATCCTTCCTGTGAGGAACATATACGCTGAAGGAAAGATGCAGTTGTGTTGTGTAATTATGGTGTAGTGGAGGCATGATCTTATAGCGAGGTAATTCATAATCACCTAAGAGATGGACTCTACATATCAACATCCAAATGCATATACAAAGGGTGGGGAAAGGGGTATTAAAAATATTAGAAACACAAAAATCTCCTCACTAAGGAAACTTGAGGCCTATTCAACACTTACAGAAAAGAAAGGGAAAAGAATAATATAAAATAATGAAAGCAGGTGATAGATAATTGTCCCTGCTTTTTTTCTCATTAAGAAAAACAAATGTAAACAAGTTAAAATTATTATGCAAATAGATGGGAAGAAATGCTTTTTAAGATGAATTAATAATTGTTAGTTCAATTAGACATGATTGAGATGAAGCTTAAAGGAGGATTCAGAAATGGATTGGACATTTATATGAATAATAAACAGAAATCTGAAGTTACAGTAGCCAGGGCTTACTAGGTTCTTGTAATTCAATGTCATGCATCTACCACATGTTAAAATTAGACTTAGATCTATACCATACTATATACAGTAACAAAACAACAAACGTCACATAGAACTTTTCACTTAATGGACCTTAGAACGCCTAAAAAGAATTATAAATTATAAACCTACAGAAAAAGTTGTTACAGGCAACAAGAAGATTTGGGACAACCAGCGTGTACCAGTATCAAAGCCAAGTAAAAATTCCTGCAAGTGCTTCGTGTCCATCAGTGCAGTGTCAAAATCAGAGGCCTGTTTCATGTTCTGAGTAGATTAAAGGTTGAAGGGACTAAAGAAAGTCACACTGCATAAAACCACATAGCTATTTCTCAGGAGAGAATACCTTCCTAGAGAAATGGTTTGCTTGGTAATTAACAGAGTATTTTTCTATAAAATGGAAAGTTTATGCTGTATGGGGCATAAACTTCCTAGGGGCACATTTTACTCTGGCTCCCCACTGAAATGGTGGCATTTTCTGAAGGAGACCATCCCAAGGCTGCCAGATTCTTTCACTGCAATTCACAGATCCAGTGCAGCACCTCTACTTGTGTATCTTGCCAACAAGATTCTGAACCTGAAAAACGTATCCTGGAACCTACTTGTGAAGGATGGGAAAGTGGGGGGAGAAGAGGAAGGGAGAAGGAGAGTATATGTGTGTGTGTGTGTCCACTCATGCCATAGGGTAAGCCTCCTAGAAAGTGTGAAGAGCTACCTGCAAGTCACATGGGCTAGAAGAGGGCAGAATTTTTCTGTAAAAAAAGCAAAATGGACTAGGCAGCTGGTCCCTACTTCATTTTTGGACCAAGTACAGTTTTGCTTTGTGTTTCTACAATTATCTGCAGGCTTAGATAGAAGTACATGGGCAAAGGTCTGTTTTTCTCCTGGCTCAGGGAAATAGTTACCATTTATAATCAGAGTTGACAAACCAGACTGTATGGACCTCATGACTCATTTGTAATTGCAGCTCCTATGTGCAAATAATACTTGAGATGCTTCTAAAATTGCCAGCTGAATTAATTTTCCCCAAACCCCAAACCATCCTGGGGGGAATGAATCCAACTGGCATATCTCTACATGCACCTCTGCACCTCGACCAGCACAAGGGATGTGTTGTATCTCTTACTGCCTCACAATGGCAATGATGTAATTATTGGCAATTTTGCTCTACATGTAAGTACTGTGGATGGGAATCAATTAAAATGTTATATTAGAGACAACAGAATGTTTAGTTGGAATAATTTTTCAATTTACTAAACAGTGTAACTAATGAAAGAAATTGCTTGTACCAGCTTTCACAATAGTTTAAAACTTACTAAGCACAACCAGACAAGTGTTTAGCTATCTAGAAGAGAAAGCTTGAGAAATGGGCTGGAAAAGCAAGGTCTTTTAAAATATGCCTGCTTTTAAGATTTAGTTTCAGTGCCTTCTTTCCTCCCTCCCTGTCAAGTAATTAAGGTTCTTGACTTGTTTCAAAATGACTCAGATTAAATTTCATTTTGTTAAGCACCTCAATTTTTCAGCTAGGAAAAAAAAAAAGACCATTAGGAATTTGCATTATCCATTACAGCCTCCTTCATGATCTGAAATTTATATGGGAAATGCTAATTGGACGTTCATCATCATAAAGATAATGATTTCTGTAGTCTTCACAGTGATAATTAAGATGAAAAATGAAAATGATGCAAAGTGAACATTGTATTCTTTATTTGCTTTGAATGGAGAATGGAAAATTAATTCTGTCCTTGTCTGCAGGGTAGGGGTGCCAGGCAGGGATAGAGGGGGACATGTACAAGAAATTGTTTTGTCTAAGACATCTGAATTTGCTTAGGGGAGAGATGGTCCTGCTGATTTTACTCCAATACCCAGATGAAGAAGGCTGTTATTGCGTGAAACCTCCTCCTACTACTGGGAGCTGTCCTGAAGACAGATGTGGCTAATGAGATTTCGTTCGTTACGCTTCAGTGCACTGCGTGCAGGAGCTTCCCCTCTACTGCTTTCTAAACAATGTGTGTTCCCTGTTCCCTAAGGGAAAGAGTTGACTTCCATGGTGCAGAGTTGCAAGTGCACACAGTGACACAGGCTGACTGCGTGAGTTAACTAGTCAGAATAGTCATTGCCATATCTACGTGCATCTGCTTTTGTGACTAAAACCAAACCAAAACAAAGCTTTGTGAAATAGAAAGAGTTTTACACAAGAATCTTTTTCTTACATTTTTTCTACTCTTCCATATTCTCCAAAAGAGCTTTGGTGACTCTGCGGGGCAGTAGACCACCAAAAGTAGTCACATTGAATCCAAGACTGAGATGGTTGATACTGTTACTTTTTCTGAAACTGGAATGAGCTCAGACAGTTAGCCTGAAGTCTTTGCTGAACCCACAGAGGACCCAGGAAAATCAAGTATCTCTGAGTATTGGTTCAGAATAGTGGTATGACTAAAGACAGGCATCCATTATGAGGGATTTGCCTGATATAAATTTGTCACAAGCTTTTCCTTTTCAAAGTATTATTTTCTTGTGAACACTGCTTGAGCATTTGATGGTTATGGAACTGATTTGTGAACTATTCTGGGTGTGGACCAAAACCACCTCAGTTCCAGCTGAACCCAGAACTGAACTGGACGCCTGCAAGCTGCGCTCCCCAAGGCGCACCGCAAGGAGCCAGGAATGCTGGATATCTGATCGTGCTTACTGAAAAGACTCTGGATTACTGGCCACAGTGCAGCAGTACCTGAAGGCTCTGTCTGCAGTAGGCTACATAGAGGCACCCAAGAAGACACAGTGTTCCGAAAAGTTTGCCTGTTACCATCTGGCAAGATGCAATGAATAAATAACAAATGGTAGAACCGTGAAGGACAAAAAAGGCATCAGTAATATGATCAGACAGTTATAGGCCCATGATGTCACAATTTAAGCATTTCTGAGCAAGAATGAAGAGAATTCTGCTAGAAATTAAAGTCAATGTCTGCAGAACATGCATTTTGAGAAAGTGCAGAACCATGCATTTGGTTTGGTCAGTCTTTCTATGAGAAGCCTTTAAATAAAAAGTTGCATAAATCACCTGTAATGATGAAGACATGAACACAAATACTGGCATAGATTAATGGGGAATGAGTAGTGAGGTTATGAGGGCTTTAATTCCCATCTGCGTACCAGCACCTGCTGCTGTGGTAAACAATCCCATATAGTGAGTTGTGGTCACAGCCACTTGGTGGCATCTGTACCTGAGATGCACAGAGGGAAAAGGGATTCCTTTTTCTAACAGTTGTGAGGCAAATAAGCAAGCTCTATGGGCTCGAAGCAGCAGGACAGTTCTCTTGCTGAGAGCCTCAGTGACAAAACTGTTTACACAGTGCTAAGGTGACCCAATGGCATCCTGAGACCATTCAGGATACTGAATTTGGTAACACTTCTAAAAATTGGGAGACAGAGTTAAGCATTTTCTCTCAATCTGCTGAATGTCAGAAATACAGCCCTAATGTATATGTCCAGTCAGCTTTAACTTGCTTCCGTGGAGCAGGCAGCAACAGCCAACGGGAATTATGTCTGCTCATTGTACCAGGTGTAGGCATACTCCTTGCTGCAGCGAACAGCTAGAGCCTCCTGTGTTTTACTGCTTTACTACGGGGAATTCTGGACCTCTGCTAGGAGGGGTCATAAGCTCCTGCTGATAGCCATTTCTGTGATCAAAGAAAAAAAATGCATGTACTTTGATTTCAGTTCTATATAAGTGCTGGGACATCGAGATCTTGCTGCAAGGACTGATAGCAGCTACCCTGGCTTTTAATGATAAGGAAAAGAGAGGGTCATGTTAGCTGGCATCATATACATATATGTTAAAGGTTGTAAAAAGAGGTGAAAGGGCTGTAGCATTTGACAGGTGTGATTTCTTTTCTGGTTTTGAGTGTAGGGCTGGTGGAGATGATTGGTATTCTGTAAGTTCAAGGCCAGAGTGCAAGCCTGCACAGTACATGTGAATTGCTGAATGGGAAGAAGTTTGAGCCAAGGTAGTATGGACATTTAACTTTTCCCTTCCTGTTTTTCAGAAATCTACATTTTCCTTAGCTTTTGGGGAGACTGCAGGATTCTGCAGGTCATCTTCAGTTTTTGCCTTTTTGCAGGTCTCTTTCCTCAATGCAAAAAGAGATGTTATTTTTAGGAATTAATTATTGTTCAGTATTTTCTGATTCTCAGTGGTTTAATGCAGTCACTCTCAGTACTTGCTCAGAACTTGAGTAACGTATCCAGAAAGGACAGAACATAACCCTGTCAACTCATCTTCTCTACCCCTAAATGACAAAGATTAATGGCTTCTAGGGGCCACCACAGGCTTCTGCTCCTGCAGAGAGGGGTCTCAAGAGCAGTGTAGAGCAGTCAGAGGTACTCAGAACCACCCAGAGAAGCCATGAATTGGTTCAGGCTGGTGGGCACTGCATAGCGTTGGCGTAAGAGCACTGCGCTGTAGACCCCCAGGAAGGTGGCGATCTGGGAGTAGGTGACCAAGGCTGGAGCCATCAGGTGCCCTCAAGAATCACTTGGTCCTGTTGTCACTGAGGGCTCAGGCGAACCAGCTCTGGGAAGAGCTGGAGGGACAACATCTGGTCTGACAGCAGTTGCTCCAGCTTGTGGCTGCCTATTGCAGTAGGATGAATAATATTTGGCAAACAGACACCTGTTACTCACTCCTAGTTTTGGAGAGTGAGATCTATGGATACTGATACTGTTCAGTACTCCATAAAAACCTTTCACACATGTCCATAAATATGAACTGCAGATGAACAATTATGTGTACAGAAAGAGTGACTACTGAATGTGGCTAAAAGCTCATTGTGTATACATTGGCACACACACTTATAAGAAGGAGACTGTACGTTTTACCTTTCTGAATGCAAAAATCCCTTAGAAGAGGCAATTCAATTAGGGTTCCAACTTGTTTTAATAGTTACTGTATTTAAGCCATTTCAGTAGCATCCTACAGGTTTATGAGGCCATAATCTGGTTCCCAAAAGGAAAAGCTGTGAGGACAAGTAAGACAGTGAAATGGGAGCACTATTCCTGGTGTGAAAAACTTCACATGGGGCTGTGCAAATTATTGACTTCTTGGTTTGCTTGCTAAACTGGGGGGGGGAAAAAAAGGCTGGCCAGCAGCAGTGAGAAAAGAAAACCAATTCACTTGCTTGTTGATCCAACTGGATCAACACAGAGTGAGGGAACAGGGGAATATAATTTCTTAGGTGAGTGTCCTCAAATGAAGTTAAAAAAATCCCTTCTGTTGGAGGCATTCTACATTCTAGAAAAGATTTGACTAGACACTGAGTCACGGGTACGGCACAGGTGACTAGGACATTCACCTCAGATGTGAGCCATTTGTGCAGCTGTATCTCTGCCGATGAGTGTTCAATTATATAAAACACAATGGAACAACTTGAGAAAAACAAGTTCTTCTGAGTGTCTATCCACTGGTCAGAATGAAGACATCACCAGCTTCTGGGTTTTGCAAAGCTGGCACTGAAATGGTTTCCATGTTTGGAGAATGACCTCTGTGTGGGACTTTATTTAATGAGACTGTTTTACTGTTTTCTGCTGAAAAAGTATTTCCATCACATTTCATGTACATAGTAGTAAATAATAGGGTACAAAACTGCAGATAATTAATTTTGTTCCCGAATGTAAGTATTTCCTAGATTATAGTCCTGTATTTAGAGGGAACTGGAAATTGAGGTCACAAGAGGTACATTTTTCAGAAAGTCCTTAGGTGCTTTGAATGTTTTACTTCAGAGATCTCATCTGGAAATACACTGCTTTGGCCATAATATGATGCCTGCCTTGAACCTTTGAAACCAGACTCCTATGAGATCCTGCATCAACCTGAACTTTCTTTTTCAGCTTGCTAATGCTCAAAGTTAAACTATCTTGAACATTCATTTACAACTCCATCTGAACCAGGACTCCCATCCTGATACATCATGAATACTGAAAATATTCTAAAAATTTTCCTTTTTTCCTGGTCAAACTCTGCATCAGCTCCCATGCCCCCAGCGCAGAGTGTCCAAGCAGAAGGAACAAGTCCCAGACATTTTGCAATTCCTTTCTTCCAGAAGCTTTCTTGACCCATTGTGATAGGCTTAAGTGAATAAAATTACTGAGACAGACTACAAATAAGAACTCAGATCTAAATCATGCTTTTCATGGTTCTTGAACCACTAAGTTGAATAACTGCTTTTCTGGTTGTTTTATGGCTTATGGAAGACATGGTAATCATCCACAATTTTTACAGATATTCAGATTATCCTGCATTTAATAAGGATATTCTGTTTTTTCACATACAGTTATAAGGACTTTTCCTCTGTTTAAAACAGGGTACAAAAGTTGATAGCTAATTGAAAGATGTATATAATGAATTGCTTATGAAAAGGAAAAGCCTGCATAATGTTCTTTTCTAGGGATAAGTCCTCTCTCTCTCTGTTACTCACATACCATATTCATGTAAAGCTCTAAAGCAGTCACGATGGAAATAAGTAAATATCCAAGCCAGTGGTGCACAGAGGGGTTCACAGGCGATATTTACAGTCTTCTCTGGGAAACAGAGTTCCTCTTCTTCATACTGGTTCTCTCCTTCTTTCTTTTTCCTCTCCCTCTAGGCCATGTAGCAATGCATACACTGAGTGCAAAGGGATGATCCTTTCCAAGAGCATATTTTTGGAACCCAGACATTAAAAGAATGGAAAAAGTTCCCAAGAAAATTCCATTGTCATATGTTTCATTTTTTCAGTGCAGTACATACCCAGAAAACAAGATGTAGTTTCAAAGCCTCTGGCTCTGTCATCTCAGACTTTGATTTCCCCAGTTCTACAGGATTTAGTAATCTTAGATTTGGTCTTCACTGGAATGGAAAATTTCAAATTTCATGATCAGGCACATCAGGAAGGGAGTTTTTCTTAAACCAGTACACACCTACTCTCCCACCCCCACCCCCACCAAGTAGCTTCCTTTAGTCTGTGTAGATGAAATTTTGGGATTATATACTGGTCAATTCCTATTGATGAACTAATTTTCTGCTATTATGAGACTATGTATATTGATCTTGAAATAACCGACAAATCTAAGAGCATTTATTTGGGACCCAAGAATGTGAGACGTCTGCTTCGCAGATAACAACAAGCAATTTATCCTGCTAAGCATCTTCTTAAAGGTAATCTATAATGTCACTGGGATGAAGAATTACATCGTTTTGTAAGAATCCTTCTGAACTGGTATGATTCATCAGTGCTGCCTCTTTGGGCGGTATAGCTCTGCAAGTCTTAGGATGGAGCTTATAAAAGGCTTGTTCCCAGCCTACACTTGACGTACAGCACACCACTTTATCAAATTCAGTATTGGTGTTTTTTGTTTGGGTTTTCTTTTGTTGTTTTTTTTTTTTTTTTCCCCGGAAAAACCGTTAGTTAACAAAAGAGAATTGATTGAATTAGCATGGTGTGTGAGGAGAAACGAGCATAGGTCTTTGATCTCACTGTGTTTGCTCTACATCAATGAGAAATCTTGTGTATAAGGTAGTGCCTGCTGACAACCATATCATGGAAAGATACACACATAGTTTAATTTTCACATACCTCCTTCATAGTAGGGGTTGCTAGCAGCCTTAGGGAGAAATGCAGAAAAGGAAGTGACATTGATTTCACAGAGCTGGCTGCAAAACAGACTGCAAGCAGGCAAGTGGGGATTTTTAAAGAGATTTAATGATACTGTGGAAGATACTATATAAAAACCTTAACATGTATCAGGATTTTTTCACAATAGTTACTGTAAAGACAGTTTTTCTTTTGGGGAAACTCACAACCTTGGAAGCATTTGTAACAGTATCACAAACATTTTTTCTTAAGCAGTACTGTCTTGCAGCATACATTCATCAGCTCTCATAAGATAAACAGATTCACGTAGTCAGTATTTGACTGAGGAGACCCAGAAAGAACATTTACAGCTGAACGGATGTTAGAAATCTGTAGGTGTCATTTGCCTTCTGACACAGCTGTGTGGTAGAAAAGATGCTGTACCTCAGCAAAGTCTACAAGTGTGCTGATTACAGATGCTGTGCTTGATTTGTGGTGGGCTACTTGTACGATGCAAAAATTTCACTTCACATAATTCAGTTGAGTCTATTCCACTTCAGTGTTTTCAGTGTTCTTCTTTGCTTCCTTTTCTAGGAGGCTTTCCAGCTTTCCTTTGTGTTCCTAAGGGCATCCTACAGCAGTGGCTTTGCTGTGGCAAGCAAAATAATCTTAAGCTTGTGCATCATTAAATATTCTATTAAGTTCATGAACACAACCTAGGCACTGTGTAGACACTGACAGTGTGAACCTAGCTTTGAAAGAACTAATTGAATTTAAGTAGTGAGTTAAAGGAGAATCTCCAACTAATAAGGAAGGTGAAAAAGTCTTGCATTGTTCTGATATTGTTCATTAAAGGTCATTGCTCTCCTGTGGTTACACACATTATTTACACTGGTATATACATGCATACACAAACATGAACATCAGGTGATTATCATATAGTTATAAGAAGCTTTGGGAACCTGTCTGATTCATGTAGAATCTGTTTCCACTGCCTGATTCATAAAGAATTAGCTGAGCTATCTCCTGAGGACGAATAACAAAATTCACGTTTCCGGGACGAGTGCTCCATGGAACTATGAAATGATTTTGAAAGAGGCTGAATGAAAAGTAGATGACTGGAAAATGGAAATCCATGTGGCAACAACTACTAGTGTGGGGAGGCTAGGTTCTGCTGCCTCCAGCTAAAGTTTTCGTGTTCAGCCTTTGTGAAACCAGACTGCTCGCTCATAAGAAGGGAGTTTGTTTCCCATTCCCCTCTCAGTGACACCTGAGATCTCAGCACTCCCATCTAATTAGCTAATTGCCTTTTTCATAATAACAAAGTACGCATTGGCCAAAGACAGGCTTTACTGGCAAACAAAGAATGGGCTTGTTATTAAAACCTCATATGAAAGCATTAATAAGATGGGGTGTAGTTTTATAATTTATCTATATGCTTATTTCCAATCTAAAATATTGAAACAAACTTCTACTTGGATGTGGACTGAGAAAAAAATTACTGATGTCTTTTCTTTTTTAAAATCTTTACATGTACCTGGCAAATGTTTTTCTCCTTTTCTATTTTCTTATACTGTTGTTCTCAAACTCAGAAGGTGCTTCCTTCACTTCCCAAACAAAGTTTGAGCATTCCTGATAACAAAAAAACATCACTCAGTACAACTTTCACTTCAAAAATTGTAATTTCTGCCAAGACTCAGTCTGTTCAGCTCTGCTAAACATAACCACCACAATCACCCTGTGGCTGGAAACCATGTCCTAAGGCAGAGAGCTGCCTTTGATGCCTCCAAGCTGCTCTGGCCCAGCCATCACTGGGAAGACAATCTCCCTCATAATTAGGCTTCACCTTAACCTGGGTGACCTAGAAATCAGGACTGATGGAAGCACATCTACTCCCATCTCTCTATGCCTAAACAGGTGTTGTCTTCTAGAGTTCCAACGAAACAAAGTTAGTCCTCAGTACAGGGAGGATCATGTCACTGGCTGCAAATTATTTACACTGGAAATTCCTGTCCTTTTTAGGGAGTATCTTCTGTTTCACAGAGAAGACAGTACACTTCCCTGTGGTTCAGAAACCCAAAACATGATCTATGCCTCTCCTGAAGACATTGGAACTAACTGCAAGATAAAATATTTGTCAGGCTTTGAGAGTGTCTGAATCTGGAACTTTGACGTAAATTATATTCATATGGTTAAGGAAACATTCAGAATGCATCCCTAAGGTAACAAGGCAACTTCCAAGCTCTGCTTTGACAGAATATTTCATACTATTCAGCTTTCATAATCATGTTAGCTAGCATTCCCTTTAGATCTGCAAATTGCTTATATGGCCTTCATCACTTCAGCATTTCAGTAGTATAAGATATAATATGCATAATTTTAATGACTAACTTCTTGGCAAGAGAATTCATGGAAATTCCAGATAGAGTGAGATTAATAGTTCTTACAGGCTGAATGGCTCAAGTGACCCTAACCAGGGTATAGAGCTGGCTGCTGATTCAAATTCTGCCTGGGTGAGCGGTTTCCAAAGTTCTTCCTTTGACAAGAAAGGGACAAGATTAGCTGCTGTGAAAGCGACAGGGATGAAAAGTCAAAAAGTTACTGGGAGTTGGCATGAAGGAGATACGCTTTAGCAAGAGGGTCTGTAGGGAGTTTCAGAAGAAACTCAGAATTATGGTACGTATGGCAGAATCACTAGTGACCTTTTGGGCTGGAGTAGCGAGGTGTTGTACAAGCCTCCTCTGAGACGTGCCAATAGGTCTGTGCATGGGGGAGTCAGAATGGATGTAGCAAGGAGCTCTGCAGATCAATGGGAGGTGCACTAGCAAAGTGGTGTGTGGCGAGCCAATATAAAACCCTCCCAATGGTGCTGCTTGCTTATTGACAGCAATACTAAATCCTGACTTTCTGCTCACGATATACACTCAGGATAAAACTTATGAACACACTGCTGAGAAAAGAGTCCCTGATCCCTACACAAGCTGTACATTTCCTTTGGCATCTCAGTTTCTTTCAGTCCTTAATCCTTCCCAACCTCCCCCACTGTTTCTCTGCAGAGGCTTGTTAGCAGCTGAAAGAATATGGTTTCTAATAGTTTAAATTAAGTAGATCATTCAGATTTTTGTGGGTTAGGTTTTTGTGGGTTTTTTTTGTTGTTGTTTTGTTGTTGTGTTTTTTTAGTGAGATATCATCACCTCTTGGATTTTAGATTATAAAATGCAAGGGGGTTTTTGCATGAATTGAGGAAGGATGAAATGTTTGTTGACAAAACTGTACTATGAAATTGGGGACTGTAAGAGTTTGCTTAACATTTATACTCACATATTTTTCATGGCTATTTGTATATTCGGTTCCAGATATATAGAGAGCCTTCATGCTTGTCATCATGCAAATTGTGACACTGTCAATTTCAAAAACCAGAAAATATACCTATCTTTTATAAAAATGTTAAACTGCAAAATTCTGCAGATCCCAGTAAGTGTGCACCCACACAATGAAGTAATGTTTTTTTCACCTGGACTTGAAAATAGCCTCAGAGAGAATTTTATGAACTTCAGTGCTGCTTTCAGGTTTGCAAGGAACTTAAAAATAAACTGTAGAAGCAGCAGCCCTATATTCTCAAAAATTATTGAGCTCCAAGTGAGGCAATGCTGGATAAGGGCTGCAGGGACTCAGTGCTGGGACACCTCTGGGCTTCCCTTGGGGACTTTGGAGCTGTGGATAGAGACTGCCACTCAGCTGGCTGCAGGAACTGTTCACCCATGAACAGTGTGTTTTTCTTCCAGACTAGCTGTGAGGGAAGCCTGACACATAATATATGTATGGGAAATGCACAGAGGGATGGAGGAAAGATAGGCAAAACACTGTGGATGTGTATAGAGGGACTTGCAAAAGTTGCGAGGCAGAAAAACCAGCATTACAGCTGGCTACTCCCAACTTTAGGACATGTGCAGATGGAATAGAGTTGGCTCCAGAAGTATTTTATTTTTCTAATGTCACACTGACAATAACAGGAACTTGAGCTTGCTGATAACCATAGCTTCCTAATGAAAAGCTGCATACAGAAATGAAAAAAAGATTCTTTTGAGCTTGCTGAATGTTTGCCCACCCTACCAGCAGACTTCTGAGTTAGCTTGGTGCCCCAGTGGACATTCTTTACAGGTATCAGGTCCTTTTTCCATAGATGAGAAGGTAGGACTGAAACCTAAAATACTTCTTTTGAAATATTCACCCACTTCTGGTTGAGGCAGGCTGTGTAAGGAAGGCTTGCTCTGCTTCCCTTCTGTAAGTACTTAGTCTTTATCTTCACCCAGGACTGTCAGCCCTTATTCTCTGTGAATGTTATATGAACTTAAAAAAGAATTTTAAAAGTATATGTTTATTATTTATTTACACACTTGTATATTTTCCATCCCATGAGAATGACCTTCAAATACCAGATGAAAACATGAGAGCATGTTGGAGCATGTTGGAACATATTGGAGCTGAAGTTGTGAGTATGCTTCAGACAGATGACAAAAATTCTCATTTATATAGTTCCTTTCATAAAATGATGAATTATTTACATGGTTGATATTGATTTATACGAATTGATGGGCTTTGAGCTTTTTGTGACCATGCAAGAATGAGATGTTTCAGTCATAATAAAAAGTTTCAGGAAAATTCTAGCTCAGTGCTGAGTAACAGTCTGAAAAGCAATCTAGTTGTTAGGGCCAATTAAGAAAGATACAGAGAATGAAATACAGACCATCATTATGCCACTGTAGAAATCTATGCTGCAGTTGCGTGGTGTGCAGCCCTATTCCCCTCATCCTGAACAGGATATAACAGAATTGGAAAAGATTCGGAAAAAGGTTGTTTTCACGTGAGAAGTGACTATGAGTCTTGGGACTCTTTGAGCCTGGAAAAGGTATGACTTGAGACAGAATGTGGCAGAGGTCTATAAAACCATGAGTGTCACAGAGATGGTGAATGCAGGCTACTTGTTTGCTGTGTCTCCTGAGAGATGATCTAAGGTTTGTCTGAAGGACCTACCAGCTGGCAGGCTCCAAACTCTCCACTGGAAGTGATTCTTCATGTGACGTAGATGTAAGCTCTGGAACTCCCTCCCTAGGGTGCTGCAGATACTAAAACTTTATGCAAATGTGAGAAACAATCTTCCTTATTACTTCTACCTTTATCCCCTCTGTGACTTCGGACATTATATAAAAGACTGGGCTGATAGCTCCCAGTTAGCCTGCTGGAGTGATTCCTCTGGATTCCTCTGGAGCAGCAACCTAGCAACTCCAAAGTGTGTCAGGCAACACTTCCCTTTCAAATGGACTGAAAGCAACCAAAGCTAATTGACTACCCAATGCAACTCATGTTGGTGCTAAATTCAAGAACGAAGAATGCTGCTCAGACACAACTGATCTCACATTTGTCGGTCAAGGAAGGACAGGAATGGGACGAATTCTTCGTAGTCATTGCTTTAGACACAGGTCCTTAGGCAATAAGAGCTTTATTGCTGAGACTACTGACACTAGATCAGGTCCTTGGGAAAAAAAACAACAAACATTTTATTTTGTGAATGATTGCAGTTGTGGAATGAATCCCTGCTGTTGTCTTGAGTAAGCTGGGGCTGACTAATGTCTGCAGCCACAAGGAAGGAATGTTTTGTAATCTATAGTCGCTCTCAGAAGATACAATTCCATCCACCATACTAAATCACAGGAAATGTTACCTCTTGCTGAAAGTCTGAGATTAAGGCAATGGCAATTTCCCTTTCTTAACCCTGTTTCTTGTTCTTTGTTCATCTGTCTTTAAACAAACAAGCAAGCAAAACCAAATAAAAATTAAGCAAAATAAAATACCTTTCCAGGACAAACTTCTCCAGACTAATACTGTAATTCACAGATGCCTTTTTCTAGGCTATTGAATGCAGTGAAACTTTACACAGAGAAACTTTATGCAAGAAGTCTGTGTCAAATTAAGATGTAATGGTTGTTGCTATTAGCCAGTTCTAAAGCAAGGCTGAAGAGAACAAAATTTTACTGTTCAAAAAACAGAAACTCTTTTTTTAGCAGTTGTGTAAGAACATCTTCAGTTGCACAAAGCAGTGGAGTGCTGGCCAGAGCCAATTCCACCCAGTGGAGGGTGGCAGCAAGGGGCCCTGCCCTGTCCTTGCTCTTGTCACCTCAGCCTGCTTCAGTTGAGGGTTTCCCCCATGAATTCCTGCCATCTTTCTTCAGGCATGAAGGGCTGTTTATTGTTTAGCCTTTTGCAGTGCACGTACAATCAGGAGTACATTAAACTTTCTACAGCAAATAAAACTAAATTGTTTCTCTCCAAAGAGCAAAAACAATGTATTTCTTTGAGTAATCGTTTTTCTTACCATAACGTCTGCTTTCTGGCTGTTTTTCTTTTAATTGTGCATAGCAAACTGCTATGCTGATCTGCAGTAGTGCTTGCCCTTGACCACATTGTATCTGTTTTCCTCAGATTTTCCCAGCTCCTGTGATTACTGGTGCAAGCCTTCTTGTCACACAAGCAAGAGAAACACTAGACCAGACTTATTGCCAGCATTTTAACCATAGCACTTCCTAAACCAGATATGTCTCGCTTATACGAAGCTTCCTCACGTTTCATGTGATGTTAGCAACGGTATAGTACCAATTGCAGCAACGGTTACCTTAAGTAACTTACCTAGACAGACACCATTTCAGAATACACTGCTGTTCTGCTCCCCTTTGACAGCCCTACATCCTAACTCTGAAACTGGTCGCACCTTGATATATACAATGGACTTTTTCAAAGGGACCTACTAAAATCCCATTTATTCCTAAAGGCCTCTAGTTCTCAGGTTATGAATTTTTTTGCATCATTCTTGGACCTGGAGGTCTCACTGAGGCTGAGGTCACATTTTGCTGAGTGTTATACAGACCCTTTAAAAAAATGTATATATACAGACCTGTAAGTGTAGGTTTGTGGTTTACGATTATAAAGGTGACTATAATTAGAGAGAGACTGCCTTTTGTTAGAATCTACCGGTAGTTAGAAAAATGAATGTTTGCAATACTCAGAACGCTCTGCTTGTTAGAACAGAAGCAACAAACTTCAAACTGAGTGCAAGCTCGGATCAGCGACTCTAATGTAATTTAATTATGCTAATCACTTTGAGAGTTGGAATGAAAAGGTGACTGGTATCTGTGGAAGGGAAGATGTTAGAAAAGAGAGAGGTGAGAATGTTGTTAATCCTGCGCGGGAGAAAGGGAGAGAAGATAATTATCACCTAAGGAGATGGGTTATGGGGAAAATTGCAGTGTGTACTATACAACCATATATTTAAAACCAATAGCCATGCAAAACATTTACGGTCAAACCAGGTGAAGGGAAACAAAGGTGCAAAGATGGGAAGTAATGTACTCTTTTTCTGTATCTTCCTCTGCTATAACTTTCTGTAACAAATTGCCTCTCTCACAGCTCCTGATGCACATCCATTCTTTAACAGAGAAAGTGTGGCCTAATGAGGTGAGGTAGCTTAACTCCTGCTGCCCTGTGAATAAATCACCAACAGAGTTCGGACCTGTGACCCCTCTCAACCTAGAGAACCTCCCTGACAGAACTCCTCACTCGTGCTGGGAGCTGAAGTTGGATCTCAGCTGAAGTCTGTTTTCTTCCTGCCTGTTATTATGTGTGTCTGAAAATGCCATCTTATTAGGCAGCTTTGCTTCTAAGAGAGAATAAAAAGTTGAAATAAAGGTTGAAGAAGAAAATCCACCTCTGAACCTTGGAGCAGCATGGAAATGAAAGCTGTCATGAAGAATGTCTGTCTTTTAAATTACTCATCCATCACTCATCTTGGACAATAAGCAAACAGCTGGGTCTGGTGTAGCAGGCTCACTCTCTGGAGGAAAATGGTTTACGCAGGGTGGGAGTTTATATTTCCCATTTATTTTCTGACTGAATGTGTAATAAAAGACAGTCCAAGTCAGAGTCAGGTCATTAGCATCTGTTAATATGGGAGGATTTCACAGTTTGACATATCCTGGCCAGAAGATGGGATGGAAAAGCAGAGCTGTTGCTGGAGCACAAGTAAAAAAGATAAATTAAAAATGACATCTACCCTAACCTTCATTACATTATTAAAGCTCTTTCCATGTGATCTCAAATGCCATGTGGATGGGTCAATTTGCAGATTGCCATGGACATCCTAATGTTCATGTAGGCACTTCAAGACAAGCTGTCATAAATAGTTAAGTTGCCCTGGGAGCAGCGCCAAAATGCATTTCAGTGATGGTTGCAGAGATGCCTGCTAAAAAGCAAACAGCACATTAGCAGCCCTCAGAGTTATTGTGCAAATGGAGTGTGAAATTCTGGTCCATTGCTCCGCACTATAACTTTTTGTCTCCCTGATAATGATTAAGAGAAGCTTTGCTTGATTTGATGGTGGGTGGAAAGAAGGGTGTGAAAAATGAAAAAAAAAACCTCCTTTGGATGTTTCACTTGACCTTCAGGAAACTCTAAGTGATGGTCATGTGATCTACACACAGAGGAATTAACTGGCTTGCTTTGTTCTAAAACCTGGCGCTGAATTTAGAAGCCCAGAGATGCATGATGTGGAATTACCATAAAATAAAATGTCTCAAGCAGTTATTAAATATTTAAAAGGCAATCTGAACCTAACTGTTGGCTGAAATGAATGAAGGGGGGAAGATCCTACTGGAGCCCTCGGGAAGAAATGCTATGCTTAAAACCCACATGATTGGAACTGATCTGTGGTTCTGTGTTAATTTACTGGAAATTATTATTTTTGTGTTTATTATTATTATTATTATTATTATTATTATTATTATTAGTAGTAGTAGTAGTAGTAGTAGTAGTAATAATAATAATACTCCATACTTTCAGAGCATCTTACATCTCAAAGCATTTCAAATAATTAAGCCTGCTAGTCATAGAATGATTACTGATGGTGAAGCATGAAGTGCAATGCCTTAAAAGATGGCTAAGCATCATTCCATTTTACCACTGAGATGGAGAGGGATGTAATGATTTGTCTAGGCTTGCATCAGTGGCAGATGCAGGGACAGAACATAAATTTTCTGACCTGCAGCTCCACTTAACTGTGCTGCCTGTCCAGAGCATTCATTTCATCTGTCTCCTGCTACCAACTCATAGGCACAGGAGTAAAGGCCCAAGCAATTGACCCAAAGATTACTGAAATCAGTGAAATTGAAGGAGCTTTAGTGCAGCCTTAAAATTTGGTCGTTAATTGCATGTGCATTTTACTTTCTGCTTGCCAAATACAAGGACCTTCGATGTTTTAGACAGTGAACCCCTCCAAAATTGTAAACTACCTTTGAAAACGTAAACCTCAGTGGCAGAGCCAAAGCAGAGAAAGCAGGGCTCCAGTCTTCTGCTTAACCACTAGGCTGAACTTCTTCCAGTAGTTGCTTTTAGTTTCATGCACCTGGGTAAAGGATATTACAGTAACCAAACACACATGTTGGGCCAAGCCAGAGTCTTCCCAAAGAACAGATTCAGTGAAAGTATTTGTGGATTTGTCACTAGCCCAGTTTTTACAGAAAACAGGATGAATGCCTTTGATTTGCAGTGAAAACTTTTTATCAGTCACCATTTGTTACTGAAAAAGAAACAGAAAACAAGTCTCAATCAGTAACTGAAAACTAGCAGGGAAATGTTTGTGGATCTTATGACATCTTATGTAGCTTTTCAATAGTTGCTACAAGTTTTGCTAGATTTAAAGGCTAGATTAGCTGCCTCTGGGGAGAGAAGATAAGACTTTTTTCTGCCAGCTATGCTAAGTACCGCATCAGAAGTCCATGATAGGTTTAGTGAGGACTTGAGAGTATGCTATGATTAATTAACTAGATCAGTCTAATACCCAGATTAAAGTAATTATCCAGGGGTCACAGAAGGCAAGGATACTATCCCAAAATGAGAGTCACATCCTACCTAAATTCACAGAAACAAGAGAAGGAAGAGATGGATTCTATTTTCATTGCTAAAGTTGGAGCAATACATTTCCAGCTTAAAATTGGAGCTTCTATGGTATTGAAGAGCTCCATAGCTGTAAATAATAAAAATATTAGTTTTCCTACTCCGTGCCAAACATACATAAAATGATAAAAAAAAGAAACAAGAATATTGAGTGTGATATATTTTGTTTCACTCACTTTGGGGATGAACTTAGAGGATGCCCATGGTCTGTTTCTCTGCCTCAGCTGACAGGCGGGAATCGGCTGATGGATACTTACCTTCCATCATAAGACAGTACATGGAGAAGCCAGTTTGAAACATGCTTTCACTGCACACTTACACGCATGTGGGACATACCAGCATGTATCAGAGTATGTAGGGGGACTGCTTGGCTTAGGTGACTGATGCTTTGGGTTGGAGGGTCAGACATCATGAAACAGTCCTATGCTTGCTGAGCCACAGGGGCTGAGCTCCTCTTTTTGTTTCAGAGAGACTTTCCTTTGATCAAGTTAAACTGTTCCTGTTGTATAAATGAAGGTGATAGACTGCAGAAGCACCAGCATTTTACCAGTCAAATCCATGTTTCCTCCAAGCACAGAAGCTTGGAGGAAACTTTTCCCTGAAATTCATAGCACCTCAGTTATTCCCAGTACAGATTTTTTCCTATACCGAGTACATAGAGAACACCAGGCCAAAAGGCGGTTGGAACAGGGAGTAGCTTCAGGCAAATGCTGTAGAGTTAAGAATTTTTTTGACAAATTTAGCCTCCTTCTATATTTACAGATAATTCATGAACAGACTTTGGTTTGTTCAAATTTGCAGTGCTGGTCAAATAGAATTCGCCAAATCCTAGGTTCTCTCAACAGTCTCCTTGACCTGGTTTGGTGAATATATTTGTGCTTGAAAATATCCAGCTAATATTACAAGTGAATATAGTTTAAAGAAGCATAATCAAATAAGCTGGGTTTCCAATGAGTTTTCAGTTTTGAACCTGACTGTCTGTCAAATACTTTTGCTGCTGTTCATCTGACTGGATGAACAACCTGCCTTGAAAAGTCACAGCAGGCCAAGCACTTACCTGAAATAAGTGTTTTGACTTTGCTACCTAGATTACCTCCAAAGCTTTATGCATATGAAAACAAGCGAACGCCGCTGAATCCAACTAGAATTCTAATTGTTTTGAATATCATTTCAGCTCTGAACTGACTTTCTGCTTTGCTATGACTTGAAACAAATTCAGTGGTTTATTTGAACATGGTTTAGTCTCATGGTTACTCAAGAATGTCAGTCACAGACGTTGGCTGGTTTTTTCCACAAACCCACAAAATGTTTTCAAGCCAGTTGCATGAATGTGATATAAACGTGTTCATGTGCATATCCATGAACCTTCCTACAAATGTTTTTGTGAGCATAAAAAAAGCCATACAAGTAGTTCATAAATCCTATACAAGTAGTCCATAGATCCTATGAAAGAAAATTCATAGATTTTATTCAAACAATGTCTCCAAACACCTTTTTAGGTGTCTGCCTCATTCTGTCTGTTCAGCATATTCATTTCATATATGCTTTGCAAATCAGAAAAGAGATTTGAACTTAATATATAAACCTTTATAATAATTAACTCTTGTGCTTTGTGATTAGTGTGAAAAATAACCAAGTCCTATTGAACTTTATCAACTGGTGTGCAAAGGCCCTGGGAATGATATAGCTGCTACAGAGCCCTTTCAAATCCTTAATCCCAGCAAGGTCAGGGGTCAGCTTTCTCAGGCTCTGTTCCTAAAACGAATGCTGTACTTTTATCCTATATGTTGTGTGCAGTATTAGCAGGATAAGTTCTGGGCAAGTCCTTGAAGAGTGTGCTTCTGGCAGGTGTATACGACATTTAAAGAGGTATTTTCTATGTTAGAAATTTACTGCGTGGCTCTCCAGGAAAGCTTTTCTAATTGTGCCGGTTTTGGCTGGGACAGAGTTCATTTTTTCCACAGTAGCTAGTATGGGGCTGTGTTTTGGATTTGTGCTGAAAACAGTGCTGATAACACAGGGATGTTTTAGTTACTGCTGAACAGAGCTTACACAGAGCCAAGGCCTTTTCTGCCTCTCACCCCACCCCACCAGCGAGTGGGCTGGGGGTGCACAAGGGGTTGGGAGGGGACACAGCTGGGACAGCTGACCCCAACTGACCCAGGGGATATCCCACAACATATGGCATCATGCTTACTACATAGAGCTGGGGGAAGAAGGCGGTGGGGTGGGAATGACACACATTTGGAGTGATGGTGTTTGTCTTCCCAAGTAACTGTTATGCGAAATGGAGCCCTGCTTTTCTGGGGATGGCTGAACCCCTGCCTGCCCATGGGAAGGAGTGAATTAATTCCTTGTTTTGCTTTGCTTGCATATCTGGCTTTTGCTTTACCTGTTAAACTGTCTTTATGTCAACCCATGAGTTTTCCCACTTTTACCCTTCCGATTCTCTCCCCCATTCCACTAAGGGACGAGTGAGTGAGCAGCTGTGTGATGTTTAGCTGCCAGCTCGGTTAAACCATGACACTAATAAACTGTATTTTACTCTTGAACTTTGCCTATTTTAGAGAATGAATCATGTTTACTAGAATAATTTCACAAGGTCCCTTTAAAGCAATGTAGTTGCCTCACCCCCACCCCTCCACCCCGTATGTGAGAAAAGCTGCTGGAGGGTCACGATTTCATAAATGCTCTGGATGTAAGTAGGAAATGTGAAGACATGTATCACTCTGGGTATTTGTACTAGATGATTGTACATGCATTTCATTATTAGGACTTTTGTAAGCACTGTTTAATTAGAAAGTAAATCAGATGTGAATTGCAAATGGTCTTCAAATACATCCCAGCAATATTTATTTAGGAGCTAACCATTTTCAGCAGAAGCCTGAGAAATGTTTTCATTCCAGGTGTTCAATGTAATAATAGCCAATTTTTATTTCTACCTGATATTTATAAATGCCTTAGCACAGTTGTTTTGGTGGCTTTCTATAGCCTTCTGGTTTTTTACTGTTCCAAATGAAAATGTGCAGGAGTCCCTGATGGAGGGACTAAACAAGAGCTGCATTTGCCTTGTGTTATAAACTAGATGGTTTATCCACTTTACAGGTGGATGGACAATGGCCAAAGGTTTCCATTTTAAATACCATTATACATCATATAATGACTATTACATATTCCTCAACAGTTGCTAAGTTGCTGAATATTATTGTGGTCTGGAAATCTTGAGATATTAAAGGAAAATGCCATGGACAGTGACATATCTCCTAAGCATACGCTTTAACAAACAGATAGCCTGAGCCACTCAGAGCATTTATGGGTGGATTGCTACAAGGTGAGGAGAAAACAGGAAGAATAGAACGGGGTCTTATCTTCTTGGTTTTGGGACACAGACAGACATGTTGAGGAAAATGTTAGATGTACAAGATCTTGTCTCTTTTAAGAGCTGAAGGTGTTATGAATAACCCAGGAAGGAGCACAGATCTTTCCACAGTCTTGAGTTTTATCTCTGAGCATGTTTCACTGAATATAAATCTTTCCAGCTCAATCTGTTTTCCTAGAAGTGCTAGCAAGTCAACATGTCTGTAAAGATGAAAAAAATTTAAAATATAACAAATCTCAAAGGGATTCTGACATTAAATGAAACATTAAACTGGGCTTCACCCAGCATCACTAATCATTGTTCTTCTGACATGATACGTCAAAATTGGAATTTCTTCCTTTATCTGCATTTTTGCTCCTCAACTTTTTCCATAAAGACACTGTTTATGATTAATTCATTCCTCTGATTGTGATGTAATTTACATGCTACGTTAGAATTTTGAAGTAAAGATTCTAGCTTTGTTTAAAACTTTGTGACTTAGAAAATCTCATAAGTACTGATACAGCCTCTTGTTTAACAAAGTCAGATTCTTTCCTACGCAAGTCTTGGGTATCATAAAAATTCTTACCTGAATCTAATATTGAGGTCACTTTTTAATATACACTTTCCTGCAAGCTTAAAATAGACAAAAATGCGTGTAACTAGTTAAGGGTTTTTGCTGCCTGTGAATCTTGTAGAATATAAACAACTACAAGCATCTATCTTCTAAGAAGCAAGCAATATATTGGACTTTGTTATTTTCATTTTCTTTTCCTAAGTTCATCCATCATGCTCCTGTCAGTAGCATTCATCTACTTTCCAGTCCATCAAATAAACTTGTAATAGCTTTTGGTTTTGACTGGCTTTGAATAACAGCTCTCAGAACAAGATGAAACGTCAGTAAACCCGATTTGTAAATCTGGTTCAAAACAGATGTTTCCTACTGTGAAAAAGCTGGTTTCACTCTTTTCTGTCCTTACCCTGTCATTCTTGCCCTGTGGCAGCAATGTGTTGCTTTTCCTCCCCTCATTATAATGGTAAAACTGTTATTTTGGGGTACGGCATAAACCTGACCACTAAAATGTTTTGAGTTAAAAAAAATAGTTAGCCAGCAGAAGATTGTTTTAAACACCTGAATCATTTTGTCACCAATGCTAGCCTATCACGGAGTTATTTTCTTAGTATCCTGATTTGTAAATCAAGGGAACAGATTGTGTTACCAATGACCTGAGACACTGCCTTTGCCTCTACAATGGTTGGACAGGACACCCAAATGGAAGATGGATAGATACGCATAGACTCTTCATTTTTTGTCTGTTTTCAATGGACACTGATGTTCTAAAACAAAAGCCTATTTAATAAATAGTAACTTGATTATACTAATTAGGTTGTCAGGAGAAGAACAGTTTTCAGGACCAGATAATCATGGACAGTGCTAAGTAAATGTACCTCAAGCCTCATTTGAGGGTACGAGAAATGGATAAAAGTTTAGGATACATCTGCTAGCTTGGAAAGTGGGGGACTCCAGGAGCTTGCAACCGGTAAAGCCTGTACTTAGTGCTGGTAACTGGCAGCTGTGCTGAGGTTGGCGACATCTGAGCAGAGGCTGCTTTCATGCTTAGAAATAGGTATAAACTGATCATTAAATGCCAGGATAAAAATTACGGCTGGGTGCCACAGAACTGAGGGATTCAGTCTGACAACAAAAGTTAGACTTGGTGTTACATGGTATTGGCTTAACGTTGACCTTGATAGCCTACAGGATGAAAGAATAATTAATTTCTGTCCTCATAACAATTTCAGCATCTTTCCTAAGACTGACAGACTGGCAAAGCAGCTTTGGAGTGGTGGACATTTGCCTCCTGATATAATGGGCCAAACCCCACCAGCTCCTGCTGCAAAGCGACCATCAGGTAACCATCAAATGGTAAAATCCTCCATTTGATATCATTTTATATCTCTAGTCCTCCATAGATGTGATTTGATCACAAGGGGCGGAAGGCTGCTTGTCCTATTTCAAATGAAGTCGCCTTATGAAGGTGTGGAAGGAAAGCTCAGACTGTAGTCAGGTGACAGACCATATCTTCCACATAGTTCAGCCTAGCAACTTTCAGCGCAACATAGTTGGAATGTCTCAAGACATACTTATATAAGCAATCTTAATTTCTAGGAGTATGGTGCTGTTTGACTTTGCCTGAATAACTAGAATATTTTCTGGTTTGCATTTCCTTTTAGTTTATCTTCTGTTTCCCTTGTAAATATTTTACACAGATTCCAGAGTTGTCTTTTGTATGCCAACAAAGCTGCCTAAAAAAGTGCTTTAATATCTGAAAAACTACATGTCAAGTAATGGAGACAGGACTGCTATATTGAAAGAAGACTGTGTTCAAAGGAATCTGACTTTTACAACTGACTGGGAAACCATAGATTATTCTTGCAAGACTTTGCTCTCTAGGATCACAGGCAATTTAGCAGCATTGCTGCATTTAGCAAAAGCTATAATGATCTTTCCTTTTAAGCCTTTGACACTGCTGGCCCGTATACATTTTTATGCATACAAAACATACACTTTCAAGTCCAAGCAGTCAGTTATAAAAGCTATTTTTCACATGTGCTTATTATTCATCTGTCAGGAAAAAAAATATATTTTGTAGGTGAACTGAAAGGCTTGTTTTAAAACAGAGAAGCACCAGACTGTTTAAGATCAGTTGTAATAAGTTAGCAGTATCTCAGTGCTGAAATTTTAAAATGACCTATGAACAGAACAGAGTACAAAGCTGAAATGTATCCCCAGCTTAACCCCTGAAGTCCTGACTTCAGGCAGAGCTAAGAAGATAGCCCAGGAAAATGACCTGTAAAAAACTGGGTTATTTTTAAGGGCATAGATACCTCCAGGTTCCCTAGCTTGTTTGTGCTTTTGTTTGGAAATAACATATGGATAAGGCAAGTATCTCCTGAGCTATCACAGAAACATTCATGAATACTTGGCATGGTGTTTGCATAGACCTCCTCTTTGGGCTTTAGAGTTGAAAGAGAAGGAAGAAGGTCTGGAAGAGAAGCAGGAGAGACAGGAGCAACAGGCACTTTGTGTGTACCCTGCCTGGCTCAGGAGGTACAAGGTGGTGGATAAAAACACAGCCCATCGCTGGGGGCATGGCAGCACCTTCCAGGTGAGCACAGGATACAGGCACACAGAGAGAGCTAAAACAACCACAGGAGCTGTGGCTGCCCCAGGTCCGGGGAGAAGAGCAGGAAGGCAGCAGTGTGGAGGAGCAGAACCTGTGGGCTGCATGTCACTACCTGAAAAATCAAACCTGTTTCTTATCAATAGGCAGCTGTGGGCCTTCGAAAGAGTGAAAGGTGGTTGGTGGTAGGAGGGTCTGAGAACTGGAGACAGGGACATTCAGGAAATGCAGTAATGAGAGGTGAGGCATGTTGCACAGAGGATCCCACACTCCACACCAAAGTCCATAGTTAAACTAATGCTCAAATGTGAAGGGGAAGAAGCTGTTTTACAGATCAAAGCAAACCTGCAGTATGCACTGAACAATGGAATAATTTTGTGAAAATATAATGAAATGGTGTGTGAATAATCAGTCCTATAGGTACAACATGTCAGACTGAAAAGCTTATTTATAAATACGTGGCTGCTTATCTAAGAATAGACTATTCTGATAAAAAAATGAAAGAATATTATCCCATGTAAATTCTCCTATTAGAGAAGACTGGTTTTGAAAACAGCTCCTGTTGAATTCTTTGGCCCACAAAGTAAAAAAAATATGCTTATATTTACCTTACTACATCGAAGTCCAGGAAGACTGCCGGTGAAAATATAAGAGGCATTACCTCCAAAGATTTTCATTCATAGATGGCCTCTGTGTCACATTTAATTTAGTTCCCCTAGTTTCCTCAAAGGATAGCACTTCTCTTTTTATTGAACTATAGCAAAAATGGCAAACAGGTAGAAGAAGACATGCTCGTGTCACCCAGCTGAAGCCTTCTGCTGTATTTAGACTTAGTATAACAAAAGATTATGAGCCAAGGAGATGGGAAGAGTAGTATGGTAGTAGGGGGCTGACAAAGATACAAGGGGTGAAATCACGTGCTCTGTTGTGTATTTGCCTTTTATATTTAGAAAACAATTTTAAAATGTTACTCTACATTCCTCAGATTTCAGATTAACTGAGGGCTTGGTTTGAGAAGCCCAGGTCCCCTCTGGAGGTCCTGAAGACAACACTGGCAAGTGCTGCAAGAAGGCAGATGATGTTTTTGTAATGTCTATGGATTGAAGCTGTTATACTGAGTACATGTGAATCAACCTCAGACTATGCCTTTTCATAAGGTCCTCTGATAAACGAAAGTCAACAGGGCAGGCTTTGACTTTGAACGTACTTAGTCTTTTCTACAGTAGACTGTGTAGCTGCCTAGCACTTCTTTCAAAGTCAGCAGTGCTGGTTTGAAAGAAAATGTGTTTCTCAGGACACCTGGCTGTATGCTTAGGCAATTTCTGCCTGCCCGCCTGACTAACCGTGTGTATCAGGGTCCTTACCATGGTATCTCGAGTACCAGCTCTATAGAATAAAGTTAAAACCTTTCTTTCTTCTGCTGCCTGCTCCCTCTCCCCACTCCCAGCATAGAATGGCACTTATTTAAGGCAAGCACTCCAAAAATATCACAGTCTCACCAAAAGACAACAGGAGGATGGAAAAGGGAACAGAATGGACGTGATTGTTTGTTGCAAACTGTTTATTTAGGGACTCGTGATAATTCTCTGAAGAACAAAGAAAGGCAGTCCAAGGAAATACTTACAGGGCATCTCTTCTTAAGTTTCAGGATGTTCCTATCCTTAAATGAAGCAAACCAAGAACCCTGGAAGTAATAGATCTGAGTCCTATAAATTGAGATAATTTCTAATTAATATAACAAGTAAAATACAGAACAAGCTTACTTCAAGACTAAACGAGCATTTAACATCAATATGCCTTTTTCATCTACTATATCTGACAGCCATCTATACCATCCAGGAACCTTAAATATCCCCTGTCTTGTAGAGCCTAACAGTGACATCTTACTTAGAGCAACAAATAAAATGATTTTGTACTTCTTTATAAAATTTTAAGTCACTACCAGACAGTGGAGCTAAAGAGCCACACACAGAAAGCACAGAAGTGGATGTATGGTTTCTTTTCTTTACACTTGTGTGGAGTGTGTGAATTAACAGAAAGTCAAACAGGTATAATTCATTTTTATATGCAAGTGTTAAGTCATAATACATCTGATTGAATCCAAAGTAAGAAGCAAGTATGTTCTGGGCTAAATTCAGTCCTGTCACAAGAGAACTAATTCTGGTGGATTCAGAATTGAATTTTGTCCATTGAAAGAAACACAATAGCTATTCTTTCCGGTTCTTTTGGAAAAGGAAAAGAAAATGCAACTATAAAGTCTTCCCCACCCAATTTATTTCACGCTGCATGCAAATGACTTAAGGCCAGTTCCCAGTGAAATTGCTGGAGACTTGGTCCTGCAGTGCTTGTCGAGATGGGGAGAGGCAGAGTGGGGCAGGTTCACAGAGGAGAGGGGAGGAGCAGCAGTCTGTACCTTCACGTATCTGAAAGGTTGAACAATTTCACAGAACAGCTCCAGACTGTTATTTTAAAGGAAGTGACACAGGGCTGCTGAGGAGAAATTACACATGGACACGCTGTGCTGAGAAGCAGAAAAAAGCCTATAATTTAAGGTCCACTTTATCGTTCTGAAAGCCTTTTCTAGCATGAGGAGCACAAAGTTTTCTGCCATGTGAATTGAGACATGATGAACATAACTTTGGGATGCACAGAGATGACTACACAAGAACTAGATCAGCTGTGTGTTATTAGAGCCGATATCCTCTTTGTAGAGATTCAGCCACTACAGACGCAGTCACAAGATATGAGTAGTTTTGATTCACTGCCTGCCCTGCAGCTATTGTTGAATTGTAGCACATTCACTTTTAAAACCAATTGGTATCTAGTTCATGTTTGCAATAGCAAAACAGGATTGAGACAGATTTTAAAAACCAGGTACATTGTACAGTTGGTGACTGAAAATGGAGAGATAATTTTCTTCACTTTGACTGGCTTATGTTGATCCTATTTATAAAACTGCAGCAATAAAAATGGTTGCTTCAGCCCCCATTTCATTCACTAGAAAATAGAAACTTATTTCCTTTTCTCAGTTGACAATAGTTAATTGGCCGGCACTGCAGTCTTGTGCAATATCTTGAGGAATGCTTGTTAGCTGCAACTCTGAAGTAAATCCTTTGGATCCTGAGCTTATTTAAGCTGAGATCACTGAGGAGAATGCACCCTGAAATAATTTTCTAAATGACTGCTACATACACAAATTCCTTCCATTCTCTGCTCCACTATTTCTACCTGTTAATGGAAAACATTATTGGCATTACCACACAGTTTTTGGAGCCATGCATCCTTCTATTTGTTCTGAAAAAAAATTTGCAATGTATTTGCAAATGAGCTTTATCTAGAAACCATATAGTGTCTGGACAACCTCAGTGGTATAAAGCTTTAACTATAGGTGGGCAGGCTACAAGTAGCAGCATGCAGGCTTTTCTTTCACCTAAGTAGGTTTTAAATCTAGCTGAGGAGGGATGAGGCGGGGATTCAAACCTGAGCATCCAAGCTGTACTTGGCTTCTCTGCTGCGACACCAAAATAGCACAGATGACTACCAATCTCATAGTGTTTTGCTGAAAACACACTCTTCCTACAGGAATGGGGCAAATATGGGAACCATGTAAGCTTAATATTATAATAAATTGATCAGTCTTTGCATTCATTACTCCCTTCTGCCTAATTCAGTCAAAATTATCCGTTTGTCCCATGGGCCCTCTACAGCTCATACAGAAGGTGTGTGAGGCAGTGTGAGGATGAGCATGCAGGGCATTAAACTTGAAATTATACTGTTGTGCCTAATAGGTGTTCCTATTATATCCAGTGAAGCACTGTGAAATTTTATTGCATGAATATACAATAACTTGAACAGTAAGTATACACCTCAACACGGGCTACTGGATGCTTTGCCATTGAACTCTGAAAGCTTTCTCTTGCTCCACAAAATACAAAGGAAAATGCCACTATTCCTAACAATGCAAAAGATCAGTGGTTTATTTCTTAAGAGGGAAAAAGTGGTATGGTTTAGTTACAACATATGAGCACAGATCAGGAGGATGCACACGTGTTCCGGTTTATGTGTGCCGAGTGCTGCAGGTCTCACTGAGGGCGAGACAGTATGGACACCAGCCTGGCATAATTCTTTCCTTTGCCTCTCCCTGCTGTCCTCCTGCTTTCTTGTGTCTGGAGAAGAGGAACAAAAGGGAGCAAAAGGGTCTCCTCAGCTACTAGCAACAGAAGGTAGGATCAAGACTTTGTCAAGGTTAGCTTGCAGATTAGGTTCTTCGTGTCAGAAATAATAAATTTAAAAAAGCTATTTACCCTTCTGAGTATGCCATTTCTTTCTAGCCCACACTCCCTAACCATACTACACTCATCACACAGTTTGCACATACAGCGATGGTAAATGCGCTTGAAATATACTGGCGTGCATAGCTGCAGACTTCTGTGTCTTCAGTGAAGCTGGCTGCAGCTGTGCAACAAGCTTCAAAGTGAGATGCAGGTTGGTGGCTTTGCAGTCCTTTGCTCATTCTCTCCTTCCCTGCAAGCATGTCAAGCCATCAGTACTTTCTGCTCACAAATACCTCTTCGTCCCTGTTCGCAGAGGGATTGAAGAAAGAACCAAGGGCAAAGCTCACAAAGCAAAACTCAAAGCTTCATGGTGATTCAGCAACCATATGAGGAGAAGACCCTGACTCCTGATCTAACAGCTGCCCTGCTCTGCACCCACCTTGAGCAGTGACTGAGCACTGCCTGCCTGAACAGATGAATCATCAGATACTCTGTTGTTGGACTATATAGATCAAACTGCCTGCTAATAATTCATTACACCATGTGGAATACAGTGCTGGCAAAAGAAAAGATTTTCAAGGGCATTTCTGCTTTCTGACAGAGCAGCCTAGGCCTGAGATATGCTGGTTTCAGATTTCTGTATGAGCGTTAATAGCTCCTCACTTCACAAGTGGGATAAGAGTTGTCTGTGATGACAGGCTGCCTCCGCACAGCTTCCACAAACAACTTATGAAGATTAGGAGGCTGCTGTGAAGACGTGTAGGAATTACTCTCAGACCTGACTGCCTCCAAGTAGCTCGCCTTGATAGCTCCTTTATACTTTAGACTTAAGGATTTTTAAATTATTCAGAGAGTTTTGTTTTCTGTGTTTATCGCCCTGATTAGCTGAGATATTTCAGTAGGGGAATTTGTATTACAGTTATTAGAGGGCTGTTGTTTCATGTTTTGTTCATTCTCTAGCTGGAATTCCTTTCCCCCTACCTCCCACCTGACTTTTGCAGAAGGGGTAACACATAACAGTGCACATCAGTTATCCATGAGACTTCTCTGTGTTTTATTATGCCAGGTGGTATCTTCCTACTTAGTATGACCGGTACAGTAAATCCAAAGAAAATCAATATTGTCTTCTATATGGAATGCTACAAGACAACTAGCCTGCAAATACAGGATATCTTTGTATGCATGGTGGCACAGCATTTTCCTCCTGAGAGACTGTGGAAATTTTGAAAACATAAAAAGGGTGATCTTATTCTTCAGACCTGAATGACACAATAAAACCTTGCAGTATATATACATAAGCTTTAGAGCACCCTTACAGTATTACAAGGACCACAGCAGGTTGATGAAAAGGGATACAGAAACATTGCACTGGACACAACAAAGATGATCCGGAGGCATATGGATTCTTCCCCATCATTTCTCCATTGTGCTTCAGTGGGAAAGAAACGTTCCAGCAAAGCAGGCAGGCCTCTAGAGAGCCTGGCACCCAGTCTCCTGCTTCTGGAGGAATGATGCTGCGGATAGTCAGCTAGCAGGTTAACACCAGATGTCTCCCAGGAAGCAGACAATACACATTTCCCACAAGTAACAAGCCAGACCTGGATTAAAGGTCCAAGTCTCCTGAAACCCCTTGAAGGGAAGACTACTTCCTCCTGTTTATTTTCTTTTCTTGGAGAAAAGTGGGTGACTAGAAATAGGCAAATAATACAAATCAACTCCTGGCTACATGGCTGATGTCAGCATGAGGGCTTTGGCTTTTATGACAACGGGACATTCTTCAACAACCATAGCTTCCAGACTCCACCTGTCAGGAAGGGGCAAGGGAATCTTTGGCAGCAGGCTGGCAAACTTGGTGAGGAGGGCTTTAAACTGAGGAACTCGGAGGTAGGGGGATAAACTGGCAGTGCTAATGCCATCACACACAATGGGGGAATAAGACAGGACAACCCGAGCAGTGATAAAGGTGCCATGGTGGCCTCATGCGATGGCAACCAGGAGACCAACCACCTCAAGGATTTGCATGGCTGTAGTGGGTCCTCATACACCCCTCCGGGGACACCTCTGTGCTCAAGCACCTTTCTGAAATGCCTGTACACCAATGCACGCAGCATGGGGAATAAACAGGAGGAACTAGAGGTCTGTGTGCGGTTTCAGGGCTGTGATCTCATTGCAGTCACAGAGACATGGTGGGATAGCTCACATGAGTGGAATGTGGTCACGGATGGTTACAGGCTTTTCAGGAATGACAGACCAGCAAGGCAAGCTGGGGGAGTTGCTCCTTATGTGAGGGAGCAACTGGAATGCATCGAGCTCTGCCTTGGAGTGGAAGGAGAACAAGTTGAGAGCTTGTGTGGTAAAAACCAAGGGACAGCCAAATATGGGTGACACTGTTGTGGGCGTTTGCTGCAGGCCACCTGATCAAGAAGAGGAAGTTGGTGAAGCCTTCTACAGACAGCTGGCAGTAGCCTTGCAATCACAAGCTCTGGTCCTCATGGGGGACTTCAACCACCCTGACGCTTGCTGGAAAAGCAACTTGGCGAGCCATACATGATCCGAAAGGTTCCTGCAGAGCACTGAGGACAATTTTGATGCAAGCTGGAGGAGTCAATGAGGCGAGATGTGCTGCTCAGCCTCATCCTAACAAACAAGGAATGGGTGGTTGAGGATGTGAGAGTTGGGGGTAGCCTTGGCTGCAGTGACCATGAGATGGTTGAGTTCAGGATACTGCGAGGTAGAAGCAGGGCTATGAGTCAGGTTATAAGCTTGGACTTCAAGAGGGCCAACTTTGGCCTCTTCAAAGACCTGCTAGGAGGGATCCCATGGGCTAGGGCTCTGGAAGGCAGGGGGTCCCAAGGAAGCTGGACAGTATTCAAGTACCACGTCCTCTAAGCTCAAGATCGGTGCATCCCCAGGAGGAAGAAGTCAGGCAGAGAAGCCAGGAGACCTGCATGGATGAGCAATGAGCTTCTAGAGAAACCCATATGGAAGAAGGAGGTTCACAGTATGTGGAAAAAGGGACTGGCCACTTGGGAGGAACACAGAATGTTGTCAGGCTATGCAGAGATGTGACGAGGAAGGCCAAGGCCCACTTGGAATTAAATCTGGCAAGGCATGTCTACGGTAACAAGAAGGGCTTCTTTAAATACATCAGCAGTGAAAGGAAGTCTGGGGATAGAAGGGGCCCATTGCTGAACAAGGAAGGGGCCCTGGTGATGCAGGATGCAGAGGAGGCAGAGTTACTGAATGCCGCCTTTGCCTCGGTCTTTACTACTAAGGCTGGCCCTCAGGCATCTCAGCCCCCAGAGAAGAGTCAGGAGAAAGAAAGACCTACCATCAGTTGAGAAGGAATGGGTCAGAGGATCCCCGCAAATCCATGGGCCCTGATGGGATGCACCCGTGAGTGCTGAGGGAGCTGGCGGATGCTCTTGCTGAGCTGCTCTCCATCATCTTTGAAAGGTTGTGGAGGACAGGAGAGGTGCCTGAGGACTGGAGGAAAGCAAATGTCACTGCAATCTTCAAAAAGGGCAAGAAGGAGGACCTGGGGAAGAACAGGCTGGTCAGCCTCACCTCCGTCCCTGGAAAGGTGATGGAGCAGTTCATCCTCGAGGTCATCTCCAGGCCTGTAGAGGAAAAGAAGGTTATCAGAAGTAGTCAACATAGATTCACCAAGGGAAGATCACGCTTGACCAACCTGATAGCCTTCTGTCATGGTGTGACTGGCTGGGTTGATGAAGGGAGAGCAGTGGATGTTGTCTATCTTGACTTCAGTAAGGCATTTGACACTCTCTCGCATAGCATCCTCATAATCAAGCTAAGCAAGTGTGGGTTGGATGAGTGGACAGTGAGGTGGACAGAGAACCCGCTCAGCAACAGAACTCAGAGGGTCAGGATCAACGGGGCAGAGTCTGGATGGAGGCCTGTCACTAGCGGTGTTCCCCAGGGGTCTGTGCTGGGTCCAGTCCTGTTCAACATATTCATCAATGACCTGGATGATGGGATGGAGTGTAACCTCAGCAAGTTTGCTGCCGATACCAACCTGGGAGGAGTGGCTGATACGTCAGAAGGTTGTGCTGCCATCCAATGAGACCTGGAGAGCTGGGCCGAGGGGAACCTCATGAAATTCAGCAAGAGCAAGTGCAAGGTCCTGCACCTGGGGAGGAACAACCCCATGCACCAGTACAGGCTGGGGGCTGAACTGCTGGAAAGTGGCTCTGTTGAGAAGGACCAGGGAGTGCTGGTGGACAACAGGCTGACCCTGAGCCAGCAACGTGCCCCTGTGGCCAAGAAAGCCAATGGTATCCTGGGATGCATTAAAAGGAATGTGGCCAGCAGATCAAAAGAGGTTATCCTCCTGCCCTACTCTGCCCTACTGAGGACACATTTGGAGTACTGTGTCCAGTTCTCTGCCCCCCAGTTTAAGAAGGATGTGGAACTGCTCAGGCAAGTCCAGCGGAGAGCTACCAAGATGATCAGGGGACTGGAGCATCTCCCTTCTGAGGAAAGGCTGAGACACCTGGGTTTGTTCAGCCTGGACAGGAGAAGACTGAGGGGGGATTTCATCAATACCTACAGATATCTAAAGGGTGGGTGTCAGGATGATGGGACTGGACTCTTTTCAGTGGTGCCCAGTGACAGGAGAAGGGGCAATGGGCACAAGTTGGAACACAGGAAGTTCCACTTAAATATGAGGAAAAACTCCTTTCCTGTGAGGGTGCCAGAGCAGTGGCACAGGCTGCCCAGGGAGGTTGTGGAGTCTCCTTCCCTGGAGACATTCAAAACCCACCTGGATGCATTCCTGTGCCCCCTGCTCTAGGTGTCCCTGCTGAAGCAGGGCGGTTAGACAAGATGATCTCCAGTGGTCCCTTCCAAACCCTACCATTCTGTGATTCTGTGTGATTCTCTGATTCTGTGATTCTTTATTATTATGAAAACCACAGTTGCTCCAATGTAACTGAGGCAGAGCTGACCCAGGCTGGCAGGCACGGGACGTGGGTGGTTTTGTCCCACTGCTGGAGGGTGGTGGCAGACTGTCCCCCCCATTGGCAACAGGCAAAAGTACCCTGTACTGGATGGGACTTTGAGGATTAGTGATTCTTTCATGATTACAAAACTGTTTTGGACTTGTGCTTGAGTTCAGTATCACACAGAAGTGGGAGAAAACAGGGAAAGATGGAAGAGCTTTGATTCACTGAACTGAGATGTGATAAGAACAGATTTTGCAAGAGATGTGAGAAGAACCTGATTTGGGAAGTCAGGAGGCACTCTGCAACCTTTCCTCCTAGCTAAAGGAAATTCAGTTTCAGAATATACTACCGTGCATTTCAAACCCAAGCACTGTGTGTGTCTATTTGTCTATGTCTAGGCAAATAACTATTTGTCTAGATAAGAAGGGGGTTGTCTTTCTTTCTTTTTTATTTATTCTTTTTTCCAGTCAAGTTTAAATAAATTTTGCTTCTGCTTAATGCTGCAGGACCTGAGTTGTGGTTGGACATTTTGGAATGAAGAAAACCATTTTCCCAGTGTACTGGAAGCATAAATAAGGGAGAAGCAATGCCTTGAGCATACAGCAATAGCAGAAAAATTGGTTTAGAAAGGACGCTGTTGTATATCATTTTCTATGCTCCTGATATGGGACAATGTTCTTAGGCTTCTGATGGAGGAGAAGCTGCAGTGTCCCTGAGCTATATATCCCGGCACTTCTCTTTTCTTAGGATTACAAGGTTTTTCTGATCGTCTAACCAGAATTCTTCTTACTGCTGTTTAGGCCTGAGACATTACCCCTTCCGTTAGGAAAAAAAGGGACTGGGGTCTTCCTTTCCTTTAGAGAACAGACATTTCTGTCTCTGAAGACTATTAGCAGGTCTTGCTCAGTCTTCTCCTCCTCAGGCTAAATAACTCCAGATTATTCAATCTTTGCTTATAATTCTTTCCAGTCCTCTCTTTTTACTGCTTTCTTCTGGTTTGTCTCCAACAGTCTACATTCTGCCAAGAGTATCAGGAGCTTACAGACATCCCCACGTTGTGGCAGGACAGAAATGGAACTGCAATGACACAAAAGTATGCACTGAGTAACCAGGGACAGGGCCAGTGAGCAGGGGTGCAAGGGAACGGCCTCATGTTGAAGTGCCTCGGCATTGCTGAGGGTAACTAAGGAAGAAAACACATGTCCACTTCCCCCATGTGTCCCTAACCAAACCACCATGAAACCTTTACGTTAAGAAGCACTACATTTAGCACTAAAAAAACCAGTAAGAGAGAGATCATCTAGAAAATACACTGATTCCAATCTCTTTTACCTGATGGCTCAGTGAACTTTTTGAAATCACCCCTCATGGACAGGAGAGTATATGAAAGTGAAGTAAGGCCAGAGCTCCAAAACAGGAAAAAGAAAAGTTTATTTTCAGTTTAATTCAGGTTATTTTTTTAAATTGATGTAGCTAAAAGTAATACAAATCCTTTACAGATCCAGTTAATTCAATAACTGAGTGAGACAAATCCACATAAATCAGTTATATAAACCAAACTATTTGCATGGGGTATGGAGCAATTTAACTAAATCCATACCCATGCCCAGGTTGTAACAAAACCAATATAACTCTTCTGTGTCAGCGAGGCTGCAATAAGCCATTATCCTCTCAAAATTTTACAATCAAGTGAGGTAAAACTATTCGAGGTTGATTTTTGAAGCAAATCAGTATTACTTCAAAATTAGTTTTTTAATTTAGAATTGCTGTTGTTTATAATGTATTTATGCTACACATGGATAAAGAAAATGTATCCTTGAGATCTTTCACAAAGAGATCTCAAAAAATGCAACAGCTTATTTGCAAACACAATCCTCATAAACGTCATGTAGAGGACAGTTTTTCATCCATGTTACCAAGAGGATATTGTGATAGAGAAAACATGCTGTCAAACATTTCTAAAAGGACGTTTTTCCTAAGTGTGTGCTATAGCAGGGGTAGACTGAGAGCATGGAGCCTTACATGCCCTGAAATTTTTAGGAGAAACATGAACAGACCTGCATGGCAGCAGCAGCAGGAGGCACTGCTACAACATGTAAGGGAACTGCTGCCAACTGCTCTAAGAGGGATAAGAGCTTTCTTTTGACCCTGATCCTCAAGTATGAATTTCTGAGCTATTGCCTGTAAATTACAAAGCTTTGATTTTTCAGTGCACAATTTAATACACGCTTTGACCTTTCAATGTGCCATATGAAGCTTTGATCCTTACTAGCCGACTGTCAGGGTGAACTTTGCATAAGATGAAAACAATACACTTCAAAAGTGTGTGCCCCCTCCCATAAGAAAACTCATAAAATAATTCTGAGATGGAGAAAACTCATCTTTAGACACTGCCTCAGGGTAAATGCTGCAGAAGTGCTACATCTAGATAGGTATGGTCAGAGACCTTGCTAATCACATCCTACAGGCAAGGCTGATAAGCACAGATTGTCTAGGAAGAAGGTAAATTTGTAAGAAGAATGAAAGTCAAGAGAGAGTATTCTTATTTCGGCCTTACCTTGGAAATGGTGGGAAAACGACTAACAGGGCAGTCCATCACTTAAGATATGATGGTCTTTGGAACCAGGAGGCAGTTGAACCACTTCATGCACAATGATAAGGTGAGGTCAAAAGGTCTAGCTCAGTTCAATTTAAGAAGAGCTCAGACATCTAAACTGTCAGCCTGACAACAATGAAAATTGCATAACAAAAAAGTCCAGTGATATTTCTAGTGCTGTTAATGCTATGAAAGTGAAAAAAACCCCATCCAACCAACCAAAAAACAAACCCAAAAGCCCAAACAGAAAGAAGAGCAGCACACAAAAAAGGGGAAAATAAAAGTTTGTGGCAGAAAGTACTTCAGACTTTTTCTATTTGTCTTGTGCTTTTTCTGTCTGGAATTTCTTGAAAATCAGATTGCAATATTTTTAAGATTATGCGATTTATGCATGGTAATGCTATATAATTTTATATCACACACTGCTACCTATTTTTCATCAACTTGAAAGATAAAGAAAGTTACAAACTTATCCTCAATAAAAAAGCTCTTTATGTTTAGCATAGGTGATTCCTACTTCTTCTTTTAGTGAGGGACACTATAAAACTTCCCTCTTTCAGAAAAAACAGGATCAGAATTCCTACACTATGTGTGAGCTGCAACATTTACCACAGAGTTGCTGTGCTGCTGGTATTTACCTCATTCTTTTACAGTGCACAATAGAAACCTGCAATATCAGCTCAACACCTTCTCTGAAACACCATTTAAAATAATTCTTCAGAGCTACAAGCTTTGGATGTCAGTTTGAAGTCAGGTTTTGTTAGTTTTAAATGTCAGGGTTTTCCTACCTTGGAAAGTGGCTCTAGAAATAGCATTCCTGGTATCACATCCCTCCTTCATCAGTGCTTTCTCTCAGAATTGCTCAGTTCCCATGCCAGAAACTTTCCTGGCTCTCTTTTGGCTGCTGGTAGATATATATTCCCCCCATTCACAGAAAATCCACTGGCATAGATCTCTCTGAAATCAGTACAAGTAACCTAAGAGCCTAGATTTCTCTGCCACTTTTTTCTGTAGATGCATGATGCCACTTAGATCACAGCTGACTTTCTTCCGGTGTCTTCATGCGATTAATGGGAGTAGAAAAATGTACTCAATTCAGCGCAGTGACAGGGTTTCACAGCCCAACATGCAATTTCCCTAGCACTTTTTCTCCGCACAGGCCTTGAAGGAGGGGACACCATGCTCCTCTGACTCCAGGCAGCCTGGGCACCTCTAGTGCAGCTTCTGGCATTTGAGAGTTGTTGGTGGTTGATATGTATGAACACCCAAACTATGCTAATTCCTAATTTTCACACTGTACAAAGGACTCCCATGGAGGGGTGGCACAGGCGTAAAACTAGTTATACAGATTCCACATCAGTCAGGGTTGGCTTTTTGCTTCAGAGTTCTCAAGCCTATTTGCTGCCACTTTATGCCAGCTCTGCTAGCTGTCCTCAACTGCTGGCATAAATTGCTGCAACACACCCCTAAATTTCCTCCACAGGGAGCAGATTTGTTGAATTAGAAGGTGCAATCTTCAGATAGCTACTTTTCTGGATAACATGCAGAGACCAAGAAAGACAAGAGAGTGCATCAGCTTGATCTGTGCTCAGTGTGGGACCAAAGTGTCACAGGAGCCAGCCCTGTCTGCTGCACTTTGGTGGCTGGGAGGACAGCAGGAGGACTGTTGCATAATGAGGGGAGACGGGCGTGGAAAGGGAATAGAACCATGATTACAGAAGAGAAATGAAGAGTTGCCTGACAGTGTCACACCAGGAAATAAAAAGGCAGGGAAGACTAAGGATGGGATCAGAAGATATGTCTACTGCTCTGTGATTCCAGCATGGCCCTGCTGACAAACCAAGGTGGGGGGAGCAGTGAAACAGTCCTGGCTTGGAGAGTGATGATGAGGCCCCGTGAATCACTTCTGATGATTCCTGCTTTTATTTTCATGGCATTAGTGGTCTGCGGTGTTTCAGGACCTATTTTTAGTATGGCATTTCCTTGGTAACTGCAATCCATACAGTTTCAAATGCTTTTCATGTAAGACTTGGCAGTGCTAGAAACTGAAGTCCGATGTATAAGCCTAGGATGAGGCCAGGCTGCATAGAAGTAAGGCATATTTCCCTTATCCACTTTGTGCCATTATTAAAGAGCCACTAATTAGAGATAGTGCAAATGCTCCTAGACTTTAGCTAGCCTCACCACAGAGGCAGTGGTGTTATTTGGGAGTAAAAGGGAGAAAGGATGAGATTACAAATGAGAGGGATCATAACACAGAATTTCAGCACCACCAATTAAACTGTGCCTCAAGGACTATCTTCTTATTTTCAGTCACCTGGAGACCTGATGATAATTTATAGGAATAAATCACATGGAAAATCACATGGTAGCTCCCCTGTAACCTTAAAAAATTGAGGCTCACCAGGGGTCAGTTAAAATCAGCTGAAGTTATTTTCACTTAGTTTCTAAACTTGTATTAAAAATGAGCTCTGGTTCAGCTGGAGAAACCAAAGGGAAGAAAACAAACAAAACCCAACACGCGTATGTTTTCTCCAAGGTCTGTGTTTGCCTGACCCAGAGAGAGCGGCCTGACTTTCAGTGCTTCCTCCAGTTCCTCTCTCACTGACATTGGATACTTTTGCTCACTTAATAATCGGAATCCTGTCTTAAAAGAAGGAATTTTTATATATATATATTTTATATAATTTATATAATTTGGTTTGAGTAACAGAACTGGAGAGGATATACATGCCAATTTCCAATTCCAGCAAACCAGACAACACGTGTAAGTGAGCAGTGACACATCAGGCAGGTCAGATTTGAGACAACTAAGTTCAAGCATTAGGAAAACTTGGAACGTTTGATCCAGGACCTGTGATACTACATTGGTAAGAGGTGTTAGCTAGCTAGGCAGATTTTATTCAAATGTTCAGACTTCCAAACTAATTTCATGTAAGCAAACTGTTTGAAACAAATTTTGAAAAATTTATACATCAGCCTGTGTAGTTGACTTTGCAGAGATCCTTCATCTTTTCTGTTAGTACTATTCTCCTACCCCACTAGTGCTGTGAAATACCTAACTGTATTTAAAGGACTTCCTAGTATGGACCAAAATAGGCTACTGTCTTCTAATTGCTGAATCAAGTAAATTGCTGCATAAATAATATACCAAAATTGCATTGTTGCACTTAGACAATTTTTCAAATTACCCTGTGTAACTTCATTAAACTTCAAGCCTGGAACGTTAATTTGAGGGAAGAAAAATAACTATTTCTGTATTATTAGATCATTCAGGTGGTAAACACATTCTCCAAAAAAGTAATCTAATGAGCCTTTCAGTCATCAGATTTAAATTGTAAATGAAACCGTTGTCTATGCATTAGAAAAGCACATGCCGTGTTTTGTTAAGATAATCAGAAAAATGGAGCTGCCACAAACCCTTTCCCCATCTGCCAGTCATTGCATTAAATGTTTCTGCAATTTTATTAGAATTCTCTGTCTCTGCAGATCCTGCTCAACTGTGAAATTGGAATTGCAAACAGAAATATTACATTTCTATGTACAGTAGTGGATAAAAAGTCCAATTCTGACATGTGGAGACAGGGGAAACTTTTTTTTAAGGTAGAAGAACAGTACAGTGAATATCCGCCCCTCCCCCCAGGTATGAGGCAGAAGGTAAGAAAGCAGCTGTTTCCTTTATATGACATTTTTCTTTGACAGCAGGTAGAAACTGAAAGGTGCAGGAGCAGCTTTCTGGCAGTACCTTTAACAAAGGAAGGACAAAATCCTGCCTGTCCTTCTAGCCCGTGGAGTGGGACACCAGCTGAAAGTTAATAAGCCTGAGTCACACTGGCTGCTGCAGCCACTGCCTCTGCTCAGGCTGCAGGAGTGGATGAGCAGAGGTTGGGGAAAGAGTAGGCAAGCCTTCCTGCCTAAATCCTTGATGTAGCCCTATTCTTACTATACATTTGTTGCAATTCTTTTATTAATGCAAGAGGTTTCTGGGAAGGCTTATCTAGTTCTGATATCACCTGTGCTGGGTATTGCTGAAGCATTATTGTTCAGTCCCTCTTGTAAGCACCCCATCTCCACCATTCAGAACACAGTAGAGACAAAAAGAATGACCCCTGGGTTCTCAGGAAAAAAATTAGCAACATATCTATAGATTTTTTTTGTTGATTTCAGTGATCTCAGTCGCAAAGCTTAATCAGTCCTGCATCAGCTATGCTTGATTTTTCAGTTCTTTGCATTGATTGACATTCACCTGCAAACAAAAGGTAGAAGCTATGCAAACTTAGTCTAACATTCCTAAAGACCTGTTGCTGTCTCCTTTCACAAGAATTAATGTCTGTGTTTTCTCTTGAGTTAATATTAATATAATGTTTAAGAGCTGTTCAAAGATTTCTGTCTTTTCGCACAACTATTTCTTCAGTAATGTCTCTCCCTTGGATCAAAGTCTTGGTCTACTTTTCTTTCTCATCATTACTGGATTCTGGTCTCAGCCATGGCTTCTCAGCATTTCTATCTAGTCTAGCCTACCATAATCACCCATGGAAAATGACACTCAGAGGAGTAACTTTATCACTACCTGTCTGAGGACAAAGAATCTGCAGCTGCCTGCATTCTCTGATGTCCTCATGAGGACTTAATAAATACTAAAAATCAGCCTGCTGTCTTCATCTTTCTCTCCCTAATCATATTTATCCCCAACTATTTTTAAAGAAATCTAGATACAGCTGTGTCCCCCTTCTGCTTCCTCCTGCACTGACAGCACAGCCCAACGGGGTGCCTCTATCCTCCCTGCTGCCAGCACACACTGAGTCCCTACTTAGAGGAGCAAAAGGCAGACTCCCTGCCGGCGGTAGGTAACCTTCCCTTTGCTGCAGCCTGGGCTGACCCGATGCCTGCAGAGCAAACCCAAAACACAGCAGCATCGCAGATAGAGAAGAGATCCTCCCCTAAGCAAACTCCACAAGACCCTACCCCAGGTACTGTCTACTGAAGCTGCTTCCTTTTCTGTTTGCAATTTAAAGCGTGCATACATATACTTGCATGTGCATGCATACAGAGGTCTAGGTGACAATACTCTCACAGCTAAACCGTTAAAGTTAACTATCATTCCCCCACGCCTTTTTTCTCCCCTCTTCATCTTGCAATATATAGCCAAAGGTACATCACTTTGCCAGGGCATCTTGAAGTGATGTAAACATGATTCTTAATTATTTGCACCTGTTTTAGCCTACTGTTATTAAGGTGCAATAATAACAATGCAAACCTCGTATAAGCAGATAAGAGAATGAGACCCCATGACTCTTCTTTATAATTTGTTTTGAAACAGCCTCCTCACAGACCACTTAGCAGGGTTTCTTGTTCTTTGTTTTGCCCCCACTTGTAGGTTCTATGAACTGTGATTCTGTAACAGCTCTTGTTTAATTAGGATTTTATTTTAGAACAGCCTAAGACACACTTCCATGGATGGTCAAGGATGGCTAGATTTTACACTCAGCCAATTTCCCCAGATCAAGTCCATTCAAGGATAAACAATGAATCCAGAAAAAATGTGAAATGCCCTTCTAATGTCCCTAGGTATAGGCAGTGGGCAACATATGAACAGCTTCAACATTTTGCAGTCACAATATGACAAAAAATCTAAAAATCTAATATTTTTACAGAAGATACTTTTATACCTCTGCAAGCTTGTAACTTTTTAAAATCAAACTTTCTTGGCAAGACCTACTCTGCGTTTCTTCAGTTCTGTTTTCCATGCAAAAAGCAACTGGTACTTTCAGTCTAAACAATTTCACTTTACATCAAAGAAACCCAGTGAAAAATAAAAAGTGAACACAAATTTGTTATGAGGGTGCATGATATAGGGATTTTTTCTTCCAGGTGCCATCTTGAATCTCTTAACACTACTGTCATCAAGCAGAACTGCTTGCATTTCAAAGTGCTGCATACAGAAAATAATAATGAAAAATAACATCTTCGTAATACTGTTATGAAGAAAGAGATTCTGCCTTCACCCACTTTTCCTTTCCTTCTGTGATGACCTTCTTTTTACTTGACAACGAAGAAGCATGGATTAAGTTTACCATGGCATAAATTTACTGTATGACCTTGATGCAGCAGTAAATCATAAAAAATGGACAAAGCTAGAAGTTGTGTAATAACAACGAATGAGCAAAGACTTGAAGAGGAACTGAACTGATATTTTGCAAATGTAGCTTGTTCCATAGAACGCAAAGCAGTCTACCACAAAGCCAAGTCAAAGGACCACAAACTAAGAGTTGGCAGATTTGGCTGGAATTGCTTTTCTGACTTTAAGTGAGGATGCAGATGTGGATGTGTCTGTCTGAATGCAAATTGAACCCGATATTCCGGTTCAGTTTATCCTATATATATATATCATGATACATAGAGAGACTATATTTTAGCTTGCAATCTTATTTCAGTATTCCCAAACGTTTGAGTTTTGATTTAGCTTAACAACTTAGAGATTTTATCTGTATCTGGAATAGTTGGAACTTTATAATAACTCTTTCCACTTTCATAAGAGATGAGGACAATAAATTAACACCCCTTCAACTGCTTTAGTCATTGTCATCTGGCTCTTCTCAAGCTGGTTTCCGTGTGGAGCATAAACACATTAAAAACCACAGACTTGCTCCAAATCAGGCCATGACCAGTTTACCCCATCATGACCTCAAGGTGACATGAAAGTTTAACGTTTGCATGAACTCTCATTCCTTGCAAGGCTACCTGTTAGAGACCCATTTAATACCTGATGGGTTCTTCTGATGCAACCTCTAGATTTGTAGAAATGCAATGAGATCACCAGCTCGTTTTCTGAAGACTGTACATCATTTATCAGATGGCAAGAGCTGACATACCTTAGTGCCAGTCTAGTAACCTAACCATTAGATGAAAGGCTCTACAGCGTTTTCCCCATGGCCTGAGCTACCTTGTCTTCAAGCTCAAAAAACCACGGTTTATGCACTGGCGTTATTACCTACAATGGTAGCACAGTTATAATGTAGTATGACTTTAATTTTGAGATATTTGTTTCCCTCAAATTTTATTATTGAAGAAATAGGACAGAAATAATACAAGTCACAAGGAAAGGAGTATCGACTGGGTAACAAATATGCCTTTCTTAGCTGATGGCAGATCATCTTTAATGCCACCTGGCTGAGCATATAACACTTCCCAGGGATTCCACACATTTGCGCCCTCAGGGTTCTGTTACTGTTTCACAGGTGATCTCTGGATTGAGACATACTAGGGCTGATTCAGCCTGCTCCAGCTTTCTACGCCAATGTCACTGTGGGATTGGATGCTGCTCTGGTAAGAATAGGGGGTGATTTTTCCAAAGTCAACAGAGCTGCACCCACTTATGCCAAATGAGAATCTGGCTCATATCACTGTTTTAATTAGGGTCATGTCAGAGCTGTGGTTTCGTACATATCGATTAATCAAAATGATATATAAAACATATGGCTCCAGCAGGAGCAGGGTAAAGGACAACATCTTCCAGTAGTCTTATCACATGAATATTAAGTCCTCATTGCTATCAGACAATACTTAATGGAAACATATTTCAATCAGGTGTACAAAACCACAGGGATACAGTCATCACTATTAGGTTGATGCAAACAGCTGTCCACATGGGATAAATTTAATGACCTACTCCAGGTGCTTTTGAAAACTGGCTCCAGAAATCCAGCAACCTGGCACTCCTCTTCCTGCCAGATCCAAGCTCCCAGCTTCCAAACTGAGCTTTTCATCTTTTAACAGTGCTTAATGATAGCTGATCCTGTAACTCCATAGACAAATCAAGACATGGCCCAGGACCAAAATATTCTTTCCCTGAAGAGAAGTCTAGACACATCATGGCAATTTTTATTCTGCTGGCTATTTCTTTTAACACTGATTAATCCACCTAGGCTGCATTTTGAAGCATCACCAGAGGCAATTTACATAAGCTATTTTGTGTGCATCGCTCCTCTCCATCTTTTCAATGTCTTTGTATCAAAGAAATTACTCTGATCCTTTATCTTAACCAGATGATGTGGCACCAAACAGCTGCTGCTCTGCCAGAGTTCCCATATTTCCAGAAATATAGAACAATGACCACCTTTTGTGGTCATTAAAGGTAGTCTTGCTATTTCCCATACGAGTCAAGTTGTTGTGCTCCTATGCCCTTGACAGAATCCTACCTCTGATAATTGCTCTGCCTTCATAAATTACCCTCTGCTTTTCAGCTTCACACAGGTTTTATGCCTATTCCACTGAAGCCCTTGGGTGGTTTTGGCACTTTGTTACTTAGCTCAGTGAAATTGCTTTTTTAAAGAACTAAGATGCCACTTCTAGTGCTGAATGTGACAGCAACTTCAACACCATTCAACGATACACAGTCTTTAAGACAAGTAAGGATGAAAAATGCTCAAAGTCCAGGGCAGTTTACTCAAAAAAAGTTATTGTCTGTCTGAGGTTTTGGCCATATTGGTTCACACCTCTATTCTTGTCAAGAATGACATGAATTTACTGAAGGCCCCATACAGTGAAGACTGGACTTGAGATCAGATGGTGTGACCTCTAGGAAAGGGTACGGATGTGCTGCAGTACACACCTTCAATCTCTACTGCACTTCTGGATGCAAAACTAACTGCTCCCACCTTTGATCCTGATTCTCCTGTAAAATTACAAAAGAGGCAGCTTAAGCCCTGTTCTTCCTGAGGTAAGTTTTCTGTCTGGGAAATGATCTACCAGGGTTCATTCACAGCTTCATAAACCATGACAATGGTATGTGGTGCCAGATGCAAGATAAAAACTTATCCTATGCTGTTATTTTTGTGGGTCTTCCTCAATGCTAATTAATTTCTAGGACAGACATAACTCAAATGAAAATCATAAGTACATATTTTCTGCTGCATGCAGATTGGAGGAATAAACTGTTTGCTTAACATTTTAGGTAGCACTACCCCTAAATATCTCTACTTCCATTGAGGAAGCCTTCTGAACAAGATTCTGAAACTACAAAAAATAACATCTACACCATGAGCCTGCATCTCAGGACACTTTGGATCCAGAATGTGTGGTAAATGCCAGATAGAATGATTTATGTTAGATACAGGAAATAACTGTCCTTAATAGACTGGAGTGTGTCATCTGTATCTAGTTATTCATCCTATCGTTTCAGAATTATCCAGTGACAAAGTAGTGCTGCTATAAAAACACCAAGAGAAGAAACAAAGTTCCTTTGTATGTGAAGTGAATTTGCTAATGCAATGGCAATGTAGGAAACTGGGCCCTGAACAGCAACTGTTTCTATATTACACTTCGTCTGAAATGCTCATGGCTCTTTGATTAAAATACAAGCTGTTCATTTTAGAATAAACTGAGAGGTATTTGTATCATTATGTTCACTTTCCCATCCCCCAAGGAAATGAAGTAATTATCTAGCTTTTAAAAAAAATCCTATCATCTTAGGCACCTTTTTCAAGCCACTACAGACACTGATTTCATGGGCAGTTGCAAACGTGCAGCTTCTTCGGAAAACCAGATGCCAAATCTTACCCTGCAGACAGTGCACTTGAAAAATATGGAATAGGTGATTTGGTTGGATTGCCTTGAGAAGGGGCCAGACAACGGACTTTGCAGTGATGTGCTCTCCCTTCAGCTGAGCGCAGTAGGAGAGAAAAATTTTATAATCCCTTCTGCCTACTTACAGCCCTTTACTTTTGATAGACAAAAATGCACCTTTCTGTGAATTATGTATCTTTCAATGTACAAACACAATTTGTTAATGGTGAAATTAATAACAGGAAGACGTTATCACAGTAGTGACACCTTTCAGCAGCAGCCTCCAGAAGTCAGTACTTCAAGTTTGATGAAGAAACCTGAGAGGGAAAAAACCCCACTCTACACCAGAAGTAATCACATATGCCAATTAGAAAAGGAAGGCTGACAAGGCTTTAGGAGCACAGCTATGCTTTGTGAGCTTCAGTCACATCAGCCATGTCTGCATTTGAATTTTCACATCCTAGGAGAAAGGCCACTTGAGATGTTACTGAATTCATATGCATGAATGCAAGGCCTTGTCGCTGTACATTTTCCTCAGATCCTCCCTGGAGAGATGTCTCATGGTGATAGCTTATCAAACCCCCCCACTGTGTGATTTCAGAGAAGAGTTTTTGCAGACTAAATTGTGTTAAGGTAGGGCAGGCAAGGGGATAAGAGAAAACAAGATACATCGGTTAACTCAGGTTATGTGTTTTCTAATTCTTAAACGATGCCTTGGGACTGACTGCAGGTGGCACTGACCAGTTCAACACAGGCTGCATGTTAGTTTGCATTCTCATACAGGGCAGGCTGACATCTTGGGAACCTGTCAGAGCTTTTACTGCCTTTTAGAAGCAGGTCTGTTACCTCAAGGTGCAGCATAGTACTCACGAAAGCATTTCAAATATACGGAACACTAACTGACATTTTATCCAAGTTCGCAATGCATTCAACAGACTTTATAAAGTGATTTATAAAGTACAAACCGCAGTCTGTATATACACAAATTCAAGGTCATCTATGTCTTACATTTTTTCATGCATGGAAAGCATGCATACTTTTGCTCTTAACAAGCTCTCATTTTAGTCATGGGTACAATGAAACCCAAAAGAGAAAACAAGTCAGCATACACCTCTCCCCTTTGCGATCATCTGATCTGCACAGGGCAGTGCATAATGTGAGCTGTTACAGGCTCCCAGACGCTTGCTGTTATTCTTCTGTTCCAGTGCAAAGTCAGCTGGCCCATTTTTTGACAGGCTTCACTGGTGTTTTCAGCTAAAATGCTTTCTTTGCACTGCAGTAGATAGGAAGCACTCAGAACAGGCTCCTTCCCTTCTGCTGGCCCTGCAGTGGGGTGGGCAACCCCCAAGAGAGAAGTGGTACCAAACTAGCTGAGGTTAGTAGCATCTTACACCTCTGCAGCTGAAATTGCAGGGAATACCTGAACACAGGCTAAATTGTTATATTAAGGGTCTCACAGAACAGCAGCTGCTCCTGCAGCTAGGATCACTTGTGAAAATTTAAAGCTACACTACAGACAGCATTAGAATACTGTAGGGCAGAATTATGTCACATAAGGAAAGTTCTAGCAATCTGCATCCAAAGCAAAGGCACGGACATTTTGTTTGAATGGACACAGCTGCTTGAGAAGGGAGACTTACAGTCTGTGCCTTTAGCTTTTTCTTTTTCTGCTAATACAAAACTATGTTAAAAACAAATGCTAATACAAAACTATGTTAAAAAGAATCTTGCGTCTTTTTAATTTCTGAAATTATTTGCTCTAACCCGTTCTTTAAGATGTACTTGAGCAGCAATTGAAAGCTCAGTTTGTATTGGTGTTGCAATTGTATCATTAATGACCATTACAAGATGACATGGGGTGGGCTGTTAAGTGTGTTAGAGGTGATTAATTATTAGGTCTTAAAGATGGAGGTATGTATACTTGATTCATTTTGTCTTTGTACCAGTGAAGTTGCGTTGAGTAATTGGTGACTAGAGAAGCAGCTTTGTTGCCATTTGATAAGAGAGAGAAGAAAAATATAGTGACTTTTTGTGAGCACAGGAAAAGTGTCTTTCATTCCTCCTCACAAATTGCCATTCTCTCTAGTCAGCAGTTACTTGTGTCTCTGCACTGAAGTTCATATTCATCTGCCATGAAAGGAAGGACTAGAAGAAAGGGTTTGACCTGAAAGGTCAGGCATTCCCACAGAGAGAACTCCCTCTCTGGGTTTTTCTGGGATTATCCTGGCTAGCTGCAACTTTTAATCATGAACTACACATGCTGCTTCTTTTATTCTCATTGCTTTTAGGTTTCAGTTAAAATGTAAACACAGGGAAACAAATTATTTCTTGGGCCTATTGCAGATTTCTTCATGGGTACTTCTTAAGCCACAATTATTTAAAGAAGTGACAGCCACATGAGAAAATGGACAGACAGACAGATCCTGTTCTTCTTTGTAACAGTCTGAGGCAATCATCCAGACTGAAGAAGTGGACAGAACAAATGGTAGTAGGCAGCAGATTTGGCCTTATCCTTGAGGTATTGTGATCACAAGGTGAGACATCTGAGCTGATTTAGGACAAAATATTTGGGGAAAACAAACACAGTACAGTGAAAGGGAGAGGACAAAAAGGGTAAAAAAAAACACATGGGGGAAAACCAAAGAAACTCATAGCACTGCAATACCTTTGTTCCCAGGGCACTGTGGTCCCTAATGAACCCTTTGATTCTGTAGGATGATCATGAAATACCTATATACTCATTTGTGTGACTATTTCAGGCTAGGCACTACCTTACCTTGTCAGTGAAATAACAGGAGTTTTTGCTTAAGTTTTTGTCTTGGACAGTGGCCTCTGCATGATGTTTTCTAAATAAATAGAATATTTTAGCTTTAAAAGGAAGGACTAGTAGATGGGAGTATGGCAAAAATTGAGAATAAAGAGCAAGAGAAACAAAACCGAGGTTTAAAACTACCGGTAACGCCTTGGGTAATTTTATTGGCAGAATCATTCAGTCTCTGCTGTATTTCATTAGCTTGCTTCACCTCTTAGCTTTTCCAGAGTGTGTTCACAATGTTCACCTTGTTCTCCTCTTCAGCAACGATTACTGAACAGTATTATTATGATAAAGATAAACAAACCAATCTATCAGTTTATCTTCTGTATCATTTATAATAATTCAGATGCTGACTCTGACTACTCATTGTACTGGAATAAAGAATTGCAATCAATGTAGTGTTAGAAATTGCTCGTATCCTTCCTTCCAAAACTGAGCATGCTCCCCTTTGGTTTTAATCTACTAAATTACATTAAAATGGTCATTTGGCAACTGTCCTATGAGGCTGCTTTGTAAAGATGACTGTTCTTGCTCAGACTTATATAAAGAGCACTGAAAACCCCCTTTGTCATCTGTTAGCTGCATTAAGACTTGTCCTAGTTTTAGGTCATATTTTATATTTAACCACACTTAACATCATCATGAGCCTTAGAAAAGATGTCCATATTATTTACCGCTAATTCAAACTGACTCTGAAGGTTTACTAGTCCTCTGTGTTGAACAATGAGGCTGTAAGTGCAGGTTATTTATCTGGGACTGTCTTTAGATAGGTAATTTAGATATTTAGAATTTTTAGATAGATAATGGACTGATAATATTGCTCATTCATTCAGTAATGAGCAGACCAGAGGATGTGTCCTGAATGGAATCAGAAATTATCAGGAGCAAGGTTCTAAACTGCTATTAGTTAGGGACGTTCTTAATATGGCAAAGGTTGATGAGTACAGTTTCAAGACCCTTCCAACCTAAATTATTATTTGATTCTATGATAAAAGTGGTGATATTACGTGGCCAAGACTCTTTGCTCATTTCCATCTGTTACACAAGTCAAGGACGTGTTGCTGAGGTCACAGGTGCAGAAGGGAGAGAAGACTAAACCTATCTTTAACTGCTCATGGAATAACTGACTCCAGTCAGCTTTCGATGTCTGTGATGATACCTATCTTTCCCTCCACAGCAATGACTTCCTAACTAGACTACATTAGGACAAAAGATTCTGGGATTGTTTTAAACTGACTTCCAGATGTCTGTCATTTAAACTACGACTTAAGATAACACATCTGCTTTTTTGAAGAATAAGGAACGGGAAACGTATGCGGTGTAGTGCAAGAAGCTTACATAGGATTGGCCTTCATTTGTCGTGCATTTTTAGAAGTTGCTTGGTTTCTGAGGCAGGAATTTTAAGAAGAGAAAGGGCAATCTCACAGTTAAAATAGTCATATGCTGATCTCAGGAATTAGGTTTTATCCTCATCTTTTCTGTTGAATACTCATGTGTTGCTTAGCAAGTGACTTCAAACCCAAGCGGGGTTTCATATGGAGTCACTAACAGTTTGTTCCTTGTTCCCAGGGTGCCCAGCATGAGACTCTTTTTCCTGACTGGCAGGAGCGTAAAATGCTCACAACTATAGCTGCAGTCAATCAGAGATGTGCTCTCAGCATACAAAATGAGATCTACTGCTAAATACTCGGAAAACTTAGGTGCTACGTATCTCAGATAGCATGCTTGATGTTAGTGGCTATGTTTGACTTTTTAACTCCTCTGTGGGTCAGTTTTCGGTCTTCAAAAAAGAGGGTAATGGCAGCCTTCACTTCACCTGGGCTTTGAGAAGATAAATTCATTAATGTTTGTGAAGCACTTTGATATTAGTCATGAACACCACAGAAAAGTCCATGAGGAAATTAATAGTTGCGTATTCAGAACAGGGTTTGAATGTAATGCAGTAAATAAGGACTAAGAGCACATATGAACGATAAGAAGAAAATCAAATATTAAAGAGCTGTTAATTAAGTACACCCTGTCAATTCCTAACACTGAATGAGACAACCGTTCCCTAAATAAAAGCCTGTGATCATGGGATTAAGAGCTGGATCACAATGCATACTAAACTTGCAGGTACTCCCTCAATGCTGCAATTTCCTAACTGTCAAGGCTTACTCTTGAAACGTCAGTAAAATTCTTCAGACTGTGCACACAATGATTTCATTTTGATGAACACATATTAATACATATACACATGTTCTCTCATAGATAGAGGCAATCACGGAGCACATCCTATCCACTACCTTCTTACTTTCTTTCTACTTAACCTTTTTCAGCGTTGAACCTAGTTCATAACTGTAAATATGGAAGTTATGTCTAATGACTTTCTACCAGAGTATAAATCTGGAAGGCTAAATAGTTAAGATTATTAACAGACAAAAGACTGGCTTATTCTTTTAAGTAACCAAATATATTTCTCCAGACACATTTTCATCCCAATATTCCAAAATATTAACCTGGCATTTTCTCATATTTCTCCCTGATGTATTCCACTCATTGATTTTTATGACAGAGCCAGGCTTTTGTTTGCAAATGAAAAGGACTAGTTTTTTTAAGATGCTAATAACTTCTATTGCTGGACTCTAAAAGCACATTTGATGTAGATAATAAAGACATTTTTAAAATACAGAGCTAACAATGCTGCAGGTTAGAGGATATTGCAAAACTGTGTTGCCACAACACAAAATGGAATGTTAGGAGTGAATCACATTTGTATATGAAGACAGTGCTTATTTTGCATATATGACAGATACAGAAATAAGATGTGATTTTTCTTGAGAATAGATCTGGGAACTCCATGTTCTGCCCAGTATCTTAAGAAAGTCAATGACTTATGACCGGTTTTAAGTTAAGCAACCGAAATTACCTCACTGCTGTTCTGATCAATTCTGATATCTGTGAAAGGGCAGCTTTTCAGGATGTCTTTTGGCATGTTCACTTCATATCTTCATCAGAACCAGAAAGTGAAACTTTGCTACAAAACTTGAACCAAAATGCCTCAATTTTGACAAATGGGGGTTATCCACTGAACACAGCTCTGTACAAATGCATAGAAAGCTGTGAAAAATATATATAAGTAATAAACAGGGATCATACAGACACAGCATTTATTTGCTATTGTTTTAACCCAGAACCTCATATGGCTCATAGGCAGGAGGTAGGGTCTGTACAGAGCCTGAGGATGGGAGCACAGGTTGCAGGATAGATAATTTGAAAGTGATATGAAATGGCCAGTCTTTATATACAGAGCTAAAACGATAGCTGATGTTCCAACAGCACTGAACATAAGTTTACTTGGCAAACAGATCCCTTCACTAGAAATGTGAATCCTCTCACGATGCTGTGCAGCCCATTTACAGAAGAAACAGTCCCTGGGACTAGGCAAATCCAGAAGAGACAGATTCAGGGGTAAACATTTCAGTGTTGGTTTAATTTTGAGACTGATACAGTGGAAGTGATGTAAAATAAATGTCAAGGTGTGACGAGTTCATCAGAAAGAATATAATTAGAGAGTGCTGATTATGTAAACAGCATACCATCCTTCTCTCCTGTACAGAAAAATTAATTCCAGAGAATTAATTTTGAACAAATGCTTCTCTCCATTACTGATTTTTCCTGACATTTATAGCCAAGGGATATGTTGCTCAAATTTAATTTTCTGCTACCCACATGACCAACCTTACTTTTTGACATGGAGGATTGCCCTTGCATTTGTTTCTTGTTCAGGGCCTGCTCTACACAAAATTGGTACATGAACCTCATCTAGGCAAAGCTAATTAGAAGTGGTCCTGTCACCTATTTGAGAGAAGATACAGTGAATGGCTTAAGCCTAGGAAGCACAGATTTAAGTGGAGTTTTCTTTTTTATTTTCCAGCATTTATATTAAGGGCATAAGTGGAAAAAAAGAAGAGCTTAGATGGTTAGATGTTGGACAATAACTTATTTAGAAGGGCAAGACATAATTCAGAGGTGGATGTGAATTGCATGGAAGAGTAATGGTGTTACTGTATGTACCATGGCTCTGTACCTAAAGAAATAACAGGACTTGATCAATGATAACTCATGTAGAGGAGGGATGTGAGATGATGAAGAACCAGCAGAGGCATCCCTCAGAGAATAATGATATCCTACCCCATGGTCCACGCCGCCCTGCCCAGCAGGTGTGTTTCGATTGATGAGAGCTCTGTCTTAGGCAGTCAGTAGTAATTTAGTGTGGTAGGCCATGCACAAACAGCTTTCGTTATTGCCAACAGCTTCATTACAGCAGGCCCATCCTTCACTTAACTGCAGACCTTCTTCCATCAAGCTGAAGATGAATGAGGGAATGACCCAAACCCTATATGTTTGCAATATTATTCTCTCCATAATTGTTCCCTGGTCTGTTTTTGTTTGTAAATTCTATAGTTCATTGTACCTTTAAATTGTACAACAAAATCCAGAAACACCTTTAATGCCTTCATCTGCATGTACTTACATACTTACTGCATGTACTCCAAAAGATAAACTAGCAGAAATGGAAAGAGGGCTTTAACATACCCTGTATGTACAGTCTCTTCTGGCATCTTATAAGAAATTATTTCCAGAGCATGCTGGGTCACCATGGAGTCATTTTCTTACTGGTATGGTATGAGCCATCTTTCTCTAAAACTGAGTTTCCAACCACTTTTCCAATACCTTTTCAATAGAATTAATAGGTTTCTGTAAAGCAATAAGTATATCCAGACATTAGTCACCCTCCTTAATCTTCTGTGTGGGTATGTATGCCATCGGATGGAGCAAGGCTGTAGTCAGCTCTGGGAATTCCTCTTTCTCACACCAAGTGATTAGAAGAAAAAGGGAATTCATATCTTTCGTGAAAGAAAAAGTAGCACAAAGGAAGCAAGGGGGTTGCTTAGATGCTATGTGCATGCAAGGACTGCAGGAACAGAGAATGATGAAGTAAGGAATACACAAGCCAAGGTCGCATAGAACTAAATGCAAGAAATCAGAGGAAAAGAAAGTTTAAAGGGTCTTAGACTGGAACACCTTATCATAGAATCATAGAATCGTTTAGGTTGGAAAAGACCCTTAAGATCAACGAGTCCAACCACTAACCTATCACTGCCAAGTCCACCACTAAACCATATCCTCAAGCACCATGTCTACCCTTCTTTTAAGTACCTCCAGGGATGGAGACTCAACCACCTCCCTGGGCAGCCTGTTCCAATGCTTGACAACTCTTCCGGTGAAGAAGTTTTTCCTAATATCCAACCTAAACTTCCCCTGGCGCAGCTTGAGGCCATTTCCTCTTGTCCTATTCCTTGTTACTAGGGAGAAGAGACTGACCCCCGCCTCGCTACAACCTCCTTTCAGGTAGTTGTATAGAGCGATAAGGTCTCCCCTCAAGTCTCCTCTTCTCCAGACTAAACAACCCCGGCTCCCTCAGCAGCTCCTCATAAGACTTGTTCTCCTGACCCTTCACCAACTTCCTTGCCCTGGTTTGGACATGCTCCAGCACCTCGATGTCCTTGTAGTGAGGCACCTTGTTACAGTCTTCAAATGCATGAGGGCAGGTGTATTGGTTCCTGCTGGTGAGAGGTTTGACTAATGCTACAGGCCTGACTGAATGGTTTGTGTGCTTCTATAAGCTCTGTAAAATCACTGTTCATGACAACATTTGCCTCTGGTTGTGACCATCCCACTCAGAAGATCTGTCAATGCCAATGCAATGACTGAGATTCTTCCTAGGGTCAGTTCTAAGTCACTTGTTAAATTATTCATTAAGCTACATAAAAAAGACCCAGATACTGTACATAAAACCACTAAACCCCATAATAATAATCAGTACATTGAATGTATATAAAGTTCTATGTAAATGTTCTATCTTAGATTTGGAAGGCATCTGAATTTATTATGCTAAGGCTGCACACCAGATCAAAATGTAAACTGTTTGTTGATTAGAGTCTCTGACTGTATTACACTAACTAAACTTTTAAAGCTGTCCGTACTGGAGACTTGGCATTGCATCATGCAAGTTCAGTACTTCTGTGTATGGATGATGTTACGTGCATTTTTCACACACTAAGTTCATTCTTACAAGGGAGTCTGTGTGTGTGTGTGCGTGTTTGTGTGTGTGTGTGTGTGTGTGTGTAAAACCATGTGACAGAAACACCCTGCCTACTCAATTATCTGACCAGATAGGTGCTGACTGTGTTATAAATGGGGGCCGTCCATCTGGCACAGGCAGGATGAACGTGTAGCCTACGTAGAATTGGTAACTGTGGACTATTACTGGACTTTAATAGCAACTCAGGAAATACAGAATAAAAATAAAGACTTCTTACTCTGTCCCAAACACCTGCAATGTAACTGTCAGGTCAAAGGCAAGAGACTGGACACACATAAATGGAGTCAAATGCAAAGAAATAACGGGCACACTAGCTTGGTATAAAGTGTGCTGGTTTTGGCTGAGAAGGGGTTAATTCTCTTCACTGTGGTGCCATTGGGGGTTGGGGACCTTTCCAGCTTCCTGAGCTCTGCTACATTGGCGGGAGGCTGGAAGGGGCAGGGCCACAGCCGGGGCAGCTGACCCCAACTGGCCAATGGCCATGTGACACCATGACCAGTATATTAATGGGGGCAGTTGTGGCTTGGGAAGGTGTTGCATTGGGTCAGTGGGTGGTGAGCAGCTGTGTTGCAGGTGGTTTGTTTTGGTGAGTCATTCCCCCCCCCCCCCCCCCCCGCCCTCCAGGTTTCATGCCTCTCATTGTTTTCTTTTCCATTGCATTTTTGTTGTTGTTTATTTTATTTTAATTATTAAACTGTTCTTATCTCAACCCATGAGCGTTACCCTTCTGATTCTCTCCCCCATCCCACCAGTGGGGGAGTGAGTGAGCGGCTGCATGGGGCTGAATTGCTGGCTAAACCACAACAGAAGGGATCACACATTAACAGCCTAATAATTATCAATAGTTATAAACATATTGGCAAACAACAGGTTTGAAGAAATACTTGTATGCAGATAATTAAGTAGCTTTGCATGGGTTCATGCAAGGGTGCGTGAGTCTGTACTCTCTCTTCCATGTCTCTTAAGAAACAACATATAAACACTCCCCATCACAAGAGGATCTGGCCAAAAAAAGGGCTTTATTTCCCGATTTATTTATTTTAAAATCTACATGTTTTATAAAAAACCCACATAAGTACATTATGCAGGATGACTTCTCTGCCAGGTGCAGAAGTGGCAAATTTCATAAGCCATCTGGACAATTTCCTAGACAATACTGTTGTGGAGCTGTTGGTGAATGTCCGTGTAGGTAACAGCAGCCTGGGAGAAGTGACAGTAGATTTATGTGGAAAAACTGCAGTTGGCATAACATTCATTTCCGGTACTTGGTGGAAGGGTAATAATTAGTGGCACACTAGAAAATGAAGGAGCAAATTAGAGCCTGGTGCTTTATGCTGAGGAAAGCATGGGGACAAAAAGTCTGTATGATTGGTGTGCCTGGTTAATATAATTTTAAAAAATAAAATCTCAAAATTTGCATCATATAAATTCTTCACATTAAAATTTCATGTTTAAATGGGGAGAATATATGACTTTGGAAAGCTGCACGTAAAAGAACATGTTCAGTGAAGAAATCCCAGTGACAGGACAAATGTGCAAGCTAAGGATGTCAGTATAGAATCTGTTCTGGAAGAGGATTATGCCTTCTGGGTGTGTTTGCTTACAAACCGTTTCCTCACTGAAAAGATTGCTTTTCTGAATGACAAGAAGGCATTGGGCCTTCTTGCACTGCAACCTCACCTGCTGGCCCTCAGCTGGAGTGGCAGCATCACAGTGTGCCTGTGGCACTACCAGAGCTGTTGGCAACCTCCAAGAGAAATCTGTAGAAACTTTTTTGTGTTTTAAACTACGGTTAGAATCAGTTTCCTTTCAGTGGCACCTGTTATTCAGTGTTTTTCCTCAATGTTTCACGTGCAAGTAGTTGTACGTGAGCCGTTACTGGGTTATTGTAGGAATGTGATTTGCTGCAAGTCTTGCTTTATGGCATTTGGCTGTCTTGCTCACTTCTGCTGCAAACTCTGAAGTCACTTGAAAAAGACATGGACCTGTTGGAGTGGGTCCAGAGGAGGGCCACAAAAATGATCTGAGGGCTGGAGCACCTCTCCTACGAGGACAGGCTGAGAGAGTTGGGACTGTTCAGCCTGGAGAAGAGAAGGCTGCGGGGAGACCTTATTGCAGCCTTTCAGTACTTAAAGTGAGCCCATAAGAAAGATGGGGACAAACTTTTTAGCAGGGCCTGTTGAGATAGGGCAAGGGATAATGGTTTTAAACTAAAAGAGGGGAGGTTTAGACTAGATAGAAGGAAGAAATGTTTTATAATGAGGGTGGTGAAACACTATCACAGGTTGCCCAGAGAGGTGGTAGATGCCCCATCCCTGGAAACATTTAAGCAGGTTGGATAAGGCTCTGAGCAACCTGGTCTGGTTGAAGACATCCCTGCTCAATGCATCTAGTTGGACTAGATGGCCTTGAAAGGTCCATTCCAACCCAGACTATTCTATGATTCTATGACTACATGATCAGGAGGGGAATGATGACTGCACAATACTGAGAGCCTGCAAAGACTGAAAATGAAGCTGTAATGAGACCTCCCCTTTCCCCATGAATGTTAGCTAAGCGTCAAGGTAAGACACTATGCAAAAATTACATTCTTAGAAATCACTGGCAAGTATCCCTTGGAGCAACTATCTTCAAAAGGAAAAACAGCAACCACATGTATTCAGATTCACTAACATTACAGAAGTGAAAAACATCACTATAGTAAAATCTAAATTCAAAATAGGGACTATGTAGTAACCAGGAAACTATTTTAAAGGATGAAGAGGAGGAATCAAAAGGATAAAATTCCTTAAAAGGTATTTAAAGACACTATATTACAGCCTCAAAGTAAATGTTTATCCCTATAAAAAAAATAGTTTAAATGACCAAAAAGGAGTGTGGTTAAACAACAGAGGGAAAGATGCAAATTTAAGTAAAATGACATCCTTCAAAAACCAAAGTTGTATCCAAAGGTGCAAAACAGAAAATGCATAAAAATTCTGATATGTAAATTCTGAAATGTAAAAACATAATAAGCTTTGTCAAAACTGATTCTGAGAAGCAAGCTGCTAAAGGCATGGAAATTGTTAATAAAGTATCTCTAAAACACATGAAAATCAAGCATCCTTCCCAAGTCCATAGGGCTGAGAGACAGCTAAGCTACGGGAGAAGCACTGGAGGATTCTGTGGCCGTAGCCACAGAACTGCTTACATTAGTGTTAACCACATGGGAGCTTAGAGAGGTCGTGGCACTGAAGCCTTTACTTATAGGGCATGAGTCTGAAGAACTGTCTCAAAGTGAAGTGTCAGCAGAAGAGGTTTTAGAACAGATCAATGAAATGTATAATAGCAAACACTGTAAGAAACAGATGGTATTAACCCAGGAATTCTCAAAGTTGTTGCTGAACTACTAACCACTGTGGGTGAACTATTGAATAAATTAGTCTTTATACCAGAGAAATAGCAGGTGGCAAGCCTAACACCATTTTTAAAAGGACCCCGTGGGGTATGTGCAGGTGGGGAATATGCAGGCTGTGAAATCTACAAACAAATAAGTCTGATTTTTTTATCAAGCAAATTGACTGAAGCTGTGACAAAGAATAAAAATAATAGATTTGGATAAATGCGTCATTCTCAGGAAGAGTCAGTAAAGCTTTTCTTTAAAAACACCAGTAATCCGTGGTCTGCAAATCCAGCTGACATCTTTAGGCATCTGTCATCCTCTTGATACAGTGCATTTTGATTTTCAAAAAAGATTTTCAAAAGTCTGTTGGTCTTAAAAGAACATAGTCTCATAAAAAGATAGACTGGAAGAGTATGTGAAAAACATAAAAGCACAAATGCCTTGAAGAAGGTGAATAGGACATGATTATGCACTGATTTTAATGCCCAGAGATTATTAAGTGAAATAGCCTAATAAGCTTGAAATAAAAGAAAGCAATTGTTTACTCAATGTGTAATTACTGTCATAAAATGAAGAGACCAAAATCATTACAGGGTTTAAAAAGTGGCTGGAAAAACTGATAGAGGGTAGGCACACCATGGGCTACTAATCTAAAATGTGCATTTAATCACTGAGTTAATCTTTAGTCTACATACCACGGGCTAGGAAGGCATACACTTGCCTCCTTTTCATATTCTTTCCATTAAGCGCCTTCAGTGTCAGAGAGAGGATACTGTCAACTGCCGCTGTTCTCATGTTCCTCTAAATATTTTAAAATATCAATATGAAAAACAAGCTTTATAAGGTGCACTTTATGTCATAATGTTAAATATTGTATGACTAAAAAGAGCAGAGAAAGTGATGGAAATGTTACGGAAAGAAACTACCACTGATTTTTGGTTTAACTTTTATTAAAGCTTGAGAAATATTTTCATTCAAACCAGATATACAACTGATAGAAGCAGATTAAGTATTAGTATCTCCAAAGATATGCGGGAAAGATTTGTCTGAAAGAAGTATTAGACTCAGTTTGAATTCTTACCAAAACCCTGGCTGATGCATTGCAAAGATTCTCCAGGCTTCTCTGTTTCCCATCTGCAAAATTGGGTGACCTCCCACTGTAACTCCTGACTTCCGGTGTGTTATAAGCATAAGTACTTAATGTTTCAAGGCACTCAGAAAATGTGTTTAAGAAGGCTCCTAGCAAGTTGCAGTGCCGTTAATCTTTGCAATTTGTTTACTGGCCTTCAGCCAGTTTTCAGTCCATACAACACAGGCTTACATCCAAGCCTATCTGAATTAATTCCTGTAAGACCTTGAAAGGCATTGAATCAATACAGTGTTTACTGCTTAACTTACCCATTGAAGAATATTTTACATTAATATAGTTCTTCTCAAGCTGAATGGTCCTGAAGCACTTTGCAAACTATGTTAATACAACGGCAGCACTAAAACGCTGCACTAGCAGAAAGTGTATAGAGAGGAGGAAATTACAGCCAAGGACAACAGGGCAAACTATTTATGTTACAAGAAACTGTTTCGAAACCTTTGCTGCATGCTGACTGTAGTTGGTAGAGAGAAATCCTAGAATAGTCTGTTATTGATAACAGTGCTGCCACAGCAAGACAGAAACTGAAATATCATGGGGCACTCAGGAATCATGTGTCTCTCCCGGACTCCTTTTTACTCCTGTGGTATCATGTGTTCTTCTGCTCTCTTTTCCTCTTACTTTTGGATGTGATGAGGGTTATGTAGCATTCAAACTAACCTGGAGCCACATCATCCCCAAATGTGTTTCTCAGTTTTGTGGAGGCTAGATTTGCTTCAGAATCTCTGCCTTGCTGCAGAGCTTTGGGGAATTGCTTGGCTTTCATTTAAAAAAGGGTCGTTTTTTCTGCCAAGTAGGAAGCTGCGGTGCTGGGAGGCATGAGTTGCACCTGTCGCCAGGCTTGGTGCCTCACCGCAAGTGCAAGTGTGCGACAGCGAGATCTGGGATTTGTCCAAGGTACCACTGACTTCAGGACTCTTTCCATGCTGCTGTAACTTGTGCAGGTTCTGCAGTCAAGCCTCTGATGTATAGTTTTCTATTTCGTATAACCAGGGACTGCCAGCAGCTTTCTTCTGCTCTGCATCTTGCCCTTAAAGGGACTTGGACCGAACTGCAGTGTCTATCTCCTTTTTGAGACATTCATCATCAGGCAGCTGGAAGGAATGAAGGAGCTGGAGATACAGACCAGCATACAGTCAGGTGTGGGGAAGGGTAAACTGGATATGCATCTGTCTCTGCTGAGCATCTCATCTCTGCTGAGATGAGAGGTCAGCAACAGAGTAGGCTCTGGGCAAACCCTACTGGGCTAGCGGAGAAGATCCAAGTCTTCAGGGTCACACTAATGAAGTCTTCACTGTTGCAGCCCAGGCTGCAGGGTTCCATGGAGAATGGAGTCCCAAGAGCCTATCCTCATGAACAGTAATTGCTGAATTGTACATCCATGGTTCTCCATTGCAAAGTACCACCATGGTGGTGCGTGTATGTGAGAAAGGTGGGAGCGAAGGCTATTTCAGAATTTGAGCTCTTGCCTCAGACTTTGCTTCCTTACTGCAGTTGAGTAGATGACACTCATTTGCCATAGAGGCAAACGTTGCCTAATATCCCTGGATTTTTAAAGTGCACCGGTGTTACTGTACTGTGTTCTTTGATGGCTCTGTTACTAAGACTTCAGTGGCTACTTAAATTTCATGTGCCAGTTTTCTTCTCTGTGTTATTTCCTAACTGCTGGGAGAATGCTTTCGCTCCCTTTGACACTGGATTTACACAGCTGACCACTGGAAGAGGAATGCTACTGACCCTGCTCTCTTTCCCTGTTCCTTCCAGAGTCACTTGCAAAATTTCTTCTGACTTCAGAGAAGCCAAAAATCTCATCCTGACTTTACCTCATGACAGAAAGAAACTTCATGAGGTCTCGAAGTCAAGGATGGCTACACACGGCCATTTCTTTCAAAGGTTTAAGGCAGATATAAAAGCTAGGTTACAAACGTGATGCTATCCAAAATAATTTTCTGCTTCATGGGTTGTTTGTTGGAATTTGCCTGGCAGGAAGAAGCAAGCTGAGCTTTTTAGGATTTATTTTTTAATATATAATTAGAATAGGTTTTTATTAAGATCAAGTTTGAATCAGTTTCCCAACAATAAATCTGACAGCACGTGAAGTCCTGAGAATTGCAATACAAGCAGAAGCAAGATGTGAATTATAAGTAGGAATGCCCCACTTTTCTGGCCCCCAACAAATGTCATTGCTAACCTTTGCTGCCCATGAAAAACCCGCCAACTCGGGAGGCTTACTTTGACAATAGGAAAAAAAGAAAAATATTTGTAATGATTCATAATGGGTAGTTATCATTAGCTCCTAAGAAAATAAGGATGTAGCACGTAAGTTAGCAAAAGCTGCTTTTCCAAGCTAGAGTCATTTTGCTATTGCCAAAGTTTGGCAGTGGTAATAAATTCCACGAGGCGCAGATCATCTCTTTATTCTGTGCTTACAATGTCCCGCACAATGAGGTCCTGATCCACACCAGAAAGTACTTGATCCTACCAAACTATAAATAAAATAATTAGAAGCCATTGCTTTTCGTTCTCCAGTTTCTTTGATTCATGCATAATGAACATGCTGTTCTGAATTCATTCTCAAAGTGCCTCTGTGAGAGCTACTGAAAGTAAATGCATTGTTTTTAACTGAAATTTTTATTGGAATTTATGTTTTTGGATTTCAGCCTTTGTTGTTACTTTTTAATGAAAATGCATTCCGTCTACCTGTTCTTTCTCCTTCTAAGAATATGAAGCAGTGGGAGAAGTGGGTTGGGTAGAAAGAGAGTGAAAAAAAAGAGAAAGGATTAAGCAGAGCTTCTGCTGAGATCAGAAGTGGAAAACTAGTTATGGTCATGTTATCTTCAAGCTGTTCTTTGCCTGAGTTACTTTAATACTGGGCTATCCATCTTGCACAGGCAGGGTGACTGTGTAGCCCGGCAGCAGCTGCAAGAACACAGGTCAAGATGTGCTCTGTTCTAGTCACAAATTTGCATCTTAATTCATGTGGATATTGTGACCAGACCTAGACGACAGGGAGGGTAGTTGCCTCTGTGCATAGGAACAGTTGTTTCTTGTAAATGGCCTCTCTTTAAACCAACCTATCAACCTATTTGATTAACAATGTATTTTAAATATTCGTGGCTCTCAGGAGCTACTGTGTGATCTACAGAGTTTCTGGACCCCCATGATTTCTGGATCTAGGTAGATTTCTGGTCATGTTCAGACTCCATATGACACCTGGGGTGCACTTTATTTTTTTCTGTTGCCTTCTTACCCTGGGAAGGAAACCCAGTCGTACCGGGGTCTCTGTCCCACTCACTGAACTGAATGATAAAGCCTTTGTGTAAAGATATCTACATATGTACACGGATGCGTCTATTTTTCTTATTATACAGAAATCTCATAACTAGGGCATAAAACACAGGTAATGTTTAGATCAAATGTGGAACAATTCCACATAAAATTAAAAGCAAATCACTTTTTCCTGCAGTTCAGCTTAAAAGGAAATTAACTTAATTGAATACGGACAGCTCTATTTTGCAAAAAAATTACAGCTAAAAGTAATTTGTTTTTGGAAAATATTTTAGTAGACCATTTCAATTTCAATGAGATTACTTACTAGAAAATTAAATACATTTTCTGTTAAATGTAATAATGAATTCCATTGTCTGCATTGCTCAGGCAGAACTACAATATAATTGTGTTTAATACAATTAAATACAGTCTCTATTAAAAGTAATAATGCAGTCTATTGTCTACATTACTCAGGCAGAAGTACAATACAATTAAGGTCTGGTATATAAGTCACTCAGAAAACACATCTGCCTTATTACATCCTCATTCTGAACATTACATCCTCACAGCTCTCCAGGCTCGCATGTCTTGTTTGTCTGCATGCTAGTGAACCCCTGTTGTTACCAGCTAGTCACAGATTGCATAAAGTATATTTAGTACTTTTATCCCAGTTATTAGTGGACTAAAATCAGCAAGCTTTTCAAAGCTCCCATCCCAAAGCAGTTCTCCTAAGTTTTTACCATCTCTTATGCCATTTAGCTAGGGATATTAATGCTTAAACATATTTTAAAGTGCTCCAACAATGCTCCAAAGCTCTAAAGGTAACCCAGTGAAAACTGCTATATACTCTGTTAAAAAAAAAAAATTTATATTTTAGAATTATAACCATTTAAGTAATTTCTAATGCCCAATAACAGAACCTGGGTGATATATTGACTGTAATAAGTAACTTACACTCCTTGAGAAAGCACTGCGTATTAAAAATTGTGGTAGTCACTGGTTTTCACATCACAAAACCAGAGCCTTGAGGAAGGATGGGAATAGAAACAAAAAATGGGGATAAGAAACAAATGTGATTTTGGTAACAGGTTGTGTCTAACTGAGCAAATATTCACTGTGGCTTATTGAAAGGTCACCTTTAGTAAGTCTTATTTCTCCTCAAAAGATCAGGTGAATAGGAAGATGAGGACAGGAGTCTACAGAAGTGATAAAAGACGGTGGAGACACAGTAAGGAGATGTGACACAAACAGGTAGTACAAACACAAGCAATAAAAATTCCTGTAAATTTTCCTCACATGGCTCAGGAATTTTCTGTGAGCACCAGCCCAGCCCTTTTGACCTGCTTGGCATTATTTCTCCTAGAAGCAGAACTAACCCTTGTACAGAAGGGTAGATCTGCTAACACTGTTCTCTTAATTTATTCTGAATGATCATCTAAAGTTTATTTTTAGTTGTTCTTCCTGTTCCTGAATTTTCTCTCATATGTCCACCCAATGACACAAGAAGAGGACTCCCATTCCGTTTCCCCCTCTCTACTTTATTCGTACTATTCTGTTACTTCCAGAAGGCACTGAGGATCACACTGGTATGGTACCAATGCACAGTTGCATTATCTTGTAGTTCATTCACTGTGTTAGCTTCCAGCACCACTTCGATTAAGTATAGAAACTTAAATTTTTTAACATTTTGAGTAGCATTTTAGCAATAGACAGGACCGTTAGTAGCTCTGAGGCCTGGGTGGTGAAAAGTGCCTACACTGAAGGCAGAACTTTTGGTTCCAGGCATTTACTGCCTTGGTTTTTATTCCACTTCGCAACTCTATGCCTTTCACTGATCTTTTCTGTTACTGATATCTACCTTTAGAGAACCAGCTTTCTGGGGGGGTGAATCGGTGTTGGTAAAGTAGGGGTATAGAAACCTGCCAGAAAAAACTACTTCTGGATGTACACACATTATGGCTAGTTCAATTTAGAAATTACATAAAACCTGATGCAAGGATGTTTTAACTCTTAGTTGTAGAAATATTTATTTGGGTAACTCAGAAAAATACTGATTGGAAGTTTAATATTTTAAACAAGGATCTTCTACTGCACTGTAGGTATCTGCCTGCCATTACGTCCATTTTAGAATTTCAAGTTCAATTTGACACTTGGATTTTGTCCCAGTGGAGGTAATTACAGTTATTTTCATTACAATAATGCCTAGAGATTTCAATCAAAATTAGAAAGCTTTTGCCAGGTAGTATAAAAACATATGACATGGCATAATTCCTGTAATTTTCACCGCTATTCTAATACTCCTGATATACTTTAAACTTCCAAAGTGTTATTAACCTCAAATAAAAATCCTCAGTTCCTCCTGTTCTAGGGCTCCAAAGGATCTAGGGACAATATTAGGATGGTGCAAATAATTTTCAACATGAATGAAAAAATGTAGATGTAAATTTAACCCCCAATTTCAGCGATCAGTTTCAAGGCAAAACCAGCTATCCAAAGGTAAGACATTCAGTATTTTTTGCACAGCTCAGTTTTAGCAGCTCCCTGCACTGAACAGTTTTACAGGAATTTGAGGACTGAAAAAGACATAACAGAAAATTAATATTTAAAGCCATACAACATTTCCAGTTGACTAAATCACTCTAAGTGGTAATTTCATATCCAATAGGAAGGAAAAAAGAATAAAAAATTCAAAGCCTTTTGCACTAAGCCTTAACATGTCCTCCTGTGCGTCATAAAAGCAGAATTATTTTATTACTGATTACTCACAAGGAGACTGAGACCAAAGCATTGAACAGTTTCTACTTCTAATCACAGGACTTCCATGTTTGAACTTCACAATGTGGCATATATGTTTCTGTGTTTTCTTTTATTGTTTGTTTGTTGGTTTTTTATTTTTTTAATTGAGTCAGTCTTTTGTCCTTGAATAGAACAAAAACAACAGCGGATTTGCTTGCAGAATGCTTTGTATTTTGGGGATGTCTGAAGACATTGCCAGGAGAAATTAATCATCTGGTGACCTTTGTCCCATGAGACTGTAGCTGCAAGTCAACCTCTCCTGAGCTGAAGTAAATCTGAGAATCTTTGAAAGGACAAAGTTCTAAAAATCAGGGTTATAAATAAAAAAGAGCCCACCAAACATTATCTCTTATAGGCAATGCAGCCTAAATTATCATAGCCATCTGTGCAGTAACATGGAAGAAATTATTGTGGTGAGGCAAAGAGGGAGAAGGCTCTGCCTCTCTTTATAGTGGATATTTATCTAGTCTTGTTACTACATTATCTGAGCATGCAACGGTCAAAATACATTTATTCACCTAGTCTTAATGAAAATACAAGCTTGATCTATCAGGAAGATCTGTGAATTACAGGTACTCACAGTGAAAATGCAGATAGTTAAAGACCTAGGCTAGTGCAGTAAGTTTTGAATAATTCTTTCTTTCCCATTAATAACCACAATTCCCTCAGATCATGCCATCTTCTCTCTCATGAGGGAGAGGAGCACATAAAAGCAGTGGTACTGGGGCTAATCTTTCAGAGTATGTTCCGTTTTCTCAGTAAGCTTCCAATAGCTGGGGAAGGCACATGGTCTGGATGCTGAGGCCCAGTAAGGATGATTTATTTGACATCAGCAGAATTTTGACACTCACATCTCAAGAGTTAACTGTAACAAAGGATAACAATGGAGCAAACCTATGTGAGCTTGGCTTTCTAACATTAGCTATCCAGATGCTCCAAACTTAAAAGTTCTATCCAACCACCTATTCCTATGATCCCCTCTCAAACCATGATACTGGAGTAGTAAAATAGCTTCTGTTTTAACATACTGCAGTCACACTAATATTTTACTGGAATATTCTCCTCTGATACTGAAATTCTTCATGAATATGCATTAGCCCAGGACTGTTCACAAGAGTGTTTTAGGAAATGGTTCCTTTTACACAGACCAAACCGGTAGATGAGAGAAGGTGAGTGTAGATGAATAAGAATACCTGACATTTGCTTTCATTACTTGATATTTGTTATTTATTATTTATTCACGCATTTTAAACGTTGCAGCCACTCAGTCAGAAACGGGTAACATTCCACGTAATTTAGGTGGCAAAATCCACTGCAAACACTGGGCAGTGAATTCTTGCAGGGCATAGCTCTTGGGCTGTAGTTTGCTTTAGGGACCCTTTGCTGAATTGTCACTATTAGTGGAGACATTCACAGATATTATGTGCTTCCTTTGAAACAGCCATGAACAAAGTACATGAAGAACATTGAATTATTTGCTATGAACACATTCCCAGCTCAGCTTTGCTGGGGAAACATGCTGCAGTTTCAGAGTATGCTTTTTAGTGAGGATCTAGTGAAGCAACATCCCCCTACACAGATTCAGCTGCCCACTCCCGTGGAGTGAGGGCCAGACTCACAAGCTGCTGGGACACTTTTCCTTAAAGATAAATATTTCTGCACTGGGCAGAAGAGTAAATTAGGCTGGGGTTTTTTGGTTGTGGGGTTTTTTTTCTTTTCCCTTTTTTCAGTTACCACATTACAAACTATTTAAATTTAGGATCTTTCTGTGATATTTTTTTCCACCTTATAGACTCCATACCGTTCTTCAGGACTTCCGGTGGTTAAAATACAGCTGTTGAAAAAACAGTTCTTTCTCTAAATAAGCAGGAACAAATGTTGGGTCTCAATGAAACAGGGCTAGTGAATGATGGAAAGCAAACACTGAATTAGACACAGGGCCCAGATTCTGTGCTACAACCCCATTTCAACCTGGTCCAGGTGTAAGGACTAGCAGGAATGAAGCAGAGAAGATGTAAATCTTTTATAGCCCCCTATTTGGATCAGTTAGATAATCAGTTCTAAGGGAGAATATTTGTGCATTGCCAGGGTCCAGTTCAGCATGAAGCTTTATTTGTTTCTCCTCAATGGGCTTAGAGCTGCTGGAAATAATCCAAATGCAGGGCATCCCCATAAGTTAGCTTAGCTTTCAGGGAGTTGTTGGGCTGCTCCAGCTCAGGCCTGATTGCTGGTAGTTCAATTAGTAACCAGAGGCAAGAATTTCTGGCAAGTCCGTTATACCTGCTTTTAACTACTAGTAAAAGAAAAAGCTTAAAGTTGGTCTTAGGAATTTTGGAACAACCCTCACCTTGAGTTTTGGTTTACCTATCTCTTTCCTGATATGTATATATGGGTAAAGATTTTTGAAGTGTAGGGAAGTGGCAGAGAAACAGCTGGTGCAGAAAATTAAATAGGCTTAGAAAGCAATAGAATAAACTCATGGAAGAAAAATCCATAAGGACCATTGAAACAATGACGCCATCAATAACTCATAAAATTTCTGCAAACCCCTGGATACTGCTACCATATCTCTGGTATACATCACATTGCAATTGCCCTGCTCTTACACTCTGCCCAAGGCATCTTTCCAGGCCATGGCTGGAGTTAAAATACTGGGTGGCTGGACTTTTGCTCTGACTCATTATGGACATCGTTATTTTTGTGTGACAAAATCTCAAATTTCAATGACATTGCTGTCGACATCATTGCTATGGAAACCAACTCTACCGCAATTTACTGACTACACTTTTAAAATACATTAGTGATGATGCATTTGCATCAAATCTCATGGAAATCGACCAACACCTTTTGTATTTTTTTTACACTTCTGTGGAATGATCTGGCGATGAGGAGTTGTCAGGCTTGACTAGTGACTGGCATAACATGCACAGACATTATACAAGCTCCATACTGATGAAGCTCTGATATTTGCACAGAGCCATCAGAGGAACCAATTTGGTTTTTACAGTGCAAGACACAAGAGAGGAAGTCTCAGGGCTGTTCAGCCCAGGGCCTGTTTCTTCTTCTCATGAGCAGCTAGGAACAGGCAGAACACAAGTCCTCCAGAAGTAACTGCTAATATAACCACAGCAGCTATTAGATTGCTGTGACTGTGATTTTATGCTGGGAATCTCACTACTCAGAAGAAGTTCACATCTAACAATATCGGCTGCCTCCACAGTGCCTTTGGTCCCACTGGGACCAAATCCCAAACAATGGGATTACAGCAGGGATCAATTTGTTCTCTAGAGTTTATCTCAAATATTTATTTCAGACATTCCTTCAAAACCTCTGTGTCTGCTCACAGTCATCTCAGTGCTCAGGGTCAGTGCCTTTGTACCTTGTATGTCCTGAAGGAGACAATTCAAAGCACTGAGCTTCTTTTTCCAATGAGATTGCTGTGGTGCACATACATCCTCCCATGCACATGAAAAACCAGGCATTGCCTCTTCTCTCCCTAGGTGATTAATGATGAGGATACATTATCATCTAATAGGAGTCAAATGAAGAAAATCAGTCAAGTGAAACCCTGTAAATTGGTTCCTGTGCTTTCCCCATCTCTTCTAATAGCTAATGCCAGGGATTTTCATTCTTGTCCAGCCAGGGCTAAAAGGGAAAGGATTAGAAAGTAAATAACTCCCACATCTGCAATAGGGGAGCAGTCAGGTGTTTCATTGGCCCATTTATTAGCAGGACAGAAATGTAAATCTACATCACAGAAATGGTTTTTTCCTCCTGTACAACCTGTCATTCTTCTTGGAAAAGTAGATGTGCATACTAGCTTTCCACCTATATGTCTGTGTCTGTGGCTCTCTGCCTCTTTATTATTCTCTGCCCTGAGCTATATGACCTTTACTGAGGTGAAATTATTGGTTTTCAGTGGAATTTTGCTACTGGAAGGAGGGCAAAACTTGACCTGTTCCTCTTTGATGCCCTATTTTAACCTATTTTTTTAGTTTAAAATTCCTAACAGTACTCTCTCTGCTGTAGTGCCAGGTTGCAAAAGAGTCCTGCCTCAGGTGGCAAGAGTCCTGCTAGCAAAGGCTGGGTGGTGTTGTTCTGAAAACCTAGTTTTAAGACCTACTGGGAAAACATCGGGAGGAGATGCTTTGTCTATCCTAGATTTCCATCAGTCGTTGCCAGTGACTACCAGTGGTGAGAAATCTTACAGGGGAAAGCTGGTAGATAAGAGCAGTGTTCCTGGCTCTACCGATACCCAGATAATATGCCAGTGCCATCACCTGCTTTCCTTGTTGCCTTCCCCTTCTGTCTCATTCATCTACCACACAAATTAATTTGAAAATTCTGTAATTGCCATTGAATTTCTGCCACGAAAATGCAATAGAGACCAAGTGGAAGATGAGAACTATCAGTCTCCTGTAACAAAACAGGTAATGATACTGATCTTGACAGCTGTACTGTTTCCAAAGATAATGGCGAGAAGTTGGGGGAGATCAGCTGTACTAGTAAGCAGTTCCCCCATTCAGAGTGACCTGATGTGTGTGTGACTTGGAGGCTTTTTCCGCACACTGGGCTGCTTCCCATAGCATGTTATCATAATGCTTTCTGTAAGACATACTGCAGAGACACCTAGGGAATGCAGGATTCCTCCTCTGGACTAGAGAGAGAAATGCTCTGAGAGAGAAAGCGCACACTCATTTCCTATACATAGAAAGATGAAAATCCTCTACATGCACATAGCATATTATCGTTGCAGTTGCTCTCTTTCTCTCTTTGCTCCTGTCATGCTGCTGATGGTTATCTCCCAACATCAGTAGTCAAGGTAATCTCTCCATCTTGACATAAGAGTTTGATTTGGTAAGCCTATCTGTATAATAGCTATTGTGACACAGCGCAGAGAGTCTCAGGCTTTTCTTACTGAATATGTCACTTGAAAGCCAAAGAAATTGTCTGTTTTTTTTCCCTTCTTTTCTCTTTCCAGTTCAGAAACACTACACCAACAAAACAAAAAATGTAAAAAGCCTGGACTGTCTTCTCTCCTTTCTCCCTTCTCCTCTCAGCAGTAATTTTTTTAAAGTAATGCAAAACCAATTTCCATGCATAATATTGTCACGCACATCTTTCCTTTTCCCCAGTTAAAGAATACTAAATTAAATGTGTCAAGCTGTAGGACTTTGTAATAAAACATTCTTCTTGTTTGACTAACATTTTTCATGTTATTTTTCAGTTTGGATTCCTGGAAAACTGGAAAACTACTTTCATTCTTTATGTTCTTTTTTTGAAGCTTTGCTTACCAACCTTCTAAACAAAGAAGCCAATGACCACATTCAAGCCATCAACAGCATGCTCTTCAACTAGCAAATAATTAGTGTGAAGCTCTGAATTAATAAGCAATATGAAAACATTAGTTCACTGGATATATTTAATTCTGTATTTAACAAGCAAATATACCTCTTACTGGATTGTAAACCTGACTGCGTATGAATAGCAACAAACACAGTGGAACCTGACCCAGACTTATTCCTCTTATTATTACAGCAAAAATGATATGGTAATAATAATATTACCAATGCACTGTCTTTCCTAGCAGTTCTGAGTATCCCAGATGCATGCTTGTACACAGATTCCTGAAAACAGCATCATAATAACAGACTATTGTATGTTCTACAGCATTCCTGACTATCTCTACGGTGATTTTATCTATATATGTCTACTATTTGTAAATAACATTGGGAACAAACTGTTTTGATCTTAGCAGCTGTTCACAAATTTAATTACCTTCTAATAAGTAATCAAGGCACATGATTTTCACCTAAACTACTTTTTTTCTTCCCTGTGGCACATCACTGCAAGAATAACATACATCAGAGAAAAAACAATGGCCAGTGATTACTGATGTTCAATGTGAATATAGATATCATAAAGAACAACCACTTCCCAAATTTTGTGAATACAAGAAGTTTTTCCACATGAGATTTTGTGGCAATCACAAAGATGATTCAGTTTAACAAACTGACTATTTTTAGAAAATAAAAGACTGTCTCAGTATGGCTCAGCTAGAATTGCTACATAGCTTCACCTACCGAGCTAGAGTGGGAATGCTGTCCATTTACTGCTAAGTACAACCCAGGCGATCCATTAAATACCGAAAATTCCTGCAGCTGAAATAGCCAGTATTTCCATGCCAGTATAATCCTGTTCTATAATCCTATACCTCTCAGAATTATTTTTTGTTGCCTCCAATGAAAGATACAAACCAAGAAAGCGATAAAGGGAAAAGAGTTGCTGAAAATAAGTCTGAAAGCAACAACTGGGAAGCTCTAAAGCCAACTGATTTCCCACAGGATGCCAGCTTTACTCCTTTGTTTGGGTTAGTACTGGACAGTCCTGACTGTTTCAGCACTTACTCATTCATCCTTCACAGGACTAAAATAATGTTTCACACCGTACTTGCTAAGTTCCATAGCTATTCCTTCATGATCTAGCTGGTTTTTCTACAGTGAAGCTGTAATGCTGGTATGAACAAGAATGTGTAATGTGGATCTGAACAACATTGTCTTTTCAGACATTAATACTGGTCTAGATATCCATCACTCATATAATCCTGCTTATAGCCGAGGAAAGTGTGCCATAACAAATGGTGGTGAGTAGGCCAAAACCACAAAAGAGGATAAGTGTTCAAGCTGGGGCTAGATTGAAAGAGGTCCACCCTTTACAGACCTGTGTTATTTTTAAATATAATGCTGCCTCAGGCCTGGGCCATGAATACACTGATCTCCGTGACTGGAGGCTGCAATGTCACATGCATTACATGCAGAGTAATGTCTTCATTTCTGTGTCAAAGGGGAAGTTAAGCTTTAAAATGTTTAGCAAATGGAAGTACCTCTTGACACGTTAAGAAATATTCTTCTAGTAGTCATTTCATTTTAGTTAAATTATCCTTTTATTTTCAAAATTGCTCAGGTATGAAAGCCCTTTGTTCTTTTGAGGATGATGTCTTAATGGCAATTCAACACAGCAGCCATGAAATCTTGATGACAAATCCATAAACCCTGAAAAAGATTGTAGGGGAATTAATCTCCTAACTTAAACACGAGCTAGTGTACTGCTTAATATAATAAAACAACAAGAAGCAATTTGCTGAGTAATGTGCGTGGAGATACAGTGTAGCTTGGAGTGTACGCATCTAAACCAAATCCCAAATCCTCAGCAGCTGCTTCCCCTGTGAGCAATCTGCAGATGAGGTGACTGCTGGCCCAGCCCTGCCTCTCAGCTACTCCTCGGCCAATTCACCCACTGGCCTGAATGGTCTTGCACATGCTATCGAGCTTAGAAGCAGCAACATTTGCCATATTATGACCTTGTTGCAATAATATGAAACAAAGGGGCCACCTTGCAAGAACAAAATATGCTTCTTCAAATGGTTTTCTTATACTCCTATTCCTACTACCTGCTGTACTAATGTGTCTAGACCTTTTTTTTCAACAAGTAACAGAATCAGTACAATTCAACTGTACATTTTAATTTTCCCCTGAGAATATTTTGCTTTTCAATGGCAATTCCTGTTTCTAGAAATTTAACTTTTAGATCTCCTGATTTCAGACAGTCACATAACATACATGGCAGTACGGTGACTATTTTTATAATTTCTTTTTACACAGAGAAACAAAGTACAAACATTTCAAACTAGCTCTTCAATATAAGAAGTCACACTATGAGTAAACTAAGGTTAGAGATCAGGAGCCCTGAGTTCTTATTGAGTTACTTCAGCCTCTGGTCTGGCAAAAGATTGCAAATACAAATAATTTCTGGAATGTATGTCCCTCTACCTCTATCTAAATCAGATTTTCTGAATTTCTACAGAGAGACATCTGTATGCTCTAACAGAGCGTTATGTCTTGGAAGCTCCAGTTTTGAAAGCCAGACTTTCATGCAGCCTCCAATAAGGTTACCCTGAGTATTACCAGCTGACAATCAACCATTGCACATTGAAATAACAAGTATATTTTATTTTTGTGAAATCTAATATGTGTAACCAGTATTTAAAAATTGAAAATTCCAAGATGAATACATTCATTTTGTTAACAGGTATTTCAACAGACCCAACAGACCTGGAGGAAGCCAGCACTCATAAATTTGGGACTAATTTACAACCCTTCTCCTTTTGGTAAGGCCTGATTATGCTTTTCTTTTAAAAAATTACACTTTTTATGCGCATCAAGCATAAGCTCATTCACAGGAAGCTCAGTCCCTGTGTTTTCTACATTCACATCACTTCCATTCTCCAGTGCTTGTGTCAGTTTGTTAGAAAGGTGAGGTGCTATTTCTAGCTGTCCCGCCACTCCTGCAGCAGACAAGCTGGGTGCCCTCAGCCCTGCAGCTGGGCTGCCAGGCAGCCAGGGTGAATAACAGCCTTGCCACCACAAGAAAACAAGAGTTTCCAGACAGAAACTGTCCACAAATGATGACAGACCCGAATCATCAGATATCTTTCCAATGCCTTAGCCAGCTTAAGTAAAGAAAAATGACTTTTTCTACTAAATCAATCACTATCACAAACATTTTCTGTCCATTTTTATGTCCCTGTTGAGTAACACCCTTATGACTAAAAGGAAGTTGCTTTAACATATAAATTAGGATTTCTAAAGTGCCTTTCCACAGTATCCTTCTTTCAATTTCCTCTTATTTATCATTGTAACTTCTATATATCTATGCATGAGAGAACAAGCAAGGACATGACTGATACGAATAACACTTACAGAAACTAGAGGTAGCTGTGAAGTTTTCAATAAACCTGAATTTGGCAGAATCTGACAGTTTTCTGAAATTGAAACATTCAAGAAAGGTGTTTTGATTTTGACGGAGTTGTGATGTGACCATGACGCTGTCAGATCTCCAGTCTGGCACTCTGGGACCTGGCTCCTCAGCATCCCATCCAGTGGGCTGATTAGAGTTGAGAGCATGGGCACCCTGGCATCCAAGGACCCTCAGCTGCTGGCCAGCCTGGGCTCCCAGGGCTTCCAGCTTCTGGGACAGCTGAACCCACAGAGCACTTCCACAGCCTGCACGTCCCAGGAAATCTGTGCCATGAAGACCATGGAGGTCAAAGCTCTAGCCCCTTTCCCAAAGAATTTGAAAAACTTGTGGTTTTGTCTTGAATCAAAAATCATATTTCAAAGCATTATCTGTGAAATGGAATGCTCTATCTCTGCCAATCTCATAAATTAGATTATTTAGAACAAAGAAATATAGTATGTGTAATTTTTACTAGACCATCACCAAAAAACAGATGTTAGAAAGCTTTTATTTCATGGTATATTAGGAGATATATATATATAATGTTCCCTCAACATAAATGGATAAAAGAAAAACAATACTTTATAAATGGAAGGAACCTTCCATGTAAGAATTATAGGCACTCTTGGATTTAGCCTATATACCTTAAGGTACTTGACAAATTTAACTTGGCTGTAGCAATGAGGTGTACAGAACTAGAAATGGTGTATCCAAAATGACACAGGAAATCTTGAGAAGAGCCACACTAAAAATCCAGATCTTCAGAATTCCAGTCCTATGACTTACCCATGCATTTGCCGTCACTCTGTATTTCTTTACATGGGCTATAAGGTTTGGTATTTATGCAAAGTGAATGGAGATGTGCTAGGCTGTGTTCCCAGTACTGTCAGTGAAGACAGTATTGGAGATACTCTGGCAAGCTGAATGATGAGTAATGGGTTGCTCTCTGCTAATCAATATGCCAGCTGACAGGGCACCTTTTCATCCACTACAGTTCCAATAATAATTTACAAAGCAATAGTTTATACTAGGAATCACCTAATGCATTAAATAGAGGGTTTTCATTGGCTGACCCATGACATGGGCTCTTTGAGTACTAACCAAAAGGGATCGACAGAGTTTACTGTTGTGCAGTTAGCTACTTCCTGTGTGCAACACTAGGCTAGGTTTTAACAAGAGAAGCAACAGTAAGGTTTTTCACTAAAGGCTAGTTTCTAGAGGTCAAAGCAAATGGGAGATCTCCACTTTTTTCCTACTGAGAGAACTAAACACTTCAGAGGTTCTTCCTTTGTTCAGTGGAGGATGGCAGATACAAATCTTTAAATAGCATTATTTCTGTGCTGAAGGAGGCAGCAGAGACACAAATATACTAGTATTTCCCTGTTATATGAAAGCAGGACCAAAAGCCTTGCTTGAAAGATTCTCTTCCGTTGCCCCAAAGGGATTTTGGTTAAAGTCAAAGCAAGGATATTTTGTTTAAATATCCAGGTGATAATGACATTTGATCCTGAAAATAAAAGATCATTCTAATACAAATGTGTGTCAAATTAGACCTATCACTACTAATGTAGCATGAAATTGGATCATCCTGTCAAATCTATACCTCTTCAGCTTCTAATATATTTAAATATTCTTCCTTTTGGTTTTTTCTTCCCTTGCTTTTCACTTGAACTCATTTGTTGAGTACTCCAAGTTTTATGGATGATGTGCTCAGTCTTGAAGTCCCTAGGTGTGTGCATGCACATGAATGTCTACAGAGAACTTCAGCACTGTCACACTGATTGCAGAGAAAAAACTACTTTTTTATAGAAGTGCAAGTTATGCATCATGCCAACATCTTAAACTGTGGGACGACAGGTTTCAGTGCTTGATGCAAGGCTAGAAATATGAAACGGAGGGCTAAAGCAGAAAAGGAGAGAAGAAGATGCAATGACAAGACAAAAACCTTTGGGTTCTAATGGTTACTGAAATATAACAACTTGAACAATTTGAAGCCATGAACTCTTTGCTGCATCTAAGCTGTCTGACAGGCCCTGGCATTAGTTGAACTCATTAATATCTGGAAATCTATAAAGAAGACTGAACTACAGGAAGCCACAACTGTAAAAGAAATTTTGTCTTGGCTGAAATGGTAGAGCCCTGCTTTGTGATCTGGTGATAGACAGTATGCTTAAGTGGCCAACTAATAATGTTTTGGACAGATGCCTACTGAATGATTCAGCTGTAATGTAATCTGAGTAGATCTGATCTGGGAGTACATGAATGTACAGAGCTGATACTGTCCGACTGTGTAAAAACACAGAAAGAGACCTGTCTCTGTGTTGCATATGAACGCCTGGGTAAAACTAACTTTAACAATACATCCTCCAACAGTTCCAAGTGATACAAATACACTTTTTAATGCCAAGTTCCTTAATTCAAGTCCCAGTATATCCAGGAGTTTCAAAGTGTACGTCGCCTGTCCTCTTGTGAGAACCACCTTGCATTTTGTAGGACTCTGCAAAGACCTTTCACCAGTCCTTTCTCTGCTTCCTCAGACACACCTGGAGGAATTTAGGGGTATTCCAGGGATCTTTAAGTGTGACTGATAGGGCAAGTGCATGACCTGCACCACCAAATTGCTCCTTACACTCCTGGAATGTCAATACATATTTACTGACATTTAAAAATGAGCTTTTTTATCATGAGGGGATCATTTTGAAATAAGGATGGGTTAGAAACATGGGGATACTGGAAGAATCCAGAAAGCATCATCTGCATTACCAGTGACAGAACATACTGCAGTCATTCTGATGCAAATTCTCTTCCTTTACATTTTCTTCTCTTTCTCTCTGTGCCACAAAAGCAGAGACAACAATAAATCTGGATGCTCTGCATTAGGTTGTTTCATTGCTTTCCCCAGAGATTTTCCTCTAAGGTCTAAATCCAGCATAATGTGCTCAGATTAGCTAAGTTACTTAACAGACCAGACTCTTCTAGTGGCATATTTATTAATACCATATGTAATGAGGATTTAACTGTACAGTAACTTTAGTATCTCTCTATTTAGCATAAGGAAAAAAGGACCCCCCTAAAACCTCACACAACCACTAGTGAAGTTTAGAGGGCTGGCCCACTGCGTTCAAAGATGAATGATGTATCCAAACGGCTTTTAAACATCACATGCTGGAAGCTTATAAAGCACAGTTAACTGCACTCCAATTCCTGAATGGAAAGACCACATCTCTTATTTGTTTCAGGTGCAAGAGAATAATAGAAAGAATTATAAAAATCTGCCTGCTACCTTGCAGGCAGGCAGAAGGATTCCTGGATGCTAGGCAACACTGGAGGATGAGAGCACTGACTTGGAACAGAGCCCTTGCAGAAATGGTATTACGGCAGAATCCCACCAGTACTTTCAAATCTGTCACAGCTTTCTAAAGCCACTGCGTGATTTGTCTCTGACAGCACAAGAATAGGCAGTGACAGATATGAACTCTTCATTTAAGAACACCAGGATATAATGATATTCTTAATGCTAGCAAAGATGCAGTCAGTATGGAGAAGTGACTGTACCTTTGCTTATGAAGTTGTTCTGTAGGGATGCAGTGGCGCAGTCTAGGGCAGGTTTATGGAAAAACAAGAGTAAGTCAATGTAGTTGACGTAAGACTACGTACAAAACTGGTACAAAAACATACACAAAACTGGACAAGCTGAGAGCTTCAACAGTCTTATATTAAGTCTCAAGCAACTTGCAAGGAATTAAGTCTTTATTGGAAGAATCAGAAGAGTTATTTGGCATGTGCTGTCAGGGGGAAATAAGACTGACTCACAGAGAGACTTTTCTGAGATCTAGGAGATGATAAATTTTAGGGCAGATATGTAAACCTTCAGGTTGGTTTAGCATTTTAAAGGCAGGTTTTCACAGAAGTCTCAGACATAAATAATACCTAGCTTTCAGTGAGTTCTCTGCTCCCTACCATCATTGTGCTAGCTGAAAGTAGAATTGCATTCTTCAAACTTAAGGGAGAAGTGTTGAAATACTTGGCATATAGGGAAACTGCAAATAGGGCCTTCTCCAGGAGTGTGAGAATCACTTGACTAAAGGGGAAAATGCTCAAAGAGCATCTTCCACAGACATTACAGTCACCCAGGATATACTACATCCTCTCCATTTTGGTTTCCGTCCTGTTTGGGATAGTCCTTTGTTCTGAGGTAGAGAGTGTATATTCACACACAGAATATACTTACAGTCTACGCTTACAGTCTTTGCCACAATATCTATTAAGTTACAGGCCTCCATAAAAATATGTGGTGCTAGCTAACAGCTTATATGTTTAGGGACATAGTAACATTGAATTTACTCCAATGTATATGTTAACAATATACTAGTTGGTTGGGTAAGGAAGATCAAAGGGAGATCTCCTTCCCCAGCATTAATGAAGATAGCTCACATTTTTCTGACTTTTAGTCTTTCAATATTTAAAATAGTCCCGAAAAAAAAGACATAGTTTGTGACTCATCTGGAGTGCTGACAGGTCCAGAAAGGTTATTATGAAAGATTAGGCTATATGGCTAAACATGTTGGTTACTAGACACAGCATCCCTTACGAAAGCCGTAACTACTGAGAGGCTCTTCAGTGCCCCCGTACACTGAAGGAAGGCAATCCAGTAGTTTTATTAAACCTTTTCCTTAGAGAATTCTCTACCTAATCTTCTGGTAAGCCTTATACTCCCTTTGTCTGTTTTACACAGCAATTGTCACGGTATCTGACCGCTCTGCATTTCACTTAACATAGGTTGTAACTCTTTGTTTAATATAAAAGAAAAAAATAACTAACCACGTCTTGAATGTTGTATGATATTCTAAATGGGTTGTAGAATACATCACATTTTACCACGAGAGTTAGGGAGTTTTCTGAACACCTGAAAAATTGAAACAGACTTGAAAAATTAATTATGAGCTTTTATTTTAAAGCTTCTATGCAGATGGGTCATGGCTGTGAAGGGAAATGCTTCACAAAATCAATCAGTCAGTTCTGATATGTTGCCTACTCCTCTGCTAAGGTCACCCCTGCCCTGCTGCTGGAGATAACAAAATGTCAGTGTGTATCTCTAAGCAGAAAACAAAAAAAACCATAACAGCCCATCTTTTCAACTGTTATCTGTAAATAGATGTTTTTTTCCCTGAAAACTGAGGTAATTTTAGCCATGTCCTTGGCACAACAGGTACAATCCTGTTGGTCTTTAGGCTGAACTTAGGTAAACATCTACAGGGATTTTAAGTGAGATTGAACTCATTGTCATCAGTCTTTCTGGTATAGAGTTCTGCTGTGAAAAAAAAAACCAACCTGTAATGACACTGCAGGAGATGTACACATTTGGTTGCTAAGAACTGATCCTAAACTGTTAATCCTGCATGTTCCTGACAAATTTCTCCTTTGGTGGTCACACTATAAGCAACATAGGTCAGATTTTAAATGGAACCTGCAGACTGAAAGCCTCATTTCCTAATTAACAGCATCTCCTGCTGGTCTTTCTCCCACTGCCAAAAAAAAATACCCAAACCAACAAACAAAAAAACCACCCCAAACAACCAAAACTAAGCAAGTCAACAAAAGCACAATTGTATCATAAAGGAACACGTATAAGCAGAGTCCTGTGGGTGCCATGAAACCTTCCATTGTGTTTCAGACCTAATGTCTCAGGAAGGGGTGCTTCAAAAGAAATGGGAGGCTGGAGGTATAATAAGAATGTCAGGTGAAACAACAGGAAACAAGAAGGGAAGGGAAGGGAAGGGAAGGGAAGGGAAGGGAAGGGAAGGGAAGGCAAGGCAAGGCAAGGCAAGGCAAGGCAAGGCAAGGCAAGGCAAGGCAAGGCAAGGCAAGGCAAGATTCTTTCTGACTGGGGGAAATAGCATGCTCTCCCCAAGCAAAGCCCTTTCCCAAGGTGGTCATTCATTTGTCATTGACCCATCCAAGCCTACACAGCTTAATTAATTCCCTGAAATACAGAAGTTACTTTTTAAACCTTTTGAGCTTGGGCTAATTTTAAACCTATTCCAGCTGAAATATTTACTGCATGTCTTCCTCATAAATTATGTCATATTCAAAAAGTGAAAATCCTCATTTCAGCGTCATCAACTCAAGTGGAAAACTGCAAATCCTCCAAGAGAAAATTAGGGAACATTTGTTCTGTCTGTCACAGCTCAAGTGTGCAGTATTTTTTCCTTGGCACAGATGTATTTAGGTTTGCTAGCTTGTGAAACTACTGTTCTGGTGAAACTATTCTGCAGTGTCCCTGGAGACAGGCATCCTATGGCTACAAATAAGTGTATTATTTAATCATGAAAAGACAAGACTCTGAATAAGAGGAAGCATTTCCAAGAGAAAAGTTATCAAGAACTCTGGGATCTGACTGCATAATTCAGTCTCATTCCATTTTTTGAATGAAAATGGAATGCTGCTGAATTGATACACTTGTGCCTTGGGAGTGCACTTCATGTATACCAGAGTACAATGATGTACTTTTTTCAGTCTTGGGAACAAATCAGTTTTGTAGATAAGAGGACAGGAAAATATGTTCTCTGAGCATTTAACAAACATTCACTGCTTCACGCTGCATTGGAAAGCTGCATTTGCAAAGTAGGTAGACACCAGCACTCTTTCAAGCTTTGGGGTGCATCTGACATTCTTTCAAGGGGCTTGATTCAGTTTTGAAATCTAAAGAACACCAGATCGTTAGGCGTGTGTGAACTTCTATACTGAATACTACCATTTAATTCATCTAAATGCGAGACAGAGCTTTTGTGATTTATCCAGAAGTGACTTGGCAATAAAAGACCTGGTAAAACTCTGTGGAAGCCTAAGCATCAAGTATATATTGTAACTAACTACTAGATGGCTCTTTGAGTGTACTTCATTTCGTCTTGCCTTTGCATTTCCTTTTATGCGTATCTGATTTTTTTCAATCCAGTTTTAGCAAGTCCAGTTTTTCCAGTGCAGTCACTGAGGCTAAAACCAGCTAAAAGTAGATACACTCTATAGAAGCAGCAGAATTAGCAAGCATGGAAAGCATGTGGAAGTAATTTAGAAGTATATCAGCAATGCAAAAATGGGAACTTTCTCAGAAATAAAGCAAAACTAAGCCTTGTATCTTTAAAAACTGTAGAAAATGCTGCCTTTTTGCTGTCCCTAAAAGGGGGCAAAATTCCCTTGAGTTGGAACAAGAAGAGAAGCTTCATTTCTAGATTAATTTTTGAAATGTGAAGCATGATGTGAAAATATGGCTCTGTTGGGTTCTTAAGGCTTGTATGCCTACTGAAGTTCACACAAATGACTGGATCTCTGCTGTGGGAGAACAAAAACCCCTAAAATTAGTATCTATAATTCAGTTACACCTTTCAGTTAACATCTCTCTACTGCTTGTCAGTCCCCTTGACAGGGGCCACCATAGTTAATAGCTCAGCCACATTTTGGCAAAGAGGCTGTTGTCTGAGAATATAGAAAGTGGCAGTTCCTACACTAGGGCCCAAGCAGATCACATTCAGTTTGACACCCTACTTCATGAGCTGATTCCGGAGCAATTTTTATGTTGGTCTCTGTAGGTGTCGCCAGCATTTCAGAGAACAACGTGCAGTGTAGTTACGGGAACGATTCCTCCAGGGATGATGGACTCCCAGTTTTAAATTGAACAGTTTACAAGCAGAAAGTTAAAATTTGCTGGCCTTCATATTCCACAGCATCCCATATATAAAAATAGTGCAAATGTTTAGACTAGCAGTTAATTTTGCCTCTGGATTTTGAGACCAATAACTCAAGTATAATATATCTATGAATGAAAAGGATACAAGATGCCTACCGTAGTGTATTGCCACATTTTGAGTGCTATCACACTGATTTCTATATGATCACATAGAATTAAAAATCCAGTTAGACCTGTGGCAAACAGGCTGCACAGTGAACAATATCGTATAGTCTCAATTTACCAATACTTGAAAAAAATGCATGTGTTGGCTGCTTTGAAGTTTTGCTTTGATCTCACTGAGACCTACAATGTGGCATGTAGCCAAAGAAAGGGAGGCTCCACGAATGAAAAACTGAGTACCAGAATTTTAGAGTAGTACCAAGAACACGGATGGAGAGAAACAGAGATTGCTAGGAAGTAAGATTTTGGTTTATGATCACTAAACACTGGGTGACACATCACAAGACAGATGAATAAATAGACCCCTTTGTGGTGCTGAATTCCCTGTTAGGCTTTGAACCTGCTATTAAGATTAGCCAATAATTATAAATAGTCTCCTGAGGTCACATCATTCACTGCACATTTCAGGTCCCAAAAGGAAAGACGTGAAGATAGCCAGACCAGTCAGGAATAGACTCAGACAAGCTTCAGCCTTAAACTGTGATTGTATGTAAAACAAGGACATTTTTCCCCCTCTCTTCAATTACACATTTCAATTATGTTTAAAAAATAATCCTCAATTCACTATCACAGTTATTGCTCTTACTTCCTGAGGTCTCAGCTTTTTAGCTCCTCTCCTTCCCCTCCCTGTCTGAAGCCACTAGTACGTTATTTTGCCAAACTGCTTTAAAAGAAAATCAGCAATTCCTCATGCACGTATGCTCGCAGTTTCACAGTCCTGCTGATACAAAATCCTCATCTCATAAGAGAAGAAAAATATTCTAATTTTTCTCATTGTATGATCACTACATGGAAAGAATTTTATGTACTTTTAGAAGTACTTTACTGATTCTTTATCCTAAATAGAACCCCTATTTTAACACTCCTTTTTGTCCTGTTTGGCTGGAATATTTTAGTACAGGGTTTCTACCTGCTCCTCCTTCCCTCCTGCAAAAGCTTCTTTCTCTGTACTTGGCATAATTTATCCATATGGACTATCTGACATTTGACTGTGATCATTACCTCCTGCAGGGAAGGAGACTTGATTATTAACAGGTGGGCTGGATTCTTTATTCCTTAAAGTAAGTTACCTTCTCTTCCAGATGCTTCCCCATTTTAAGGGTACTTAATTTAATACTTGGTGACTGATTTGATAAAGTGTGGATTACTAGCAGATATAGCAGGTGTCAGTGGCAGATAAATTGATACCAAACATTAAATACTCTGGAATACCACTTCGTTTCTTGTGTTAGACACACAAGGCTAATTCAGAATAGCACACCTCTGCCTTTGCTTCCCATGTGTAAAACGGAGCAGTAATGCAAATCTTTTCACATGGCTGATACAAATATTAATGTATTTGTGCAGAACTAAGACACAGCATTATGAATACAGTAGATTGGCCTTTAATTCTATATTCAGTGAAGGTATTGGATGGCATACAGTAAATAAAGCATGGGAGACTGTGCAATAAATGGTGAAGATGAAAAGGACTATTGAAAAGCTACCATTCAGTAAGTTCTATCCAATCAGTGCACTAAATGAGGCAGGGAACCTATGGGAAACATTTGATCTTGTAATTAAAGACTATCATAAAGGCATATGCAAAGGGGAACTGAAAACCTTAATTTTGGCATTTCCTAACTTTGGAATGTTAGACTTTGCTAACTTGATAGTTGTTGGTTTGGATTTTTTGAATGCTGTTTTCAGCAGATATGTAATATATACTGTACTTGCATTCCTTTATGCTAAACTGCTGCTGCACTCACAGCTTCTGAGGGGAGGAATTTTATTTTCAAGGGCATCAGTGAATGGTGAAATATCTTTGAAATCACAAAGGAGAGTGACATCCCCTAAGCAGACATGCTGAACGTTGTCAGAATAACAATAAGATGTAAGAGGGCTGTGGCCCACTGTGTAAGTATATCTGTTAAGAGAAAAGTTTCTTTCTGGTGAAAAGCCCCATTACTTAAGAAATTTTAGGAGTAGGCACTGGAAAATTTAGGAATGAGAATGATTTTGTTTTGGCAGAGCAGAAGAAAAGGCCTGATAGAATCTGAAAGGTCTGTTTCTAGCTCACATCTCAGCACTGCTTCCATCCACTTCTGCCCTGGGGTAGTTCACTTTATATGTTACTGTTCTCTCTAGTATGAGGTTGAACTTTACCTTAAGTAAATGTGGAAAGGCTTATAACTAATGGCTCTGATTTCTAGCCAGGGAAGATTTTGCTTAGGATCACTGACATAGTTCCTCACACAGTCCTCACAGAGGTTCTCTGAAGATTATAGTTATTTGATATTGCAGCTCTTGTTCCACAGCATTGCACAGCCTGAGGGTAACCTGTGCCTGGTTCTGGTTTACTCAAATGTTCTCATACAACCGCAGGGCTGACCCGATAGGCTTCTGCTATGTAAAACCTCGAAGTGGATTCCTAACATGAATCGTCATGTCTGTATTATTACTGAATCATGACACATAAGCATAATTTGGGATTGGGTCCTACTGGTTTTACAGCTATGCTTTTCCATGTCCAGAATTCAGACCTTGCCAGCAAGAACTCATCTCAAAGCAAATCTCAAAGTCAGACTGATGAAGCTATATGCAGATAAACCTATACAATGCTATATATTTAGGACTAGCCTACAAGGGTACGTAAGTGTTCGGTGCAATTCACACCTTGTCCCCATCCCTTGGGACATTCACCTGTAGAGAAGGCAAATCAACATCAGGCAACACATCACCATCCAAATGTGTCAGAGGTAGCCCTGAATGGCAGCGTGCCCCTGTTGTTTCAGAGCTGGAATCACATCAGTTATAGAAATGAAGAAGAAATTCTAATTAACCTCAGTGTAGTACTGTGCTGATGTGCTAATAGTACTTCAGAGCTAGTATGTTAGCTCAGGATTGTGCGTTATGTGGGCAAACCAGTATATGTAGCAGGGGTTTGTCTCCAGAATGCTTCTTAGCTTCATGCAGGCACACAAAAGTGCTTTTGTCTGCAGTCAGATGCACCTTCCATCACAAGAAGTCACTTAGGCAGCTAAAAATATGCCTTTAAGTAGTTGTAATTAATTAAAAAAATTTGTTCATAGTACATAAGCCTCACAGCTGTCAGTATTAAATTCCAGTTCAAATTCTAGAAACCTGTATATTATGATGTGCAAATTTTATGTGTTCATCACATTCCTCCTGCCCCAGACATTTAGGACACTGTGATACATATTTACATATCTACTGGCACACCATATTGCGAAGCTGATCATTATATAAATGAACAAAATTTTAGGTCAGCAAATCAACAGACAGACTATGGTTGTTCTAGTCTCCATTTGAATGGAGACTACTTACTTCTTCAAACTCCTAAGTTTAGAAATTGTAAGAAATACCCTAAACATTACAAATTCACAAGTATTCTAAAAACTTCACCATTTCTGTTCTGTGCACAGAATAGTTTGTGCCTTTGTCACCGAAATCAGGAATAAACCTCGTAACACCAATGTAGTGTTAAAAGGCAGGCATTCTTTACTCATGGCGCTGGATGCACACGGGGGATCACTCCACCTGACGTGCATCCGTTACACACCTTTCCCATGTGATTTATATAGACCAAAAATATACATATTCATCTTACCCATACATATTCAATATTATTCTCTTTGGTGATTGGCACAAACTTGCTCGCTTCACATGTAAATTATTGCCCAGGCTCAGTTGTCCTTTCCCATTGTTCTCTTTTGAGTAGGTGGTATTACTTGGGTCGGTGGTCCTCCGTGAGTCGGTGGTCACGATCTCCCCCTGTCAGATTACCTTTTACCTACTTGGTTCTTAATCCTGGCAGTCCTGGCCAGTTTTCTCAGTCCACTACATGAAACCACATTTTGTCACCCTCTTCTGACAGAAACCCATTGTCTATTGTTTCGTTCACATTAATGATTACCTAGGGACTAAAATACAGATCAAAGAATACACTGATTTGTATACTCCATGTCCCCAGACTTAACGTCCAGCTGGATAGGGCTGTACAAGCAGTATAGCAGCATCCATGGTTGGTTAATTCCATCACCCTGGTTACACCTTTGTCAGTTTGCTTTCCTTAAAGCCAGCTAAAATGTCAATAACACTTTCTTGATTTTTCTAGTAAACACAGCTTCAGACACAGGGACAGTTTTATAGTGTGAATAATAGCCAGGTTAAATTAGCACTGTAAAAGCTTTCTACTCATGAACAGTGATTTCTACTTTTCTTAGAATGTATTTACATTATTACATTGCAAAAGCAGATTTTTTTTGTTGTTGTTCTTATTGCTCTTGAATATATGAAAGAACCCAGCCCAGTAACTAAATCAAGATAAAAGAGATCAGTATTTTCTTTTCCCTGGGATGTATCAACCATCATTAGGAATGCAGACAGTAAAAAGGCAATCTGGGACTCTGAGAGCTGGTTGCAAAAATAATTTACAGTTGTGTTCACTGTTGGCATTGTACTAAATCACATCAAGACTTCATTTGTTGAGGCTGCATTCAGTATGGTATTAAAAACAAGTCTTTCCATTGGTATTTTTATTGTTGTTTGCAAATAAGACGTTTTCGTCTAGATGTCTATGTGCCAATAGAGACATCTCTGCACAGATACCAATTAGTTACTTACATTGGAACGACAGGCATTACAAAGCAGGCACAGCGTGGAATGAAATCATGACTTATTAAGGCATTTGTCAGGCAAAGTTGCTTCTCCTTTCTTTTTAATTATATGCTGGAGCAGTTCTATCAATGCTTGTATAGTAAATATACTGCCAATTTTAATTACTGAAAATCTAGGGCAAACACACTGAAGTCTTATGTATTTTACACCTTTTTCTTTCTAAAACATTCTTCAACTGAGTGCCACCTCAAAGTACTTTAGAAGCTGTGAGTTAATCAGGACAGTCCAGGGTAGCAGCTAAGTACAGTACTATTGCCCGTTTCTGTGAACAGTCTGTACTTAAATAATTTGTCCAGCATCTCAGACTGAATTGGTGGTAGAGCTAAAGAAAACCCCTCAGATTTTTATAATTGCTCAGTTTGGTGTGTACGAAGCAAAGCTACCTTCTGCTCCCTTCAACTATGATCTGACATAGAAGTGCTTGTTGGGATATAACTTTAAAGTGTAACTGCATTTGGTTTATGTTGTGGTTCTGCTCTGTTTAGACAAATACTTGCCTTTTTTCTGGATTCCCTAGTTTTTTCTTCCTGATGTCCCAGACTGTTGCCACTGAGATTTTTTCACTACTGCTGCACTGGTATGCCAACGCTCTCCTATCCCTTGAAAAACAAAGGTTCTGTCTGAGCCCTTGTCCTGTCCTTGGCACAAATCTCATCTTTATGTTGCTAAATATGTATACTAACTTTCTTTCCTATACTGCTTGTTTTCAAGGTAGCTCTGTAACTCTGGCTTCCAGTCAAGAAAAAACACCCAATTACTGGCAGGCATGAGCCATTTCACCAAGATTTCAAGCTTATCTTTTCAAAGTAGCTTGGATCAGTAAATAACTCTCCCCTCTGAGAATGTTAAAAGAATTTCTTGCTTAGCAAATTTTAATCTTCCTTATGCCTTTGACAGGCTAACACTCTTGAAAAGAGAAAAAAAAGGTTTAGCAAAAAGAGAAGTGTTTTAACCCAGACTCCAAAGCTCCAAAGAATCTCTAATCCTCTGCATTTTCAGGCCCTTCTCTGAACTGCCCTCAAATGCTGTCCAGGTGACGGGCTGCCCTCTCAGCTCTGAGACCCCCAGTTCTTTTCTCCAGTGCAAGAGCTTGCAGAATATTTCCACATTACTCATGCACTGTTGTGACATGCTTTTGTCATTCAAAGCAAGGCTTTTACAGCTTGGTAACAGTGGTAAGAACTCGTTTCCTCTGAACTGCAAATTTAAAAAGAGGCTAAGATGGCTTGTGGCACCCTGTCAAATACTGTAAATTCTTCTCACAGCACCGCATTTCAAAACTGATGGCAGTGTAAACTTACGGGTGGGTATGGTTGGGAGGTAACACTCACAGTGAGATTGTGGGGTACCAAATCTGCTCTCTGTCAGGGAGGTCAGAACAAATTGACTCACTTCAGGAGACAGAATATTTTTTCTGTCAGATCTTCATACCCAGGCTAGATTCCAAATCCCATGTATGCTGCTTCCATCTCCTATGTTACTGACTGATGATATGTGAGGCTGGAAGAAACGTCAAAGAAGAAACATTTGCTCTCCTATGTTTGTATTGTGTTTACAAGGAAAGTAAAAGGAGACTTTTGTCTCTACTAAACCTGACAAATGGCTTTGAGACATCAAATCCATGTCGTTCTTTGTATGAGTTATTCCCAGAGCTCTGTGGATTTTACTCCCCAAAAAAATAAAAAGTAGCACTTCAGGACAGACCGAATAAAAGGCAATTATTAAAAAACTCGTAGACTTAAAAAAAAAAAAAAAAGAAAATAATTTCTGTTTCACAGAATCAGAAACACAGAATGGTAGGGGTTGGAAGGGACTCCTTAAGATCACCTTGTCCAACCCCCCTGCTTGAGCAGGGACACCCAGAGCAGGGGCACAGGAACGCATCCAGGCAGGTTTCGAATGTCTCCAGGGAGACATTTAATCATGAAGTTATGAAAACTTATATAAATACTTAATTTATTGCTGTACTAAAAGCATTCCTATTAAATACTAATATAAAATGTTGTCTGTTTGCTATCATAGTGTTAATGCATATTAAATCACTAAGCTGGTCCAAGTAAATTGTCAAATTCTGAGAATCCACTTTATTGACTTGCTGACTCACTAAAAATGGCTGTAGCCTCTTCCTGTGGTAAAGAAAAGAAGTCATTATTCGAAAAGTTTATTTCAACTACTGATTCCATTTCAGGGAAGAATTTTGGAAAGACTTGATAAAAAGGTAAAAATTATGTTTCCTCTTCCAGCCTGTGAATAAAGTCTGGGTATAAAAAGGGGAAGATCAACCAGTTTTAGAAAGATAAATCTTGGTGTCTCTAACCTGGTGATTTGAAACAATCTCCTCAATTCATTAATAATAGATGCTGGTTTCTTCCTCCACTAAGAGACCTTTCTTGGTGGTTTGGAAAGACATGCATGAAGTCAGGGCTAAAGCAACTTCACTTAAAACAAAGTGAAAAGTAAAACATGATTTTGATGGCATTTCAATTTGCTTTCAAATGCAGCTCGGCATAAATTCTAGGATAATAATTGTATAATAAATAAAAATGTAGGATTTATCATTTTCTAACAAATTAAACATGTGATAATTAAGGAATTGAATGGCTATAGATAAGCTTTCTAAATTATTTACATCTATGACTGTATATTTAGCATGTTGCCCTGAATCAGTAAAAACAAATGGCATATACAAGAAATATTCTTCCTTTAGAAAATCAGCTGGAATGCACCAATAACAACAGAACTTCAAAAGTTTTCTACTCAGATTTGAACAATGATCAAAATCCTGTGGTTTCAATCTCTTTGAATTAAATCAGTCTGCTTAAGAGCACAATAAAACAAAGAAAAGCATTGTCATACAGATCACCTCAAGAACTAGAAAGAGCTTGTATCGTGCTTGTTCTGTAAGAAGCTTGGGAAGTGAATTTTGGGGAAGGCCAAAGTACCCAAGAGATTAGATTACTGGCCTGTGGTGGCGCACCTATTATAAGAACACATGGGATAGCAGCATTTCTTTTTTCTTCTCTGGCTGTGGGATCCCAAAACCTAATTTATGAAAATTCTCCACTGTGCCTTTTTCTCCTCCCATAAAATGCAGGCCAAGTGGCAAATGTGAAGAGGTTCTTTGAGAGCAAACATGGCAAAGTAAAACATGCCCAGCGGAGACATAAAGTTGGGCACATGAGGAAATTAAATCTGTCAGTGTGTCCCATTGCCCATCGTCTCAAGCTATGATTATTCATTTTCTAAGGTAAAAGTGCAGAGAATGTTTCAATGAATTACAGAGGAAGACCTGAGCCTGAACCACGTTTCAAGCATGCAACTTAATCAATAGCATTAGGGAATACTGTGTTTAAATTATTAATATATTTCTATTTACTGAAGCTAAGGCTTATGAAAGGTACCCTGGATGACAGGCCTAAAAATTAATTTCTATCATTCCATTTGATCTCAAGCATGGCAGTGCTGGAGAGGGTATAGGCAATTTCCTTTACCTAGATAGCACAACTCAAGTGTGTCCTATAACACTCTGAACACAGTCAGCATTATTTATAAAACCAGCGTATGCCCTTATTTAATTATTTGGCAGTCATGCTAAACAACTGAACCTTTTAGGGAATAGTGTTAGCTGAATGTCAATACATACATACGATGGCCTTTCATCTGTGCAGAGAAATGGTAATTAGGATTTCCATTGAGTTTTCTGACAGAGGTGGAGCTGAATTAAAGAATATTTATAAATATTTTAATATCACAAACAGCCTTAGAGCAATCAATTTGCTCAGCACTGTAAATATGCCCTTCATTAGGTAAACATTGGCTGTTTAATAACAACATGCAAATATCTTTGCAAGGGTACTTGCTTTTGCCTCTTTGTTTTTCAGGCACAATGCTTCTCCCACTGGGAAAGTGTGCAGACAAACCTACAATCACTTTCATTGTTTATTTGTATGTATAGGACTTATTTATGTTCTTCAGCTGAATCAAAAACTTACACTCCTGGCAGCTTGTTTCATTAAAACTTGTATTAAAACTTGACTTAGTGTCACGAGAATGTTCATTATTTGTGAGTTAAAGTTTAGTGGTAGAACCTGAAATTCAGACCGTATGAACTGTCATAACTCCACTGACTGCTGCTGAGGATCTGTCCCATAAATCACATTTCTAGCTCACTCATCCATTTGGTCTGTTTCTAGAAAGAGCTGATCATCTAGCTCCAAGGCTGACTTGCTGCAACCATAAGTAAGTAACTTTATTTTGGACTCATATTTTCTGCCTAAAAAGTCTGAAAATAGCTTGCTTATCCATGTGTTGCTTTTTTAATTTAGGAATTCCACTGAAGTTAGAATGGCACAGAGCCAGTAAAAATGAAATCAGAATTAGGATAAGTTTTAATATGCAGATGTAGCCAAGGTCACCAGTAAACCAATAAGACACAAGATGTAAAGCTGCAAGGACAAGCAAGGGAGACAGATCCCAACAAGCTAATATTCCTGTTCACCTGCCGAACCCCAACAGGGTTAAACCCAATGCTCTGCAACTGAAATCAAGAACATTATGACAAATTTAATGCTAGTAATTTGTTCAGCATCGTGGCTTTGCATGGAATTGTCTTCCTACTCCAGTTAAAAGAGAGCAATATTACGCATTCTGCATCTTTTCTGTCTTCCTTTAACAAGGTAATTTCATCCTTCATCATCAACCTCTGCTGGTATCTTAGACTTTCAAAAAATTAAATTCCTGTTTTAGCCTTTATCAATACAATCCCTTCAGCTCATCTTTCTGAATTTATACACCAATGACACCAATTTATTGTTTTTCTTATTATTATGAAGCTTGCTGGATTGCTGAAATCATACACAACAACTCATAGATCAATAAGTAATTCGTTTAGAATGCCAGGGAGCATTTATGATCTAATTTGTGTGTGTGGGTCAAAGTAAAACAAGCATGAAGCATATGAGTATGGGCTCAAAAATAAGCACAGACAATTCAGTTTGCAAAAGTTCTTGAGCAAGAATCACCTCAAGGAATCAGAGAGGAGAAATGGAAATGGCAGTCCAAAGTGAAGGCAATACAGAAACGTTCCTGTTATCTCAATCGGATTTCCCAAAGTGTCCATCACTGAAGACAACTGCATCTACAAAATGATAGCTTGAAAATGTTTGGAACTGTTGAACTATAAGAACACCATAGGGTATCACTTCAGCATGAGCCAGCGTAGCAGCAAAGCATTTTTGCACCTTAATTTTTAGTTACAGATCACATAGTACCATGCCATTCTGGGTTACAGGGGAAATTCCTAAGTGGTCAGATCCCTCTGTGGCAAGTGCACAGCTGTTTACCATGGCAAAGCGAGACTTTTAACTTCTTGTCTTGAGAGACATTGTAAACCTAGTACTTGGCAGAGTCAAGGTTTACATTTTCTTTTAATTTAATCTTTCTATGTATCAGTGCTGTTAGAATGCAGTGCATGTTCTCTTCTCAGCTACTTCTATTTCAAGTAGACAGCTCTGTAGAAAACAGGAAAGTTCACTTGCTTTATCAAAAACTTGGACGTCACTAAAGTTTTGGTAATGGGCTTTAGCTGACACAACTTCAGCAAAGAAAACCAATTGTTAAGCACTGCTTAACTTATATAAACAGTTTTGTGCGTGTGAACAAGACCTGGGATTGTATAAACTTCTGCAAAAGAGCTGGAGTCATATGCTCTGATGCATATTGAGACAAACCCTCAAAATGCAAATACAGAAATCATGTTTTGAGGTAGCTATGAGTATTCTTCGCCAAATGCTCATCTTTATTATGAGGCTAACTTCAATAGGCTGTCTACAGTTCATCAGCCATTCAAGGAAAAATGAAAAATACTCTTGGGTGAAATACTGTAAGATTCCACTTACAGCTTCCAGCCATTTGCTTTCTGTCACATTTGAATGGTATTTCCCTTAGAAGGAACATCCATTTTGTATTAAATCTGAAGGAAGGGTACTGCTTACTGAATGGACAAGTTGTCTTCTAAGGCTGCTTTGGCCTACGTGTGCTTACTTTATAATAACTGACAACACCGTGAATTTCCAATAAGCCCACTTACTTGGAAGAGATTGCTGTTTATCCAGAATGCAATCTTTCCAGAAGCCAAGAAGGGGGAGAACATTTACAATTAAGCAGTTGCCATACATTTAGAAGGACATAATTTTAATTGGTCCCAGGAAACATATATCATTGTTAAAAGCAGAGACTGTGACAGTATTAATTGAAGAATCAGGTGTGTCAAATATATTTCTTTAGCTCTGGTCAGGAAAAGGCTTTGGTGTACATCTCCTGGGTGTGCTGACTTGCTGCATTTTTGTTTATATCTCAGAGCTCAATAAATGGCTTCCTTTCAGACTGAGGTAAACTAGGCAACTAGAAGAGTACCTGCTGTACTCCAGATACTACTGGGTACTCAGGCTATCGGACAAGACTAAGTAGAGCTAGTCTGAAACGGAACCACTGGTCAGTGGATTCCAGGTGTTTAGCATCAACTGTTTCAATATCCACTCCTGCCGTCTCATGCTATTTGCAAACATAGCTGTATCTAATTCTCCCAACTGGCAGCTTTGCCAAATGCTTGCTTCATATTGATCAAGTGTACACACAACACACTGAAGAACAGTCTATGATCTTGTCAATAGGTATAGCCCTTTCAGGGACTTTATTGAGGAATATGACGATTTGGAAAAATCTTCTGAACTGTTGGCACACTGTAAACTATTACAAAGAGTTACTTTTAATTTTAGTTCTCACAAGCAGGGGCAATATAGAGGAGAGAAAAATGCCAGTCATTTACCACTTTCTTTCCATGGCCATCCTTTACGTGGTAGAGAGTTCTGAGCACTACTGTCAATGGTATATATTAATTTGATGCTTCTGTGTACTCTTATATAGTTTGTCATGAGGACAGATGCATATGTAAAAGGTTAGGTTTTGACTATCAGTAGATTTGTGAAAGAACAGTGGTTGTGCTCTGGGAAGACAGAAAATACCTATCTTTCACTAAAATTCTGTAATAAAAGTTTTCATATCAAAGACTCCAACAAGAGTCAAAGGGCAAGATGTTAGTCCGTTCTTATAATGATCACAAGATTGCAATGAGAGATGAGAACATTAGATCATTCCTACATACATTTTTTATTTTCTCGTACTGAAGTTGGCAAGTAGACACATGAGATTATTAGATGTGGATCATTAAAGAGAGCTGATGTTCTACCGCTCACCTATAGCAAAGGCTACTTAGTGATGGGATACCACATCTCAACACCAGACGTAAAACTGAACAACTCAACCTTGTCTCTACCTACTCCACTATCAGAATGTATGTAAATATTAATGTACCATCACAACTGTTTTGGCCAGTTCCAAATAATGATCAAGTGTTTTTCTGAGACTACACAACGGAATTTCTGCAACCTTAGCTGGGTACTGTACAGGTATGGCTCAGGTAACCTATGATCTCAGAATTTATGAACAAGTCATAGTGCATATATATATACAGATCAGCTTTTCCTTTTAAACACCAAGGTTTTATTGTAGTCTTTTAAATTAATTCAGGAGTTAGCTTTCTTTTATTGTATTATTATAACTCCTTTCCCTTCACAAGATAAATCTGAAATTTGAAGCTGGAATCTTCATACCATTTAATAAGACCAGGAGGACAGAACATGATGTTAAGAATACTATTCTCTATTGATTGCATTAAAATACTGTTAATAATAGTATGTAAAGAGCACCCTAGATATTGTACAGATCAGGATCCCAGTATGGTAATTGCCTTCATGTAGTAATAATGACATGAGAAACTTAAGAAAATATACCAAAGAAGCAGGACAGAGTATTTGAGAAGGTATGGCTACAAACAAATAGGATGCATCCAGTTCTTAGACGTCCAGCAGTAGCTGTAGCAGCACTTTGTCCATGAGCTCCTGAAGCCCCTACAGCACAGAAGCCTGCAATTCCCTGAACCATGGCATAAGGTGCCAAACCAGATTTTCCCATGAGAATTTTACACATTGCAGTGGCACAGTATAGGAAAGGTAACGGACTAAATGGCTGGAGAACTGTTTACTGTTTCTGTTCCTTAGAAAATATCTGGTCTCCCTTTTCATTCAGGGGGGATTTCAATTTCAAAAATAGAACTTAAAAGTACGTGGGAGTGTTGATTGGTAGCTGACTTTAGAAAGTGGAAATGGTGCAGATGAAACAGGATGATTCTGACAAGGGAAGAAGCCCTTAATCTGACTTCTCTAGAGACACACACGTTTCCTGAAGTAATAAATAAATAATAATGAAAAAATTATCCATGGCCAATCTATCTTGCCTGCCTTTCTGGGGATAAACAGGGAGAAAGCAGCGAAACCACAGCAACAAACAACAAGTTTGGTCTTCTCTGAAAAAAAACCCATATGACAATGTCATGCTTTCTTTTTCTGGGTGTTGGATTTACATCAGAAAGCTTAATTATTGTCTGTATGAGATTGTGACACCCAGAAGAAAAGCCCTCCAAGATGTGTATGACCTGTAAATATTGGTTTGTGTTTGTGCCAAAGGAGAAGGGAGAGGGGGAGTGATATTTTATATTTTTTTAATCAGATGATGTAATAGCTTATGACAAGGTCTATTATCTCCTGGAAGGAAAGGGAAAAAAGGGAATGTCTTTATACTGTAACAAAAGCTAAATCACTTCAACTGTCAGCCTCCATCAAGACACACCAAGCAGGGACAGTGATTGCTAAGCCAATTTGTCCATCAGTTTTTGAAAGATGCTAGCAAATATAAATAAGGAAATGGGGTTGAATGAGACTCTGTAGGCATTATTATGGTTGATTTCTGTAGGCATAATCCACCCCTTATGATAATTTTCATGTCATTTAGGAGAGCAATGCTAGGAGCAGGATGCAGCTCTGCTCCAGGGTGCTGAGAAACATGAAGGAGTATTTCTGTTTATATTAATACGATTTGAACAGAGTGTTCCTTCATCCCTGGAGGTTTATCTATCAAAGGAAACCAGATGTCACTTTCCTGAACCAATGTTTAGGTTAGATTTATGCATTGTCTATCACCTGTAAATTAAGTAACCTATATTAATACCATTTCAAATGTTGGTCACCTTTCTTGTCGTGGTTTAACCCCAGTCAGTGACTAAGACCCACACAGCCGCTTGCTCATTCCCCCGTGGTGGGATCGGAGAGAGAATCAGAAGGGTGAAAGTGAGAAAACACGTGGGTTCAGATACAGACAATTTAACAGGTAAAGCAAAAGCCAGACATGCAAGCAAAGCAAAGCAAAGAATTCATGCACTCCTTCCCATGGGCACGCACGTGCCCATCTCCAGAAAATCAGGGATCCATCACGTGTAACAGTTACTTGGGAAGACAAACAGCATCATTCCAAACATCCCTGCCCTCTTCCCCCAGCTCTATGTGCTGAGCGTGACGTCATATGGTGTGGGATATCCCTTGGGTCAGTTGGGGTCAGCTGTCCCAGCCGTGTCCCCTCCCAACCCCTTGTGCACCACCCCCAGCCCACTCACTGGTGGGGTGAGGAGCAGAAAAGGCCTTGACTCTGTGTAAGCCCTGCTCAGCAGTAACGAAAACATCCCTCTGTAATCAATGCTGTTTTCAGCACAAATCCAAAACACAGCCCCATACTAGCTACTATGGAAAGAATTAACTCTATCTCAGCCAAAACCAGCACATTTCTGTATCCCAAAAGTTCTCAAATCAATTCAAAGCCTGTTTCTGTATAGTACTGAAGTAGGAAGAAGGTGGAAGCCAGCTAGTAGGCAGCATCACTTGGGCTGATGATTTGGCAGCAGGTTCTCAGCAAGCCCCTCCAGTTGTGAAATGCAGCCACTTTACTTCAATGCCCATGCTTTGCAGATTTGATGTTAGCCAGCCTGAGAATTCATAAGGCTTTATGGCATAGAAAACTTATCTGTTCCAAAAAGGGGGAGAACTGCATTGGTTTTTTTTTGCTAAGATGTAAAGTGTATGCTGCTTTGAAGAAGTAGAGGGAGGCATCTGTGGATTTGCAGCTTGCATTTACACAACTAGTCATTTGAGCTCTCTTTAGAACAGGTAGCACAGTTTGTTGCCTCTTTGCCTGAGGTAGCTAGTGCCTGAGGTATATCATAGTATCTACCTATTCACATTTTTTTTACCTACTTCATCAAGGTGGGTCAAAATAGTTTCTTGAAAATAATTTGACTCTTTGAATTCTTGTCTTGGAAGTGTAGAGATGTATGGAGATGAAGAAACAGAGAAGAAAAGCTGACAAGTATATTTTCCCAAATCTTGAAAAAAGAGGTGCATGAGTGTAAGGGCTTTGCCAAGACAAAGAACAGAAAGCTTTCTACAAGGTTAATGATACGTTATGCTTAGTTCTAGGGGTAACAACTGGGCCTCTTTTTTGCACAGGATAGCAAATGCCCATGATACAAAAATCAGAAAGTCCAAGCTCTCTTCAAAGGGCTGCCTGATGGATGTCAGCCAGCTCCCCAGACTGTCTTTTAATGTCCTCTGTACGACAGGGATAGTAACAAGTATGATAATAAACCCATGTTTGATACTCCTATGTGGGAGTTGGTAACTCCTTATGTTAGTCACATTTGAGCACAGACCCTTAATCAGAAACCTTATCATTGCTTTTTTTAATTCTGTGTTTGTTTTCAGTTTCACTAAAAGGGATTTTTTTTCTTTAAATTATTTGAAAGTGAATGTTAACAAGCAAAAGCAGCAGGAAAAAGAACCCATGTTCTAGATACAGGACCCATCTTTCAGTAACAGCAGCACCAGGTTCACTGAAATCAATGGGTATTTAGTCATTGACTTCAAGAGTGCTAAAAGGCCACTGAGGGTGTTTTAGATGGAGAAATGTTACCTCTTGAAAGGAAACCTGAAGAGGTTTTCTGGCAAGGGTTTTCTTTCATCTGTAGGAATCTCACTGCTCTCCATAGGGATTTCTAATGAGGAGGAAGAAGGAGAAACTGCTCAAGCTGGGTCACATATGGAATAACAGTGTATAACCCATTTCAATAAATTAAAAATCAGCTTTCAGCTAGAACTGTGCTCCTTCATTTTGATATGTAAAAGAGAATTTGGAGTCCTAAGAAAACTCAAAATACTGTTAACATTTATAGACAGCAGTTTGTAACATTACAATAGCATTCACCGCTTTTTCTGAACTGTTTCAAGATCTAAAATGTGCTCTGTATTACTATTCCCTTTTTATTTCTAGTTTCAGAGACTCATCTTCTAGGTTTCGAACAAATATATTTTCAGCCATTTTTACATCTCTGTAGCTACACAGAGCCACCAGGATTGACAGCTATGTGACTCTCAGTAGTAAGGAACCAGGCTGATATTTGTATAATCAGTTCAGAGGGCAAAAACCTTTGATTATGGCATTTTCTACCAATTCAGACCAGCACGTATTTAAGTTTTGCTGTAGAGGGGATTTAATGAAAAAAAGATCCTAACATAAGCTTCACTTCCTGGAAACTGAAGTTTTGAATAGTCACTTGCTTTATCAAGAGCCCAAATTGTGATTGATTGGCATTGCCAAGGTGAGGTCTTAAACGATATGGCAACTGGCAAAAGCCTTCAGATGCAGACCTCTACATCTTCCTTCTTCAGCCAAACTTAACAAAACAATGATTATAAGCACAACGTGGAACGCCAGGTGTATAGTTAAACCTTCTAAACTACAATACATAATTAGAAATGCCTAGGAAGTGTCCCCCAGAACAGCAAGTGTTATGGTGTCAGGTGGCTGTAAGACCCTTAATTGTGGTTGTGCCATGTCCTGGGGCTTGGCGTTCTCAATTATTACTGACTGATCCACTTCAGCTTTTCACTGCTACGGATGTTGGACCTAGTGCTTCTAGTTTTGCCATTTAAATACAGCCATCCAAAGCGGCAATCTCCTTTGTTCACAGTGTGGATTCTTGTGACACCTGTACTATTTGTGTCTACAGTTGTGCACCAGTGAGGTGCACAACAGCATGCCCCTGAGGTGACTGCAGCTTTCAAGATCCCAAATAAAGCCGAGGGGGTTTTGTTTGCTCTCACTGTCTCTCTAGACTTCTGTAAGTCTCCAAAGACTCTGGCATGTATTTCTACCAGTGAGGGAAGGCTTGTTTTCCATTTTCTGTTCAATAAAATGTCAGCAAGTCACAGATTATGCTTTCAGCTATAGAATCAGCATTGCTTCAACCACCTTCACATTTTGCAAACTGTAATTCTAGAAATGTTTTTGTTGTTCTTGTCTTCGACCCAGCGTATTTTCTTACTTCACTTGTATTCACTTCCGTTCTTAGATCACTTTCCTCCTAGGAATGGCATATTTGGAACTTGGCGTCCATAATTTAAAATTAGCGCACATATGCCTTTATGATGAAATGTCTGGAGAATGCCTAAATTAATCCTTTAAAATACTTAGTTACTCCAACTCACAAGATTTAACATGAAATAAAAAATTCTGGTGAAGATCAGTCCCAGAGTTTATAAAAGTCTTGGGGGAAAAATCGTGTGGGAAGCTCAGGGGTTTTGGATTTGCGAGAGCCATTCTCAGCCCATGCTTTGGCTGCAAATTTTTCTTCCACACATCCACAAGGTGCTGAGAACTTGTCTCTTGATTGCTGTGACAGCACAGCATCTTGCAAACAGCATTTGACACTTCAGAGGCTCAGGATCAAGTGTTCCTCCCTGTATCTTTAGAACTGGTTACATTCACTGTGGAGAGGCGTCTTCACCTTCCCCCAGAGTATGACCCAGGCGGATGACAGAGGAGCACACAGCAGTCTGTATAGGTCTGTCAAATTCTGAGTTATCACATACTGTAAGGAAAGTGAGAGGAAGGCAGATATTTCTGAGATACTGAAGTGCTTCTATGGAACACATCTACTAAGAACCTCAGGGCACTGCTGTTATAATAATTACATGCTGATAATGGAAAAAAAGCCATATGTAAAGTAAAAATAATAATATCGTAACACCAGATACAGGAACCTCATAAGCTCCATTACTATAAGATAGCAGAAAAACATTTGTATTGAGAGCTGATGGAATGCTTGACTTTATATATAATCACCTTGTTCACATTTTCCTCCGCATGCAACTAATAAGAAGATCTTGTGGATATAAAAAGTATATACACAGACATGAAATTCCTTACCCAACTTTTTAAGGCAAGTAAGTACATAGCTGTACTTAGAGAAAGACTGTAGACAAACAACCAACAGATATATAGAGAGATTCGATAGATGGCTGGACAGATTGAAAGGTAAAAATTATTACAGATATGTTTGGACATCTTAAAACAACAAACAGTTCAATACGATTTATTTAGTCAGGGTAGACTAAAATTCACTAGTATAATAATAGAACCATTTGTCTTTGCAAGTATCTTGTTATTGGTGATCAATAATGTAGCTGAGATGACTGATGGCTTTGTTTTCCTGCGGCGCCTCAGCCAGTCTAAATTATTTATTTGACATGCTGCCTCTTGGCAAATGCAAGGAAACAGTGATAAGAAATTTGCATTCCTCTGATATATACCTCCAAATGAATATAAGATATTCCTCAAGCTTTTGCTGAATGACATATGGCTGTAGTTTGAGGGACAATTTTGCTGACTGGACATGTTCTTGTCTCCTGGCATGAATAGCAATGTAGACATCAGAACGAAAAACAAGGAGTCACTTCTTTTTGTTGCACGTGGAAGACATCATGATGGCATTTGCAGAAATATCCAGAGTTTGGATGCCTCTGAATACTCAAGATTCTGCCCCAGTTTGCCAGCAGGTTTAAGTTGTTATAGCTAATTTTAATTAGTCTTGAGAGGCAGAAAAGGGTAAAATAACGAAAGACCATAAGAACTTAATAGGACGGAGCAAAAGTCTCCCAAGCTCACTATATACTACCTCTGACAATGGTCCACAGTGGAAGTTGAGGTGAAGAATGAATATAAGAGGGTAGCCAGTACAGAACACTATTTCCCCTTCTGTATCTTGCCATTTCTGCGTCATCTGTTCTCCAAGTTGAGGAGTTCTATTATTAAATATATGCAAGCCTTTCAGTAACTCCAGGCATCCTTGCTCTTCTCTTTACTGTTCTAGCTGTGTTACAGCCTATTCAAGATATGGTGATTAAAAGTACACTCAATGTGTGGGTGCAAATGGATTTACACACTGGTGTAACAATATCATTCTTTCTCTATATGTTTTCTTAATACATAAGTCATAATATTCTATTCATTTTTTATATTTAATTCTATTTCATAACATTATTTTAAACTGTTGCTGGGTATGAAGGTGATATTTTCAGGGGTCTATCCACAGTACCTCCAGTGTTCTTAAGTGTTAAGAAAAATAATAATTTAGAGATGGTCATTGTACACTGGTTTCTCCTTATGTATTACTTTGCATTTTTTACATTTAATTTAATCTGCTGTTTTATAACCTAGTTGCTTAGTATCAACAAGACCCTTCTACAAAACTTTGTCACCTGGTCTCCTCTGGAATAATTTTGCATTGTCTGCAGACTTTGTCTCCTCAGTATTTACCTTCTTCGTTAGATCATTTAGGAATACTTCCAGTGGCACAGACCTCAGTACCGATTCCTGTGTAGGACAAGAAAAAAACTCCAACCTTGTGTAAAGGGAGGATGAAAATACATTCATAGAGACAAAGATTAAGCATGACAAGGCTGGGAAAACATGCCTGTTTTGGATGACTGTTCTGTAGCTTTCCTTCTCTTTGCTTAACATTGGAGAAATTTCAAAATTCTGCTAACTGTCCTACTAAAATGAATGTCATCTTCACCTCCACTATGTGCTAATGTGTGGTATTCTCACAGAGGCACTGCAAAACACAAAATCTCTTCTATACATGGAGCAGCTCCAGAAAGTATTTTAGCTCATGCTGGCAGGTTGTTGGCAGCTCACTCACACAGATTATGTTTCTTCATATCCCTTCCAGTGCAGAGTTGCACGTGTAACAAGCGCACATCCGCTCCAAAAAGTGACAGTTCTGGAAGTGAGGTTCCGTAACACCACAAATACCACTTGGCTAACCTGGTAACAGCATTTTGAGAAATTTTGTTTCTGGGACATATGATCATTAGAAGTTATGCCAAGTCTTTATGTGAACACCAGCGTTAACGCTGATGTTAGCAGTGAAACCCAAGGCAGGCATTTTCCTAATCAAAGGACGACTTGTACACGACCCCTGTGTCAGAAGCTGGCCACTGTAATTGGACAGAGTTGATAAATTACAGGACTGCCTCTGGAAAATGTGGACAGGAACCTCACCAGTCACCCATTTCAGGCTCAGGTAAATTAAAAATTTCCATTCTTGGTTCCGCTATGGTACTCTGCCTGGTCAGGTTTTTTTCTTCAATAAAGGAGTGCCAGTGCTAGCCTGATCCACTGGTACCAGCCTGGAGAAGGTGCTCCTGGCACTATGGTGGTGCACAGCGGCCTTCAGGTCCTCCAGCACCCGCAGCTCTGGCAAGGCTCGGTGTTTGCCCGGTTCTGCCAGGACACCTAGGGCTCAGTGCTGGAGGGTGGCAGAGGGTATTTGCTCTTTTGCAGTTCACAACTGGAGACTACCACATGGACTTTTCACTGCAATTTTTCAGTATTAAAAATCAAAGTTGGCAGGTGTGCTCATGTCTGGTTCATGACTAGTTTTGTGATATGCAAGTTCTTTGGTTCTGAGATTCTGCAGTGTAACAAGATGAATCTCTGAGTGCTGGAAATACTGTATTGTGTCTTGCTGTAAATCCCAGACAGCAGCTAACAGCACTTTGAAACTTTTTGTTCATTGTTCCTATTCAGAGAAAATTAATGCACTTTGAAGAGGTAAGGCAGAATGGACAATCACTAATACTGGTGAAAACAATTAGTTCTTATTTGCTTAATACCATTTCCTAATGTGCAGCAGTAAAACTTTTCACAGGACCTTTAAAATACAATCAGTTTTCCGTGGCTATTTCCTAATAATTCAAACTGAGTGCAGACCTGACATGCAACCAAGCTAATACAGGTCGATATCCATTTTCTTTCAGTTAAATAGGAATTTGAACACAGTGACACAAGCTGTGGAATCACAGCTACTGTATATGTCTGTTTGCTGAATATGCACACAGAGTGAGGACATGACTCAGCTACCTTTAGCCATACTGAATGGAACTCTCCAGTATAACTCATTAAGTAAAACAAAGAATATCACCAGTCATTAAGCAAAACTAGTCTGAGAATCATTCAACCTCAAACACACCGTTTACATTTGCATTTCATTTACCAAGATAAGAATTAAACACTTTACAAATTTGGTGTCCGATCTCGCTTGGAAAAGTGGGTATCAGAAGGTACTCTTCTCCAGGCAGAAGAATTAAAGCTGGAACATGTGAGATAAAAAACAAACCCTACATAAAATACCCACAAAAAAAATACCCATCTATCTGCAAAAGAACCTTCTGCTCTGTTTTTAGCACTACACAGTAATGGCAAGTGATGGCTGGAATGTGCAGAACAGTTCTGCACCCAGCTGAAATTGCCAAAAAGGCTTAGGAAACCATGAGGAAAGGAACTGTCAACAGCTTGCCTGAAGACTGCATCTAACTATTTGTGAGTAGAACTGTAAGATGTCCAGGACTTAATTTTACATGTCATCCAAAAAATGCCACATTCCCCCCAGATGACATAACAAATTATTCATGCATAAACTTAATTACCCACATGACATTTATCACAAAATTCTATCTGCATTGGCTGGTTATGACAGTCTGAAGTCTGAGCTTTTAATGTGGCGCTCATGCAGTCATTAAAACAAATTAGGGACAGATAAAATTAATAATTGCTTCATCTTTTTCGCAACTAAAACAGATTTTGCTTTGGTAACTGTTTTCAAGGCTGATTGACCGAGATTTTGCTGATGCATCACTCCACAGAGGTATAATTTTCTACCTGAAATTTTGCTGGATCATGGTTTACAAGACACAGCTAAAATGTGGTGGTAGGTCTCAGTGTATCATTTGCTTGTGTTTGGAAAGAAGATGAATGCTGGCAAGTGAGACGGAGGAAAAGATGCATAGCATAACAAAATTATTGGGATGAATGATGGACTACATATGAAGCTCATACAAACAGTTGCACTGACAACAAGGAATCATGAAAAAATGGAACTTCACAAGTATTTCCATTAGGTCAGTGTGTGCTTTATTTTCATACACTCACCTAATTCCTTTTATTTTTCTCTCTTGTTGCCAGACCTATTCTTCTGAGGTTTGAGATATGAATTGGTAAAGGTGAAAGGGAAAGACATGTTATAATAAAATAAAATTTTCCCAATGTTAATGAGCTCAGAACCGAAAAAAGTAAAAAACCTCTTTCTTTTACAGAGAGGAAAATTTAAGGTGCAAAGACTTATTAATAGAAGATTTGTGGTGAAACTGCACAGATTTCTGTGGCTTGGTGACCTGTGCTGGCTACAAGATCTTACTGATGAACTAGTCTCCCTGGACATCAACACTACCAAACCACTCTATGCATCTGCCTTGTTGGCAGTCTCAACAGAAGAGTTAAGGACTTCAAAATTGATAGCAGGTGAGTATTTCAGAGAAGGAGATATTGCAAATTTGCATATAAAGAAATAATTGCCTGTGAACATACAGAGAACTTTAGGCTCTGGTGATATTAAGCCAACACCTCTGCAAATCCCATGAGACTGCTCAAACCATAGTCATCTAGGAGACAGTGATGTCTAACCCATGAGCTATGAACACTAATATAATTTAACATTTGTGAAAGATAAAAGTCCATATTTGCTCATCACCCATGCTCATTCTATCCTTCCAAAAGATCGTGATCTATTTCTTCATCTAGTAGGAATGAAGGCAAGATTTTGACTTACAGATCTACTGCTGGCTTAATTATTTTAATGTAACCTGCCTGGCAAATAGCTACCTATGCATGCACAAAACAGTCCCAGACTCACACCACAGCTGATTTGTGAGAACACAGTAAGTCTTTAATAGTTCCAGTATATAGTAATTTTTCCCATTTTCTTCATGAGAAATATGGATATGTAAGTGAATTTCCAATACTTGGGAGAAAGATTTACATTCCTCCTAAGTGGTCTTCCACCAGTGTTTAAAAGCATTCATTTACATATATATTAACCTACCACTGGCCGCCTCACGGCAGAACTATGCTGGGAATGTAAAACATTAGTGTTTAAACAATGGTGCTTACTCCGGAGATGTGCAGGCTGGGGAGAGAGATGAGCATGGATAAAGGAAAGCTCCTGACCCTCCCAGTATATGAGAAACTGCCTGCATCTCTCCCATTTCCAGCAAACTCATGAAAATATCCCTAATGCATTCAAACAAACTGTTTTGAAGCATGGTGGATTCATACCTTGTGCGCAAGAACTACTTCTTCTGCAGCAAAACAGAATGAAGGAAAATGGAACAGAATCATAGGATGATGGAACCACAGAACACAGAACAGCCCAGGATGGAACGGACCTTGAAAGATCATTTGGTCCAACAGCAAGATTGTACATTCTTTCCACCTAATGTACTCACAGCACATAGACACAATTTAGGATCAGCCACCCTTACTTGCCACAATTTCCAAGGCACACCTATGAAAGAAATATTATTTACCATGGGTAAGAATACTAGGATCTGACCTTTAACCATATACAGTATATAGTCACAGTATATTATTCTACTAAGTAAGATTCTACATTTTTCTATAATTCCCCCTTTAATAATGTTTATTTAGTGTTTGCAAACAAAATTCAAAAGCTCTTGCTTAGAGAAATTTGTCTTCCTTCTCTCACTCACTTTCATTGCTGTTACAATGCAAACTCCTGTTCTGCCAGTCTCTGTATCAAATCTCAGCTTTTGTACTAGGCTTAATACAATTTACACAGAGAATGAGACTATCACCCATAGTTTGGGTCATCTGAAGGATAACATCTTGAAAGAACTGTGTGAATTTACCACGGGAATAGTTAGGGGAAAAAGTTTAAGAGTTTAATTAACTTGCATCCCTAAAGGTGACTTGTTAGCACTGTTAAGAATTAGAGCGTTAATGTGACTGTGAAGGCTACATGGTTTGATTTGATGTCATATTAAATTATGGCAGCCTCTATATATGTCAAACAATGTATCTCTGAGGGAAGGATGTGGAAAGTTGTGGATAATTTCTAAAGGTACCGTCAATAGCCCTAAAGTTCCTAGCCCTAAAGTTCCTATCTCAGTTTTTCTTAAGTATTCCAAGCAGATTTACATCTGAGAAAGAACAATTTAGAGCCGAAACATTCAGGGTCCCTGAGACCACAGAAAGTTTTTGCAAATTGTTGGGAGCGAGAAAGTGGAGAAACCCCCACCATATTTTTTTAATTATTTAGAAACAACCAAAATGGCATTATTGATTCATTTTACATTGCATATCACATGGAAGATCAATGCATCGGCTTTAGTGACTGAGACAAATCTCTACAGCCAGGCACTGCTTCTTGCAAAGAATCTGTATTGCCATTGAATATCCTGAAAATTATATATGGAGGGTGAGTGCTTGCCTCCCAGAGATTATTGTGGAGTCAACAGGCTCCTTTAAAAAGACAGTTTGCTGAGGATACACACAACTAATGGTCTCATCCCAGTTGAACAATAAACTTAAAAAAATTACTACCCAAAATTTGGTGTGCAAGAAAGAGCAGCAGATTATTCTTGCCATAATGAGGTGCATCTGATGGATCACTAAGGATCTAATAACTGTCCTGTTGATCCTGATAAATATCTAATCAGAACTCCTCCTTTCTGCCACCTGAGAACAGCCTGGTTTTTGTGTTACTACAATATTCAGAAAGACCAAATGTCCACCTGCGTGAATACCATACCTGCTGGCAAGGTAGAACAGTTCAGTAATACTTCTAGTTTTGCATCTGAATTGTGCAGGGATAGCTTGAGAATCCAGTGTTTTGCGAGAGATCAGTACGTGATCTGGTCTGGGCTGTGTTATGCTAAAGGACACATGTTCTAAATGCATCAGGAGAAAAATAATCATCCTATCCATCAACAGCACAGATAACTGTGTACTCTCAAATCTCAAATACTAAGTGGGGGGGAAGGAACTCTCCTTGATTTTAGCAAATCTGTACAATATATCCTTAGAAGTATTTGATAGGACACACTGGTAGACATGTGAGCTTCATCAGAGTTTACTCCGACATGAAAGATTAACTCAAGGGATAAAATGATTAAGCGATAAGGATGCTAAAAAGGTGGTCGCACATCATCTTAATTTTCTTCCTCAGTTCAAGCAGTTGTTTATTGGTAGCTGTCTTGCAACCACTACTATAATTTATTCTGCTCCAAAAGGGCAGAGAGGGTGTAGAATACCATCCTTGTGCTCTGCTCCACCCTCAGCAGCTTAAATTTACTGGATCTGCAGTAATCTTCAGTAGTGAAAGCATTAGTATTCCTCATAATATCTTATCTAATCTAATGTAAGACTTTATGATTTGCCTGAATACCTGATTCTTTTTGAATACTACACAACTGCAGTAATATTCAGTGCCTGTGACTTCCCCTTGTATTCTGGGTTAAAAACAAATTTCTTGTTACCTCTTTTAAAAATGCCATCTGAATTTTCACTAGGTTCATTTCTTTTTGTGGAGCTGTGACAAAAAATAACTAGAAGCACTGGATTGGCCTCCTTTGCACAACTCATTGCATCAGAACTTTCTCTTTATCTCTCCACTACAGTTTTGTTTGGCATGTCATGCATGAAATGTGCACTTTGCATGAAATTAATACTTGCTGTATCTATTACTTTACTTTAGTCCTTTGTGTTATTTCAGTGTTCACTGTGTCTTTGGCCTGGTTACACAGATGGCAAAACCCCTAGTTTCTACATTTTTAATAATTTTATTGAAGTTGTAGATAGGATTAACCTGTCTAGGTTTGGACTACAGATCAAGATATTCTGAATTCAGTCATATGTGTCTGGAAATTGGTTATGCAGAAATGTAGTTCAGATACTGACTTGTTTGGAGCTGTACAGCTCCATTTGCTTTCATGGGGTAGCACTGGGGAGATCTGAGCTCTTAAAGTGGTCCAAGGTCCCACTGCCATCCTCACTATGCAGGCTGGGAAATGCAGAGTCAATCAGCAGAACCTGGATGTCAGCATAGTAAATTTATGAGAACTACAGTTCTTGTTTAGTTCCTACTTTTTACAGAACATCTGTGACAATTATACTGTTTACAGAAGTAAAGGGTTTTTAAAATCTGGTTGAGGGAAAACATCAGAAGAGTCACTGCCTCCCCGACACTACTCCTGTGAGCTGCATTCCTGCCCTGAACTACACAGTTTTACTGCTCTGGTTTTGTTGGGTCCATGAGATCAGCCAGTGCATTTTGTTCTTGCCAGGGAACTCTGCCTCTGTCATTTCACTCTGAGTCACTGAGAGGTAAATTTGCGTGAGATGATGCTGAGGTTTTAAAAGAGGAGGTGCTAGATGAAGTGGCTAAAAGGGATCTCAGAAAGAGGATTCGTTTGGGTCATTACACTGTGACAGGCACTGTGGGCCAAACCATTGCCCTCACAGGTGAAAAAGAAATGGGTTACTCCAGTGCCCTTAGTCTGTATGCCCATAACCACTGCACCACATGTCGGCACCTCTACTTTTAAGGTGAAGCATCCTGGATACAGTTGCTTCAGTTCCTGGAATGACATCCAGTGTCTCCTCTAGATGCTGATACTCCCATCCAGCAGTGTTTAACAGAAGCTCTTGGGACTCGGAGCATCTTTTTTTCTTTTTCAGATGCTTTCCTTATAAAGCAGGGAACATTCATCCTGCATTTTTCAAATCAATACCAAGGCAGCAGGGTGATCTGCATACAAATCGACTTGCAAATTTACACCCTGTCTGACTCTGCCAACATGATTAAAAATCATTCATGAAACAACAGCTCCCTGTAATCACATCCAGCCAGATTTCAATAATAACTCAGGCATATAAAAGTCTTTTGGTTTCATATGTATTAAAAATAGTTTCTTCTCATTTTCTACCTCTTCCTTGGATAGTAACTTCCCATTTTCTTGAAAGCTTTCTGCTCTGTATGTGCTTTATCATCCATCCTCCAAAAACCCCATCTACTTACTGACTGAAAATATTTTTCATACTAACCAAAAGAAAAGTTGGTTGTTTATACCCCAATCTGATAGCAGGCAGGGTTTGAAAAACCCTTGAGTCATCACCACTTCACCACAGATCCCAGTCACTGCCTTCAATAACAGCCACTGCCCCCAAATTGTCACTAACATGTGATGTACAATGAGCCTGGTAGTTATAATTCTGCTCTCTATGGAGATTTGTCTATTTCAGATCCTATTTAACAGCTTACAGACATAATTCAATCTTTAGAAAGTAAAGCAGTTAGACTTCTTCACTGGGCAGCTTTTTTTTGCTTGAGATTATGATGTGTAATTACATGTACTGCTTGCTGTCTATTATTACACTGTGTTTTTTTCTTCTTGACAGATCTACCTTGATACAGTGTCATTTTCAGTTATTGTGGAAATGGCCAGAAAGGTGAAAAGTGACTTTCCTTGTAAATCAAAACAATACATAAACACAAAAAAAACATACTTCATCCTGCAGTTCCTTTTGTCCAGGAGAGCTGAGACAGGACTCAGGAGCTGTGAACAATTTTTGCCTCTCAGCGACAGTGCTGTGGAAGACTGATACCAGTCAGAGTACTTGATGGCCTCATGGGGACGATCTGTCACCATTTGTCAGGGGCAATTCCTACGTTCCTAGCTATGGAAAGAGTAGTTTTACAGGCTGCAGGTATAATGGGATGCATGAGTTTGGAGAGCAAAGCAGTGTTTTTGGCAAGCATACTTAATAATCACTGCAGACTAAATTCAGTCTGAAGAACCTGGAACCAACTTGTACGTTTTTAGTCACTTAACTGTTTCAGTGCTCAGGGCATAGATCTGAAACTCAGCCCAAAAAATGTACAGTGTCTCTGTTGTATTTTTTGTCACAGCGCTTTCTTCTACACACAGTTTTTAATTAAACATTCTGGAAAAGCATCCTTGTTAATAATTCTTCTTTTTACTCTCTTTATATCAGGAGGCCAACAGATTGGCAATCACAGAAGGAAGTATGGAAGAAGAGAGGAATAAACTGAGATGCTGAGAATGAGACTCAGTAGCTCCACCTAGTCACCTTCAATAAAGCCAGGTGGAACTGTACAGTCTACATACACCATGAAGTCTACAGTGAAATTGTATAGTTTCCCTTGTGCAAGTAGTAAAACTGGCCTCAGCACTCATCATATATAATGTAGAAAAGGAGCAATCTCTGTGTTTCTTTAGTGTTTTATGAAGAATATGTCTTGTAAACCTCCAAATACAAGGCAGTTTTAAATCGTGAAATGGATATAAAAAGCAACTACCAAGCAGTTGCTTCTCCATTACATGGCAAGGAGCACGCACATATTGCTGCCTGCTGGCAGGGAGGAAGACTTTCTCAGCAATGCCATTACTTCCAGTGTCATTACTGAATAATGCCATTACTTATTTTTTGCTGCTTCAACAGTGAGCAGTTGGGCTGCTGCAGGCATGAGAAGGGGAGATAGCAGACTGTGCAGAGTTAGGCCTGAGAGCTGTAGTAAGCAAGTTGTTCTTACAGCTGCTGAAGGGCTGGGCTTTAGAGAGGGAGTACAGTAATTACTGGTGCTGCTGGGGAGGAGTACTCCATGCAGCATCACTAACTCTAACATAATCCAATCCTACTCCTGGCATCAGGAACCAACCTGACTTTCTGGGTCTGGTAAAAGGCTTTGCAAAGTAAACGGCTGGAATGTGACTATTTGTTTCTCGCGATGGTCCACTGCCCTGACCCACAGACTACTTTGCTTATGCCTATGGCCTTGGACTCATCGGTTCCTGTGTGACAGTGAATTAGCAGCAGTCAGGAACAGCATGTGATTGGTTCAGTAGACAATACCTTGCTTTAGCCACTTAAAACTGCTGAAGAATGCTTTTATGCTAAAATTAATCTGACCCAAGAGCCTATGTTAGGAAATAAGACCTTAGACTTGCAGGTCTTAGACCCACTGGGATCTGGGGTGCAGAAGTGATAAAAGTGTCAATGCAGTTTAGCAGGAACATGAAAGAGATAAATCAGGCAATACTACATGAAGTGCTTGCTTCCTGTATTTGAAGGAATAATAAAATGGTTTCTAGGTTAAAATGTCCTGCAACCCCTGTAATTCTCTTGCTTTATACAATGGCCTCTTAAACTGTACCTATGCTGATGGAATCAAAATAGAAAGCAGGGAGGTCTGCTGAATACATGGGCCTAGAACTCACCTGTTCAGAAAATACCCTCAGCACAGGCAATCAAAAACATCCTGTTAGTGAAGCCATAATACCTCATTTTGATTTTCTGACTCTAGCTATTCATTCAAACAGGATCCTTATCCACGGAGCTCACTTAAAATGAAGACTGAAAAGCCCCTTCAAGAAGATGGAATCCATTTGTTTGCACTAAAGCAACTACTTTTCATGTTTCCAACACACACTTTCTACATACTTTTTGTGTTCACAATACACAAACTAGACTGACTCTTGTGACCAAGCTATATTTGCTTAATGTAAGTTTTTCTCATGGAGAAGGGCTGTGACTATGAGTATGTTAAGGCAAACTGAAACTCGATGCTGCTAATGCTGTCACTCATACACTAAGAACACTTACCCATCATGTAAAGTAGGACAAACCACAAGCAGGGACTCCCTGTTTCTACACTGGTATGGTTTGGAGATAAAGAGGAGACATAATACAGAAATGCAAAGTGCTTTATGCAGTGCAGGTCTATGGATTTACATGGCCACAGTACTGGCCTTTCACCGAGATCAGCTTTTGCTGGTAGAGCTGGAGGCAGCACTGCTGGGATGGTGAAGATGACGAGCTGTGAAATGTCGCACACTCTTCCCCAAAAACTTTGCCTCTGCCAATAAATCCCAACATACTTGGTAAATTCCAAGGGCACTGAAACTTGATTGCTAGAATGGCACCTGGCATTTGGCCCACGCCAAGTAGCACTTTCCCAAATTATTCCTGGGCTTTGCTTATTCTCAATAAGCAGTTTGCATGCAGCACCCTGTTTCAGAAGCTAACAGAATAAACCAGCATAGGCATGAGACATTCTCTGCCAGCTGGCATCAGTATCTGGGAATGTTCCTTCACACATTACATTTACTACCATAGATGTAGCTAAAGCATCCGATGCATTGGGTGTGTTAATGAGGGACTGCAGCCCTCTTGGTCCCTTGGTAGTTCTGCACCTGTTTAAAGCAACACTGTTTGTCATAAAAAAGAAACTGTAGAGAAAATAAAGCATGGAAATGAAATTATTTCTGAAGTATTTGGCTTGCACTGCTTAATAAACTAAGGTTTGGAATATCTGCTTTGGTGCTCATTTTCTGGCCAGAGAGATGTAAACATAAAATCCAGTCTCTTCGGGAACACATGTCATAAGACATTAAGGAGGCAACTGGACAAATGCCAAGAAATGCCTATAGGACTTTGACAGATATGCCGAACAGCAAACATCACACTCACTAGTCATATTCCCTTGAGTCATCATGTAATTGGGTTGTAAAATTGTGTGCCAGTGCTAAAGACTGTGCCCACTTCCTCAGCTACAGCCAGGCAGGGAAAGGAGGGAAATGCAGCATTTATGTTCCCCCAATACTGGACCACTGCTGAGCTCTAAAATATCACCTATGGACAAGGTGGGCCAAGCCTGACAGCCACAGGGGCTGCACCTTGTCACTGGAAGTTCTCTCTTGATTCAGAGTTATACAGAAATGGTGGTTACCACAGGAGGAAATACTCATGTTAGACACCCAGCTCTTCCCTTCTTTCCCTTCTTCCTCTGAGGAAAAGGCAGGAGGCTGGATGGAGTACGCCAGAGGTGAGATTTGGCCTGCAGCCCACCAGCTTAACTTCTAAACTGCTGATTTAGAACATCCTGAGGGCTACTCCAAATTGTGCTCCCAAAAAGCCAAGTTCAGCTGTGTGCTGTTCAGGGCTAACTCCTATCAGCATTGTGGCACACAAAGATCCCAAATCCCCACCACTTCGGCTTTATCAGACTACAGTCAAGACCATCTTCTTGAATACAGCAATGAGGCACCGATTTGGTCATACCGTAACTTCATCTCCTCCTTATTGCAACAGAAACTCTGAGATATGAATCTGAGAATGAATAGGAAATGCTGTCATCTATGCATTACTAAGAAAGCAAGCAAATTAAGTGAATGGAATATAATGTCTCTATTTCACTTCAGAGTTGCAGTTACTTATGATGATACCTGTAGTTTATGTAAGTGAACTGTAGAAGAATGCTTTATAAATATGATTAAGACTTGATAATACGAGTCCACGCAATGGTAACCACTGGCAGAGATGTGCTTAGACCTGGGGCGAGCCTATGATGTATTTCCAGGTCATTAGAAAGCACAGATGTCTTTGACTTGAGCATTTGAATCTACATGGTTCTATTAATTCCTAAGAGAAAAAAATAGATAAAATGCTGTCATTAGGATGCTCTTCCCTAAGTGGTATGCAAGACCACCATTTAGATAAAGGAGTAAAATTAAGAGACATTGATTTATATGGAGGCTTTATCACTTTGAGCTAGTTTTGCACAAACCACCACAGCTCTCACTTAAAATGTCACAGGCTAATACTATCTCTGGTGTAAAAGCTATCCTAATGTCATGTAAGAAACTGGGATAAATTTAGATTTCTGGTTGAAACAGCAACTGGTATTAAGCATATGGGACAATTTGTAAAGCATCTTTCTGATTAAGTGTTGGACATACTAATTTATATGAAGACTATGCATTACTAATTTGTATGAAGACTATGCATATGTCTCTGTTCCTTCTTTCTCTCATGAGGCTAAAGCAAAACTCATTGTTGAAAAGATGCTTTCAGGAGAGGAAGGCAATGTCCTAGGTAAGGAAATCCCTCAAACACCACCTGGTCAGGTGTACTCTAGCCTTGAAAAATGGGCTCTTTAGCCTCTGTTTACATTTTTCATAGCGCTAAGAATCTAAGGTCTGATATGGTACCATGCCTGTATTACAGAGGGGTAGAGGAATCTGTGTGTTGGTTCCCTGACAGATCAGGCTGATGGAGCAGAAGGGGCAGCAGAGAGAACTGGGTAAGGAAGGTACAGGCATGCCACAGCTAAACCCGATACAGTTTAGACCCCCTGGATGTGGATAAGACAGTACACCAACCAGTCTTCCTGACTGTTTGAAATCTGTGCCTTTAAGTGCAAACATAAATTTGCCTGTGACTGCGTCTGTGAATCCTACTGCTGTCTACAGAATACTGAGACAGTACTCCAGTGGGTACTGAGCTCATTGGCACTTCTAGGAAAACGCACTGGTAATCTGTAGGTTTTAAACTGGTGCAACCTGCCCAGATCACACAGGCAGGACAGACTACTTCAGTGCCATGACAGCATCCATAACAGTATCCTGGATACATACGGTGCTATTTTAAGTTCAAAGTGTCTCCCATGCAAGACAGCAACCAAGGTGAGCGGAATAAGGGTACCTGAACTACGTCTGTCTCTCATGCTACATTACAGAGTGGCAAATGGCAAATCATTTAATCTTATAACATCTCAGCCTCCCCATATGTGACTGTGCTAAATCTTCCTTTGCAAAACACTACAAGTCTTTGAATAAAAAGGACTACACAATGGTCCTCTCCCCCACATAATGGAATACTCATGTCCAAGGTAACCTGAGATTAGTGAATAAGTTTGATGGCCTTTTCTCTGTACAATGAATGAATCACAAGTAAGTTTATATTAATGGTTGGTTATACACAGAAAAGCACGATAATATATGTATTTAGCCATCATACTATCATAGTCAGAATGGAATGTAAGTTGAGGTATTGGGCACTTTTGGTTATGAGAAACACAGATATTGCCACATGCACCCCTGAGCACAGTTATGTTTCTGTTACAGGAATATTTGGTCTGGGAAGAAGCAGAAACTGGGAAATGTCATTAACGTCTGCACTTGCAAAAGCTGGACTGGAAAACTCTAAATCATTCCAAAGTTTACTTCTTTGGCTTAGTCCGTAACACAACTGTAGTGGCTAGGTTAAGAGGGTTGTATCTCCAACATCTCTCTACAACCAGTAAAGAAAAATCAAGACCCATATAGGGTGATATATAAAGTGATTTAGGCTACTTTTCACTGACTGTAGAAGAAATCCCCAGCTATGAAGACTTTTACCAGGGGCTTTAATTCCATGACAATTTAAACCGAGGTAAGTTGAAATCCCTGCTTAATCATGTCCTCCTCCTCCTCCCTTGTTCCAGCTACAATGCTCATCTGACCCTACGGTGAAACTCTTCAAGGAGTGAAACTGGCAGAAAACTATCCTTACGAGGGCAGTGGGGGTGGGGGGTAAGAGTAGCTTTCCGTCAGTTTAGTTCCCTGAATTGGCTCATTTTGTGGTATGTGCTGAACACTTGGGCTGGCCCAAGATATGGAGCAAGAGTGTTTGTCTGGAGACAGGATCATAGAGCTGGGACTAATGGCAGGATCATGGCAATGCTAAGTTACATCCGCTGTTTTTTAGAAGCATCTAGATTTAGCTAGAAAATAGAGATTATACACTGGAATTTGAAACAAAAGATGCAAGGGAGACTCCCTTGCATCCCTACAAGTCTACAAGGGAGAATCCCTTGAATCCCTACAGAATTTCAGGCCTGGTTTTGGTCTGGGCTGAGGTCTCTTTATCTGTTCATAGGCAAAGCCAGGCTTTATTCTATGATGTTTTGTAACCTGTGTACCCAGTTATATCTGTGCAAAGCAAGTGCAGAATGAGTTCAAAACATGGTCACATCAGACTGGGAGCTATAGCTAATTAATTTCCTCGGTGCTGTAGGATAATTTTCTTTTGCCTAGACAGCAGTATTATGTTCAATTGTGAATTTTAAAGAATCTATCTTTTTTGGTGTCTGGTTTTTGTAAGGAAAGTATTCCACAGCTCCAAACCACTGCTGATGGAAATTATCCTATGAATGATCCTTGATTTCCCTTAATTTGTTCTTAATTTCACTATTGACAACTTTATCAAAAGTGGCAGGCATGTCAGTGGGAGAGAATGAACTTTTAGCAAGCTTCTGTCATATCTAGAGGGAATGATAGCAGGCAAATCTAGCTAATTAATAAATCAAAGCAAACTACAGATCTAGGTTTGCCAACACAGTGTTTCTTGGTAACCAGTTCTCAAGAGCAAACAAGCTCTGCAGTTGGGAAGGTGTGTAAACCTCTCATAGCAAGCTGCACTGTCTTAGCAACGTGAGCTGTGCCTCAAGACCAGATTCGCTAGGGCTCCTGTGCCAGCTCAAGTCTGGAGGAAGCCAGATGGGCTGGCAGGCTGAAGATGAGACAAAGCTCGAACTCCAACCTGGAAGCTTGAACTCCAACACACGTAAGCAAGTTGAATCACCTGGCACAGTGAACTGAAGCCACAATCAGACAGACATAAAACAGAAATTCTACACATGACTTCTGGATGAGGGGAAGAGGCTGAATCGTGTTACTGCAAACTATCCTCAAGGCTAACGAGAACTGAGAGACACTTGTCAGCAGCAACTATATCAATAAAGTATTTCCCTGGACAGTTCACCAGCTTCAACGAACTCAGCAGATATTAATTTAAAACCTCCTCTCCTTGCAAGAATAAGAAGCAGCACAGCCATTATCTCACTAAATTATGTTTTTACTGGATCATTTTCAATTAAGCCCATTTTCAACAAGTCCATTCCATTTTGCAAGATAATGCTCCTTAGTGCATATGTTCTGGAATGTGTGAGAAGAGAACCAGCAATTTCAAATCTCACCTCATCAAAGCTTTGAGTATTCATAGTAATGGCTTACACTGCTACAGTGCCTTTCATCATGAAGGGGAGCGAAGCCATTTAAGAGGACAGGGAGAGAAACAGGGAGATAAAATGACATCACCTTTCACCAAAATGCAGCCACTTCTGAGGAAGAACACTGAAGTTGTCAAGTGGCAAAGAGAAGAATGATGGCAAAACCAATGAAGAATGCCCTCTGTCACGAAAAGCAGGAATTAATGGAAACCAAATGCAGCATCCCATCATGAAACTTGTTTAAAACACCATTAATAGCATCTGTATATCTATGGGAAAAGTTCCATTAGCATTTAATAACCACAGAATATATGGGGCTTTTCTTGATTTTACTTTCAAATTTAAAAAATACATATACCTGGCAGCATAATGCCTCATATCAAATGCTGAAGACTTTTTTATTATTAACCTGGAGTGAAAATTATTATTATTAATACTGAAGGACTACATCATGCAAACCCCTTAAATTTCACTGAAAGTCTGTATCCAGCTACTGACCCATGCTATTTGTGACATCTGACAAAATCATAGACTGAGGAAGCATAATCATAATACTACTTGGCACTTTACATCTTTAAAGAACTACGGAAATGTTAATTAATTTCCACAACAGCCTAGGGAGTAAATATTTTCATATTGATTTTACAGATTAGGGGGATAAAACATAATGTGTAGACATGACTTCTCCAAGGCAATCTATTAAATAAGTGTCAGATGTGGGGCTAGAAGTCAAAGATTCATCAGGCCTTTAAACAATGATACCTGAGGAAGCCACCTATCTTATTTTTAAAAAGTAGCTTAAAACATTTTCAGATCCTCTTTAGTATGTTATTTTACTGTGTATTGATTATTTAAAGTGGTAGCTGATGATGAGGACTCATGTTGTTTCAGCTTTACAGTTAAATTCTTTATATTTCAGCCTCAACTTCAAGATTTGTTTCCATAAAATTAAGTGCATTCTGATCCAGAGATCAAGTAGGTTAAAAGATGCCCAGAAGAGATCAGGATAGCACCCTGGAGCATAATGCATATGTCGGAATGGGTGCGTCAAATTTGTCTCTCTTTCCACTGTTTGGCTGGGTCTTTTCTTAATGATATTTCATTTTTGTTAAAACAGATCACATCCTTTCAGCCTGCTGTTTTTCTTTTATTTTTGCTTTGCAACAATACAGAGAATAGTTCCAGATGCATTATTCTTGTTTTCATACTCTCTTAAATCTCATGTTGCCAAGAGCTTCGGAGCTCCAGGATGTTTTGCAAAACTTTTTAATACACAAAAACAAAGGCTCAGAAATTCAAATAGAGATAGCTTGCTCAACAGATCAACTCAATGCCCAAAATGCAAAGTATCTGATCAGATAACAGCCCTTCTTATTCATCAAACCAGTACTCCTGAAGATTCATGTTAAATACAAGGACTAGAAAACAGGTGAGGCAGACTTGATACCTTACTGCACAGCATATTTATGTTCTGTTGGACTAGGAGGTTTTTGTCTAGGAGAGTCAAAGAGCAAATCCCAAAGCTGAAGAGACCCCTTCTTCCTCCACTTGACCTTATCCCTTCCTAAGCATCTGAGATCTGGTCTAATGGAATTTACAGGCGATGTTTTCCTCATGCTACTCTGCAGCACCACACTGCACAGCTGTGATTGTCTAGCAAAGTACATTTTGTAATACAAAAAGCAAATTAATATAGAGCCACTACCAAAAATCACAATATCCTTCCTCAGTGAATGTCTCAGTTTTGTCAAGTCTTAAGTCCCTGAATACACTTGACAGCCAGGAGAGCAGAATGCTCCAGACAGCACTAGTCCCATACAAAATCAACCTGTTCCTTTCTCTCTTATTTAGAAAAGAAGCTCTTTGGCAACAGCCTGCAGAGCATTTACCCAAGTCTGTGCCTGAACAGTGCATTTCACTTCCAGCTCACAAGAATTAATTTTAATCATGATTTGAAGATAGAGCCGACTGAACTGAAAGCTATAAAACGCTGTATTTTGATATGCAAGAGAAATAAAGAATTTCTATAAAATAATTTTGAATTAATTCTGATAGGAATCTGACTAGGAGTCCCACTCCACATTTTCCAGGACTCTGGGTACATTTTGATTTTTATAACTACAAACATACAGCAGCATGTTCTTTGCATTAACTTGTGGCAAAGATCAGTGCCAGATAGTTTGTTTTGTTGTCATGGTGTTTGTGAAGCTGACCAAGATGCTAACATGCAACTAGGCTTCCAAGGGTGCTTCAGTGGAAGAAGGAGAAACAAGTGAGGACAAACTAAAAGGAGGGCAGCAGGAAGAGCTTTTGCCACTGCTTGGGTTTACCCTTTTAAAAGCTGGTGAGTTCTTGAGCCCAGAAGCAGTAGTTGAGCAGGAGGGCCGAAATCATCTTCCAAATCTGACATAACCCACAGGAGAAACATTTGTAATGATATAATTTATTTCAGCACCTGGTCTCTTTGGGTTCTATGGGACTCACGCTTCCTTTTCCCCCAAGAATGGGGAGTAACTGTTGTCTTATAGGACTGGACCCTGTGCATCTGAGACCAATCCACAAATCCCATGCTCTTCAGGCTAGTGTCACTACATCGTCCACCTAACCAACTCAGTGAGAACATCCAAGCTCTCCTCTTGGATAACATCTTGCTGGACCACCAAAGCACTAAGTTGCTGCTAAGCCTGTGACAGAATTAGCTACGCCTACTTTCATATTATTAAGATAATGAGCTCTACTGAGTCTTTAATTAACATTCAGATAAAAGCTGTCTATAAGAACAAACCCAAAGTCTGAATGCTTCTCTACTGTCCTCAAACACTGCTAATGTTTATTATAACAACCACCCACTGTGAGCTGAGCATGCGAAATCCTACCTGCACAACCTGTATGATTTGGTAGCCACAGCAATTCCAGAAGAATGGATATAGCAACAACATACGTCTGCTAAAGGGGCTTTCTGTTCCTTTAGCAGTCATTAAGTTTCAGTGGAGGGAGCTTTGCACTGACCTGTTTCTGCTTCCTCCTAGTAAAGTACCTCCTTTTTCGCAGTCTTTATATAAAATACTTTTCTTCTCCCCACTGCCACTCGCCCATATAGGGATATTGTTTCTTTGGTGCACCCATCCCTGGTGCACAGGTGTATAACCAGGAAGCTTATACAAGGCTCACAGTCTTAGCCGGTAACAACCTGTAGTTAAGAAAACACAATTCCATCCATCCACTTGAAGCAATGCAAGGAATTAAGCAGGGTCATTTTTATGCTTATAGGAACCTTTACAATGCAATGATGCCTAAATCCTAGGCATTGTAAAGCCCTCTTCAGTACTCTTGTGCATGAAGGTGTAACAATACTGATTTAACATGAGCTGTTGAGGGTCTGTTCTAGTTTCATGAAAACTCTGAGCATCACAGAACTGGTAGACCTAGGGCTGGGGGAGATGGCACAGCCTGCCCTTGCCTGGACTACAGCTCTTGTTAAAAATGGCCATCTAGAAATTATTCCAGCTGGTCACCAATTCTGTAGCACATTATCCAAACCAGTCCTGGTTGTTGAGATTTCTGCAGGAAACTCCACCTCCTAAATAGGCCATTTCTTGTCTCCCTCTCAACGCACAGCTGTCCATTTTTCCTCTACCCTCACTGGAAGTGAGGATTACAAAGATAACATTAAAATTTGGTTTCCCTTTTCTCATCTGGTAAGTAGAGTGCCTCAAAGTCCATAATATAAGCCTGCTGGAAGAAGGAATCCAAGGTCTTAATCAGTTATGGCTCCCCTGTTAACAAATACCAAGCTGATAACGCTCTGACATCCCCTACAAGTGCTCTCTTCAAAAGATCTCCCTCTTACAGTGTCTGTTTTAATACAATACTGTTTCCCACCCTCCGCTATGGTGTGGTGTGGCAGGATGACCCTGGCTGTATACCAGGTGCCACCAAGCTGCTCTGTCACTCCCCTCCTCAACGGGGGGGAGGGGGGTGGGTGTGTGTGTGTGTGAGAGATGGGGGGAAAAAACCCTCATGGGTCAAGATAAAGGCAGTTTAATAAAACAAAAGCAAAGGCAGCACATAGAAGCAAAAGGAAAACAAAATATTAATTCTCTACTTCCAATCAGCAGGCGTTGTCCACCCACTTCCTGGGAAGCAGGGCTTCAGTACACATAGCAGTTGCGCTGGAAGATAACCATCGTAAATAATGAATGCCCCCACTTCCTCCCCCTTTCCCGCAGCTTTTATTGCTGAGTGGACATCATATGGTATGGAATATCCCTTTGGTCAGTTGGGGTCAGCTGTCCTGGCTGTGTCCCCTCCCGAGATCTTGCCCACCCCCAGCCTACTAGTGAGGTGGGAAATGTTGGAGACAGCCTTGATGCTGGGCAAGCACTGCTCAGAATTAGCCAAAACGCTGGTGTTGTTATTAACACCTTTCTAGCTCCCAATACAAAGCACAGCATGAGGAGGGCTGCTATGGGGAAAATTAACTCCATCTCAGCCAGACCTAACGCATGTGGTTACGTACTCTCTTACTCTCTGCTGTAATAAAAAGCTGTTGTTTTCACCCTTAAGATGGATACTCTTCATATCAAGATCCTGCAATGAGCTCTAGGAATCCGCAAGATGAAAGACTGTACAAATGTACATCAGTCTCACTACAGAGAACTGTCTCATAAAGCAACGGGTTTTGGATGTTTGAGGTTTTTATATTTAATTAAATGAATCATTCAGGACTTGAAACAGCGTTTTTATTGTTGTTTGTTTTGGGCTTTGGTTTTTTTTTTTCCCTAAAGGATTGTTTCAAAGAAAGTTAGCTCAGAGCATTAGTCACTGCTCTCAGCTTCTGTCAGCTTTGTTCCCCTGTGACAGGATCTGAAGGGCTGTGCGCGGTGTCATACCTATCTCTGTCCTAAAAATGCATCAGTGGTTACCTGAAAGGCTGTGGTTGAGAAACTGCCTTCACCCCTTGAGTAATTGGAACAAGGAAAGAGGACACTCTGTGCGCTGATTTGACAAAGGATTAAACTGCTTCCTCTACTGTAAAGTTGTAATGGGCTCATTCATTACTCATAGAGCTCCATGACACACTTCACATGTTAGGGAACAATGCCTCTGGTTTGTTCCAGGAAGTGGCCTGCCAAATGGTTAGGAAAGAAGGGATGGGAGCCAGACAGGAGCAGTGGAGGAGGAGGGCTAAGTTAGATAATGATAATTAATACTACTATTTACTGGGATAACAGTTAACTGCCTTTACACAGTGTTTTAGAGCTTTCAGAGTTCTATAAAAACATTAATTAACCCTCACAATTACCATTCTGAGATAGAGAAATGTCCACCAGCACACTGTGATTTGCCCAAGGCATCTGTAGGCTTTGAGACAGCAAGAAAGAAAAAGAAAAGAAAGAAAACCTCCCTGGTTGTGGTGTATATGTATATTGGAAAAATAAGGCTGTGCAAAAGTCATTCAACTCCATCCCATATGTCTTCACCATGCTGTAAATGGCCGAGGCTTTGGGGGCTGGCAGTCAGCACAGAATGGTGCCCAGGGCCCACCTCTGCAGGGAAGCAGCAGCGTGCTGATCCTGGCTCACATAGTCAGCGCCTGGACGCATTGTCTCCCTCTAGCACAGGCATGCAGCACACGTAATTGCCCATGCTCCACTACATCAGCCTCCCCATATCAGGAGGCTGGCCCATTTCCCTCTGCTTAAAATTTAATCAGAGATTTTACTGCTCATCAACAGCTTAACGGGAGCAGTTAGAACTCTGAAACTTTGCATATTTCGGCTTAATTACCACTAACAGACAGATGCCATTTTCAAACACTCTCCTTCCCAGCCCTTATTTCTTGAAGCTGCTCAAACCTAGAACATAAATTCATTGGTTAAATAACCGATAAGTGGCAAAACGATTAGGGATTAAAGGAAAGACAGAAATCTCCTTATTTCTGCTTCATGTTTTACTTTCGGTTATTTCTGCTAAGTTGCAGTCTGTACCTCCTGTTTGGCAACATAACAGCTCCTCTTACTCCTGCTCTAAAGCAACAAGTAAGTAAATGGGGACAGTTGGCTAGAACTGCATAGATCCTGAAGTGTCAGGGCAGAAGCAGGGATCTACAACAAGCTAATTCAAATGTAGTAAGGGATCAGTTCCTGATGCCCTCTCTCTAGATAGACTATTTTTCATTAGTTTCTTCTTCAGGTGCCAAGCTTCTCCTTTGACCAGGAGATGGAGCAGCAAATAGTTGTTTTAAATACAGAGGAAAGTGTCAGTGATCCAGGACCAGGAAATAAAATGCACATCAATGATGATGGCCGTTCCTGGGACAGAGGAGCTGTATTCATTTGGGCCAGACCTATTACCAATCTCCTACTCTATTCACTTCCCATTGCCTCCAGAAAACCACCTTTTAAGAGCACTTCAGTGAAGAGGTAATGAAACCAGTACATTGAAAGAGAAGTCCAATGCTCCACTTTTAAAGTTCTCCTTGAAGAATGGAATCCTGTCTGCACTTCTTTTCATTTGATGGAACTATCCCTTGAAATGGAGGGAGAAGAAATGAACTCCCTGCAGATCTCAATATTCTACCGAAAGATTAAACCTTCTGGAAGGCAGCACCCAGGATGTTGTGTTCTCACTTATTTATATGGTAACTTGTGAGGCTAAACTAGATCTTAGACTGGATGTCTGCACTGATATCTGCTTTTGCCAAAACAGTAGTCAATTTCGGATAGGGAATATTTTTACTGAGCTCCTAAGAAAAATACTAAGTAAAAAGCCATTTATATATTAGCACATGGCTGGATGCATGATCAAACTGCAGGCTCAGGATTTCTCACTGTCTACTGAAAATTTGTCTTTGTTTCCCAGTAACCAAGGGTCATACTTTCAGTGATTTTTTTAAAAAAAAACCAATACTAGTCAGGTGAACAGATTATTTTATGTCTGTAAGTTACCTTGGGGAGGAAAAAAAAACAAAACACCAACCCAAAAAAACAACCATGAAAACCAGCAGAACTTTAGAACTTTCAACCAAATCACAACCAAAACCTGAATTTACACCAAATCCCCATCATGTGAGTTTACAATCTTGCAGAAAAATCTTGTATCCTGCAACAGTTCTGTTGCCTTGCCAGAAACTGAGAGGACAGAGAATGCAGTTTGCTCTGTCTGTTCTGCCTGACATTTTACACAGACTGAAGAGAATAAACAAGTTCAGAATTAAGAGCCCATGAAGAATTCATTACTACATTGCAGGACAGATCCTGGATTCCACCACGCTGCCTTTGTTTCACCTCACTGACTCAAGAGAGAAGAAGCTGTTTGCATCCTGCCAGTGCAGCAAAAATAGCGTTGATGGCAGGGTAAAGTCTCAAACAGAAATAGTCCTGATATGAATGTCCTCCGTTGACATTCAAGCAATAACGAGTCAGCAAATAAAGGTCCAGTAGATGGTGCTCAAGCCTGTGCAGCAAAATCCTAGATTTTGTAAGGTTAATAAACTAATGCACTTCAAATGGTTTTCATTGCACAGGTCTTTACCTCACCTGTTATCCAGCAACATCCCATTTATATAAGGCTTTGAACAGGGCTGCTAACAGCTCTTAGACTTTAGAGACACACCAAGACTGTCCCTAACTTCGACAGGGCCAGCATAAATCTGACTAAAATTAAAAAACAAAACTGGCCTTCAGATCCTGTATTCCCAATGAAGACTGAATACAGAACAGGAGCTTAGTATTTTTAACTTTTAACAGCTTTAGATTTCTGAGGAGGCCCTAAGGTTTACACCAATAACAGTTAACAGCCATTTTCTTTGTTTCTGCTTTTCCACTTTTCTGGATTTCTTCCTGCCCATTGCAAACATATTTTTAGAAGCAGTAAGACAATCTTTTTTCCTTACTCACCATGGCAACTGGTGGCTGCAGAAGATGTGCCTTTACAGCTTTCTTTTCAAAACACGCTAAGGCTGACTGGAAGTGTAGTAGAAGTCAGTTGATTTCAGAGCACAATGATCTTTGCATGGCATACTTATGGCTTCAAGCTTGGCCAGATTTGCAAATTTGTCTCATTTTATGGAGAAAAGATTACTTTTGCTCTTTGAGTGACCAAGAAATCTGGGTTCATCTGTTTTTGCCACTAACTTGCTCTGTGACCTTGACCAAGTTGTTTCATCTAACACTCCTTCATCCCTGTTTGTAATGGGAGACACTTCCGCACCTTTCAGGTTGCTGGAAAGCTAGACTTCTTAATATATGTGAAGCTTTCTACAACTACAATGATAAAAGCACTTCAAAATGTCACAATACTTTTATATACCTATCTAACTGACGTCATTTAAAGGCATCCATTGAAAAATGGGAATTTAGCATCTCAGCAGACCTGTAACATCACAGTTATTCAGGTACAAATATTTCATCTCCACAATATTCTCCCTTCAATGAACAACAAAGCCTGTGAATTCTGCAGCAATTACTTGTTCTTTCACAAACCGTTCTTGGGGGGTTTATTTTTAGATATGGGAATAAAATAACTCAATTTTTCCCCTTGTTGTCTCCTATCTCAGCAAGCAATAAAATGACAGCAATGTGGTAGGTAATGGGAAGGAAAAACACCTCTATTGCCTGAATAGAGTTATAGCTGAATATTTTCATGAACATTCCGCTTGTGCCTTAAGCGCAACAAACACTGCAGGGAAAAGATATCAGAGATAACAAAGAATGAACTGAATACAAACAAAATCATTCATTGGATGGGAAAATACCACCATTCAGAAGGGAGAATTCTGTAGACTTCAGCCAGTTATTGCACTTTATTTTTTCATACTACTTTTGACAGGCTCAGGTAAAAGATGAATGCCATGTCCAACAAACAAGGAGGTATGCTGCAGTAATCTACCCATCACTGAACTTAAACCGTGAAGCAAAGCACTTGAAAGAACATGATACTAAAGGTTTCCTAATTTAGGTAAGGAATATAACTAGAATTAAAGAGATTAATTGCAGCTCATGATTCCAAGTATTCAGCTTGGAATACTGGGAAGATCATCAGAATATTCATCACTGCTTTAAATAAAGCCACAGTTCCCAAAAGTCAGTCAGACCAACTACGCCTCTAAGTAGTGCAGCCAGGCTGAAAAGGTAGGTTCACCTTGCAACTGCGAAGAGGGCTCATCTAGGAACTAACTCAGGGGTCTGGATACAAAGGCAAGTGCCAAACGGTAAGGATGAGAAATCCAGTGTTGGCACCCACTACTCCTACTGTCTTCATAAGCCTCTGACCCCAACCAGCTTCTCCCCAATCTATAGCTTCTGCTCTTTTATACATCAAAAAGGCCAGCCTTTTTGATACATAAAATTATCCCAACGCCTTGCTTTTGTCAAGTCTGGCCTCTTGTTAATACCTTCTCATCTACTCTTTCTGATGCTCCTTTCCAGCTGGCTGTAGAGTCAGCAGCAGAGAAAGCAGAACTCCCTCGGGCCTTTCCCCAAAGAGCTATGTACGATGTATTGTTTCTGTGCCTAATTCTTAGCTCTCAAACTGTTTCAATGAATCCACGGCATCTTGTAGGAACTCCCAGCTAGTCACCTACATCTTTCATCATATCTGCAGGCCCTTTGTGTTGACCATACAGGTCACAGATCTAGTCTCCCTTTTAAAATTACCTAGATGGAAAGCAGACACTGTCCCACTGTCCTTTGAGTCTGAGGGCTGACGAGATCTGTCAACAGTTTTGAAATTTCTTGTCAATGCCTGACCTAGCCTTTTCAATTTCTTTCATGTAGCAGCTGAGAGCTACACTTTCAAGATCAGAATAGAGCTAACCATACACTGCAGCTACCATCAGGTCCTCTGATGAAGATGAGATGCAATTTATCAGAAGATATAAAATGCAGGAATTTCCTATGGGACATATATAACAGCATAAGTAACATTTTTTCCCCAAAGGCCACGCGTATTGAGACTGCTGGATGGCTCCACGGAACTCAGCCAGGCTTTATGTTCGCGATCAAAAGAGCAAGAAAAAGTAGCTAGCAGGAAACACCAAAGATTGCCTGGCATGTTAATAAGGATCCTGATCACACAGCAGCGATTGGGGGGGGGGGGGCTGTGCAAGTCTGTGCAGCTTCTGCCTTCCTACTGAGTTGTACTCATGGAGTGTGTAATTAATTGTTACTGTTCATTTATTTGTACAAATCAATGAATTTGCAAGTGAGTGCCACCCAGTGACAAACTAACAACTGACACAAAACAGCGAAGGCAGACTTTCCTTTGAATAGCAAAAGGAACACCATCTCATTTTTGTTTCTTTCAGCTCTGCCCAGGGACACTTGCTCCAGTCTTCCTAGACTGCACCATCCTTCACTGTTATGTCTGGCTACTCAGGGAGAAGCTTATTCAGTGAACTACAATTAAGCTTTCTTTGTTGGTTTTTTTTGTTTTGTTTTTGTTTGATTGCTTTTGTGTTGTTTTTTTTTAAAGAAACAAAAGAACTTTAGTTTATTGGGGTGAAAAGGGGAAGAGCTACTAGACACAAAAAAATCTGTTCTTCATTTTCATTAAAGGCCACTGAATCTTGTTGCCATTGGCTTCTTGCTGAGGCCCTTTTCTCCACTCAGGAGAGGAAAGTAAGCACATGCTTAAGTGGTGTTTAGACCCTTGAAGTTAAAAGTGAATCACATGCTTACATGCTCCTCTGAATCAAAGTACTCCCGAACATACAAATTCTCTGATATATTGAAGTGTTTACTGCTATTTCTATGGACAAACATATTTGATGCAAATGCTGTTATTAATATTTTGTTTATATTTTTTAAACTCTGGTAAATGGGGAGATATGGAATGAAGATACACTTGCAACAGGATGACCTGGAGGCTCTCTGTAGGTAGCCAGGACTCCCTGCATTGATCCAACTTCAATATGAACAATACTGCAGAAAAGTTTGCTAGTAAGTTAGGAAAGGTAAGGAAATGTTAAGAAAAATGGCAACTTGTAAATTGCAAAAAAATCAATATAGCTAAAGCAATAGTTGAGTATAGTTAAAAGCCTTGCTACTGAATCACTACAATCCATTCTTATTGAAAATGCTATATATCTCCATTTAGAAGCCATAACTCCAATTAAGTTTTAATTACTTTTCCCTACAGCTAAGGGACCTACAGTTTCTGCGCCTGATTCACAATGTATTAATCCAGTTTCATGCCAGCATATCTGCATTGAAGTTAATTATATTATAGCAGCAATGAAGCAACATAGTATTGTCTAATAATCTCCCAACTCAAAAACTGCAGCAGCAATGATTCCTTATGCTCCTATTTCTGGTGAGCTAGGTGGTAGAAGCATGAACCCCCTCAAACTTAGCCTGAGCCTCTGAAATAGCCACAAAAAGCAGCAAAACCTTGAAAGCTGAGCAGGGAATACAGTGATCATCTTACATAGATAAAATGCCTTTCATCCAAAAATACACTAAACAACTTTTCACACTATAAAAGGAATAATTTTACCTGTCGCTAAAGTGGGGCGTGACAACAGGAGTGTACTAACCAGTACTTTACTGCTTTGGAAAGGAAGGTGAAATTCAGCATTGTGCTTGTAGCTGGCATAAAGCCTATGCACACCTGACATTCCCAGAGCGAGAAGCCAGACTTTCGTCTGGCCTTCTGCAAAGGGCTGCATTTCCCTTGAACTGACCCAGAATGTACATGAACTGAACGTAGATAGGATTTAGGTAAACTGAATAAATAGCTGAAATGACACGTGCTCAGGATGCTTGGCTTAACAGTTGCCTTGGTTTGGAGGGGAATCCCCGCACCCCGCCCACAGCTCGGGCTCTGCCTCGGTCTCCAGCTGCACCCAGACAGCCCATCTCTAGAGCTTTTCTAAGCAAGCCAGACACAAACACTGACTCAGCCGTTTCATGGTAATGTTTTTCAGCCGGTTTGATGGACACCTAAATGCTATATTTTTTAAACTCTGATAAATGGGGAAGTATGGGACAAAGATACACTTGCACCAGTTCCTTAGACATACGAAAAAGAGGCAAACCCACATTCTAATGCTTTTTCAAACACACTAAGATGGTACTTATTTTCTTTTGAAAGGATGTCTCATTGTCCTTAAAAACCCATCAAGTTTACTGCCTAAACCACGAGTAAGGTCCTCTCAGTTATATATCCTCCTTTGAAAATTTCAGCCTACTTTATTGAAGAGAGCCACCTCCCCCAGTTGGTACAGATTTTAGCAGCTGTAGGAAAACCCAACAAACACCTTTGGAGTACCCGGGCAACCAGTTAATAAGAAGGAAGTACTGAGTGAAGTGGTAGGAAAATAATGCTTTTATAGACTTATAAATACCTCTGTTGGTATCATGCAAAGTATTTTTACCCCTTACTACATAAACAAATACTTCCTGGCAATTTAATATTTCACTGTTCCTTGACAAAGAAAGTAAAAAGTCTGCTCTGACCTTCTGCACCTTCACATGCATGCTGGTATGAAACTATTCACTCCCACAGTTCCTGTTTTCTGGAGCCTCTTCTTACCTTTCCCTGCTTTGTAGACACTTTGTTTCTTACTGTATTCAGCGCTGTCAATAACCTCACTTGGTCCTGTATAATTAATCCCAAATGATGAATTAAAATCACACAGTTTAGAATATTTGTAGAAGGACAAATTAAGAGATTGTATTTAAAATACAAAGGATGCCATTTTAACCGAGATTTGAAAATGCATATGCATTAGAGGCAACAAAGATACCAAGCAATGCTTCTGTGCATTACTTCAGCTGCAAAGAGGCTGTCTTACCAACTTTTGAAGTGTTAACAGGACACTGATCCTGTGACAATTTCGGTTACAGTGTATTGCCATAAAGACAATTGCTTCGTCTCTTGCTCTTTTTCCACCACTAAGGAGCTCTGAGAGTGATTTGCAAAATGTCACAGTCCAAGAAACATGTTGCAGTTCAGTCAGGTCAACATTTGTGATCACTCTGATCTTTTCTGAGAGTGAACTTCATGTCCCAATCACCAAAAAACTATTCTGCTGTGCCTGAGGAGGTCACTTCCTTGTGAGAGCAACCTGGCAGGGCAGAGCTTTGCGGGAGAAAACTGCTACATGTGTCCAGTGAAACCAGCAAGGAAGTTTTAATGTCCTGTTTTGATAACTGAGTATGTGGCACTGGTGAACTTTTAAGGTCCGTGATTTCAAACCCATGTACAAGAAGGGATCTACAGCAGATAATCCAGGGTTGGAGGAAGGTAATTAAATCTGAATCTATGGTCAAGGGTGTGTATTTCTCAGACATGAGATCAATGAAGTGTGTTGTGTAAATACAAAGACATACTGTTGATAAATCCTCTTTTCTGATTAGGACCTCAGGCTCTTTATCCTTTACAAACCCTTCCTCTTCCTTACAGTGCTCTCCTATCTTAAGAAAGCATAGTCTTGAGTTTCCCTAGAGACTTCTGGTGGTTTCTGTTCCTGCTTCCCTAGGGATTTTTTCAAATGACCTTGAATGAACTTCAGGATTAAATGAGGCAGCATTCTCTCCCTCATCCCAAACATTTTAGTTATTAATCTTATCAGCACAGCTTCATTACCTCAGGATAAATGTTTACAGATGCATTAAATATAGGCCATGACTCAACTTGGAGGTCACTGTATAAATAAGAGGGGGGTGTGTGTGTTTGTATGTATGTATGCATGCATGCACACATTTAGGAAGCTGTGAAATCTACATGACCTTCAGCTTAGCTTTCACATGCTGAAGCAGTACTCTTCAGCAGAAGACATACTTTAAACAAAATCCCATTTCAGTCTTTCTTAATTTAGGCTTAGAATATTCATTTGGCCTTTTGAATTACTCGCTGATGAGGTCTATTTAATTTCTCTGGCCCTCTACCTCCTCATCTGTAAAAGGCAAGAATGAAGAGCCTTGCTTTTCTGCATCAGGTGCTTGAGCATTTGTGGACTGAATCAGTGAACTGGCATCTGGGACTTACTACTGAGATTCGATGGGCTACTGAGTAAGAGGGAGGATTAGTTCATGAGGATGCTGGAAATTAAGGTCAAGATTTCTTTCCAAAGATGCACAATTAAACCTAACAATTTCTATGAAGAAAGAAACTGTAAGCGAAGTTCTTTTGATATATGCACAGAGAATATTGTGCATTCCTAGGATATTGTATGACTCATGAGTCACTGTGGCAAGAAGCTGTTCCCCCCTGCAGACCAATGAGTTTGTTATCAGCTTGCACATATCCTGAAATATATTATACTATGTAAAATTAATACATGCTGCCTTTTTTATTATGACTTACAATTGATCCTGGCTTATTTATTGCATACGAAAGTAAAATGCTGTGGACTGTGTCCTATGTGTAATTACTTCCAAAGGCTTTTATCAGTGCAAAGAACCTAGCTGTTAGAGAAGCTGTGGGTACACGTCCTCCAGGGAAAATATAATCACTTTTTATTCCATTCTAAACCTAATTCTTGCACTATATCCTCACTGTAAATTGAGATGACAGACATGAGCTGAAAGACTGTCAGAGCTGCTGCCATAATTTGCTGACTTCCAGCAATAAATGTTCACCTGAAACATGATCCATGATCTTTCAGAACCACATGAAGAAAAAAGGAGGAAACCTGCAGCAATGGTAGAGAAGGGGAATAAATCTCAGACGACACAGAAACAAGAATACAGAGTAATTACTTTTTCCACGGTGTCCACTTTTTACTTTTCATATCAATTATTAGGTCTCAACCTCTTACGTAACTTCCTATAGTTTTACTATCCTTAATGTTCTACTTATGCATTCACTAGATTGGTTTTCTGATTCACTTTCACCTTGCACAATCTGTAACTGAAAAACAACTAAACGTTTGCAAAGCTAACCCTACTGTCGCGTTACTAGATTGCCACTAATCTACATTTCTTCCATATATCAGATTGGATACTCATTAAAGCTCATACTCCAATAAAGTCCTATAGAGATTATGCCCATTGGAAGACAGCTTCCCCAAGGATAGTGTTTGTACTCAATGTTGGGATGGGGCTACTGTTCTGAACTGGAAGGAAGATGGACTGGATATGATTTGGAGAAATGAATGTGTTTTTCCTTCCCTTCCCTTGATACTGTCTCCCACAGCATCCTCCTAGAGAAGCGGGCGGCTCATGGCTTAGACGGGTGTACTCTTTGCTGGGTAAAAAGCTGGCGGGATGGCTAAGCCCAGAGAGTGGTGGTGAATGGAGTCAAATCCAGTTGGTAGCCGGTCACAAGTGGGGTTCCCCAGGGCTCAGTGTTGGGGCCAGTCTTGTTTGATATCTTCATTAATGACCTGGATGAGGGGATCAAGTGTGCCCTCAGTAAGTTCACAGGCGACACCAAGTTGGGCGGGAGTATTGATCTGCTTGAGGGTAGGAAGGCTCTGCAGAGGTATCTGGACAGGCTGGATCGATGGGCCGAGGCCAACTGTATGAAGTTTAACAAGGTCAAGCGCCCGGTCCTGCACTTGGGTCACAACAACCCCATGCAACGCTACAGGCTTGGGGAAAAGTGGCTGGAGAGCTGCCTGGAGGAAAAGGTCCTGGGGGTGTTGGTCAACAGCTGGCTGAACATGAGCCAGCAGTGTGCTCAGGTGGCCAAGAAGGCCAGCAGCACCCTGGCTTGTATCAGGAATAGTGAGGCCAGCAGGAGTAGGGAAGTGATCATGCCCCTGTACTTGCCACTGGTGAGGCCACACCTTGAGTACTGCATTCAGTTTTAGGCCCCTCAGTACAAGAAGGACATTGAGGTGCTGGAGCATGTCCAGAGAAGGGCAACGAAGGTGGTGAAGGGTCAGGAGATTCTTATGAGTCTTATGAGGAGCAGCTGATAGAACTGGGATTGTTTAGTCTGGAGAAGAGGAGGCTGAGGGGAGAGCTTATCACTCCCTACGACTACTTGAAAGGAGGTTGTAGCAAGGTGGGTGTTGGTCCCTTCTCCCAGGTCACTAGTGATGGAACAAGAGGAAGCAGATTCAAGCTCCATCAGGGGAGATTTAGATTGGATGTTAGGAAAAATTTCTTTACTGAAAGAGTGGTCAGGCATTAGAACAGGCTGCCCAGAGAGGTGGTGGAGTCACCATCCCTGGAGGTATTTAAAAGACATGTAGACATGGCACTTCAGGGCACGGTTTAAGAGCCATGGGGGTGTTGGGTTGACGATTGGACTTGATGATCCTAGAGGTCTTTTCCAACCTTAATGATTCTATGATTATATGGTGCCCAGGGGAGAGAGGGATCAACTGTTGCACTTCTAATTAAGAGATTTAAAGCAAATTTTGTATGGTCAGTATGCTATTTATTTTAACTTCCACATCTGCTGACATTTAGTGGGCAATCCTGATGTAGAAAAACAAGCCCTGATCGAGGAGCCAGGAAATTACTGATTGATAATTCCATGTTGATGTCAGCATTCTTTACAGCCTGCAGCACAGCAGTCTTTTGCTGTGGAGTCCTCACCAAAGTGAGGATTACTGTCCTGAAGATGCTGGAAATATGGGTACTAGCGGCTTCTCAGAGCAGATCATAGCTTTGATCTGATATCTATTTAAGATTAAAAACCACAAGTGTGAAATTCTCAGCTGAGAATTAACAGAAGTAAATGACCTACCCTGCATTAAGCAGCTTTGCTCAATGTTCCACATCACAGTGAATTAAGTTTTCCACACATGATGGAAAATGTTGTGGCATCAGATTATGCTTTTGCTGCTGTCTTGAGAAACACAAGGAAATGGTCAGAAGGCCCTTTAACAAGCAACAGTGGAGAAAGATACTCCAGTAAACACAGTCAGCACTGATTTCAAAGTCATATGCTACAAAAGCAAAGCAATCCAAAATACGCTTGTTTCCCACATGGCCACTGACTAGAGGCTCTAATAACTAAACTGGCTGTCTTTCCTTATCTCCAGCAAGTTACTGATGCTCTGTATAATTCCAAATCAGCTTTTTTCAAATACTGTTTGAAGAATTTATACTACTTTAATTTGTCCTCTGAGCTTTGGCTTTGCTGAGTAAATCAGTAAAATTGGTACCTTTTAACTCCATTCACATTTGCTATCAGCTGCAACTTTTAGACAATGGTATTAATGACATGAAGGCCAGGAATTCAATGAATTAAAAGGCCCAAAGTTATATCCTTTCCTGTATTATCAAATACATACAGAAATGGAAAACCTGTTTTGTAACTAGACATGGTCTGTACTTTACAGAAAAGGAACAAAAAGAGATGCAGGTACAGGGCAGTCTACTAACTTTTCTCAAAAAGGCAGTCCCACTAAACTTATGCTTTGAACTATAGTAAGACTACTCAACTCATTTTGTTTGACAGCTAATACTAACCTGTGTCTTCAAAGATAAAGCCTACATCTTCATTTTATGGTATGTTACTACTAAGCAGCTTATAAAAGCACTTTGACATTCTCAAACAATTGGGATAAGTCTGTATTTCTTTTATATTGGTTGTTCTTTCAGAATCCCCTTCAAACAATACGTGTGGGCAAAATTCTGCTATGTTTCCTGCACAATCTTTCTCTGTCCTTTGATTACTAACACTGTTAGGAATGGATTCTTATTTATTAGGGACTTAGACTAAGAAGTAAAAGAACCTATTTAATGCCATAAAATAGATCTGCATGCGATGTTACTGTTCTTTTCCTTCTGTATCAGGCTCTTTGACAATGCAAATAAATCTATTTCATTTCTACCTTTGACAATTGGCAAGTTGTTTCTTCAATGACTGAAGAATCCCTAGAGTGAATTATGTTTACAGTCATCATTCCATTCTTACAGAGAAAGAACAATCCCAAACCTAAATCCTTAGGGAGGAACATGATTGGAGAGAAGAAAAAGAACCTTTTGTTTTCATCATGCAGGAAAAATACATCACCTAGAAGCAGTCTACTTTTTTTTAAAGGAAAAAAAACAGAAGAAATGGAATGAAGTTTTGTATTTAGCGAGGTTTATACATGTTTCACCACCAGGAATATAACTTTTCTCTATTGCATGCCTCAGTGTGGTTCATGGTGATTTTGATGAACACGAATAATTGTCTCAGTGGTTTTATCTAATATGAGGGCTGCTTCCCGATTTCCTTACATAACACCTTTGGGATACCATTATCCTACTCTTCTTCAAAAGGACAGTAAATCAGACCTATTAAGCAGAAACCCTTTGACAAGTAAAGGACCATGCATTGAGATGAAGGAAAGCTAGCTCCGTTTGAAACAGTAAGGGGCCAAACTCTTTCCATACAATGCATGTATATGTATTTTTTAAAAACATAAAATGTCTTTAGTTCTGTTTGAGTAAAAAGAAACACCTCACTGTACCTCTTTTCAGGAAAGGAAGATCTGCATTAAGAAACAGGTTATCTTTCAAGAGGTCTAGCCTATATCATCAGCACCAGCAGCTTTCCCTTCCATATTTGATCTCCCGTTTACTGGCATAATTATGAAGCTAGCATAGTGAAATCAGTGTAGTACTTTATGCAGTTCATTCTGTGGGTGCAAATCAAACCTATTTATTTCAGCACTTACAATTTACCACCACTGCAATTTACAATCAAAATATGCCCCTACAGGGTTTCATTAGTACTCAACTGCTGTAACCAAGAGTAAAGCCAGATCCCAGTGAAACCCAGAGTAAATCACCCTTTGCTCCTCAGGACGTAAATGGTGTTAAATAGATACCTTGCCCATAGGCTTGTTTTAAATCTAAATCCATTATATTTAGAGGAAAATGCACATGAAATACCTTTGAAATATGCATACTGAAATCTGGATGAAAAAAGAATTGTTGATCAACTGAAAAGAACTCTAAAGTAACATGAGAAAAGGTTTGTGATAGATGCCCACAAATGACCTTGACAGAAATTTAAAATCTGTGCTTGGGGAAGACTGAGAAAGAGGGATGCAGTTGCAGATAACAGATCATAAAAACAGCAGGAGGAATTATGACTCAGTCAAAGACGTCTTCAGAAGATATGAGGGACAAAGAAGAACTTGTATTCTTAAGATATGATCAATGTTACCACTGCCTTTAGAAAGAAGGTGTTTGACAGAATAATTGGTAGGCTGCAATATTAATGCAAAGACAACGACTGATTAGTAATGGGTGGATACAGCAAAGGAAGGAATTTTGCCTTGTACATCAAGGATGCTTACTTGAGACATGATAGAAGTTTTTAGGAGACGAAAACAAAAGATCTTCGCCACAGTGAGATCCTATAGATCAATAAACCAAGATAAGTACTTACAAAAGGTCTCATAGATAATACTAACAGGTCACCTATAGCACAAGACACTATGATAATGAAGAATTTCAAATACACAGATATATGCTGGGAGAGAAAAAATGGCAGGTCAGATGATAGAGGTAGATGTTTACCCCAAGTTAATGACAAACTTCTCCCCAGGGCTATTCAGAACAGCTCAGTTAGCTGTACAAAGCAATAAGAATATCCCTTTCTCCCATACAAGTGATTCAACAAGTTCAAACTGTTCTAATCACTTTTGATAAACGAAGGGATATGTGAAGGTGGGAATAAGCCCAAATGAAAAAGATAAAGTGATATCATTTGCCAGCCACACGGGAAGGACAGAAAACAAAATAAAACAATGGACTTCAGGAAACTCAATGTGGGTCTGCACCACCTCAGAGTGAGAGCTAAATTGAAGATAATATATAGGCAATAGAATTTTGTGTTTGATGCTTTTTTTTTCTATTCAGAAGCTTAAGTTGGCTCATCCTGTTGAATTTTACACTAAATAACTTTGAGTCGGCTGAAACAAGCTCGGATTTTTAACCATTATCATTGATAACTCATGCAATACAGATAAAGCATCAGAAGCCTAGAAAGGACTTATCTTTAAGCAAGGAAAATTAAAGTCTTGGGATATGGCCAGCAGCTTACTCTCAAGTTCCTAAAGTACTTGAATGAATAATCAAAAAATAATATTTATGAACACTGGAATTTTAGTCAGGAGGTGAGTGACCACTAGTAAGCATGTCATAAATACATAAAATCACATCTCTAACAAGATAATGTGCTTTAAGGATAAAAATACCAGAATTCACACAACTAGACTTCAGTGGTAGCTCTGACCATCCTATAGGGCTCCCAGGTAGTCTACAGAAACATATTCCACAGTGAACCTGTTGTATGAGCATACACCTGATTAGAAAAACATAGCTAGAGAGTCAGCACTAGGATCAGCTGCTCCCCAAGGGAAAAGGGGTCAAGCATGGTACCACAGGCAGCAGGGCAGGGACCTCGCCGGCCAGGACCCAGCCCCACAGCATCCAAGCAAGAGAGAGCCAGGGAGGACAGCCACATTCAACCAGGAGTCCAGATCAGCAGGCACATCCTCAGCATGGAGGCAGGGCCAAGGCCAACTCAACCCACAGATCAGGTCTGATGAGGGTGACCAGCATCAGACTCAGGCCAGGCACAGCTATACCTTAGCTGGAGACCAACAACCCTCCACCATAGTTCAAACAAAGCCTAAGAGCCCCAGGCTGAGCTTAAAGACAGCCCCTGCACATATGGACAAGAGGGGACATGGGGATGCCCCAGGTGAGGCTGGTCTCTCTGATTAGTGCTCTTAGACCTATTAGTGCCCTCAGGGCTCTGACAGCCATTACTGTTGTTTTCTGTCAAAATGGTAGGAAGTAGTATGTGAATGTCGTCTGTCTTGTCTAGTAGGTTATACTTGAATGACTGAGTAGAGAAAATCCTTAATTAAACTTGTACATAATACTGAATAATGATGATAGGATGAGAATTCAAAACATTCCTGACATACAGGAGAATGGCTTGAAATAACAGAATGCAATTTAACAATGCCAAGTGCAGACTTCTACATTTCAGTGTCTAGTCTAAAACAGTAATCCCAGGCTCTTGCTAAAGTCAATGGAGAAACTGTCACTATAGGACAATGCATAGAACAACAGAGTACATGGCCACTCAGCGTAATGAACAGGTATCTCCTTGAGGTGCATCTTTTAGGAATGCTAACTCCTTGCATTAGTTAATGTAATGGCTATTTAATATAACTAGGTGTCCACGGAAGCCCTAGCCTCAGATACTTCTTGTGACTTAAAGAAGTGTGTTAAATGTAATAATTTGCAAATCAAGTAGTAAACAAAAAAATCTGAATTTGAAAAGCCTAATGGCTGGTGACTTGCAAGTAACAAAAATATAGGAAGTGCTTAACTCTAGTCTGCCATAATTTCACCTTATTTTCTGTTGGCTGAAATACCGCTGAAATATTCTCCCGAACAAAACCACTGTGAGGCCAGCACTACTCCCTCTTTCCCCCTACCTCATCATCAGTACTCTGCTTAAACGTAATGCAGACATTTATATTGCAGTTCTTTGGTCTTTCACCTGCCACTGTTCTATATTTGACAGTGCCAGAATTTTCCACAGTGCTGGCATGTCCCAGACACAGGCATGTATAGGTAGTATTTTTCTGTGCCAATGTTCCAGCTATGAGAAATGGCAGGAGTCTGTAGTAGGCATTCCTTTTCATGAGACAGCCTTGCATGAACTGCACACAGAACACTAGCAGCTATAGACATAAATTGCCAGGGTTATTTACATGGAAAATGCACGTTTTTATTTTTGACTCTGCTCCTGTTTTTAGAAAATGCCAGGACATCAAGAAACAAGGACAACACAATTGCTTAGCTACAAGAACTAGTTTTGAAAAGCTATTGGTAGAGGAAAGACTCTTGTATCCTATAATGAACAGCTTGTACCATTACGTCCGCTATGAGATTAATTTGTATCATCTGAGCTGCAATAACCATTTTTTAGTACCCAGGAAGTCTTTTGTCTTTGTTTAAAAAAAAAAAAACAAACCCAAAACCAAACCCTGTCTGATCTTAAAATACCTCTGCAGTCACTAACCAGTGCATTTTGGATTCTCTTGCAGAGGCAAATCAGAAAACTCTTGACATTCTATTTCAGGCACCCTTATACACAGCATATTAATCACAACTATGTCATTCCATTTGCAATGTTTTGCTCTGAGGACATATAAAACTATATTCAAACAAAACTCAGAAGATGAGCTCTAGGGATTCTTATGGTAAAAACAAGCCTTTAGCAGAATTAAAAGTGACGCATCTTGCATTGCAGCAGTTTAATACACTCTCAGACTACTTTTCAGAAAAAGCATGAAACAGAGAATAAAACAGACCACGAGCCAAGTAAAATTCTGTTAAAAATCTGCCACACCATTTAAAACTAAATTATATTTATTTCTATTTTTGCTATTATACTGTACAATAAACAGTGTTGTCTCTAGATCTAGCCTTCGTTTCAGTGGGCACAGTTGGGGAACACAGTAAGGCTAAATGTCACGCCATCTGGAACCTGCAAGGGACTTTGGCTCCAAATTCAGGTTTTGGTATAGTGTGTTCAAAAACATAATCTCAGCAATAATGGTTGGGAATCTTTTTGCCATTCTATTACATTCGTTTTATCAATTCCCAAAGTCAATCCAATTCAGGCACTAAAACGTGCATGATAAGTGAAAATTGAGATTTCCACTTTGCATAAATATATATTATATAGATTTTATATTATAAGCAGTATTTGATTTGCTAATAATCCAAGAAAAGCAAAGCCTTTTTTTAATATGGGGGCAACTACTGATTTTGCTCCTATGGGTGTAAATGCATTGACTGTCAGATTTAATGTTGATTTATAGCAATTTATCGACCTGGGCAGTTTATGTTGACACTGACAGGCTTCCAATACAACTCAAAGAACAGTCAGATGTCATGCATTTCATTACAAAATCATACATCACATCACACTACTCTGAAGTCTATTAATAGCTTAAAATATTGGGGAAAGATGCTAATGAAAAATTCTTCCAGAAATGGAAGACTGCTGTTTTATGCTCAAGGCCTTAGAGTTCTTAGGTTTGTAATTTACCTAACAGGAACAGAGTCTCATACTAAAGGCTAAACCTAACTCAGGGGCTTTTTCTTTGTTTATGTCCTTCAAGACAAAATAACTCTACTGAAATGCTATATTATGAATAATGCACAACGTGACTGCCCTACAGTCTGTAATAATAACATGAAAAAATTAGATCATTAGCTCATTTTATTCCTTTCCAAGATGATTTGCTGCTATATACAAAGCACTTTATGCTAAGTAAAGCCGCATATTCAGTGAGTCTCAAACACACCACTGTAAATCTAGCAGAAGTAAAACTTGCACATCTCCAGCTCTCCTTACAACTTTACATATTTACAAATATTATAGAAAGATTTCCTACCAGGCCCTAAAGGACAGCCAAGTAAATACCTCTCTGCTTTGCAGCTGAGGAAACTACTGCCAAGAACTCAATATTCATCATTTCAAAGTTTACTCCTACTTTTTGACTTCTTAGTTTCAAAAATCACTTCAAGGCACTCAGATCACTGAGATGCACAAAGCTGCTGAGCACACAGAGCTCCCCTTGGAGTCGATGGGTGATAGACCTGCGCAGGAAACCAGCAATTTGAGTCTCAAATTCCACACCCAACGTTAAAAGCTGACTCAGTAAGATAGGCCCATTGTCTATTTTATACTCTCCAGTAAAAACATTCTTTCCAGTTTCTAAATGTATGTGTTTCATATGAACTAGACTATTCTGCCTATTGCACACAGGTATAAACTTTCTTGGAGAGACTTCATAAGCCACCTTATAGAAGAACCGGTAGGAGTAAAATTCTAATCTAAGATTTGTTAAAATTCCATAACTAATTGTTTTTGCTACCTTTTGGGAAAAAAAAAACTAATACAAAAGTATTATATTGGGGAGAGAAATAGTTAAATGCTAGGGGAAGTTATGCACTATCTATATGCATCTTCATCAAACTGCCAACTTGTATTTTGAATGTCCCATCCTATTATTTCCTCTAGTGTCTTTTCACTTGTTATTACAATGAAGACAGATATTAAAAGGCCAAAAACATACAGTTGTGCCCCTTTCCTCTTGCCACCTGTCTTACAGTTAATATTGCTTATTCCTAGATTTTTCTTCCACTGATTTCATTTATTTAGAAGAGGTTTAATGTAAAAAACAATGTGGGGCCCAAGCATTTGATGGAGAAGGGCAAAGGGCAGGCTTTCTGTGTTGCTGCATGTTGAATTAACAAGCAGGAGTAATATTTTCGAAGTCCCAGATAGAACTGAATTTAAATAAAGCTCTAATAGTCAACCAATTTGAGAGCAAATGAGTCGTTCTGCATTGTGGCTGTTGATGATGGTGCATTGTTTGTCATTGTATCTCCCTCAGCACTTTTGATTGCTATAATGCAATCATGGAAACATTTTCAAGAATTATTTTATATGGCCCCTGCAAGGGAAAGAAGAAGGGGAGAGGGAAAGTCTGCAAAACAGCAGAACAGATCCTGCTGGAATTGCGTTAACTCTGAAATTCAGCTACCACACTGCGTAGAGTAGAACGTGCTCAACTGCTTTTTACTCTATGCAGATTATTCTTATAATTTCTTTCAGTTAATAAATGTAGGAAAAATACTGAGACTGCAGCACAGGCTGTAATGCTGTCAGTAAGTTCTGTGAAGGAGATAGATTGCTTTTTTTCCTTTTTTGTCTAAATGAGAGCTAAGATACGTTTCTGTGTTTCAAATCAAACAGGAGGATCTGTACAATTGTTCATAAGACATGCTTCACCTCTCATCCACCTCCAAAATATCTGCTTTTCTGCAGCTATTCCCATGGTCTCTCAGTGACTCTGGGAGGTGGTCTTCTACTGAGAATTAGCCAGGGCTGTAGGAGGAAATCTCAAAAAACCATTTCCTGTTCTGCCATCAACTCCCTTACTGCTTGTGGGTGAATCACTTAGGGCATGCCTGCAACATACAGCCAAGTACAACATGGAGATTTCAAGATGATGCATCCGCATGGCATTGCTTAGTAAGGAGCAGACTCATGATATCCAAAAGCAGCCTGGCCGCATTTGACATTGCTGTGCCAGACTTTTTAAATTCAGTCTTTCATCATGACAGCTTATTTGTTCAGCGGCTGTGCTGAAACTGTACGGCTTCTGGTTCTGAAGCAGCCATGAACATTGCTCTCTCAGGAAGGTGTGTTTCACACACCATTTCACCATGCAGACATGCCAGCAGTCTGCCTGAACCTTGAGATCCTACCTGTAAAACAGAGACAATGGTTTGACCTATAAAATGTACAGTAATACATTTTGACAGTATTGTAAAGTTTCCCTAGAGCTCAGTATAGTGATGAGGGCCAGATGAATAATACAGATGTTTGAGCACGCATGCAAAACTGCACAATTCTTAAATTTGTTTCATCAGAGTTAGTGGATACTTTTGAAAGTATCATTGATTTTTCTAAGTTCTAAGGGTGTCAGGGCCCTGAGGGCACTTGCAGGCTTTAACAGCCCTGAACAGCCTCACCACCCTGCTCACATGCTGCCCACGGGACCAGGAATTCTATTTCAGAATGTGGACCTTCAGCCCTTCTCTGAGCTGTGTTGTGAAGGTGCCTATTTCCAGTTCTGTCTGGCCCCTTCAGCCTCACATCACAGCTCTGTCTCCTGTAGCCTCTGTCAGGACTGCCCAGAGGAAGCAAGCTCTCGTCCCCTTGCAATGCCTGGGGCTGTTGCAGGGCCCTATCTCTGCCTGACTCAGCCCCTGCAATACCTCTTGGTGAGTGCAGAACTGGTGTAGGGCTCACCTTGGCTCCTGCCTTGACCCCCTTTTCACAGGCAGCTAGCCCTTGCTTCTCCCTGACAAGTAGTACTAGACTCAAGAAAACCTAGCCCTCCTCCTGCGTGTTCTGATCAGGACAGGACACACCCTCATCAGGTGCCAAGCACAGCTACTACAGTATTGTTCACAGTTGGTTGCCCTACCCAGTTTCAACCAGTAGGCTTGTGCTACCTCTCTGGACCCCTGAAGAGCAAAACAGAAGTTAATGCACTTCTTCATATTCTCAATTATATGAACAGCCAGGATTTTTCCTCTGTGTAGTTAGAGATGTGGGGAATTTGAGAGACTGACCATGTGGTGAAGAAGGCAACAGCCTCCTGACTTCAGAGACAAGTAGGGATTTCACCAAAAGTAGTAGATCTTGAATTATGAGGATTCTGGAGGACAGGAACTTGGCATTAGGCTGCTTGGAGCATATGGCGATAAGGCACTTGCAACCTCCATTTCAGTAGCATGCTTACAATGATACTGTTGAATGCTGAACTGGACTGACTCTGCTGTGCTCCAAACACTTAGCACTTACATTAGGTTTTACAGCTTCAAGGTGCTTTTCGGACATAAATTAATAGGTAGCATTTTGATAGCAAGAAAGAGGAAGAGAGAAAGATTACGAATATGAGAATTATAGCAGTAGCAGCAGATAAATGTGCCACATTTTTCTGATTTAGTCTCAAAGATGGCAAAGAACGAGGTAAAACATAATACTGGTAAGAAAAGTCTGTCAAGCTTTCAGGGTAGTTCTGGGTGGTAGGATCTGGAGGAAGAAGGGTGAGAAGGAAATCTAACACAATTTCTATCATACTCTCATAGCGTATTTTTTGAAAAAGAGGACAAAGGACTTTTAACATTGATAAAAATGCTGGCAATTTTACTCTTGGTGACTGAAGACCTCTAATTATCCACAGGAGAATATGGCATAGAATCGCACTGTACATTAGTAAGAATTAACTTGTCCTTGTATGTTTCTCTTAGAAGTGATATATATTGCATGTTCATTTTCTGTTTCTTATGTAACTCCCATTGACAGTGGTTTGAGAATAGATTGAGACTGTCTAAACACTTTGCATAGTCAACCAGAAAAATTTAACATGGTGCCTGCTTTCCTTTTGACTTAAACTGATCCAAATTCCAAAACAATAATCAGGAGGTAAAATTTTGTGTCCCTCTATGCTATTTTGTATTGTTACAGGTGGGAGAAGATAAGAGTGTTAGTAAGGAAGATTTGCTTGATAGTTTTTTTAACTACACCATGGATATTACTTCTCTTAGTGACTATTCCTTCTGTTTTAAGACTATTACCTGTATTTGCATGCACACATCAACTTTCCAGTAAGTTGAATTTTATGTCCAAAGCAGAGATTTGTACTTGTCTACTTGTGTACAAAAAACATGTTCCTTGACAGGTTCTACAAACTATTGGTCTTACGGGTCAAGTTAATCCATACTAATTGCACCAGTGATTTCAAGTGGAGCACACCCTGATGACGCTACTGCTGTAACAATCTGATGGAGACCCATTGCCATGAACTCCTAGGTTTCCCACTGTCGTATCTTTCTCTGCCTGGGCTCTCATCTGCTTTGTTACTAAAACCACAGTTTTGCATACGGCTACTGCAAAGCTAACTCTTCCCATCAGACTGCTCAGTGTCTCTGTCTGGTATTTTATGTCAATTAACAAATTAGAACATGAGTGACAGACATAGAAATAATAATTACATCCTATTTTCCCTCTCTCTGGAAGAGCTCAATTAGTTTGTAATGAAAGTGCACACACTTCAAAATCACTTTGATCATGTTAGCTAGATGATCCTTCCAGTACCTCTGCAAGGTAGCAATTTCACTTTGTTTACTCATTTTGCACATCAAGAGACTGCCAGAATTGGGTGTCTTTCTCCTGGCCTTACACAAGGTGAGGGTAAGTGATATTTAGTCTGTAGTGGCATTCTTATGCACTGAGGGCTTTGTGCTACCCATGCTAAACTAAATAGTCACATTTCCAGGATATGGCCAGTGGCATTACAATATAAGGTTGACTCAAAAATATATAATCTTTGCCCTTTCAAGAAAGTTTTGCAGAGTTTCTGTATATAGTTTTTCACACTTGTGTGTAGTTTTTCCTTTGCTAGTCCTCTACTTTAGTTACCTCTGCCTTTCTTCAGTTAAAGCTCCTGGATTGCTTTAAAAGGGAAAGGTCCAAAGTATGGTAAATTCAGCAATACTCTACATATTGTCTTCTCTGCTGTAACAGTCACTTTATCTAACCAAACTCTCATTCAAAGGCAGCAATCTTATGAGGAGGACAGTCATCTGAAGATCTGCAGGCTATACGCGACTTCTGTCAACAAAGGTAAAGATCAGGATGGTACTGGGAAAATAACCCAGGAGGACTAGATGTGTCCTCACTGTTTCAGAGGAGAACTTCAAACTTGATTTCTAGCATTCCCTTAAAGAATCTACTCTAGGATCCCAACTCCAGACACACACAAAAAAGTTTTCTCTAGTTCCTTTAAGAAGCTATGCACAGGGAACTAAAATATGGCCTGGGTTTCACCATAAGAAAGAGCTTCTTTTAGCCTTCTCTGTAATGCCCCCATTTCTTGTCACTGTCTGGTTTCTCTGTCAGGCAGATTTAGTGCAACGAACTTATAACACTCAGTGAAGAGACGAGGCATAAACCTTCCAGTTTGTTGCATGATGGAATTACTCTGTTGTAAACGAGCAATGAATAAATGTACTAAAGGAAAGCATCACTTTTTGTGGGTTCGTATAGTATACAATAAAAATATATAGTTCCCCAGTTATAAAATCTATCAAAGTTTTTCAACAGTCCTATATTTTTTACATGCCTTCACAACTGCGAGCAGCTGCCTCTACATATGTTCCTTGATTTTATGCCCACATTACAATGGCATCAAAGCACTCCTAGCTGTGCAGGCACATTTTTTATCCACCTCCAGCCTTCTGTTGCTGGGACGGTAAATGCATTTGATGGAAGAGGAATGGGGGTATGGGGCTAATACAGAGTATGTGGTGCAAAGCCTCTAACGGAGGTTGGGCGGATTAAATTATAGATGTTTCCTACCCAAACTATGGCACAGTACCCTGTATAAAGCATTCAATCAAATATATTCAATCTGGCAGGCCTGCTTTATAAGAAGGCTCATTTATCTTTCATGATAGGACCACAATTTTATATAATGGCTTTGATCTGAAGTTCTCAAAGTAATTAAATGGCTTTGCTATAAATGAGGGCCAATTCTGTCATAGCTGAAGCATAGCCAGCCCCAGAAAAGAACTCCACAGACACTTTGTAGTGGAGTATGTGGGTATACAGGGGTATCCCCTTTCATGAGTGAGGAATTTGGGGACCCCTAGTGGTGTTTAGTAAGCTCTGTACTGTAAGAGCCATCAGAGCCAGTTAGAGTGAAAACAGTACTTTTCAGGCCTCATTCACACATGTTTTTAGTATATAGACTTGGTACTGACTAGAGTGGTTCCTGAAGACTACTGTGTAAGAACGTTGCAGCAATTTTGGACCAGAAGTGAAGGCATACTGTCATCTGCAGGAGAAAGTGGTGGACAGAATGCAAATAGTTATTGGAATTCAATTTTCACGGTTTGGTAACAACCTCCTCTTTCCTTTTTAAGGAAAAGTATCAAGTAGCCGGCATAGTTTCACAGGCAGGGTTGACATAATACAAAAATGCAACTGTAAGTAAGTCTGCCTCAATCTTCCTAGTGTTTTCAAGTTTCCTATTAACTGATCCTAATTTGTAAACTTTGATCTTTTAAGAGAACAGAGTTAGCATGCCATGCTGTGTCTAAGACAAATATTTGATAAAGGGAGGCCTTCATTTAGGAAAATAATCAGAGTAATTATTTAATGTGTTATACAAAAGCTGATTACAGTTCCAATCCAATTTCAATTACTCCAGTTACTGTTACCTCTAGAGAAAATCCACTGGTCAATACTTATGGACCACTATAAACAATAAACACAACTGGCTCCTCATGACTCAACAATACAAACTCCAGTAGGAGCTGAAGGACTTTTCCCATTGGTGTCCTCTGTGATAGCAAACTCAGGGCTTTGTCTAGTCTAGTTTTAAACGACTGAAGTAATGAGGTTCCACACATTTCTTCTTGAAGATAATCAGAACCTAATAGATACCTCCAATAGGAAGTATTTTCTGAAGTCCAGCCAAAACTGTATCGCTCCCATCTGTTGACAATGCCAGAAAAAGAGAAGCGGAGCCTCTCTTTGAGCATCAGAAAAGTTGACATGCTTCCTGGCATTCTTAAAATTATTCTAATCCCTTGCACAGAGAGGCAAGAGAAAGCAGCATTACTCTACCAGCAGAATAGGCTCAGCCCCTATCAGTTTTTATGGTGGGCACACAGCCATTCTCTTTTAGTCAAACAGACAGATTTTGGCAAGCTTAATCAGTTGCAGGGACAGATGAATGAGGGCAGATACGTCTGTCACTATATCCCATATGATACAGGGAACTATATCTGTTGCAGATTTTATATCTCCCAGAGTCAGAAGAGTACGTGCCTTGACACTTTGTATTGCTCCAAGTAGGGCTCCCATGTGAATTCTGCATCAACAAAAGGCTGAGTTAGGAGCAAGGAACATCAGCACTTCTCTCCTGCGCCATCTTCCTTTGCTTAACCTTGTCTATGGATGAAACACAGCAAAAGCTCATCTGAATTTCATGTTGGTGACATCTACTAGACTGAAATTACATCTTGTCATTGAGTTTGGATGGATAGAGACACAGGGCGTGGTACAAAGCACATAGAGCAGCAGGAGTTGCTGTAAGCTGAGGAAATTTTCTGCTAGCATTCTGTGGCTGAGTGCTTGTCTCTTTATGCTGGTGGAAAATGACTGTTTCCCAGCACAGGTCCATTATGGCAGTCCCCTGGAAGAGTGTATTTTTTGTCTAATAACTGAGTTCATCCCTCCTTAGAGAAGACCTACTTAAGGTTTTAATCATGAAAACACATCCATATGTCTTTGCCAATCTTTGTTGTGTGTTTATCTTAAAAGGAGTTAAGATGAAAATGAGTTAAGGAAAGAAAAAAATTTGTAGCACAAGAATCCCATTTAAGTTACTGCAACTGAATCTCATCTCCTGAGCTAAATAGTGAAGTAATTAAAGCAGTATTTACAATGCAATAAAGACAAAGCTAATTACTGGCAAATGTGAGCTAGATTATGCTTTTTCTCAGGGAAACTAGTGAAGGATCAGGCCAGAATAGTAAATCCTTCAACAACCCCATTTGTTAATTATCTTCATAATCCTCTTGCTTGTAATAACTACCTAATTTATTACCACCAAACAGGAAGGCAGTGTGAGATGAAATGACTGAGGCAATCAAGTGAGCCAGTTTGCAGGCCTAACTCTGCAAGCTGCATGCAGGACCCAGGTCTGTAGGAAAGTGATTTTCTATATTGACTAGTGCCATGACAGTTGAGACTGGGGCAGGATGTGTCAAAAGGCTGCTTCTTAGAGGGCTGCATATTGGACAGGGCTGTGCGTTGCTGCTACACATCAGCCATTCATGGAGATCCTCTTCTTAGAAGGACTTCCTACCACAATTAAAATCACTGATTTCTTAGCTACACTGAGTTTAAAGGCTTTCAGGGGAGACAGACAAGCCAGATGACTGTACCAGGCAAACTGATAGAAACTATTTTAAGTACTTAACTATTCCCTAGTTAAATATGGCACATTGCTTTTCAAAAAACACACCAAATAAAGTCAGAGCTTACAGATCTATCTGCATTCTCTGAAGGAGTCACTGGCTGCAAGCATGGGAGTATCATTTGCTATACTGATTTTCTGGTATACTGGTTTCTCGAAAGTAACTGAACAAGTTCCTTGTCATGGGTTCTTAAGTTAACCAGCCACAGGTAAAAGCAAAAGCCATCACAGAGTTAATTAACTGGTTCAAACACAGAAAATGATAGGAAAGAATGGTCAGTATTGGTGGTGGAAAGAGATAACCCGATTAAGTCTTTGCCATGCCTCGTACTCTCTGGCAATTACAACACAAGAAAGAACGCAGCTTTTCCCTCGAGAGCTTGCAAGTCTGATGTTGAGCCTATATTGTGCAAGACAGTTTCCTGAGCTAACTCTTAAGTGTACTAAACTGTACATGGAGAATATTACAGTCCCATACAGATGTTATCTTCAATCCTGAAAGCAGCTTGGCTGCATTAGTATGGCATTTCATGTAGGCTAACCAGTTCTGCCTATCAGCTGAATTTTATCTGCGCAGGTGCAAAGCCACGGTGACATGGTTACATACTGTTAGATGGTGGTCTGTGCTAGCCATGGGACCCCTTTAGCAATTTCCATTACATGTAAATCAGACAGGACTTGAGAGAACAGAAGGCAGAGATCCCCATCTCTGGAAACAGTGCAACCACTTAAGGCCCCCAAGTATGTATTTAAATGTCAGTAAAAATCTAAAATTAAAAAGGAGACACACAGGCAAATTAGGAAGATAATTATGAAGCAACTAAGAAGTATCCCCAGCAAGATGGGTTTGAGTCACACTTTTGAACCTCCTGAGAAAAGCATGAAGTTGGTTTGTTACCAGTTACTGCCCCTTGGCCCCAACCACCCCAGGCACTTGCTGTAGCTGTCAGTCACACTCCTGAGGAAAGCCTGCAGCTGGTGAGACGTTTCTACAAATGTGAGGCTGAGTGGGACCGGGTGGTCACAGATGGTATCTGGCACAGCGCTCGGGGAAGAAGTAAGAGTGGGAACAAATAGAAACGGAATTAAAATAATTTTTACAGGTCTGAGAGCTGAATGACTGATTCTTTCCTTGAGCTGTGCAGACATACCAGGGCAATAAAATATATTTTCTATAGATGACATACCAGCAGTGAATCACCGATGGTGACGGCTGTTTTATTCTCTTCTACCTTCTTATCCCCACAACATTATTACCCTTTTGCACTGTCAGATATTAAAATCATATTAACTATCAGGAACTGTATTAAACTGTCTGAAAATGAAATAATATGGTAGCACATTTGAAGGTTAGAGACAGCCCTTGGGTGTAATTCACTAAACCATAATCTACCTGCCTGGTACTTTGCAGATGAAGCAGAAAGTATTGTTTCTGTGAAACTAATTACTGCTAAGATATACACTCTCCCACCCCCAAACATGCGTGCAAACAACATTCTGTAATTCTCAAGCTGCAGTTGAAGCAGGACAGCTTCAGAAAAGGGCAGTCATCCAAGCACAAACCAACTTAACAGACAATTTTCTTCACTGCACCGTCACAGTCTTCCTTAGCACAGCCATAAGGAGAAATATGTTGCTCCATTTACATGTAAAGGTATATGGGGGGGAGGGGGAACTGTCTAATCATCAGAGAAAGAATTAAGAGATATAGCCCATTCCCACAGCAAAACAGACAGTTACCAGGGGCTACGTGATAATTTAGGAGCCATTTGAGAGGTGACTGAAACTCCCTAGAAGGAAATATTTTACTGGAGGTAACAAGGCTTGCAGCCAATCCTGACTATTTTTGGTCCATAAAAAAAGATTTCTGTGCGCCTGCCCTTATACTAATGCAACAAGTATAATTACTGTTTATACTTCCTCCTCTCTGTAACACAGAGGAGCTGTTAATCCAGGGTCTAAAGAAAATATCACTCAATCAGACCCTCATGGAAGGGTTGTACTGTGATAGGTGTGTCATAAATCTGTAGAAAGGTGATGCCCAAATCCTTCCTGAAATATTATTATGTAATTTTGTGATCTCTGAAATGAAGAATGTCTTATCTGGCAGAAAATAAGAAGAAACCAACTTTATTCATTATGTTTACTACACAACTGAAATTAAAACATTTCTCCAGAATTTAAGTTTATGCTACAAGGGCCAGTTCATTCTGTATTTGATTGGAAGGGCACAGTAGAGGGAGAAGGCAGGGAAGAAAACCATTGGAATATTTGCCCCCATATCTTGCAGGTTTTTGAGCTCCTGCTCCTTCATGGGTCTGTAAAATTGAGTGACAAAACCTCTCAGAATGAAGTATCTTACAAAGAAGGATATTTTACAAAAAGCTTGATGTTACCTACAGACCCTTATTAGATCTTACTGTTGTACAAGAACACAAGTTCCACAGATGATACCTGTAGATAAGCTTGCCACTACATTACTCATCTAGAAATAATCGCATGATGCTTTCTAAGTGGCACTTAAAGTGACAGGGATATTAATTATCATCTTACTTTTGCAATGTGGAGGTACAAATGTTTGAAATGTTTTTCTTTGCAATGAAGTCAACTGCAGAAAAAGGACAGGACATATGAGGTTTACTGTGGAATTCAGAAACAAAAGAGAAACTTGTAAGTAAACAGTCAGTGCCCTCCCTATACTGGAGATACACAAACTTTGACAGGAGTGACTTCAATGCATGTTATGCTACATTTAGCATTAGATATTTGATGTAAATAAACTATACAAAGAACATCATCAACTGTCAGGACTACTTCCAGTTGCTAAGTCAATGAAAATAATGTATGAGCATTTGAGATCAAAACTGAGCATAGTACTTCAGTCAAATTATTTGCTAGTTAATTGTGACAATTCTTCATGTGGCAAAGCAGCATTTTAATTTCACTTTTCACTGTTCCTCAGAGTGCCAGCCAGAGGTGTATTTCTTCAAAGAAGGCACTCAGCTATTCATGGATAAATACTACAATGGATGGTACACAGGCTTTTCTGCACTTGCATTTATCTTTTTGGCAGTATTGGTACTACATCTTACTGAGATGATGTATATTCTTCTGAGTGAAAGGTGTCAAGAAATAGCTTTTTCAGGCTGAGTTGCTACCATCCTGTTTCCTATGCCTGTCAAATCTATCAAACCGGTCAACACACACCTTCCCTGGGTCTCCAGTATGATTGGCTCACACTGGCTAGCAAAAGATGCATAAAATTCCAGCACTGCTCTTTTTATTCATCAATAAAGTCCTTGACTATTGTGTAGCTGCTGTGACAGACCCCACAACCCACTCATCTAATCTTCTTTCTTTCCCAGAAAAAAACATTTATCTTCTCTTTCTACCTCTTCTACCATGGGCAGCTTCTGTAAATCCAGAGTTATTAAAAGATAGTTACACATCCCCTGCTAATAGAAGATTGTGGTATTATGGTCATGCTAAACAGAGGTAAACAACTTAAAAAACTGAAGTGTATCACTTTTTAATGAGGAAGCATACATGCCATTATGTACTGCAAGTGAGAGTCAACTGCAGGTAATGAGGTGGAAGGTTTATGTGCACTAAGGCAAGGATCTCCATTGCTCTGTCCTCTCCATTAAAGTTTATTTTATGAAATCTCTCTGAGATGTCACATACTGCTTAAAAGATGTCAAATACATTTGCTTTCACTAATCTCAAAATACATTCAAATACTTCTAAAAACTAATTGTCCTTATGGGTAAATTTTGCATTTTGTAGTTGAAAATGACAGTTGTAATTCCAGCTTCATTAGAACACTTAAAATGAGAAAAAAATTACCATGCTTTTCTGTTTCATGCAGATAATTGGACTAAATACTGAAGTACTACTTCAGATATGGTTTGGGTCTTAATTAGGCTAAGCTTTCCCTGTGTTCAGTTCTGAAAATATCATCTAATTGCATGTATACAGCAAATGGATAGTCTCAGAAGTATTTGTAAGATAGGTGAGAGAGATACCAGCCTGTGTTTGATTTCTGCCTCATTTCTTGCTGTTGAATGTCACGCTTCAGTTAAATATGCAAATATTATTAATATATGAAACAGTTCATAGTCAGAGGGATATTAATAAGTCATTCCAATTCATAAAGGATCATTTGTGATACAACAGCATTTGCAGATTAGGTTCAGGGACAATTAACCCATCTGTGAGTAGTGAAAATCCTTCACATAGTCTTTAGGACTGGAGGAGGACCCTGGCAAATCAGCTCACCTTTTGGCAAAAAACTGACATGGAGTGCCTGCTTCCCAGTCAGGATTAGGGCCCTGGGAGAGACTTGCTTACACCATGTGAGAGTGTCTCTGGCTGGTGACATCTTAGGCAGCAATGAACAGATCTCATGGACATTTAGTCTGCCACCAACAGATTCAACAGCCAGGAAGTTGGTGGAATTACAGTGTGATGTATGTAGAGAAAAAAGCATCATATATTACAACATCCATTTTAACTAATCTGACTAATTACCCACTGTAACTAATCTAAGGTGCCTGGCATCCTGAGCGAGACATACCTCTTCTGCCTTTGAGATCATGGTGTAATGCTGTTTTCTGCAATCACCAGACTAATTACACTCGTTGACATAAACTCTCCCAATGCTTTTGCTGCATTCAGAATTCTGTTTTTTCCCGTTTTTGTAATGGTTGATTGTTGCTGCACTGCACCCTGCAGCAGTTGCTTTTCAACACTGTTCAGTAGTTAGTTCAGATCCCTACACAAATCATTCACTTTACAGTGAGCAACTGGTACCTTTTGGGGTGACAGTGACAATGTAGATTTGAGCTTTCACTACTGGGATATTTGAGTCAGAACTGTCCTGCCTTTTGCGCATTTCATTTTATGCTGCTTCTCTTACCATTATCAACTATTACTTTTCTAATTACATTTTGCTTTTAATAAAAATGACTATAAAATAGATAGAAATTACCAGTGCCAAATGACTGTTTTTCCAATGTGTTAAATGTCTCCACAGTTGTTTCCTCTGTGGGAACATAATTTGGAGGATTTTTACGTTGCTTTGAAATTCTAGGCCTTCCTGATTTGAAATTAAAAAATGTAAAGTTCTCACTCCTCTTTAGTTCAATCTAGACAGGTTCAAGGCTCTGCTGAGCAATTCACCATTTAACCTCAGCATTCAGACGGCTAGGGCTTTGGTGTAAAGGCTATTCCAAATGTAAATGTCATTTCATCTCCCTGAAATCACACTTGCAAGCCATGAGTTCTGTCAAATACATAGTGCTGTGTCTCTCCCATGAGTCAGTGTTAATAGAGCACGATATATAAAAAAAAGTGTAATTCTTTGTCTGTCACACACTTAGGACAGAAAGCAACACTGCATGAAGAGAGGCCTAAATAGAGTACAGTTTACCTGCAGTGTCCTGAATCTGCTGTATTTACCAGCTGTCAAATAAATGATAACAAAATATATAGCTATTGGCTCTTTCTCCCAGTCAGTAGGTTTGCCTTTTGTCGGCAGCACAAGACTGTAGTTGAGAAACAAATCATGACATTGATGCAAAGAGGTGTTACCAGCCCTGTTGTTTGAACCTTTTTCTGCCTTGGAGCCATGTACAGTTCATCCCAGCAGCAGACTGCGCGTCACAGATTTTGCAGGTAACATCTGCAAAATTGCTAAAAACCCAAATGAAACTAGACATGCTGCAGACTCCCCCCTCTCTCTTTGAAAGGCATTCACAGCCCAGTTGGCTATTTTGCACCAGCACAGTCATCCTGGTGCCACATGACCTGCAACATCCGTTCCTTCACCAATTAGACCATTTCTTAAGGATAAATTAAAAACAATTCTAATTCAACACTATAATGGAGCTATCAATCTGTGTTACTGAGGCAGAACAAGGATGCAATTAGTTATTGATACCAAAAGATCTGTTTAAACTAGTTTGGTTTGCTGTCAGCCACCACAGGCTTTAGGTGAGCTTATACAGAACTTGAAAATAACCACCACTGTAGCTTTCTTTTAGGCTAAAGATACACATGGGAGTGGATGTTTGTAAACTACCCAGTCAGTTGTTCCATGTTTCTCACTATTTAGATGATAATAATAATTAAGATAATTTCTCACTGTTCTAGATAAGAATTTTGCACATTGCTTATTGATATTATTTCTTCTGACTGGCAATGCATTGCCTTCACTGTTCAGATGATCTATTTAACATATATTCACCACTTCACTGTATAAGCAGCCTTTTCTTTAATTATTTTAAAAGCTAGAGAAGAACTCTTTACAGTTTACTATTTACCAATCATTGCTACCCCTGTTACTAGAGAAGATGCTCTTTTAAACCCAGACAAAATCCTGCACAACCAGATTTAAAAGGAAAGTGTGGGGGAAACGTGATGACAGTATATGAAATATAAGAGGAGGTGGGAAGATTTATCTAAATGGGAAATTAATACAAATGCCTCTTCCTTGTAACACTGAAGTCTAGTGTGTTTTGGGGGGTTGAACTGTGGTGAATGAACACTTTGCAAGGTTATTGCAAGCTTACAATGATCAAAATCAGAGGTCTTACTAAAAAAGAGCTATGGAGATAGTTTGAAATGAGCTAGCTTTAGTAAATCAGTGGTGCATTTTACTCCATTTTCATTTAATGGTCTTAATTAGTTTTCCTTCAGTATTTGCTCTACAGCTTTCCATGATCTGTGATGGCGAGACTAGTCCCTATAGTTACCCGCGTTATGCTGTTTGGACTCGGTCTTAAAAAGAGCTACGCCTACTCCTCAGATATCATACCAGTTTGAAATTATATACTTTTATAATGCTGGCCTTCTGCATGCGTCTACAGCACTCACAAGGGCTGGACTGTTCAAAAAGAAAAGAAGGAGATTCTTCCAAGATTAGACTGGAAATAGTTTTTAATCTCTGCTGTGATTTGCGCCCTCTCATCCACTTCTGCTTGCCAGGGAGCAGAAGTGAGTTCTGATGGAAAACATAGATATTGCAGTAGTATAGCAACTTCATCTGAGTTGATCTAACTTGTGAACAGTATTTTCACACCAAATTAATTTTATCAGAGAATTAAACAAAAGGGGAGTGTAAGATGGTAGTACTTTGTTCCTCACTAGATAACAAAGCTAGTCAAAAAAGTTCTTTTTAAAAAAACTTAAAATAATTTTGTTGGGGTTTTTTTTGCCTATTGTCATGTGGATTTTATGCAATTTGCCAGGTTGTCCATAAGGAGTCTAATAAAAATTTGGACATTTAGAAACTACAAATATAAAATTCTTTTGGAATAGATGGGGGAAATGGTTTGTAAAATGTAGACAGATGGGATTATCTTGTTCCAATGTACAGTACAGCTCTACTGAGATGAACACTGTTTGCTCCTAAGTCGTGTTCTTAACAGACAGCAAAACCAGCATCAGACCACTCTTGCACGGAGTTGTTCCGTCTGCTACCAGACAAAAATTCACTTCTCTTTGTACAACATGGAGGGCTATTAAAAAACATCCCTTCATTAACCTGGATTTATTCAGTTAAATCAAGCCCAAACTATTTTCCTCATATTTCTCTGCCAATCTGAAGGAGAATTGCAACTGATGTGAGACAGCATTTCATTTTCAACCCCAATTTAGGCACAGAGTCTTAGCTATAATCCACATATAGGAAGCCAGTGATGACAGATGCATCATACTAAATTTGTGGCATGGTCAAAACCACCAGCCTGTTCACTGGTGTCCATCTATAAAGCCATCAGATGGTGAACACTCTGGCCACACACAGCATCGGCCTGATTAAAGAAAAATCCATCTAAAAAGCAAAAGGCTCTTGTTACCTTTTTTAAAAATCCGTTCCACTGCTCAATATCTTAACTCACAAGTGTTCCAGTCTAAGAGAACAACAGCAATTGCTAACACAGTAAAACAAGAGCATGTCTCCAATGCAAGGCCAACAAAGACCCCACTTTACTGTATTTTTCATTTTGCTTTGCATTTCTCTTCCATCAGTGAGGTTTAACTCAACCTGTGTAGAAAAAAATGACACAAAAAAGGTCTATATATGGCTGAGATCAAGACAAAGATTTATGGCCTTATCATTGCTTTTTATAATTTAATTCTCTGAAGTTCATTCTCACTTCTTTTAGGTCTCCATATGCAAGAGTAAAAGCAAAATTTCCTGCTGGTAATTTTACTCTGTCACAGTTTAATCCTTAGGCTGTGATGAGAAGTACTAAAGAATAACCGACCAGCTAATATGTCTGAGGTATCATTTGTTTTATTCATATTAATAAGTTTATGCAATAAAAACTCTGGGTTTTCCTGCTTATTAGAGGATAGTTGGTGGAGTGAAATAATCTCTCATATTAGCTGTGAAAGCAGAATCTAAGATCCTTTCTCTCAGTGAAGAACCTTTTCCTTCTGTCCAATCTGAACTTCCCCTGATGCAGCTTCATTCCATTTCCTCATGTCCTGTCACTGGTCACCAGAGAAAGGACATCAGCACCTCCCCCTCTGCTGTCCCCACTGAGGAAGTTTTAGACTGCGATGAGGGAGTCCCCCAGCCTTCTCGTCTCCAAACTGAACAGGCCAAGTGACCTCTTCATAAGTCTTGCTATCAAGACCTTTCAGCATCTTTGTTGCCCTCCTCTGGACACACTCTAATAGTTTGATGTCCTTATATTCAGGTGCCCAAAACTGCACACAGTACTTGAGGTGGGGCTTCACCAGTGCAGTGTGTAGTGGGACAATCACCTCCCTCAACTGGCTAGTGATGCTGTGGTTGATGCACCCCAGGACATGGTCGGTCCTTTTGGCTGCCAGAGCACACTGTTGACTCATATTCAACTTGCCTTCAACCCAAACACCCGGAACTCTTTCCACGGGGCTGCTCTCCAGCCTCTTCTCCCCCCAGTCTGTACGTATAACCAGGACTACCCTGACCCAGGTGGAGAATCCAGCACTTACTCTTGTTAAATTTCACATGGTTGGTGATTGCCCAGCTCTCTAGTCTATCGAGATCTTGCTGTAAGGCCTGTCTACTCAAGAGGGAGTCCACAGCTCCTCCCAGTTTAGTACCACTGGCAAACTTAACGGACATTCGACTCCTGTGTCTAGACCATTTATACAAATATTAAAGAGCACTGGCCCTAAAATGAAGCCCTGGGGAACCCTACTGGTGACTGGCCACCTGCCTGATGTAACCCCATTTACTCTTTCAGCCCGACTCCTCAGTCCATCATTCACCCACCATATTATGGACTTGTCTAGCTGTACACTGGACATTTAGTCCAGAAGGATACTGTGAAAGACAGTATCAAAAGCTTTGCTAAAATCAAAACAACCCACATCTACTGGCTACCCTTCAAGACCGGGTGACCTCATCGTAAAAGGAAATCAGGTTAGTTAGACAGGACTTTCCCCTCATGAACCTGTGTTGGCTGTGACCAGTGACAGCATTGCCTCTCAAATGTTTTTCAGTAACTCCCAGAATAACCTTCTCCGTAATTTTACCAGGCACTGAAATGAGACTGACAGGCTTGTAATTACCAGGGTCTGTCTTCTTACCCTTCTTGAAAACTGAGGCAACGTAAGTAAATCACAAGACAGTAGTAAAGAACTAATGTGTTGTTTCTTTGACAAGTAGGAGTCAGAGCCCCACTACTGTACCTACACAAAAGCAAGATGGAACATAGCTTCCAGCACTGCCTTCCAGTTCATCCATCTGGGTCAAACACTTTTCCACTTGCAAAACCTATGGGGAGTTTTCACCACCTCTGGGGCAAAATTTGCGTTGTCCAAATAGAAAGAAAATAAATTATTTGATTCAGTGTCTTCATAGTGCCTAGACAGGCAGGATGAATCACAAACACTGTCCAAGATAAATGTGAAAAGTTTACTCAGCTGCTATTCGTTGGGTCAGATTATATTTTATACCCTTCACCTATCAGACAAATTGCATTTCACTAGCAAAAATCTTCATGCATCCCCAAAGCATTATGAGTTCATAAGCAAATTATCACCCAAATATTTCTCCCAGGTCTTGTACCATTGCCTGCCCTTCATCATGAGTTTCACCAAAACCTACAAAAAGTGAAAATTCAGAAGGTAAATGTCTTTGAACAGATATGGAAGCTGGAATTCACATGTCTTAGTGATTTGGTGAATGTGTCTATATAGCAAAAGCAGCAACAGAAATAATGATTAAATTAGAAATAGAACTTCCCTCCACCAAAAAAAAAAAAAGTTCTGATTCAATAGCTAATTTAGCACAAAAAATTATTAGAACAGATCAGTTATTAGACCAGAAATGGTGTCTACACTGAGGTTTCTAACTTCACACACAAGCACCTTAGAAAAGGGCTCATTTTCTATATAGTAAATATCCCTTTGTGTCAATGGGTGCTATGGTGGCCTTTGAAGGAAAAAAATTACCGTGACTAATTTATGTACTGGGCCAAAGTACATAGCTCCTGTGGTTAGAAACATAGAGGATATACAGCCCTAGAAAAACAGTCCTGGCCCTTGATGGAACAAGGGATGTTTCACATTTGAGTTCTGCTCCTTTACTAACTTATAGAACTGTAGGTTGCAGCAGATGGAACAAAACATCAGTCCCACTGGGGACAAGAAAAGAAAGACAGAAAATCACAGATTTGAGGCACTACTCTACTGGACCTATTGCTGTATGTCCCAGGTCCTCTGTAGATGACAACAGTTTTCCCTGGAGGAATGAATAAAGGTTTATTTCTATTGCTTAGTGACATTTTTTTTCAGTGGGTATTTCTCTTTTTTTTAGCGCTGGACTATCTTCATTAGCTGCAATGTTACTGCAGATAATTTCAAAAGATGATCTATGAAATGAACTGATGACATTGGAAATTATGTGACGACCCACATAAGCAATAGAAAATGGCACCATACAGGCCTGGCAATGAGTTTTATATGAATCGGGGCCTGTAGCAGTACCATAAGGTGTGCTCTTGCAACTACTATTTATTGCAAATCAATACCATGATTGGAACATTACAGAACATAGATGAAGTGATAACACTTGCTACAAGGAGGTTAGAGTTGAAAAGACAAGTGACCCACAGTCTACTGGGTAACCAGAAGATAAACATTCTTTTCCCTGAGATACTGTCACATTAGAAATTAGCTAGCCAGCTAGAACTTAATTATTCGGCTGATAACTATAAGGGGACTGTACAGAACAGTGTTTTAAGTAGGAGGTCAAATTCTGTACTAGAGGCCCATTTTTGCATAATTCCTTAACAATTAATAGAATAAAAAAATTAATAATTAAATCAATAAATAACATAAAAATAAAAACATAAAAATACATAACAAAACAAGTTATAGACAGGAATAGCAGGGTTGTAGATAGTTAAGTCTTCCAGTTGGAAATACAACATTATTTTAAGCCATAGTTCTAAGTAGTGAGTTGGCCTGTTTGGCTTTGTATCAATTGAATAACATCATCTCCTCTTGTTTGCTAAAGGACTGGAGTTTTGCTTTGGTAATTTTCTATATACTTTCCATTGACTTTGTAATGACTTACAATGGAAAGATAAATTTTGGTCCATAAACTCTAGTGAGAATAGGGTAAAGTGGTGATTTGGACAGTTCAGAGATCTTTTGTGTTAAGGATCATCTACAAAGAACTGCAAGTGTAGCCTCTATTCTCTTGTCTCCCCTGGAAAGAACACCCAAAGATCCCAGAGCGAAGCTTGGCTGTAAAGCTGATAATATATGTTGAGTTATGATTCCCTTATGATACTTCCTCTGTCATGCCTTCCCATAGAATATATGGGAAATTACGTGAAAGATCCATGGCAATTTGGCATTTGATGTTCATTTGTGGTTTGGAAGTCTATTCTGAGAAGGTAATTTGCTGTCATAAAAAATTCTATGCTTGAAATATGTACAACCTACTCCCACCTAGTTTAGACCTTTTCTAAGCCACAGTGAAGTGAGTGGATGCTTATACCATATTGAAAAAACTTTGGATAAGGTCCTCCTGTTCCTGCAAAATTCAGAATATGAACAGACTGAAAGGATTCTGATTTCATTTCTCCTTCATTACTGAAGTCCTTGTGATAACACATCCTTCTCTCCCTTGATGAAACAACCAGGAAGACATGCAATATGTACTTGAGTTCTCTGCAAATAAGGATTAGGCCTGTTAGTGCTTAGATTGGAAATTACCTGAAAGATCATGTTTCTGAGTACTCTGCTGCTTCATTAACATTTTGGCTTACAGTCAGGAGTGTTTCAAGAGCATCAGCCTGCTTCTATTACATAGTACCTTTACCATATATTCTGATATATGACTAGAAAGTGGATTCTTGTAAAATCTATAATTTCATTAAGAGAAAATTCTTAAACATTTTTTCACTCTCACAATTGTGAAAGAGGATGTTATAACATTGTTGCTATTTATTATGACTGAAGAGTGCCTATGGGGCCTCACCTCAGATCTAGACCCCATTGTTTTATGCAGCATAAAAATACTTAGTATTATTTTGCACTCCTTGTCTTAACTTGATATTTAGTACTGCCTTCACCGTTTAATATCATCCATATACCACACCTGAAATGGCTGTGTTCTAATACTTGTCAAAGTAATTTCTGGATGAATGGTTTGAAAATGCTTTGGCAATCCATGTGAAGGCATTCTATGTATCTGACACCATTATAATCTGTTTATTTTGGAGATCTTTTCAGATAGTTTATAAAATAAAGATGTAAAGTGGGTAGAATCACAACACTGGGTTTTGGTCTGGCATACCTACCCATTCACAATAAGGAAGCAAGTTCATTTTTTGCTAGTATATAGCTTTTAAAAAAAACCCAAAGACAAGTCACACTGAAGCACACATGGCTTCTTCCAAGACAGAGAAATAAATCTCTGCTTCTTTCAGTCTGATTGCTTCTGATGTCTCTGCAGTAAATACGCATCAGATCAGCCAGTTGCAGAGGATAGGGCACTAAATTTCCTTTAATTTTTGTTTTAAAAATAAATCTGTTTCTGTGGAAAAACTACTTGCCCTAGAATGCATGGAAAGTAAAAGGCGGAATTTCTTTTTGAAAAATGCTTCTCTTTCTTTGCCATCACATTTCTGATATTCAAAATATATCCCTGCAGAGAACAGAAGAGACTGCAAAGTACTTTGGAGCAGACTCTGCTCCATGGGGGTTTTTTTGGTGCAGACTGTGGTAGAAACTGTCTGGGGCAGATAAATGTAAGTGGGAGCCATGGCACAGAACTGAGTTAACAAATATTTAAGCTGAACAAAGAAAAATAAATTTCTTAATTGTGTGGGATGGAACGCATAAGGGTTCTGACAAAATGACTTTGGTCAAAGCTTTATTGCCTGAATTATGTAAACAGTTTAAATTAACACTTGATAACACTGGAAATAAACTGCGTATCTCCTCAAATTTCTGAGAGACCTAATTCTTACCTCAGCTAGATTCCCACTGAGGTGAGAGGAAGCTTTGTTGTTACATGTATGTTGCCAAAAGAAAGGCCCTGTTATCCCCTTATTTATTTAAACTCTTAACTCAGAAGAACAGAAGAAATGTATTAAGTATAAAAACTCTTTTCTAGTGCAAACACTTCTGTATTATCCAGAAATGAGAGGAAGAGCTAATTATTTTTAATGTGAAATTTTGAAGCCGAGCACTCTACCTCATTTCTTTTAAACTATATTAACATCTAAATCCGACACAAAACAAGAAAAAAATCTAAACAATAATGTGATGTAGTAAAATTGATGTTGATCATTAGGGCTAAAAGTGCTCTATGAGAAACAGTAACAATCTTTTAGGATCCCTTAGGAAAAAACATTGTAATAAAACTAGAATAAATTACCACAATCTACTCACCTTTTAAATAACTACAATTATTTAATAGAATTTATATTGTCACAAGAGCTCTCGCTTTTAAGCTGCTGGTGCAGGCAGTAACAGAGCATGCTGGAGTGCTGTGTCAACAATCTACCTTTCTGATTAAATGACACATTTTTTCACACTTGCACTTTGTCTTGAGCCTTCTACCTCTTTCTGTCTATCCCAAAGTACCCCCAAGGGGCCTGAGAAGGGTGAGGAAGTTCATGGGGATCATCTGCCCTAGAAGTGGCCTTCGATATCACTCGCACTAATAAATTCAGAGCATTAGGCAACGAATTGCCACTTCAATATGTAGCTTGTCCCTTTTACCTCCTTCTGTAGAAGGAAGCCTGGAATGTCTTATTTTGAGTGGTACATTACTTTTCTTTAACATATCTATTAGAGAAGATAAATACGTTAGAGAAGACAAATCAAAGAATTAAATCTTGCATTTGGGCTGGAAACAGCGAGATCTGTGATGGCCATTTGCTCTTAAGAGAGCTCAATAGCAGCTTTACACTGATTTCTAAGACAGTTCCATCTGCACACATGAACTTTCCCATCACTGAAAAGCGTTCAAGGTCCAAGCTGTCATTCCTGCTCAAACTTCAGATATGCCAGGCCCAGACAATTGAATGCTTTTAGGGGAAGCCGTGACCTTGAACTCAATTCAGTATTTTATAGTAAGCAATTTTACTGAGCAGAGGACAAATCTGATGTGCTTTCAGTAGCCTGTGTTGCTAGGGAGATGTGTTACAATACTCTGCAGTACTAGGAATGTAAGTGCACAAAGGCGTTGTGCTCTGGTCATTCTATTACTGTCAATCAATGAAGAGGTGAGGAAGGTATGAACAAGAAAACCCCATTTCTCACCCATTCTAATGTGACTTTGGAATCTGGTAGACATGAGGCCTTTTGCTCCACAGACCTGTGATCAGTTGCAAATTAAAAGTTGCTCCAAAATAACTTTTTCAAAATTAAGTATGAATTATTTTGTTCCCTCCAGTACTCACAACCGCCAGAGATGAGGGTTGGCTACTATGCAATGTTATGTCACAGTGAGAGAGATTCAGGCTGTCCCTGAACAAGCCTGAACAGAATGAGAGCTGGCAGTAAAGCACTCGAGCTAGTTAATGCCACTTCACCCATCTTCACTCTGACCACTGAAGCCTAAAGAAAAAGCTGTGGAGGGTGTCAATGTGACATATGAAATACTGATATTACAGGGCATTTTGCCTTACATAGTTCTGACAGCATTGCTGAAGTTATGAAATTCTGAAAGAGTAATCTGTATCATTTATAGCAAAGAAGATCTTTGTTATTTTTACTGACATGTTGTAGGATAAATTGAATATTCGGTAGAACTGTTGTTTACCTTCAGTTAGAGTCTCTGCTGACAGAACCAAATACTTATCTGTGGCTGAAAAAATGATGCATTTCTTCTATTTTGTTATCTGCCTATACTGTTTGTATATAAGCACACTTAGAGATGTGCACAAGTATGCGTACAGCTGGAGGTACATCAGTGAAAGATGAGAGGGCTGAATACTTGTGCCATATTGCACGTTAGTATCAGGTACCTTCTGCCTCACTTTTGAAGCCTCACAGCAGGATATCCTAGTCTTGTGAGATCCTGTAAAGAAATATGTCCACAATATGTAACCAGCTGTGGGGCATCATCTGGTCTATAGGCCAAAGGCTCATTAATTAGTACTGGAACTATACCCACCCTTGTGCTGTATATCTACACTTTGGCTCATTACAGTCACAGGCCAAGAACAGGAACATCTCAAACATTTCCAAATTTTGAAGGGTCTTGCTGTTATCAGGAGTATAATTGAGCCAAATTACATAAGAACCGATTAAAAAAAGGAAGCTAGTTTTCTTTCAAAATGCCATCTTATTAAATTCAAACAGTTCTTAGAAACAAATAGCTTTTGTCATATTTTTGAATGAGAAAGTAGAAAATTTCTTCAGATTTCGTTCTGGTTTTACACTACTGAATTAGTTTTTTAAAATTTGTCAGTAGTATGCAGAGATTAGTTTTAACGTCATAGTTTAGATATTATTCCTTTACCGTGTTAAATTATATTAAAATACTTCTCTTAATTTTATAATATATAAAATGCATTATGTTAAATTACGTATTGTACTTATTTTCTCTTAAAATGTTTCAGCAAAGTAATGAAATGATATGATTAAACAATTTCAACTTTACTGCGAATGTTTTTGAAATGTTGGCTTTTAGTCTTGACAATGAATTAGAAAAAAATGAAACTGTTGGAATTTCCTGAGAAATGGAAGTTATGTCTTCCAACCTGCTGTATAAATGACAGACTTACATATGAATGGTCTACTGGTAACAAATGAGAAGGAACCGAGTCAATTAGTATAAAGCTGCTTCAGTAAAGACCTTAAAAAAAAAAGTTGAAATCCACACCAAATTTAAAGGGGGATTCTGCAGGAAAAATTTCAGTGTGGGTAATATTTATAAGAATTATAGAACACGGTGGGTTAGAAGGGACCTTTAAAGGTCATCTAGTCCTACCCCCCTGCAGTGAGCAGGGACATCTTCAACTAGATCAGGTTGTAAATAATTTCTTCCTTACTTGTAAATAATTTCTTCCTTATACCCAGTCTAAATCTATCCTCTTTTAGTTTCAAACCATTACCCCTTGTCCTACGGCAACAGGCTGTCACGGAGGTACACCAAAACTAAGCCGGATGAAGGACAAGCTCAAACAACTTTATTTCACGAAGCAGCCAAAACCGCAACAAAAACCAAGGAGAAACAGGGGTAAACTGAAATCCGTCAACCCTCCGATAACATTTAACACAGAACAGGCTCGAGTTGTCCGTTGGGGTATCATTACTGCGCATTTACACACATGAATGATGGTACAAATGCGCACACAGACCTACACACACACTCTCACACAAAGGAACCCTCTCCCGGCCACCCAGAAGGTAGAGTCGCCCGCCCGGGGGGCCGAGGGCTCACCCAAGGATGTATCCAGAAAGAATCACTCACCCCAAAGCAGGCGAGGCCGCTCAATGCCGGGAAGTTCCCTCAGGCGCGGCGCCCGCCCGTCGATACCGGAACTGGCCATGATCCAGAAGCTTCTCTGAGCCCCGGCGCCGCGCTGGCGCTGCGGACCCACTCTGTGGGCCGAGGGGTGCCGCGTCTCCCCCCTCCCCTGCCGAGGGGCACGGCAGAGCACAAAGGGCGCGAAAATGAGGCGCCAAAAGCCCTGCCCAAAGCCCCCATCTCCTGGGGGAGGGGAGCGTACCTGCCACACAGGCCCTGCTAAAAAGTCTGTCCCTGTATTTCTTACAAGCCCCCTTCAAGTACTGAAAGGCCACAATAAGGTCTCCCTGCAGCCTTCTCTTCTGAGGGCCCAACAACCCCAACTCTGTCAGCCTGTCCTCACAGGAGAGGTGCTCCAGCCCTCAGATCAATTTTGTGGCCCTCCTCTGGACCCCCTCTAACAGGTCCACGTTCCTCTTGTACCGAGGGCTCCAGAGCTGGACGCAGCACTGCAGGTGGGGTCTCACCAGAGCGGAGTAGAGGGGCAGAATCACCTCCCTCACCTACTGGCCACGCTGCTTTTGATGCAGCCCAGGATATTGTAACCAGGGTGATGAAGTTAACCAAACATGGATGCTGCTATACCATTCAACTGAACATTAAGTCTGGGAACAATCAATGTATTCATTAATCTGTAGTTTAGTCATTAGTTAATCCTTAATGTAAGAGATAATGCGTTTCTGTCAGAACCCCTCTCCTTTCTGACTCAAAGCCTAATTTTAGATCCCAAAAACCCTCACTCTTAGTGCTTAGGGTCCAAACCTCGGTTTTAAGGATTAAATTAAAGCCTCACGTTCAGGTAATAATGATTCAGGGTATAAATGGTTGGGAGTTACTAATACAATCTAGTGTAGCTTAGCTAAGGCTGGGACCCAGAGCCGAAATTTAGCCAGGATAAGGAGGTAGCCAAAACAAGAACAGCCTGCACGATGACTAAACCTTGTTGCTTTAGGGAGTCAAAGAGGCCTCAAGATTCAAAGTACCTAAACAAAGTCATGATGACATTTGGCCTTAAGAAAAGCAGATATACAGAGCCATAAAGATAAGGAACTGCAGAGCAGACACTAAACCAGAACAGACCACCCCTCAAGGGCAGTACATATGTAATCTCAGAACTGAGTTTGCACGAACACAAGGTTTAACTAGCGGACACAAGGAGGAAGAGTACATCCTTCATCCAGAGACCCCTGATGACCACCCTGAGACACCAATAGGCATGTGCAAATAATGTCTGAATATGTATCTCTTTTATCAGAAAGCTAATGAATATGTGTATGAAGCATGTACTTAACTGGCACAAAGGGATCTGAAGGTATGCACGTTAGGAGGAGCGAACCCCTGTGCATCCCGATGCTGCAAATAAAGAATGCCTGCCTTTTAACACTACATTGGTGTTACGAGGTTCATTCCTGATTTCGGTGAAAATATGGTTGGCCTTCTGGGCTGCGAGTGCGCATTGCTGGCTCATGTCCAGCTTTTCATCCACCAGTACCCCCAAGTCCTTTGCAGGGCTGCTCTCAATCCCTTCATCCCCCAGCCTGTATTGATATCAGGGGTTGCCCTGACCCAGGTGCAGGACCTTGCACTTGGCCTTGTTGAACCTCAGGAGGTTCTCACAGGCCCACCTCTCCAGCTTGTCCAGGTCCCTCTGGATGGCATCCTGTCCCTCAGGTGTGTCAACTGCACCGCTCAGCTTGGTGTCATCTGCAGACTTGCTGAGGGTGCACTTAATCCCACTGTCTACGTCATTGCTGAACATATTTTGCTCTACATATATTTGTATCAGGTTTGGTACCGTTTTCTCCTTCAACTAACTGAATCAGAACAGGCTGCATCCCACATCCAAGTCTGTAATAATCCATCCTTGAAAAGAACAGGGAATTTTCTTCACCATTGGTTTCATCTCATTTAACTGAGCAGGGGGTCACAGACAGTAAGCACCTCTCAGATTCTATGATGCCGACCCAGCAATGGAGTTTGGAGATAGGTCCAGAGATATATATCACTGGTAACACTCCATGCAGATTCTTAATGTTTCAAGCTGTGGTCAAAATGGCACTGCTGAATGGTATTATCGAGGTTGGATCCATGCCCAACAGATATTTTAAGCATATTAGTAAAATCTTGAGTTGCTTCAGATGTCATTTCTGCAGCACATACATAGAATTTAATGCTTACACATTTTGGATATTATTGCTTTGATGAACTGATTATTTAAATGGCAAGTAATAATCAACCCTGGATCTGAAAGAGGCACGCTAAATGTGCACGTATTTCTTAGACAAAGCAGTTTAGCCCCTGTAGCATAATAAATGTATCAGTGAACTCCATTGGAAAATGTGGGGATCAGGCCCACATGGGCACCCAATATAACAAGCTTCTCCTTGTGGACTTTATTCCACCTTCCCTGAGAGGATGCTGTACATGATCATCATGCCTGAAAACCTGCCCTCATTCACAGTACCATAATGCTATGTTTCTGAACTAACTGTTCACGGTGATATATATGATGCATTCAGAGCCTCCTATGTTTTATGAAAAGCAGAGACTAAAAAGAATTAAAAAAAAAAAAGGTCAATGTATCCATAATTTTCTAAATTCCCAACTATATTTGCTGTTTTCTAGAGTAAGCAGACATTTGAAGAAGGTGCAATGAAATCGTTTACCCATTTTAACAGCATCGTCACTGACTGGATGCTGGACGCATACAACAAATCTCAAATCAAGGGATTTGACTTAGATGAAAGTGTAGTTTGGCATAAATGAGATTACATTAATATCAGATTTCACAGTTCCATAAAAATCCTGTTTCTGGGGAATTGGCTTGCTCGTGGAAGCTCTCAGGTCTATTTTTGAGTAAAAGCTGCACCTCATTTTGCTTACTTCTCTTCTCCTTGTCTCAAAGATGACAAAAAAGAAAATCAGTACCTTGAAGCTACAATGACCTTCACACCAAAAAATTACTTATAACAGAATTTAAATTGTTGATGACTTTCATAATTTTCTTTTTTATTTTATATCATTTTGCAATTACTTTATTATAAAACATTAATCCTTTCTTCACTTTTAGATGGTTCATTATGCATCTTATTGCACAGGAGTAAGACTTCAGTGGCTCTTAAATACTACATTATTTCTGTGCCATTTCAATACTGAAGTTGGGTTCACTGAATTCGTAATTGGGAATCTCCCATATGTTTTCAACATTAGTCTCAGCTGAGGACAGAATATCATATTCTGGAAGACTACTGAGCCTATTATTTTTCATTTGATTTCTCTACCACTATGAAATATTTAACTTAGGTCAACCGTCTTATCAGCAAAATTGCCTCCTTGCTACCCTTTTTTTCTATCCCTAGCCCTGCTAAGTGAAAGATGATTTCCATCTGGAAATTGTTCCATATCATTTGTTAGAAAAATTGGTAATAAGAACAAATACATTCATAGTCCCATTCCTGTTGGACAGGCAGTCATATCACAAACTCCCTACTACTGAAACAAAAGCTGACCTTTTTTGTGGTGTTGGCAGAAAGGTCACAGTCTCGTTTGTCTATAAGTCTAAACCATCTTTTCATCTTCAGCTGTACTCTTCATAGGTCAGTGCATTAAATATATTGATATATTTGTAGGATTTCTTCAGCATTCCTAAATGCGTGTGAGCTCAAGGAAAATTGCACCTGTGTCTTCCACATAACATACTGGTTTGGTCGTGATTGCAGCCAGAGAGAAGCACTAGTGTCTACAAGAGGAAGAGAGCAGTGAAAGTTCCATCTCCAAGTCCTAGGATGAAAAAAAGATACTACAGCTTGTTTCTCAAATTCCTGCAAAGGAGAAAGCCTGTGGCTGTTATATCACTGCTCCTGAGGACGACAGTGAGAAAAGAAGGATTTCACTGCATCAAGCAGAGGACAAGTCACCCTGAAACTGGTATTATCATCAGATGGGAATGGCTGTGCAAAAATTAAACCTGTAGTTCACACAGTTGAAGTTTATGCCCTGAGGCAAAAGATTAATATATGTGTATGTCACGTAACCACTATGATAATGCTATCCATTGAAATATCTAGGTCTCTTACTTCTAGCTAAACTTCATAGAGCTATAATAATACAGATAATATAAAACAGCGGTGATTAGAAAATTTTATTTATGTTCCAAAGTACCTGATGTGCTGTAAGTCAGTTCAGTCTGGCATCCCAAAGCAGTTTGTGAAGTGTGTACTAGTTTACTAAAATGATCTTTACAACATCACTTTATGATTTCAAGATGACAAATCCATCTCCAATTACTTGGAAAAATAGGGCAAAATTTATAATGTGTTCTGCTTTTTGTTAAAAAAAGTCCCACTGGCCAGCCATTGCTATGACTTCTTTATTATGGCCTCATCCACAATGCGACATCCAGTGTTCAGAGGACAGTGCAATGCCATCCACCTCTCAGTACTGATGCTTTATTTTACCACCTGGTTGTTCAAATTAAATTGCATTGATTCCTTCTTTGACTTCTGCATTAAAAAATTACCTTGAGTGGTTTTAGCATAGTGACCCAGGAAGGTTTAAATTTAAAATGAATGGCCAAGGGTTCAGCTTTAGCCCCTGTCATATTAGGAATTATACTGAAAAAGCTCTAACAGCCTTCCTGTGTGTTTGGAAAAATCTTTCTGATGATACTTTGTCAAAATCCTCACTTTATTTTTGCTAGTTTCACATTAAGTTGCTGTCTGCTGGAGACAAGTTTGATCACAGCAGGAGCCCCAAACCAAGGTTTATTTCAGAAATAACCAAGCAAACTTTCAGAGCTGTCACAATTATAGAAATAGGTGCCCTTCTGCCTCTGTCCCACATCTTCTGTGGGTGGATCTATGTCTACTTCTGGCAGGCAGGGAACAAGTTTCAGGCATTGCTGTTGGCAGGGGCTGGTAAGAAAACTTTGAACTACAACACAGTCTGCATCAGTCTGCATGGACTGTTGTGGTCAGAGCCACTTCAGTGTCACAGTCTGACTTGGCAACAATATCATGTGACTGACAGTCAAGTCAGCCAGTCTGCAGAGATTGTGTGTTGCCTGAGCGAGTTCAGAACGCCCTTCTGCAGTGCAGGCACCATGAGCAATGTTGTGGTCAGGGAGATCCCAGCCTGCTCCTTAGCCTGGGCACCCAGAAGGCACTGGGGATACAGCAGCTGTAAGCACTGAAAAGGGGATGCCTCTTAATGAATTCTCCCTTTAATGTGAAGAGTCACCACTTCACTTCTGTGGTATAACCTAACCACATTCTCCCTTCTCAGTCAAAACTTAACATTTAATAGAAATAATTTATGTAACAAATATTTATGTAAGCCTATTGAATAAACTAGGTAGTGACATCCAGTTATCCTTCAGTTGCTGCTTAGATTTGTGCAGCTCCTTTGAAATATTTGTATTGTTTCAAGAACCAGTAAACAAATCTTTCATATATATGAAGAATATGCTTATATGTTCATAAGTTTTGAGCCTGAGATGCCATTGCTTTTTGTGGCTCTGTCTCATTAAGGAATTCTAAGCAAAACAGCCACCTTTATATCCATTTCCTCCCTCCCCTCCAGAGACTGGATAACATGCCTATTTCTCCTGTTCATTATGGGTCTATCCAGAGAAAGAATCTCCAAAGACAATGAGGAAACATCATACAACAACACAGCTTTATGTTATCCTGGTTTTCCACTGCATAGGAAATTCCATATGGATAGAGAAAAGAATATATAGAGAAGGACTGTATAGCCACTGTCCTTTCTCTGAAAGCAGCCGGTGGGAAATAGCTAGGAATGTGAACAAGAACAAGGCAAAAATACAGTAATTCTGTCTTCCAGCCTGCAGTAGCCTGTGGTTTACTGACCTAGATCTTTGCATCTAGTCCGTATGTTGTTGTTTAGTGGCTTCCATCCTAAATTAATACTGAATTTTTTGTGTTGTCCCTCCAGAGTTTTCTACTTTCAGAAATCCTGAGATTTTAGTGATGAGTGTCTAAGAATACAAATGTCCAGTTCTACGGGTGATAAACCAGGTTTCATTGGTTCTGTTCTGTAGGTACCTAAAGGAATCTGACTTCTGTCTTTTTATTGCCATTTATATGCCCAGTCCATTGGTGAAAACTTCCTGAATTATATATGCCTCTAAATGGCTCCCAGTATCAGGTGCATAACATCTAGCAACCCCAGATTTGAACAAATTTCTGTATATAATATTATCTAGTTGCAGTCTCTTGGGGAAGTAAGAAAAATGAGCTAGAATGAGTACAAAGTTCTGTAGCTGACACAAACAAATCTGTGCCCACTTCGCTTCAGGGAGCAATGTTTTCATGTGAGACCAGTGTAGCTTTTCTGCTGTATTTTTGGCATTTGTAACATGCCAAGCCAGTATCTTCAGTGTTATTATTCATAAAAAGTGGGGTTTTTAGATTTTTAGTCCCTGATTGACCTTCAAGATCCTTTTTCCATTAGTTTACTCCAATAAGTAATGTATCATGATCAAAATAACATATCACTGGAACTTTGATTTGGGAAATGACCAGCCAATCTGTGCTAATAGCCTAAATTATTTCCTGGAGGTTTTTAACCTGACCTGTTGTTTTGCAAGTCACAGTGCAACTGGCATATTTTCACGTGGCTATTTTCAGTGAAGTATGAATTTCTCACCTCTGTTTCTTTTTCTTGTTTGTAATGATGGTATTGATGATGAACTCAAAATAATCAGGATTTGTCTGTGCAGCTCTCTGTGTTAACGCCAAGGGATACTTTTTCCTGGACTTTTATCTGGTTTGGGGTTGTTTGGTTTTTTTGTTCTTTAACCCAACAGCTCTCCCTCTCTCCGAAGACCTGCCAGGAGTGTCTAGGTGTTGGCTTTCTCCCAGATAAAATGTCACTAAATCTTTTTAATCTCAATACCATTAAATATGTTTTAGATTCCAAAGAAGTAGCTCATGGCCCAAAACAAATCCAAATAACAGTCTTCAGAAATTCCCTAAAGGAGTGTTAAATATTCTGAACATGTACACTGCAGGTACAAGGGCACAGGCTGATGCATCTATTTTAGATAGTTGTTTGGCATCAGCCATATGGCCCAAATTTTCTTCTTTGGTTGGTTATTGAAACATGTTTCTTTTCTACATCTTTATTCAATGCTTTCAAGTCTGTCTACAAGCAAATAATTCTGTTAGTTTCTTCCTCTGCATTAATCAAATGTGTCTTCTATGCTGGTTCCTCTATTTACGAGTCAAGAAACCTATTATTTTTGACCCTCACCTTTCAAGCAAAAGAAGCTCAGGACACAAACTGTAGATTATTTGTGCTCTTCCAGCTTTATTTTTTGTTCCATCAAGAGCTTCTTTATCCTCTGGAAGCCGACCTCTAACTTCTCAACTTCACACGACTGAAGTCTATGCCATGTGTTTATTGCTTAACAGCGATAAACTGGCCCCTGTATGACCTAAGTTTTACTTTTTATTTTTCCTACTGCTTGTTTTTTTTCAGCACCATCTTGTTTCTGGCTACATATTGAGTGTGTCTTTAGGTTGAAAACTTCTTACAGGCTTAATTTTTGTGAAATCAATACCCTGTGAATAAATAAATAAATAAATAAAATATAATAAATAAACAAAAAATAATTAAAGAGTAAATAAATACTGAAATAAATACTTCTTAAACAGTCCTCATGATCACAGCATCTTCTCTGGAACAACAGGAAAAACTTTCACATACTGAGTGAACTTGTTGAACTTGTGTCAGAAATCATACAGTGTGCTAACGGTTTTCCAAAAACCCATTGCTTGTTGATACAGGTTTGACTCTCTTGCCACTGTATTCCAGACAGATTCAGCTTAAAAATTTTAACAGGTCTGTTTTTCCATTCAGTATAATTCTCCTTACAATTTATTTGCTTCAGACATAATGCAGCATTTAATATAAAATGCCTGAAAGATACCAGCTTTAAGCGCTTTTGCACAGTAGTACTTGGGTTCCTACAGCCGTCCTCCGAACTTCTGTGTTTGGGGCTACAGACTTAAAGGTATTATTCCCAATATTATACCAACTATGTTGTGCTGTGAGAAGGAAGTAGACAGATGATGTTCCTCTAAAACGAAATAAAGGATAAGAGACTTTTATGGTGCAGAGTCCTCCTGCTCCTTGAAGGTCTCAAAGGTCTCAAAATTAAATTACAATTTAGAAGAAAAATATTAGAAGCTATTTCACATTGCTCAAATATTTAATACTCTTTTCCTTTCACCTCTTGGATTCTTCATCTTCTCCTATCGTTGCTAAGTGCCTTCCTGACCTCTAAATTTGACCTTTCTCTGAAGTCTGTGCTCCTGATCCTGTCCTACAATACCTGGATGATTAATTGGCTTGTCAAATAAGTCACTATGTGCACTCAGCTACCATTATTAATCATTTAATCACTTCAGCATGTTAATGCTATTCTATCACCTTCAGACAATTCTAGAACTGAAACAGGGAGGGGACTTGAGTTTCAATTCCAACCTGACCCTGCACATGCACACCAACAGCAACATAAAACATGGATTATTGATAATTTGGTATTTTTGTTGTATTGGAACCAGGCCACCAGTAGTACATGACATTAAGGCCTCTTAAAAAAGAAAAGCACTGTTGCATACTTCTCTGCCTGGAGCTGACCAACGACGTCATTACAAGAACCTACAGTGAGAAATGAGGGTCACAGTGGCATTATGGAGATGACCAATATCTATGGGCAATAGCCATTGTCATTCTGACAATATCACTACATCAGAGGGATGCCCCTGAAAGGGGCTTGCTTTACCTTTTGGAGATGGGCCTTCCTGTCTTCTATCTTTCAGCTCTGGGTGCAGCAGGATGCCTGCTCAAGGCTCCCTCCTGGTTTTTTTTGCTTTTTCTGAACTTTTTTCCTTACTACTTCCTTTCTACTTAAGCCCTGCTTTTACCTTGATGCCTTATTTCAGCTCTGCATCAACTCTTGACTCTTCTACTCTATTCACACTCTTAATCCACCCCCATTAAGGCTGATAAACAATTAGAATGTTTCAAAGATTTATTTACAGTGAACTAATTCTTCTATTTTACCTTAAAACTGAATAAAATCCTCAGAAAAAGATTGCCCTCCTACCCACAAAAAGTAATTAGGCTTTATTCTTATGTTAAATGCATTTGGAGATGAGGAAGTGAAATTTATGGGTTATACTATGTTCACAGTAAATCCACTGGCTTCAATGGCACCATCTGAGGGTTACATTTAGAGAGGGGGAGAGTTTTAAACTACAGACTTTGTTTTAATTCAAAATCAGAGGGAGGCACAGCAATTGCCTCCCTCTTTTTTGAGCCAAGTAACTCCTCTCAGTTACACAGTATAGCTCTGACGTAGAGGGTTTGTGATGACAAAATGGTTACTTCAGATTTAGATAGGCTTAACTGGCAGGAGGTTTTGGCTCTTTGTCTTCTTTTGTGTATCTAACAAATTACATTTTTACTAGGAAGTTGCCTACTGCATTTTTGGTGTGTTTGCTGGAGGAACAAGAGGCATATTGCATTGATTCATTTTTATAACCCTACCTAAGAATGTTACATATTTCTGTATTTATATTTAGGATGACTTTTTACAATTCTCAAGAGAGTGTGTGAAGTTTCAGAAGAGAGATGTCGAGAAAGTCATTCTGAAAGGCTGAGTCTTTTCCATTGAACAGCATTAACTTTGATATTGCAAAAGAAAAAGTAGTTCTATTGATTTTCAGTAACTTTTTCACCCTCTAGGAATAAAAAGTGTGTAAGAGTTCCCAAGGTAGCCAGATTCTTTTATTAATAGCAAACATTGAACTACAGAGTTGGTGCAAAAATATGTATTGCCTGTTTATTTTCCATAAAGTAGAGCTGGAGGGATGGATACATGTGCACAGTAGACTGGGGGCGGTTGGGGGACACTGGTTTGGATGCAAGAAATAGTACAACTAAAACAAAGAACATATTTTACGACTACTAGTGAATGGAGTGTCTGTACTTGACTCCACTCTTCAGTGAATGGAGTACCAGGAAGCACTCTTCTTGACCTGAACTGACAAATTGCAATTGAATTAATAGTATGATCATACCCACGTTACAAACCAGATGCTTTTGGATCCTTCAGTGCCTGGTTTGGGACTCTTACGGTAGGAACAGGACAAGTGAAGAAATTGATTATAACATCCCTTTTATTTAAAAGCTGAGACACACAACTTTTCTATTATTTAAGGCTGAGACAGACCATGTTGCATTTGCAGTTTAAGACTTGCATTTTTGTTTGTTTGTTTGTTTGTTTGTACCATAAACTTATGCCCAACCCAAAGCACCAGCAGCACAGCACTGCATTTGAAAGTCATAGGACCTGCTGAAGCAAGAACAGAACTGGCAGTGCTTGGAGTCAGCACCAGGCCTCTGAAGACCATCTCCAGGAATTCTTCTAACCATTTCTTGGGTCATGGTAGATGGTTTCTTCTGCCTACAGAGCACATAACATGAAGTTTAGGAATCCCTCAACTTCTGAAGTACAGAAAGATGAGATGGTTTCACTGTGCTCCCTCAGGCATGCTAGACCAACTGCAAATAACTTTCTGCCTATTAAGAAATAATAACAATAAATACATGAAGAGAAAGAAGTTAAATTAATAAAGAGAAAGAAATTAATTAAATAAATAATAAGCTCCAAGGGCAAAGGTCTATTCTGAAGACTGATAGTAAAATCCTATTGGCAATGTTGGGACCAGAATGTTGAGAGTTGTGCATTTTTCTCTTCTTGAGAAAGCCCTCAGAGTGATATTATTTAGGCTATAACATGAAACATGGAAAAGCTCAATTATACTTGAGTAACTTGGGAAAACTTCAGTTCAGCTTTTCTTTGTGTTACAGGTATGCATTATAGCAGAAGCTTTGATATATTTTTTTCTACATAGGACCTTTGCCTCATTTGATATCCAGAATGAGTGTAGAATGGTACAGATGCAGCATTATACAAGGAACCATGCTTCTGACATTTTCCTCCATGTAAATTCTTGGTTTATCAGCTGGAACAAAATGCTTCTCCTGTAGCTTTTCTGCATATCATATTAGATATATGAGGGAGAAATAGTTATGGGGATGTCTACTGGAGTGAGTGTCCACTACACTCCAAGGCTTTCAGCTGTGTGCTTTGATCTTAGGCTGTGGGGCAGGAAACGATATCCTGACTCCTCTAGACCTTTCTGTTCTCTCCTACAGTGCTAGTTATTTCTGAGGATTTCTTATACTAAGGGCACATATTATACGTGCTGTGCACTGCATTCATTCTTTGCTAACAGCTAAGAAAGTCCATATATAGCAAATTAGCTCAAAAATCATTGCCGAAGTATTTATTGACCTGATTTTTCCAGTTGTTAGCAAGGTAACTTTGACTTATTTTCATATAAGAAAGTTGCTACGGTAAATGTCAGCTGGGCCACTGCACAACAGAACTTGTAAAGCCATGACACAATAAAATTTTAAAAATATGAGCATGCTAGAAATACAACCATAGTAGGCTAAGAATAAAATAAGAAATTTAGAAGAGAATAGAAAAATGAAACAAAAACCTGTCCATTGGGGTTACTTGGGGCTGCTAAAATATAGTTCAAGAGTCTTTAAAGGTATGTCCTGAATAGAGGTCCCTTAGAACCCATGGAAAGGACTTTGGGAGGAAACCCCAACTTTTTAAAATGGATCCATGCTTTTTTTCTACTAACATTGAATTTTAGAAAGATTTTTCTAAGCTGCATTGATAAAAAAAATTCATTACAAGCAGTGATTGACTGGGGTTTAGATGAAGCAATTTTGCATTTTGAACATGTTAACCCAACAAGTTCAAAATGGTAAATCAGGCTACAGAAATCATTACTATTGAAAATGGGGCAAGAGGTTACCTCACTACATGACCTCATATTACTACTCCACCTCTTAAGGCAGAATCAGTGAGAATTTAAACATTCCTGGATAGAAACCTTAAAAATCTCCACTGGCGGAGAATTCGTAAACTCTCTAGACAACCTATCCTACTACTTAACTATCCTTACAGTAGAAGGTTTTCTTAATGTTTAACCTCAATCTCCCCTGCTGCAGTTTAATCCCATAAAACTGGTTTAAAAATCATGAGATTTTAAAAGTAATATCCCTTGGGATCTTTATATTATTTGCCTTCTAGTGTTTGATCCTCTCAGATTAACCTTTCCAAATGTCTCTTAGCAGTCATGAGAACTTGAAGCTTACTTTCTGAAAAGAAAACTGAAAGTTGAATTTCTTGTAAAATAACTCTGTAAACTGGGAGTTCAAGAAAGAAAACCACTCAAAATAGCAGGACTTGTCATAAAAATGCAAGAGCAAGAAACTGTCTGTGAGAAATCTATGATGGTTGGTGTACCAGATTCTGTTAGTCTACCTTAGATTTAGCTATGCATTCATATAAATGAATACAAATTTAAGGCCTGGTTCAGGGCTCCCTTAGACTGGTGAAAATAAGGAGAAGCATTGTTAAACTCAGTGAAGTGTGAACTGATGTAAAATAAGAATGGATCTCATCTTTAAGAATGCAAAGTTGGTTTTTGTGTAAAAGAATAATTTCTTTAGATGTTTTCTGTGAACTGTTTCCACTTAAAAAATGCAAGGCAAAAATAAGCATACTGTGCATATTTAAGTATTATTAAACCAGATCAGCTGGAACAAGGAAATTTGAGGCTAGATTAATTTTTGAAAGCATTTCAAATGTTAACTAATGTGTGTTTCTGAAACCTATTTATTAGAGAGCATTAGTAGAAAGAGGTAATCAAACTCTGCTACGTCTCTGGGAAGTTACACATCTCTTAAGTTTGTTCCCAGTGCAATTAATTACAACTTTAGGTAAGGGAGAAAAAATTTTTAAAAATCAAGTCTCAGTAGAACTTGAAATATGCAATTGTTAACCTGATTAAAAGTCTGTGTCTCCCAGTCAGGCATTCATTGTATTGTTAGGGAAGTAAATTATCAGTGTAGTGCATTTCTCTGGTTTTAGCAATCCCTCAGCTCCGCAGTGTTGTGTGCAATATTTTCTTATCTGACATAGGACTGAAGATGAAGGACTGTAAAATCCTTAGCTGCACTTAGATCTTCTTAGGCCAAAATTACTTTCTTGTGCATTTGCTCCTGGCTGGTAGGCTGCAACCGTTTCTTTCAGATGCTAGGACACTGCTGCTACCATCTGTGCCTGAGTTACTCGGGAATTGGATTACTGCAATACATTGTACATGGAAATAAAGCATAAATCAGATAAGAGGCAGAGCTGATGCAGGAGGCACTGAGCTAAAACATGGGTGCTGTTTTCCAAGAGCAATACAAATGGTTGGTTTTGACCTACAAAGACTCCTGTGGCTTCAGATCTGAAGATAAGAAGGATTTTGCAATAATGTCACAGTTGCAATCAGCAAGCATGCTAAAGCACCCTTGTTTTAAAGGATCTTCCATCAATGAGTCATCAGGGAGGCATCCTGACTATCAGCTACCAATCCATTGATCTTCAGGAGAAACTGCAGCCCATCTTTTCTGCCATGCACTAGGTGCCACTAGGGTACAGCAAACAGAGAAGGTAAAGGGAGGTAACAGACTAGGAAATATAAAAAGGTGATTGTTTTTCTAGTTCTGCTGCTGACCTACAGGCTGGAGAAGTAATTTTCCTTCCTTGGGCCTCTATTTCCCTTCTTATCATTTGCCTATGCAACTAAAGCCAATTACTTGACCATCTACAACAGTTATTTTTAGAGAAGCTACAACAAAAACAGTGCGAGGGGAACGTACACAGACACTCCTTAGAAAAGTTTATCCTTCACTGACTGAACCCTTGATGCTCTTTGCCCCAATACCTTTTCCTTGAAATATATGCTCCTCCAAATATAAAAGACATAGCAAGGGGCAACTGGGATACAGGCTGAGTTTATAAGATTTTATATCCATGTTGCACTACTCCAATGAACAGCTGATCTGATGCACTTTCCATGATACATCCTCCCAGCTTCTGACAGTCAATAATCCAAAGGTTCTGAGTGCCAGGATTCTGGATCCAGACTTTGTGGGTTTTTTGCCACTTGACTTACCCTCAACACAGTTCTGTGAACCCTTTTTTGGAAACGTTCCTGCTTTTGGTTTCCACTATGGCTTGAGAAAGAAAAACACAGTATAAGTTAGTACATGTTGTTAGAGACAGTACTGCCTTTTATTTGTTGTAAACTTCCTGCCTGATAATTTCATTGTGTTCCCTGTAGTGTTTTCTTTATATGAAAGATAAATGTAATCTTTTAACCTCTCCCTTACTTTCATGATTTAACAGACTTACATTATTTTTCCCCTTCACTCATCACTTTCTCTAGCTGAATAGTCTTGTCTAACATTTTTTATTGCACAAAAGCTGTACTTTTCTCTGTATCTTCTCAGATTCTAACAGAACTCAATTACTTACAATGGCTCTATACAATAGCACAGTCTCTTCCCTGTGGGAGCATTATACAAATGGAGTGAAGTCCTGATTTTGGATCAGGTCTATGTACATTACAGTAACAAAAACAATTATGATACGAGCTAACGTTCGTATGTATGTCAACTGATAAAACTGGTCAATTAAACTTTGATTTCATTCAGACTATTTTTGGAAGATATATTGAGTTTTGTTCACATTAGTGCACACATTTCTAATAGTGACAACATTGCTTTGAGCTCTAGCTCTTTGCTTTAAAACTAATGTTGATATAAATCTAAATAAATAAATTAAATAAGAAATACATTCTTTTCCTTTCTCAGACTTTCTCAGTGCTCTGTTGTGCATATTACTAAAATGTACCGACATCAAGGTTTAGTTATTCTATAGAAAGCTGTTTATTCTATGGAAGCCTATACTGTGAGCACCACACACATGGGTATTTTGGAAAGGAAAATAGTGACCTGAAATTCATGCCAAAGAGTCATTCAGGTGAAATATGACTTCACTGTAATTTTTTGCACACTTTTGAGCCCCTTGAATCTTGCCCAGTAGCAGACTTTCAGAACTGCAGGGTTAGAGGGAAAAGCGGGAGTTGTTTTTGTGCTTCATGCTTACCACAATTAAAGAAATCAATCTGAATGAAAAGCGTAACTGACCAAGATAAAACCTACCAGGTAACCCCACTGTATGAAGAGTATAAACACACTGTAACACATGCACACAAGTGCACGTGCACACAGACACACACACAGAGGCATGTGCATGGACATCTACACACATATACCACGGCACTACCTGGAGAAGGGGACAGGATTACAAAGTACGACAGTCTCATTTTGTGTTATAATAAACACTCATTTTTCGTGAAGACATACACCTAAGCTGAAGGTCCAACGCAGACAGTATGTAAAATGAACATCTGTGTTCCTTCCCAGATGCCTAGCATAGGAATATGCTGGAAAACAGATTTGATTGTTACTGCCCTGCTGTGTCTCTCTTCTCTACCCAGTAACTTATTTAAGAGTAAAGGCATAAAGGAATAAAGACAGTGCCTGATGTTCTCCCTGTGTGTTTATCTCTTCCTTAGTTGTGATTCAAAGGGTTACCAGCAAAACATAACCCAAACAAAAGCAGGTGCTCAAAGAGGAAGAGTCTGATTGATTTTCATGAAATGTTCTAAATATTTCTTTTCTCCTGGAGCATGCCTGTGGCCTATACCACATGATAAGCAATGAAAAAACTCAGCCATCACAGGTCAGGTAACTGTTTCATTGCTAGTATAAAACTGTAGTCCTGATATACTGAATTTATTCATAGACTGTGATGCATTAATTCCCTTTTTGCTGGTGATGTCCACTTTAAATCAGGCATTAATAGATTGCAGGACTGCCAATAAAAGACTTCCAGGCTGGAATGTCTCCCAAGCATTACATTCCCATTTTGTGTTAAGATAAACCCATCTGCTCTCATAAGCAACTCACTGGTCTGGGCCACTAGTTTCTCATTAGTACAGAAAATTCAAATAGTAGTGCTACTTCCTTCTGGACTTTGTTCACCTGGTTTCCAAAAAAGCAGTGTGAGGATGACCAGGACTTACACTTTTTCACTCATAATGATATGACAGAGACCAGCTTCTGTGACATTAAACAAACAGAGAAACATTAGTCTGGGAAGACCCCAACAGAGAAGTGAAACCCCTTCTCTGCTGGAACTATTAAAAATAGTGAGGCAAAACATGATGTAGGCCAACCTCCTTCTGTACGGGCACACTCCATTTGTTATGAAAAATAGCCCAATTATGCTCCATGCAGAAAAACGATCCAACCACGTAACTATAGATAATAAATCCAACATGTATAAATGGTCCCAGTACAATTAGTTGCTAGACTGAGGCAATTTAGCCCAAAAGAAAACTAATAGTTTTAGCAGTCACTGAGGAGATATCTAAGACATGCGTGTAGCATGACTATACTATATCGCAGTTCAAACCCCATTACTGAGAGGAGCAAAAGAAAAAGAATTGGATTTCTTGGTAAACATGTGACACAAGCAGAAAAGCTCCTATTTAGCATAGGTACACAGGAGAAAAACCCCTAGCCTATTTGCTTGACATATCCTTCAGAGCTCAGCATCGCAGCTGGGCAAAGTGGATAAAGTAAAGGCTTCCTGAAAGGGCCATTCTTTTAACTCTTAAGCTTCCAGTCCTCCTTCTCACTTTTCTCAGGTACCTGTGGCCCTTAACTAGCAGAAAGTGAGGCTGATAATCTGAGGTTATAAAGCAGTTCACATCCTAAAGTACAGTTGCATTCCTGTAAGTAGAAGCTACCCTTTCAGTTCTGGATCTCAGCAACCATCCAGCTCCCTACAGTCAGCTAGGAGCTGAAGTGTCAGCTGGCTTCTCTTCAAGGATAAACATTTCCTAAACTGAATAGCAAAATAAAGGATGCCAGAGTTTTTATGATGTGGAAGAAGAAAAGGCTACTATGGTTTATTTCCAGCTTTCTTACACAGTTTATCAGTCACTGATGTTAGGTGTTCTCTTACCATTTTGAAGATGTTTTCCTGCCTAAAGATTATTTTCTGAAAATGAAAATAATATGAATTTTGAATCTGAAAATGCTGCATAGTCATATACCTTATGAGTTAAGATTACCTTCACTTAACAGACAAGAAAGGAAAAGCCTGAAGAAATAATGGGTGCTGTACTTCACAGCGGAGTTGAATTAGACCCTGCTTTACATGGTTCCTAGTTCTGCCACAAACTGTGCTCAGCAGAGGTACATTGCAGACAGCATAACAAGCACTGCAGAGATTAGAGTCTTGTTAAAGGAACAGTGACATAATTCCCTAGAAAAAAAATATATCTGACATCTGGATTATAAAGAAAATGTGACCAAATGATAGATTCTGGAAAGCACAGAAGTAAGAAAACTCTCAAGGCCTCTCCTGTCTGACACGGCTCTTGCTACTGAGTGACAGGAGGTGACCTAATATATTGGTGGCTGTGGACCTTTTGCCATATATCTGAGAGAGCCAGAAATAGAATGAGGGAGAAAAGGCCATCTGCTGCATGCTGATGAGGTAGACAGAAGAGGCCTGATGCTTCTGTTTAAGTCTAGTGCTTCTGAAGGCACACATTTAATGGTTCAGATCTGCTATGACCCCCTGGAGAAACATTGGCATTTCTGGGCAAGCACTCATAACCATGCTTTTTATGTTCTGTCCCAGCGTAGCAGTTACAGTAGCACATCAAATGCTACCGAGATCCTGGATTATCAGTGTGTTTGAAAATGCATAAACTTTGCCATCTATGCCAGTAGCGCCAGTGGTGGACATGTACATGTGCAGAGAACTGGAATGTCATAGAACCAGGTGTGCTGAGGTCCTTGAGTTAGACATAATTTTGCCTGTTATTATTTAGTAGAGTAGTTCTAATTCCCTTCTGCTGTAAAGTAAAACAGGCTGCAATCCAGGCTATTGTATATACCTTTGAAATGTGCTATATATAATAGACAAGCTGCATTGCTGATGACCTCTCTCTGTAGTGCAGTCCCCTTTTCTTTCAACTTTATTTAAAAACATTAGAGATATTTTTTAGTAAACTGCATTGAAAATGGCTCATGAGTGTCCCATCATGATGTAGTTCCCATGGATGCAGTAGAAAATAATATATTCTAAATTAGTGTCTTAGCTCAAAATTTCACTCTATAAACTTTCTGTATTCCTCATTACTCCTTTTGGGAACTGCGTAGATCCTCCTGATAAACTAGGTGGATGTACTTTAAAACTATCATAACATATTGCAGCACTTTCACACAATGGTCACTGTGCTTCTCTGCCTATTTGAATTTTCAGTATCTTAAAGGGAATTGGAGCTTGGTTTCCTGGCCTTCAGGAGTGGAAAAGCTCATTAGGCAACGGAAAAACAGCAACAGTTAAGAAAGTGCACGCCATGTGACAGGTGTAGATCGCACTGGGAGAGTACCTGTCTGGTAAAAAAGGAATGTTCTCTATGCAGACCAGTACTTTTGCAGAAGCTCACATAAACACCTTTCTTTCAGCTTTGACATTTCACATTTAGGGATCCACTTCAAGGCTATGAACTACATGGTGAGATATATAGCACTTGGCACCTTAACATAAAAAGCTATCTTGACAGATACTTCCACCCCATACATGACAGCTCCTGTTTTGGTCAGTCCATTGAGACTGAACCAGTAGTCAGTCTTCATAGACATCTGAGCCTCTGCAGATTGAACTACAAACACAGGTTAGTAGCAGAAACTGGAACAGGCTTGAATCTCTGCAGACTGGGTTTGAGGCACTGATAGGCTACTTACGGATATACTGATGTGTTTTTCTTAGCATAAATGCTGCAACTCTTGGTATCTAACAGTGGCTCAGTCATGTTGTTTGTTGATGTTGGATGCTAGCCTCAGTGTGATCCTACTTATATGAAGCAATTCCAGAAAGACTCCATACACAGCATCTCTTTAATGCTCCTTTTTTGTCATTCGTTTTTTGCTATGCTGCTGCCTTGGCCCTTACCACATTAGTTGATCACAAATTCCACTGAATTTATGTGGAGCTACTCAATGAGAAAAACCAAACGCATCACAAAATGTGTTTAATTCTGTAAGATTAGCTGGATTTATTATGAGTTACATAGCCCAGTCATTTTCCTATTGCCTCCATTTACACAATCATCTCCTGAGCTACAGAGCTCACAATTTAATCCTAGAAGTCAATGGATAAAGTTTTGTTGTTTTGCTGTTCTACATACCGAAACATTTTGGTAATGAGAAATATTCTTAAGATTTCCAGAATTATCATTATTTCAAGCAGAATTTTTAAAGTATACCATTAAAGGAGACATATTGTTCTGCAGATAGTTATCCTCTGGGTGCAGATCTTTTCTTACTACTTGTTTTGGATGAACTTTGAAGTTCTTATCTTTGCAAAATAAGCTTTCCTGTTTCAGAGAACCTGTATCTTTACTGGAATAGAGCATTGTTCCACATGTGTTTCTTTTTTTAAAAAAAAACACCTTCTTTTCTGTTTGAATTTTAAAAAAAAGTCTACAGTTTTTCCATTGACTGACAGCTAGAATATTTAAGAGGAATAAGAAGCATAAATTGATACCTTACCAGGCTGAACATCTTTAAAAATGAAATTTGTTGTTTTTCTTAGTAATCATCTGTTGTGATTTTTGGGAGACTTCCAAATACCATACTCTGATGGTACTGTGTGCCTCTCTCTCAGTGGCACAGTTTGATTCATTTATCCTTATTCTAAAATCCTCTGATGTGAACTGTGATAACTGAAGTTGTTTGCGCTATATTAATCTAGGAGGCTATAGATCAAAACTTCCAGGATGTGAGATCAAACTGACTTGGAAGAAATGAATGCTACATGACCAGCTGCCAGAATTGCCATAGAGGCATTAGTAGTAGAGGCTATAAATATGCCCCATCTGATATTTTTTCTCATGAGGCAGAAACTATCATAGAGTTACCCATGTTGAGTCATGTCTAACCACTTCAGTGTTCTTTTTCTCATAGTATTTTATTTACAGACTGACTGACACACTGAAGTACAGACCTGGACTACAGCCTCTTAAAGGCACTGTTGTGGAGTTTGACAGAACTTCTTGCAAACTGGATATGTAGAAAACCACTGACATCCTCCCTAGAGTCCAGGAAACGCTTGGAGCCAAGGGATATTACTGTCACCTGGGCTGCAAAGTTCAGCTTTCCTCTCTGGGAAACCAATAGCATCTAGCATCACAATGTTAATTGAAGGAGTATCCACCTTAATTTCAGTGCTTACTGCACCTGATGATAAGTGATTGCCTGAAGATGCAGACAGCTTCTGGACAAGGTCTGAACTTGCAAAGTTTGCAGCTGCAGTTAACCAGATTCTCAGGTTCCTACAGAAATACATGAAGTGTTGCAGAATCGAATATCTGTAACTAAATTATTACTTTCAGTTATCTGAAAATTTTTAAAATTAGGAAATGATACCTCTGGTCAAAATGTTAAGCATATTTTCCATAATTTAATGGAAAAATGAAATGCTTAAATATATTTTATTTTGAACTTCCAAAGCATTAGGAAAAAAAAAGCTCTTCTGAAATAGAAACAAATTTTGAATAAAAATGTCAACTTAAAATTGAAAAATTAGTGTTTGATACTGAAAATCTGAACATCAGTGCTCTGATCATTATTTCTTTTAGCAGCTTGATATAAATCAACCTGAATTTGTACTTTTTCAGAGATTAAAGTGCTGAGGCTAGTTTTTTCAGCCAGGTGCTCATCTAGCTTTACATATTAAAGATAATACTATGATTTGGGCCCATCTAAGCTTGCAATGTATCAAAAAACAAATGGACAACTCTATGGAAGAAAAATTCCCTAGGGACTATTAAAAAGAGTCTCCTGCATTGGCTTAAAAAGTATTCAAGCCGACTGTCAGGGTCCTGAGGGCGTTAATAGATTGTGATAAAAGAAACCAGCCTCACCTCGGGCCTCTCCCATACCCCCTCCAGCACATAAACCCAGAGGCTGTACTTTAGCTCAGCCCAGACCTTGCATGAGCTGTGATGAAGTAGTGCTGGTCTCCAGTTTAGCCCTAGCTGTGCCTGCCTTAATATCCCATTGCACCTGGCTTGTCCTTCTCTAGCTTGGCCTTATCACTGTGGACCTGCATGGTGATCACTGGACTGAGTCGGATGCTGGTCACCCTCATTGGACCTGACCTGTTGGTTGAGTTGGTCTTGGCCCTGCCTCCATGCTGAGGATGTGCCTGCTGATCTGGACTCCTGGTTGAATGTGGCTGCCCTCCCTGGCTCTCTCTTGCTTGGATGCTGTGGGGCTGGGTCCTGGCCGGCGAGGCCCCTGCCCTGCTGGCTGTGGTACCATGTTCCCAGCTTAATACCCTTTGTGCCGCAGCTGACCCTTGCTGTGCCCTGACACCCATGAACACTGGAAGCTGAGAAACTATTAACGGCAACAACCACTGGAAGCTTCTCTTTTTTCCCCATATGGTTTAATCATGTAAATGTTCTAGCCCTTAAAAACGTTATAAGAGGTCTTTCTTTGTGCTCTACATTACCGAAATTTTTCAGTCCCTTTTTCCTTTCCTTCCTTCATCTTCAGATACGATGAAGCTGTTGGATTGAATTCGTGGAAGCAGTTAAGACATACCCAAGCAAAACTGAAAAGGCAAGTCAATGAGTAATTTTATCATTGAAAAGTTTAAATATAGACCTCTGTATCTGGGGAAATATTGATTGGGCTAGTCTGTAGAATCTTATTTTACTTGAATGCACTCTTATTTTTCACAGCAGCTTCTTTAGAGATGACATAGTCTATGTAGGTTGGTTAGTGAAAGCTCTGTTAGAACCCTTCCTTTCTGGGAGGGCATGTGGGAGAGTAGCGATGTTGTCTTAACAAACACAGATCATCTGCAGTCATCTGGGTCCTGCACATGAAATATCAGCTGGGGTCACAAGAGTTCTGGCTGACGACTACAGACCAAAGCTTGATAAATCCAAACAAAGGCATTGTGGTATCATTGATGAAGTAAATCCCTATATATAGTAGAATACAGAAGTTCCAAGCACAAACATTTATAAATAATAGATAAATTCCCACTGAGCTAGTAATAACGGAGCCCATAGAGACTCACTTTGCTAGTGTCCTGGGCCTTGCTGAAAGAAGTTGAAATTTACATTGTTTTCTTGACCTAGGATACAAAAAGTCTGTGTCAGCAGGATTGCAGCTGCTTTAAACATTACATCAAAGGTTTCTAAGTTTTGTTTTTAATTATTTAGTGTCACTACCAAATGTCTGTTTCCATCAGTTCTTTTAATTTTTTTAGTGCTTTTTCTTTTATTCGTCCTCTACCCTCCTCCTCCTTTTTTGTAAATAGGAAAATAAAAAGACAAAAATGGTAGGCTTGCAATATAAATTGGGAAAGGCCCTCGTAACAGAATTAAAATCAAGGAAACAAAATGGGTTTTTTTGAGGAAGACAAATCATAAAAGAGTTCTCACATACAAAATGTAGAGGAAAAATTCAAATATTTTCCTTTTTTTTAGAAATCACACCAAGTTGTTAAATTCCCATTCAAACAACATGACAGCTGTGAAATGTGACAGAATAGGCAAGAGGTAGGTGGGCTGAGAGAGCCTACAGGAGCTGTGGACTTGGCTGTCTTTGTGATCAGAGTTACTCCATCATGAGAACATTGGGGTGATATTTTTTGCAAATTATCCTACTGACAATTCACTAGTGTATTTCCAGAATTCTCAGAGAGATTAAATATGATTTCATGTGGCCTAGTATATCCTCCCTATCAATTGTCTTTAACCCTAGGACCTTTACCCCAGAGTTCGTGTGTTTTCTCATAGCACTGAGCTCACGTGGGTAGCTAGTGCAGTTCATAAGAGAGACTTAAATAAGCCCGTTTCAAAAGATGAAACCTTACAGAGTAATAAAATCTAATGTAGTAGTTTTAATCACTTTGGTAGGACAGTACTGCCTACAGTTTGAGAAAGGAGGAAAACACAGATATTTCAATTGAATTTTTTACACTTTCTGGACCTGGCCTTTCTGTGGGTGAAAGCTTTCATATTGTTAATGCTACCCATTTTTGTGTCCTGGTCTACTCCTTGCCAATACAGAAAGTCTAATCCTCTATATTCTTTCTGTCATACAGACATAATTCAATTTGTTTCCCTGGAATAGCTAAGCACACAACTTATTCTTTTTCGAAACTGAAACTTAAAGGATTCATCGAACAGCATCTGGGTCTCTGTTTCTTGATCAGCCCCAGAATCCTTTTCTCCCTCTGGGAGCAACAGAGTGACAGTTACAGATCTGAAAGTGATGGCTTAAACTCTGAGTTATATTTCTACAAATCTATGTTTATCTATCTGTTTAATGGTGTGCCATAATGAATTATGAAATGTGCATTTCAGGCTGAATAGCAAGCGGTGGGTGAACTTTGCAAACGGCCTGTTTTAGAAGTGGGAAAAACATTTGCCTGCATTTACACTCAGCTAAAGTATTGCTTTTAGAGTGATTTAATGTTCTGTTAATAAGTCAGTAATTTGTACAAGAACTCCTCTCCCTCCTTTGACCTTTGGATTATTTAGTATTGCTCTAGTACGGTAACCATTTGAAGGCAGCTTTTCAGGTTCTCCCATTGTACACCTTCTGAATAAATCTCCAGTTCAGTGTGGTATTCAAAAGGCTAATGCAGGTTAATTCAGAAGGGTTTAGTCAGAACTGAACAGTTAGAGCACCTCTCCTCTTTCACATTGCCTTATCTGTAAATGTCCAGTCTGGTCAGTTTATATTTCATTGCACAGCCTTGAGCCAGCAACCTGTCATGGTAATATGCTTGGGCTGGAAGATCAAAGGATAAGCCTAGGATGTAACTTCTGTGGTGTTTGGCTAGTGGGGTGCCGCATATGATTTCAGATCTGGGACCATTGTACAAGACAGCCTACCCTGTAACATCCAGCCTCCTTCAAATCTGGAAGTTTAGGCAATAGATGGCAGTGTTGTACTAAAAACTTTGGCTGGCAAGGAAAGGTGACTTCAGGGTCCTGCTGACGACACCCTGTATCACTGCCGCAAGAAGAGTGCACCTCTTCCATCCTCAGTGCACGCCCCCTCCCACGATCCCCTGGTGGAGACCAGGCCGGGGGGCTGCTTTGCACCCCTCCCTGGGTTCACTGCCCTCTTCAGTAGCTGCATCACGGGAGAAACAGGCTCATCCCTTTTGGTCTTTTGTTTGTTGTCTGATGATTAATAGCTTCGTGTGAGTAATAACAAAAGAGGAAAGTTACTTGCATGTGCTGCTGTTGTTGAATAGCAGACAGATTAAATGCTGCATGGTGCTGAGTTTCCTAATGAGAGTATTTACTCGAATTTGTTTCCCTCTGTTGTGTGTATATTTTTTATGCTAGTAGAGAGACTCCATTAATCAATAAGTTTTGCAAGGGACTACGTGTTTTAGCAGCAAATTGTCAGTTACAATTCTTTGCTACTCGGTTTGTCCTCCAGCACTGTTTATTGCATTGTGCCCTATTAATCAAAGCAACAGAGGTGACGACAGCTAGGAAAACTTGTGCCGGATGTTTCTGTTCATTCGTTTATGCTGTGATTTGTTAGTCTTCCCATCTCTCAGAGCCTTCCTGCATTTACTCAACTGGATCTACATCATCATCCCTAGGGCAACAAGAAGAAAGTGCTGATTTTTAATTTTTACTGAGCTGAAGTCTCAATTTTTTAGTTACAACAATGAAAGCCTCTATTTTGCAGTTTTGAGTGGTCCTGTACAAAGGTGTTAAAAAATTGAAGCTCACAGCCCCCTCAAAGGCAGGTCAGCCTTGTCTAGGAAGCAATAAGGTGCAGATGTTAAGTGTCTTGTCCAAAGTCACATGGCAGCTCTGTAGCAGAACAGGGACTAGGACAGACGCCTCACCTCTTCATTTTGCTTTTCTCATCTTCTTTCCTCAAATTTAGTCACCAGACAGCACTAGAAAATGTGATTTTCAAGGAGAATTAAATCTTAAAAGCTGCAGGCAGAATGCTGGTTCAAGTCCCAGGGAATAAGTACAGTCATTGAGCAATACTGATCAACTACATTTCCCAGATGGAAAGACTATATTTCCCTGACCAAAATTTCTTACTTTATAAGAAAGTCTAAGTGTAGACGTCAACAGTTTCTTTGCATTCTTACTGGCTTTCCAGATAGATACTTTATTCCTTTCACTCTCAAGTAGTAAGTGCTGTAAGTGAAGAAGCTTCATAAGTGAAATATGGAGAAAGTTCAGATTCTTGAAACAGAACAGTCATACCAAAACTTCTTAGACTTTGGCTTTTAAGCATTTTGGAAAGGTGATGAAATGTCAGTGTTCTTAAGTCAAAAAGAGAGCAGCCAAATATTTTTGGGTTAATCAAGAGCTCAGTAATTTTGCAGTGGTACTTTGCTACCATTGTTACTTCTCTCTTGACTTTGTACATTGGCCTCACTCCTTGAGAACACAGGAAATATAACAGCTCACTGAAACTGTCCATTTGGAAACTGCTTTGATGTAGTCTGTGAAAAATGTTGTCTGGTCTCCTGCAATGTTATTGCTCTCCAAATCAATCAGAAACAGATTGAACAAGGCTGACTGGTAGAAGGATTCAAATGCATGGCTCTGGAGAAAGACTTATGGTATCAAAAGAAAGTATTGCACTGAAAGCTACCATAGGCTTAAGTTCCAACAAAAAAGAGTGTGGAAAGATGAGAGTCACTGAAACATACCTGTGAATATGTTGATGTTTACAAATTAGTATTTTCACTCATACTTTAGCCCACTTTTTCCACTTCTGTGAGCTCCAGTTTTGCCATATAAAATAATGGGAAGCAATCAGTGCTACATTAGTTTCTTCAACCTGTCACAAAGAAGGCAGCATAAATATTTGTGATCGTCCAGAGATTAACAAAATCTAAAAGATACCAAAAGTCTTCAAGTATCTAATACAATTCAGATCAAGATCTTCTTGCAGGTAATCCCCATGTGGCAGAAAGCTTTGACTGAGTGTGTTAACAACTGCAATTTACTTGCTCAGCTCTAAATGTCAGGGTGAAAATCTACCCATGTGGCTTGGTAAAGGAAGGGTTATAATAGAATCATAGAATCATTAAGGTTGGAAAAGACCTCTAGGATCTCTAGGATCATCAAGTCCAACCATCAACCCAACAATATCATGTCTCCTAAACCATGCCCTGAGGTGCTACATCTACACGTCTTTTAAATACCTCCAGGGATGGTGACTCTACCACCTCTCTGGGCAGCCTGTTCCAATGCCTGACCACTCTTTCAGTAAAGGCATTTTTCCTAATATCCAACCTAAACTTCCCCTGGCACAGCTTGAGGCCATTTCCTCTTGTCCTCTTGTTAGTAACCTGGGAGAAGAGACTACCACCCACCTCACCACAGCCTCCTTTGAAGTAGCTGTAGAGAGCAATAAGCTCTCCCCTCAGCCTTGTCTTCTCAGGCTAAACAACCCCAGTTCCATCAGCTGTTCTTCATAAGACCCATAAGAATCTCCTGACCCTTCTCTACCTTTGTTGCCCTTATTTGGACACATTCCAGCAACTCAATGTCCTTCTTGTACTGAGGAGCCCAAAACCGACACAGTGTTCGAGGTGTGGCCTCACCAGTGCCAAGTACAGGGGCACGATCACTTCCCTACCCCTGCTGGCCACACTATTCCTGATACAAGCCAGGATGCTGTTGGCCTTCTTGGCCACCTGAGCACACGGCTGGCTCATGTTCAGCCGGCTGTCGACCAGCACCCCCAGGTCCTTTTCCTCCAGGCAGCTCTCCAGCCACCCCTCCCCCAAGCCTGTAGCGTTGCATGGGGTTGTGACCAAAATACAGGATCCAGCACTTGGCCCTGTTAAACTTCATACAATTGGCCTCAGCCCAAGGGAAATTGTTGGAAATGTTTGGAAAAGGGGAAAAAAGAGGGGAGAGTAGAACACTATGGAGTCAGTTAATCTTTGTAGGGAAAAGCACATCAAAAAAGAATGACCCAAATGTTGTGTCTATGTGTAGGAGTTGAAATGATTTTTGACAAGTACTTTGGGAATGAAAAGAAGAGAAAAGAAATGAAAAAAATTCATGAAAGGGGTGAAATTAGTAAGGCTATTCTAATGTCTGATCTACTGAGCTGCCTTTAGAAATTATATTTAATTAGGTACCAAAGAAAATGGGAAAAGAAACCAGAATCTGAAATAAAATGTCTTCTATAGCTCTTTAGGAAAACTAGGAAATAGTGGGTTTTTTTCTCATTGCCCTAAAAAGCCTGTCCAGTTAAGTCCTGCAGGGCACTGTGTCTCTCTGAAACTACTTTTGCCTTTTCCATGGCCAGCGCAGTCATTTAGAGTTGAACTGTAAAATCTACCCAAAATATCCTTTGCCACTGAAGTCAGCAGCAGCATAGGAGCTGCAATGCTTGTTTAGACAACACATTCCAGTTTTTGTGTCTTCTTTCAGCAGTGATCAGTAACAGATGCATCAGAGAAAGATGCAGGATACTTATTCAAGCACTGTACACTGTAGTACATGTGTAGTGCAAAGTTCTTTTCTAATCCAGGGCTAGCTAAAGATAAGCTTACGTCCTGAGGAGTGCAGCTTGAAATTTATAATATCTAGTAGCACTAAGGATATTAATCCATTTTTATCCCACTAGGTTCTTTGAAATGTAATGTTAAACATGACCTGATTCTCCATACCTGCAGTGGGGCTATTCATTAAAAATTAAACAAATGTGTGTGTTTGTAGGGTGGGCCTGAGGTCTTTGAGAGATCAGAGCTTTGGAAAGTCGTTCTGCCATAACTGAGTTAGAGGCTAAGAATAATAAAATGGATATAAAGTTGCAGAGTAGCATAGCAGATGAGGATTTTACACAGTATATGTTCTGGCAGGACCTGGCAGTCTGAGCATAACTGTAACAGTACATTAAATTTCTTAGAAATATTCCAGAAGTTATTTTCTGTGTTATCTTCTATCAGGAATTATCTCAGTTTCCCCTTCTCTGAAATAAATAGCCACCTGTTCAATTAGTGAGTTCCTTTTTGTGAAGTGTTCTGATAAATGGGAAGTGCTTTATATTGGCAGTACAGGCTACAGAATAATCATCTAGGAGATTTTTCTGGCGGTCACACTGATTTAGTCATTTACAGCCAAATTGGACAAAGCAGAGGACGCTGTTTTGTCAGCAACAGTCCTGCACTGGGAGGCTCTGATAGAATAAAATTTAAACGATCAAATCTTGTTTGGAGGTGCTAAATGGAATCTGGGTGAGGCACAGGGATTGTGTGGCATTTTCATAAAATTCACAAAGATTGTAGGGAAACATAGCCAACAACTAGCCTAGAATTACAGAACTTTTTGTTGCTTCATCTCCCTTAATTGATAATGGTAATATTAGAGGGTCTAGTGATTGGACAACAGTTACTGCAGGAAGAAGAAAGAAACCTCAAATCACTATCGTGCAGGAAAGAAACATTTAGATTCATCTTACAATGCAATCAGTCGATGTTTCCACCAAAATATGCCTCTTCCTATCGTGTGTCAAGAGATCTAATCTTACATTCCACATTTCTCTCTCTTTAACATTTGATTCAAGAAATCTAAAGGAAAACTGAATAGTACTACTATTATTAGGTGATAAGTGGCAGTAACTATTGACAGCCAAAAAGTTAAATCCAGCTATCCTGGTGAAGTAGGATATAATAACTATGAAAATCTCTTTATTCTAACATTGAATTGGGGCCTCAGGCCTTCTTATTGTAGGCATATATCTCACTTGGCTATACAGCACTTTGTATACCCTACAGGTTCCTTGCTACTTTGCAAAGCATCCAGGTACCTTCCCACCTCCTCTTCTCATCACTGAAATTCTTCAGAGGTACACACTGCACCCTACCCCTCTCCAACATAATTTCACAGAGTACAAGGGAACACCGCTAATGTGAAATACCTTTCTTCAGGACAAACTGTACTGTGGTGTTCCAGACAGGCCACTCTGTTTGGGTCCCTCTCTTTTAAAACACACATAGTGAGTGCCCATTTCTGCAAAAGCCAGGTTTAATAGGTGTGAGGATGTGGAATAAAAAACAAGAATAGAGACATCAGTTGTATAGCTAGATCCATGAGACTGCCTTTTTCCTTGATTAATGCTTTTGAGGTCTGCCAGTTCTTGACACTTATTGACCCTTGGAAGAGAAAGGTATGGTCTCTCACAACAAAAATGCATACATGCAGAGATAAAAGAAGTGTGATGGATGGTAGCACAATACCAGCCACTTTCACCCATGTCAGAGATACGAATCTTTACCTTAAGATAAAACAGTAGTGCTCTGGGAGCAGTTCTTCCTGTGTAGCCTGGAAAATATCTACTATAATGGAAGATTCCTTCATGGCCTGAACACAGACTACAGTTCTGCTATTCAGTTTCAGCTATGATTGTTCAATTACATTACATATAACATTGATCTACATATATGCGAGAGGTGGGGACTGTATTCCAGGCTGGAAAAATGAACCTGCTGTGTAAATAGCAGTTAGTCAGTCAATGGCCTCATTCATCACAGATGAACTACCAATAGTGTGCTTTTTAGGTTCAAATGTCTGACTAGACACAAAGTAAAGAGCAAGAAAACTGTCAAATCTCTTGCACTGTTTACAAATGCTCTGGTTGCTCTTTTGAAATTAACTCGTTTAGAAAACTGATATACAGGTGTTGTGATGTGAAAGGTAAGAACAGATGTGGTCACAGAACTATGATTCAGGTTTGCAAGTGCAATTTCTAGCTTGATCCTAAACTGCAAGGACAAATATCTGATTTTTTGCTTCTACCTTACACCCACTGAATGAGATGTGCCTTTTCCAAGGTTTATTTGTTTCTAATCAGTACTTAAGTACACTAAAGCAGGCTTTGTTTATTGCTCATCTGTACACGTTCTAGTACCTTGAAGTCCCAATGTGAATGCTGAGTGATTCAAATCATAAGACAGCTAGAAACTTTCAGATGGCATTGTTTATATAAAATAGGGGCAATTTTTGTCCTGATATAAGTAATCATAAGAACTGTATCAGAAAGCATTGCATATTTCCAATGGTAATATAATGTATTTTCCCACTAATAACTAAGAGAATGATGGGACTGTCTCTTTTAAAAACAATGCTAATTCTGTTGCAGATCCATCATTTTATCCAAGAACAGGGACAGAAGTTGAAATAATCACAAATTGCATTAAAGCAGAAATCAACATCTGTGAAATCAGCAATTTGAAAAATAATTACACTTTTTACCTCTTTTGAAAAAGATCACTTTGAAAATGCTAGTGGTCAATAAAATCCTATTTGATTAATAAGTACAATTATGTCTGGTTTTACAAATGGAGAAACAAAAATCTTGAGTTTCACTCAAATCACAGAGCAGTGCTACTTCTTCTGCAGAGAAGACCCCATCAGTCTCCTGCTTGACTGTGAAAAGGACTCAGTGGCACAGAGATTCCTATGTGAGAAAAGGAATCTGTGGAATGTATATTTCATTGTGCAATTAGCCTAAGTATAATTTCTGACTTCGGGGTAAATCAGCTTCTAGCAACATACTTCCATTGCCCCTTTGGTTGTAGGGCTCAACTTTAAAAGCATTTTTGCCAACTAAATTACCAAGGGAGACAAAAACTGGGCCTGAAGCACCCCAGAAGACATGCATAAATTCCCCAGTGAGTTCAGAGGATTCTGTGTCATAAGCTGAGCCAGTGGGGTTTTGATGATTGAATAATCCTTCTTAGCCTTGTATCCTGCAGGGAAAGGGGCTTGGAACAACATCTAACAGCTCACAGAAACCAAAAGACACAGTCAAAGGCAGACAAAGCTGTTCACTCGAATACTTTTCTGAAGTTCTACCTCGGCTCTTAGTACTTTACAGCTAGAAGAACAGAAATGGTATATTAGGGCATCTAAATCACATTCCCACATGTTGGTCCTCTTTAAGTTATACTGAAATTCTTGAAAGAGGAAAAACTTATAATAAAAGATATAGTGATTAGAATGCACTATAATCCAAAAGAATAAACCAACACATTGCAAAAACGAGTAGAAGGTAACAATAGGTGAAAATCTGAGCTAGTATTATAATGTTTTACAGCTCAGATTCAAAATCTATAGATTTCCCCAGGTGAAATGAACTGTCCCCACGTGTCCTTGAGAAGCCATGCCCTGGGGTTGTATGTGCCTCTTTTTCTCCCTTCCTCTCCCTGACTTTTGATCTTAATTACATACATTGTTTTCCCTTTCAGCAATATTAAGGATAGAAAAAGTTCTGACTCGGGATCCCCCAGTGCTTTTTGGTGTTGCACTTCAGGTTCCAGCACAGTCCTGAGAAGAGATAAGGAGAAGTCATGAGCTTCCTGCTGAATCTGGAGGCAGTTTAAGAGCTTCAGAGGTGAGACACAAATTTAGCTTTTTTCCGTTTTTGACCAATTCCCCTAAAACGCTAGGGGAATTCTTCTTCAGGAAATTTATTAGTGTTTTAGTATAGCAAAAGGACACGATTAAGGAAATCTGCCTCGAGGGATTGCTTGCAGCCTTTTGACCTTTTTGAAAGAACATATTCATGTTTTGCTCCCAAAACTACAGTTTATCAACAGTGTAACCCTTAAACTTGTACTTGGTTAAAGACTTGCTGGAAAAACTTTTACATTAAATATTGTATTGTTGACTGATGCCTGCCTCAAAGTTTCATTCAAAAAACTTTAAAAGCCACAAAACATCCAACAACTCCAGAACCTATTGATTTATTGCCTAAACTTTTTTTGGTTTACAGCAGTTTTCATCTGAAAATGAGTTTTGGCTATTATATTTTGCAGCTGAAAAGTTAGCAAAAAACCTTTCAGAATACATAAGAGGAAATAGTTTCAGATCAGCTTTCCCTAAATAATAGGAAGTAGCTCCTTATAAAGAGTTGTCTATCCATTTTAAATATTATATTTTATCTATGTGTCTGTTTTTCTAAAAAAGTTTTATATTAACATGGCTAATCATCAGTGGAAGTTAATGGTCATTAGCCAGACTTTTATTTGTTCTAAAATAAGGAAAATTTAAAATTTTCAGGAATTGCTGAAAACAACAAAACTAACATCCTAACTTTTAGCCTAGTGTAACAAAGATGACTATGGTAAATATAGAGGTATCCAAAAGTGTCCCAGTATGTTAGAAATGCAAGAGGAAACACCAATAAAGAGAGAGCCAAACAGTTCAGAAAATACTGAGTGTGTGTTTCTTACTATTAAAAGAGGTAAGAGCAATTCTTTCATTCATGTTATATTCAGGTGTTGTGGTTTAACCTGGCAGGCAGCTAAACACCACACAGCCACTTGCTCCCCACCCCCCCGCCCCACAGCAGGATGGGGGAAGAGAATCCAAAGGGCAAAGGTAAGAAACTCGTGGGTTGAGATAAAGACAGTTTAATAATAATAACAACAATAACAACAACAACATTGTAATGAAAAGGAAAACAATGAGAGAGAGAGAGAGAGAGAGAGAGAGAGAGAGAGAGAGAGAGAAGCAAAACCCAGGAAAAATAAGTGATACAACCGCTCACCACCCACTGACCAACACCTCGCCAGTCCCCAAGCTGCAATTGCTGCTTCCCCTGGCCAACTCCCCCCAGTTAATATACTGGGCATGACGTCATATGGTATGGAATATCCCTTTGGCCAGTTTGGATCAGCTGTCCTGGCTGTGCCCCCTCCCAGCTTCTTGTGCACCTGGCAGAGCATGGGAAGCTGGAAAAGTCCTTGACTAGTGTAAGCACTACTTAGCAACAACTAAACCATCAGTGTGTTACCAACATTGTTCTCATACTAAATCCAAAACACAGCACTGTACCAGCTATTAAAAAGAAAGTTAACTGTATCCCAGCATAAACCAGGACATCAGGTATGTAGGACTTTTTGTCACGTGTTAAGAATTTATATAGATTGCATCACAGGAATGCTTAACTGTCTCTTCTGTACTAAAATACAGTGCCACACTCTGACTAGTTTTTGTGATTGTGAAGAAGAGTACAAGAACAGAATCCAAGGGCAGCTGAAACTGAAATCCAAGTGCTGTGATATTTTTTGTCTCATATGTTAAAAAGTAGCTCTTGGTGAAATGGTACTGTGTTTGTCCTTGGAGCACCAACTTTGGCTGTGTTCTTGCAGGCCTCTTCCAAGCACAGGAGGAGAATACTGCAGTGGCCAGCCAATAATGGCAGATGGTGCAAGAGACAAATTGAAAACCTCAGAAAAATACTAACTTTATGTTGAATCCAAAGAAAAATGAAGAGAATGGAAATATTTGGGGAAAACAAACCCCACAAAATAAAGCAGAAAAATCTTTGGGTGACCTTCCTGACATTTCCCTTATCCAAAACAAAATAGCTTTTGTGTTTGTATTTTCAATAATTTTTATAATTCTTTTTGCAACCAAAGAATTGTTGAAAAGTTTTATTGTCAAATGCCCATCAAAGCATTTCAGCAATCCTAAAAAATTAGTATTTCTACGTTCTTAACATATTTCCCTATTTATTTGAGCTGAAAATATTCACAGAAATTCACCTGTATTTTGCAGTTTCTAGGGGATCAAGGACTTCATTTTACTGCTTGTGCAAAAGTGTCATCAAACTCTAGTCTTTAGCCTTGTATTCTAAAGAGTGGTTGCAGCCTGTCCTCTGCCAGCAAAGCCTGACATACTTTCTCATATCAAAGCAAAGGAATGCTGAAAATGGCTGAATTTACTACTTACAACTTTCTAAGATTAAACAAAATCTATTTACAAAAAGCAGAACAACTCATATTCAGGAATAATATAAATGAGCAGTGATTTTCTTCATTTGTAAGATGCAGCTAGGAGTGACTGAATTGTGCCTAAGACTTCTTCTTCTCCAGAAATGGCATTTCTGAGGAAAATGCCACTGATTCTATTAAGAGTTTTCTTAGAAGTTTCTTCCCAGTGTGATGTGTTTAACGATAATATATGTCTAATTACCTGTAGAGGTTGACAGTCATTGACAATCAACCAGTACAATATCATTGGCTGATTTTTTTCCACATTGAAAATGCATAATATTTCAATGAAATCTAGTGGGAAATAACTATCAGGTAAATTTCTGCAAATATGTTTTCCTTTTCTGTATACCCAGTTCTACTAAATAAATGGTATGAAATCCCATCCCCTAAACCTCAGCCCTTCTCCTTATAATCACAAGGTCACATTTCTTCCTGAACTTCAGGCCTTTTTAAAGCCTCACAAAAGTGGACATCTTAAACAAGTAGTCTGCACTCGCAGGTGTAAGATCCAACTTCCATCAGAACTTGCAGAAAATGTTGGTAAAAATTCTGCTAGCTGCTAAGTTTCATTGGTAAGAGTTAACTGACATGAAGCTTGAACACATGGCATCTATCAACAGCAATGTAGAGTAACTGGAAATGTATGCTGAAGAAGGAATGTCCAGATTAAGTTGTTAAACTCCCCCACATTTCTGCACAACCTTTGCAATTGCAGTGCTCCTATTATCCTGGACATATCTGACTGACTGATTCATTTCCACTAGATCGGGCATTAAAAATCTCTCACTTAATAGCAGAAACATGTATTGAAATTTAAATACAAATACCTTGGTGCTCATTAGCAAGTAAACTTTGCTAGATAAATTGTTAGCAACTACACAGATAGTTTGTAGATGAGAACTACCTAACTACATTTGTTTGCACATTCTACAAGGAACTACAGATTCATATTTACATTAAAAAATGTGTTAATTAGTAATCAGATCTAGTACTTCACAGCTCCTTCAAATTTAGAAGTTTACAACATTCCATGAGGTCAATAAGTATTAATATCTTAATTTTATAGCATAAGCAAATAAGGAAAAAAATCAGCTATAAATATAAATTCTGGTTAACTCAGCTCTCACATCGGTATCTTCTTTCTCTGCTTGACCCCACTTACTATATTTTGATTGGCAAGCTGAGTTTTTTGAGTGAAATAACTTATCACTTAAGTTACAGCTAGTATGTGTGGGGCAGAAGCTGAAGTTCAGATGTCCTAATGGTTCACTCCGAGGAAAATATTAGGACACTGTTATTTTGCCATAGTAGGTTTGAATTATCCATGTGTTTCTGTAAAAAAGAACACACAGTTTTAACTAAGCAGGAGAAAGTAATTTATGACCATCTGATGAAAAAGATACAGTCTGACCCTCATTAATATCGCCAGAAACACACCTCTCTGCCCAAAGGAACTGCAGAAAATGTGCACCTCAATAAAGCTCCTGATTAAGTGCTGTGAATAAAATGAAATATGCATGCAATTTCTCTTTTTTAAGATGCTTTTGGAAATCCCCAAGGTATCCTACCAATGGCCACAGGAAGTTTACACTCTGTATGTTTTGGTTAAAGAAGCTTTGATTTAAGACGTATATACGGCATTGTTTATGTCTTTGTTCTGAAACAAAGTGTATTTGGGAAGAAGGTTGAATCATAGCACAAAGGTGAATAATTACCATTGGTACTACACTGCCTTTTATAAATGGCATCACCTTTTTCCACTATGCCTGGAGAAAGCATCATTCTCCTTTCATTGTGAAAATGACAGGGAAAGTAAGTGGTGACTCAGACACCAGAGAAATATGGGCTGAATATATCTTGTCAGAACAGTGCATATTAGTCTGGGATGTGGGTGCATATGTCTCTTTTCCTCTCAGCATTCTTTATATTCTACAGTTTTTCTACAGAACTGAAGGAGAAGCTCCCACTAAGTATTTGCAGCATCTTTCCTTTATGGAAATATTTTTTAACTGGGATATTGCTCTACCTAATTAATGATCAAGCAAAGAAATATTCCACAGACCAACAACTAAGAAGTAGTCTGGATAAACTTACAAGTTAAGAGTAAGTAGACCTACTTCTGATGTACATTTGTAGCATGGAAGTCATTGACATCTGGTTGATCCAAGCACTGTACAAACCCTGTATGGAATTTTAAAACCAATACCTTCTGAAAAGAGCTTGAATTTCAAGTAATTAAGATATCTCTGTCTCAATGTCTTCTACAAAAAAGCTTGATGATTTGCCCAAGTTCATCTAAGAGCTCTCTGGCAGCAAACTTAAATTTTTCCATTTCAAGTTTGGCTTCTTAAAGCGCATGATAATACTCCATCTACAAGTAGCACAAGTGCAATTTTTACTCAGGAATTAACAATTTCATATTACTTTTCTCCCTAATGAACACTCTTTGGGGAGGGGCAAGTGTGGGAAATCAAGCTGTTAATTACATTAATGTTCTTACAGATAGTTAGAACCTGGAAGCAAACAACAGCCTTAAGTGTGACTACTTTGAAGTAATTTTCTTGTCTTTGGTGTGTTTGTTAAAGGTTACAGGAATCTCCAGGGCGCAGCTCTTTTCTGTAATGATGGGCTCAGTTAGGGAACTAGCTAACAGTGGAGGACTTGTTCTGCTCCTCTTTTTCATATACTGAGTACCAATGCATTCTGTGAGCAGTGTCAGTGATGCACTATACTTGAATTAAATGTCACCTGGGCTGAGGCCATATGTCTCAGACTAGACATTTAGAGATATAACCATACCATTCACTTGTACAGTAAAATAAAAAAGAAGATATCTAGATAGATTTAAATGACAGGTTAATGTTAGAATGTGGCTGCTGATTATCCTGGACTTTACTGTCAAATTCCTAACTTTACTATTCTGGTGAGCTGATTTACAAGAGGAGCAATGCTGGGACCAATTCCAACCTTTTTTATACCAGTAAAGTCCATTTGTGTAATTTCACCTGTCTAAATCTAGTGAGAAATTATCTCTTTGTACACTTCAATTATTTAGTATTTACTTCTATCAAGACTATATTCTCAAGCACATCACTGTTATCAATTATCTTTCAATAGCCAGGCTCCCTTCAATGTGATAAAGCACACGCTGATTTGTCACCAAGTTAAGGGTTTCCTCTTCACTAGAGTGCTTGAAGGAGTGAAGAGGTCAATTTATAACTTTTTCACAAAAAGCGTTATGTGGTGTCCCTTTTGGAGATCCCATCCTGGACAAGGCAAAGCGTATCTCTGGTCTGGCTTGACAACTTATACCTCTCCTTTCTCCTTCCATGCCTGACCTTCCATGAAACACAGCCTGCTTTTGCAGTTTAACATGCAAACACTCCTCCTCCCCTCTCCCACCAGCGAAAGGCAGTGGTGGCCTTTCCCTCTCTTCCTGCTTGTCTGCCACCACCCTGCATGATTTAAGATCAAGATCCCTTGGGGGTCTGCCATGCTTATATAGCTCGGCAGTATTTTCCTATCCAAAGTTGCTTTCTGCATACTCTCAGTGTCTGTGGGGAAAAAAGAGGTGGAGTTCCCTGATGTCTGAGGAAAGGAAGACGTTCAAAATTCCCACCTTCCAGTTAAGCAGGCTGTGACAGGTATGGACTGGGCAGCCCAAGCTTCCATGGCCTTTCAGTAGTGACTTCTGTGGCTGGGGACCTGAAAGTGTCTTTAAATCATCCTGGAACCCAGACTATGGTCATGGAGATGAACAGATCCCAAAGGAGGCCTTTGAAAACTCTCTGCGCCTTCTTTTTTATCCCCTCTAATGGGGTGAAATGGGAAGATATGAATTTATCCTTGATTTGCAGGTAGCCCTTGGATACTCTTTTGGCAAGTAATACAATTTTAAAGCTGTATTGGTGACTACACTCAGTAGAAAGGCCAGATACTGCACTGATATAGGAAGGAAAGCCTTTCACACCCCCTTGCTGGAAACGAAAGCCTTCTAAATGACAGACTAAGGTTAATTTGCCCTAGTTTGCCTCAGTCTACCACTGAATTTGTATGAAACACATTTTCTGAAAATCCCTGTCTTCACTGGATTGTTCACTTTTACTTTTCTTATTTACTACACCATTTAAGTGACAAGCAGAATTATTTCCAAGTGATACACTGACATGGCTACTCTATGTAAATATAGAGCCTTAACCTGAGCCTGCACAAACATGTCACCTGCAGTTGCAGTAAATGCCTGTGAGGAGCTGGCCCTTGCAGCTCTGTTAAACTTTGTGTGTGGGTAAGTGTGTACAGTTACTGACCACTGTGTCCCGATTCATGGAGATGCTTAGAGTCAGAGGGTAGTATCTTATTCTGATGACAAACGATAGAAAGGCCAATGAGAAATAGCTGGAGACATTTCTGCAATGTGCAAAGGCTGACATACTATCCACAAGTCCTATTGCCTTTGTTCCTGATAATACCTGCCTACCACCATTACTATTAACCTAGTCCTCATTTTAGATTTTCTTTAATATATCTCAGATATTATAGGAATGCTCAGCTACAGCTACACAGCTTGAGAGATATATTGAACTGCCATTTTTTACTTTTGAGTCCTTTAAGACAAATAGAACAGCATGGTTTTGGTGGTTTTTATTTTAACAGCCATAGGAAGTGATAGAAGGAAAGAGTGATCCCCAATTTGAAAAGGTTTGGAAAGCTTTTAATCATCTTCCTCTGTGGTATCTAAAGATTATAGCAGAAAAGGACTATGGAGTTGCATTACTATTTCTGTAACAACGTTATGTCAAAATTAATCGGAAAGAGTAATAGTTAATGGGAAAAAGGTGCTGAGTTTTGAACAATTTCAGCCTTGCCTTGGACAGTATAGTATAGCTTTTGGGGAAAAAAAAAAAGCAATAAGACATTTTAACACTCACACATATTAATTCCACAATCAAATGATCCAAAATATATGGGAGCTTCTCATGACAAATACTTATCTTTCTTCTGATTTTCCTATTTCCTGTCTCCCTTAGCTATCCACTGGTAAATGCAGCTGGACATGGAGAAGAGGAAAGAACAGTACATTTTCCCAGCCTATTTAGGTATTGCAGAAACAAAATTAATAGACCCATAAAGGTTTTGTGAAAAACGACAAATCAGGAAAAAAACATCTGCTCTGGTATTATTGTTTTAAACCTGTGTGAATTTCCCTCTAAAACTGGGAGAAGTTTTAATTTATTTTTCTGCATCACAGTGGAATTTGTTCCCAGAACTGCCCATTGGTAACATAGAGTCTGTGGCCAAAACCACAGGTTAAAACAATAGACTGGGGAAAAAAACCCTGTTACTATTCCTCTTTTACAGGAAAGAATGAATTTATCTGTCATCAGTCATGAACGCTGCATGAGAAACTGAACATATGTCTTAGTGCTGTGATTAATTTTTTCTGGTCAGATAAAGAAAGGAAAAAAACTTGCAAATAAAGGTCTGAAAATACTGAACTGTGTTACATGGAGTAATCAGACTGATTCTGAAGGAACTGCTAGAAAAATAAAAAACAGTGTAACGTCAAGGACTCTGATATGAAAGAGTGTTTTTCCATTTGCCACTCTCCATGATATTTGAAAAGTCATGGCAGTCAGGTGAGGTCCCTGGGGACTGGAAGAAGGGAAACATTGTGCCCATCTTTAAAAAGGGTAGAAAGGAGGGCCCTGGGAACTACCATCCTGTCAGCCTCACCTCTGTGCCTGGGAAGATCATGGAACAGATCCTCCTAGAAGCTATGCTGAGGCACATGGAGCACAGGGAAATGATCTGAGGCAGCCAGCATGGCTTCACCAAGGGCAAGTCTTGCCTGACCAACCTAGTGGCCTTCTATGATGGAGTGACTACATTAGTGGACTGTAGCTGTACGCTTCTACGGGAGAACTTATCTTGGGCCGCATATCTCCGGGACACAGGGATCTACCCACCCTGGGGACAGTGATGCACAGACATCAATATGAAGGATACAAAATGTCCGTTTATTTAGCTGCGTCACACGCTTATATAGCTCTTGCGCTTCCTGTTCCTGCCACTCCTATGGGGAGGAGTCTATCTTTCCGTCACATCCCGTGATCTTCTGGTCGCCAATCCCTGTCTATTCCCCTACAGTGGACAAAGGGAAGAGCAACAGATGTCATCTATCTGGACTTCTGTAAGGCCTTTGACATTGTCCCCCACAGCATCCTTCTCTCTGAACTGGGGAGATACGAATTTGATGGGTGGACTGTTCAGTGAATAAATAATTGGTTGGATGGTCACATCCAAGAAGGTAGTGGTCAATGGCTCGATGTCCAGATGGACACCAGTGATGAGTGGCATCCCTCAAGGGTCGGTACTGGGACTGGTACTGTTCGATATCTTCATCTGTGACATAGACAGTGGGATTGAGTGCACCCTCAGCAAGTCTGCAGATGACACCAAGCTAAGCAGTGCAGTTGACACACCTGAGGGACAGGATGCCATCCAGAGGGACCTGGACAAGCTGGAGAGGTGGGCCTGTGAGAACCTCCTGAGGTTCAACATGGCCAAGTGCAAGGTCCTGCACCTGGGTCAGAGCAACCCCTGATATCAATACAGGCTGGGGGATGAAGGGATTGAGAGCAGCCCTGCAAAGGACTTGGGGGTACTGGTGGATGAAAAGCTGGACATGAGCCGGCGATGTGCACTCGCAGCCCAGGCGGTCAACCGTATCCTGGGCTGCATCAAAAGCAGCGTGGCCAGTAGGTGAGGGAGGTGATTCTGCCCCTCTACTCCGCTCTAGTGAGACCCCACCTGTAGTGCTGCGTCCAGCTCTGGAGCCCTCAGCACAAGAAGGACAGGGACCTGTTGGAGGGGGGTCCAGAGGAGGGCCACAAAATTGATCTGAGGGCTGGAGCACCTCTCCTATGAGGACAGGCTGAGAGAGTTGGGGTTGTTCAGCCTGGAGAAGAAAAGGCTGCAGGGAGACCTTATTGCAGACAGTGCTTAAAGGGGTCTATAGGAAGGATGGGGCAACCTCTTTAGCAAGGCCTGTTGTGACAGGACAAGGGGTAACGGTTTTAAACTAAAGGAGGGTAAATTTAGACTGGATATAAGGAAAAAATGTTTTACAACGAGGGTGGCGAAACACTGGAACTGGTAGTGGAGGCCCCATCCCTGGAAACATTCCAGGTCAGGTTGGAAGGGCTCTGAGCAACCTGATCTAGTTGAAGATGTCCCTGCTCACTGCAGAGGGGTTGTACTAGATGACCTCCAAAGGTCCCTTCCAACCTAAACCATTCTATGATTCCATGGTTTAGAAATCAGGATCTTTCTGTGGGTGAATATATGTATGGAAAGGAAAATATTTGGGCAAATGTTAGAGAATTTCTCAAACTCTACTTAATATAACTTTTTTCCTTTATTCCTTTGGGACAGAGTTTAGTGCTCAAAGTTTCATAAACATTTCAAAGTTGATTCTTTAATGGTTGGTTCTTTTTCTGTTTGTGTATGTTAATAGTACCACTGCTGTCAAATGGTACAAGCTATGTGGAGTAAGATATATTTCCAGTGCTGCCCAGCATGTTACAAAGGTTATTGTTAAAAAGCCAACATTGATCCACTGTAATTGAATCTCAGATAATATTACCACTGGATCAATGGTTGACATTTTAGTGACAGCCATAGAACTTGCTTGAGAAATATGTTGCTAACCTCCTATTCTGGGCAGAGTATATCTCAGAAACTATAGTAGTTACCTTTAGATAGCAAAGAGTTTTTTCATCTAATTACCTATAGGCCTTCAGAAGTATTAATGCTACATGGAAGAGTGGCACTCAGTTTTACCACTGCTCAGAACATCCTCAGTCCACCTAACTATGCTACTAAGAAAGATTTTTGGAAAGAACAAAAACTTAATGGTTTTAAGGAACCATAGCTGTTAAAGGAAGTCTCCCATTGCTGGGATTAGAACCAGATCTTCACAGCGAGCACGTTGTCTCACAGCTATTTGGACTTGCATTAATTTATGGCAACAGTGTGGAAACATCTAGGGATGGTAGGTACTGGGGATAAGACCTGAGTAAAGGAACCATGCTTCAAATCCAGCATAGCAGTTCTTTAATTCTTCTACTGTGGTTATATTTTAAAGGGAACTCAGTGGTTTTATGGACACGAATAATTCTGGCATTTATAACCAGAACATCTAAAACCGGGTGATGAAATCTTATGTATCAGTGTATATTTACAGGTAAAGAGGTAAAGAGTAGTTAGTCAGGTAAAGAAAAATTACCTTGCATTAGAATATAAGATAGTAATTATTACTACTGGCAATGACAAAAACATAAGACTTGATAGTTCAGTGACCTGATAAGGTACAAGAAATTATATATTCCAAGAGTTTATTAAAGAACTTAGATCTTTTCATAATAAGTCAGGCTTAGCCACTGTTGAGTTCTAGTGATTGGGAAAATGGTGAAGCAAATCGAGAGTCTTTATTATCCATTCAGTTGTACCTGTATAAGATTTCATTTCATTTATACCATCCCTTTATCACAACAAAAACCAAAGAAATAAACATGCAAAAAAGCCAACAAAAATAATGAAATAATAAAAGAGTCACTCTGTAAGTATGTCATGTTTGTGATTGTGATACTCCTTCCAATTCATCCAGCAGACTTAAAATGCAACTAGTATTTGCCAGAATAACAATTGCTTTTCAAATACCAATCAAAGCTGCAATAGGAAAGGCTGAAGCACTACAGAGTAGGGGAGTTTTGGTGCAGAAGAGTGCCAGTGATCATTTTGCCTGTTTTCTATGGATGAATTTTCAGTTCTGGTAATTGAAATAATGATACTGTCTTTGTGTTCACCCCGTTAACGGACCCCACAGGAGACGGGAACTTACATGGTCATCTGCCTTGTTTTGTCAGAATGGATTGCAAGATATTCTTCAAGGCTCCTAGAAAACAGAATGTAAAACATTTGTGTCTTTTCAGAAATCAACACTGGCACCCACTGAGGGACAGAACTAAAATAAAGGTTTGAAATGTAACATCTGAGTCTCCCTCTTCTTCTGAAACTACACTGTCTGATGAGATATGACACTGATGTCTCCTAATATTGACGGAGAAGCAATTTCCAGTAACAGCAATAGATTCATCTTGACAACATGTTATTCAATGTCAAAACCAAGCCCTTGGCTCTACCTGGACATATCTTTCTGCTGTTTTGGGGAATCAGCACCAGAGAGAGAGTCAGGGTTAAAGAGGGTGTAAATGTGTTTAGCAGGCTGATCTGAATGTTCTGCCTTGTTAATTCTCCCATTGCTTCAAGAGACTGGAACAGTTAGGGTCATGTGATGTGGAAAATCGCTGTACACATAAGCATCCACTAAATATAGAGAAAAACTGCAGATATTCAGTGGTTACTTTCTCCTTCTTTGCTTTCCAAAGAGACATTTCAGTATCTTGTAAAGCCATTAATTCTTCCAGAGTCTTTAGGCGTTTCCCAAAAATCAAAGTCTTATAGGTGAATGTCTTACGCTGGAGCTCAACATAATCACTATACCCAGAATCAAAACAAACTCGCAGTTTAGAAGAATACAGATCTTAGTCCTCATTTGACCTTCACAAATGACTTTTTCATTTTTGTATTCAACAGCAACAGAACCCCTGTGTTTAATACCATTTACTTGGAGACCATTTAAATTCTACATTTTTCATCTGAGGTTCAGTGTTGAGATATCTCATTTTATATGAAAATCTAGTGATTTAGTTAAACCACTTAGTGCTACGAAGTATGTCAATGTGAAAAGTTCAATTATATACAAATTTATCAGGCTTTTTATTGCAGGGACCAAAGAGTCTATGATATTTACCACCGAGCAATCCAATAATTCCATTATTTTTATTTAAATAAAAACAGAAATACAACTTAAAAATTGAATTTTGTATGACACTTAGATTTTCCAGTGAAGATATGTTGGGAAAATAGAGAGACAAAAAAGATTGTTTTGCTAATTGTTACACAGCCAGTCAGTATTGCCTGCCATAGGAATGCACCAGGTTTACGTACTTGGTTTAAGCTTAAAATAAAACAGGAAGAGAAGGAAGCATTTTTGCAAAATAAAGTAAAAATAATATGCAGTTCTCCCTCTAATCCCTTGATGTGCACTTACCCCCAAAAAACTGTGAAAATACATGAGAAAAAAATCTAACAGAACAATTTAGGTGAAAAATCTCAAGAGGGTGGCTAGCCACCTCTGTTTCTGTGCTTGTGTCCATTTGTTGTTTGCTACAGATGGGTGATAAGGAACTAGGTACAAGGCTAAGAAAACCTGTGTTATTTACTCTATAATGCAGTTCTTCTTTCCAGGGCATGTTTTCTTAGAAGATTGATTAGTCTATTTATCGAGCAAGCTTGGAAAATGCAAAATTATAAGACACAGCAGTTTTCTTAATCCCATTCTTTACATCAACAGTGGCATAGTCCACTTGGTATTGCCTATACTAATATGAAAGGTAAAGTTCATCCGCCAGCTTGGAAAAAAAGAATCTTGAAGGGCAAAAAAAAAAAGTCTGCATTACAATGAGGACTGGGAAAAAAATAAAGCTTTCTACCTTCACAGTGAATTACAATGTTGACAAAGAAAGTTCTACATGATGGGGAAAAGGCTGCTTAATGCACAGAATATTGCTAGGTAGATCAGCTACAAGTCATACTGGGCCCCAGCCTGCTCAAAATGAAGAAAGTGGCAAAACTCTGATTAACTTCACGGTATTTCAGCATGAGCTCACACAGATCCAAAAACTGATGACACTGTACCTGTGTGAATGCTATGTAGTGAGTGCCATTGGGAATATGCAGGAAATGTGTAAACTGTGTATCTGAGGTTGGAACTTCATTGAAGTAGCTCCTTAAAATACTGGGGACTACCTTCTTAAATTTTTCACAATTTGATTTTCACAGGTGCAGGAGTATTTATGCTGACTTAGTCTGGAGTTGTGTTTTCCCCTCACACCTAAGGTTCAGCTAGCTAGACTGGGTTTTGACTCTCAATATCTTTTTTATTTCTCAATATCTTTTTTATTTGTTTTTGAAGGCAGCTAACTAAGATGTATCTGGAATAATACAGCAAACAAATGCACTCCTATTGGAAACCACATTCAAATTCTCATAATTTGCCTTGGAAGTCCTACCAACTCAGGTGATTTAAGATCTATTCAGCCGTTGGTAAACAGAGAAGTAACTAAAGTGCTTTTCATTCCCTTATTTTCCTCCTTGGGCTGACTGGGAAATGAATGCTTAAAGATGACATAAAGACAATCTGCTTTCCAGACCTGTTGCTCCTGTCAAGCCAGAACTTTGAACTAGTAAACTTCTTGCAACAATATTAGTAATACCTATGCAAGCACAGCCTAGAAGCAAACCATCAGGTGATACTTAAAATGCAAATACTGAATTACTGGAATGTAACTGAGTTTCTGTTTGGAAAATATACTACGTGCATTTTCACTGGTATGTTTTCTACCTAAAATGCTAAGTATGGAGAAAATAAAAAATAAATCTTTTGGTCATTCCTGGAAGACAGAGTTACAGGAGTTGTGACCCGTATTGTGCCTTAAAAATTATGACTATTGCTTACCCTTAAGTGTCTATTCCAAGAAGCAGAAATACTATGGCTAGGCTAGGGAAAAAGAAAGGACTTAATGAAAGCAGAGTGGGCTAGGTCCTGGAGTATTAATTTTGCTTTAAAAGCATGAAGATGCCTTACAGTAGACAACAGTATACTCTGGCACTTCCAGCTTCATTCAGCTTAATAGGCCTTGCTGATCAAAATATTGCCATAATGATACAGAGAGAGAAACAGGAGGAAGTGCCATGACATGGCTGAGTCTGATCCCATCAGGGGTTTTGAAGAGAGAGACCAATGCCTTACATGAGCTGACACAGCACACAAATGGAGCTTTAATAACTTCTGATGGCTCAAGGTTTGGAGCTGGTCCATTAACAATGAAGACAGGAGTCCTAAAGTCCTGTGACCTGTCCCCATTCATTTATTTAACACAAGAACAGAAATACGTTGGCATTGTAAAGCATATCCTGCTCAAAAGACCCAAGCATTTGACATCCACTTCTGTGAGCCTTTTAGAGACTACTACTTAGTGCACAAGTAAGCTAAGGAGCTCCATGCATGATTTCAGCTCTGCCACTCCCTTTTTACATTCTCTGACCTTGGACAAATAATTGTAACTTTCTCTGCTGATATTTAACTTTTCCCAGGTACAGTGAGAACCTTGTAAGAACACAGCTACAGTTAAGTGTACAGCGTTCTTTTTCTTAATGAAAAAAATTCAAAACTTCCCTTCTGATATGGAAAATAAAGACAATTTCTGACAGTAAAACAAGCAAAATCCCTTGAAAGTACAGTTTGATAGGAATTTACATCTTGCTTGATGATTCATTTGAGAGATGAAAGCTTTTTTTTATAGGAAAGAATGAACTTAAAAGACAAAACTACTGAAAAATAAACCCCAAAAGCCTCAGTCCATGGCTGCTTCTTCTTGAGCTCTAGAAAATAAAATATTCTGAACACTCCATTTATCAGGGCCTCTTAAATGGAATAATTTAAGGGAAAAACAAACAGCAATTGTATGATTGTAAAGAGAAATTAGCATTTTGCTCAAAAGGAATGGCAATTAGCAATGATGACATTGTGATTTATACTAATTGAGATTAAGTCAGACAAAATGGCAACATTAGTAATCATTTGAAGTACTGTATTACTCATTATACTGTGCTTTGTAAACATCTCTCTTGAAATTAAAAAGTAATTAGTAGCATTTTAGTCATTTAATTCACTATAATTAGGATTTTAGGGAAACTACAGCCCTGCTGTTGGAAGCCTTTAAGGTTTTGAATTGAGGGAATGTTTTTTTTAAAATCAGCTTTTAGTAGTGGCTCATTTTCTGTGGTCCACAGAGGCAAATGATATCATTTGAAGTAATAGTAAGGTATTCATTAGAGATGGCTTGGAACAAACATATGCATCCATCTTAATGCAGTGATGTGAACTGACTGGTTTAGAGAAATGCTAATAAGATTACAGGGCCCAATCTAGATCTCAATTCAAAGTCAGTCTGGACAATGAATAAGCAAAGTTGTTACTTCCAAGGGGCACTAAGCATGTCTGGTGTGAAACAGGTTATTATCTGAGCACAACGTGGGACACAAAATTGCCCTTCTTATATTACAACTGTTAAAAAGAGACACAAAGTTATATATGCGCCAAGTGCTTTAGACAAGCAAGCATTCATCTCTGAGGGCAAGGTGTGTCTGCAGAGTTAGCCTTCTCAATGACACTGAGATACACTGGCAGAGTATGCAGTGTATCTGACACCCGCACTAGCCAACTGGTGGGTAGCCAACTGGTTCAAGGGAGGTGGGAAGCCCATACCCTAATGTACCCCATTAACCTTCATATAACTTCCTCTTCCTTGTGCTTAATGACAGTGCATTAACAGGCTGTGAAAAGAAAAAAATGTCCATAGTTTATCTTTGATTTATCCATGCTATCCATCTACTCAAATAGGTACCTGGAATAGTTCTGAGCTTCCACCAAAACCTACGTCAATGTCTATATAGCATTTTGATTATATACATTCATAACTAAAGTTTCTTTGTACTCACACTGCTGAGCTACAAGGTCAGAAAGAGGCCTAAGGGAAAATTTTAGAGACTGTTACAGGACAAATGTCAGTACTACTCACTTATTTTTCCTGCCTTTTTTAGAATATCTCTCATTTGCTGTTGACACAGAACATGTGAGGGACTATCTTGGAAGGATGCTTGGTCCTCTGTTATCACGTCAATGGTGAATGAGATCCCAGTATTTTACACATAGATATCTGGATGGAAGTTACCAAAGTAAATTTGGGTGCATTAGCTGGCACCAGAGCTGAAGCATCTGGCACCAACAGCTTCATCCTCTTACTGGATTCAGCCTCCTAACTACTCCTGTCCAAAAGTGCTAGGAGACACCTGTGGGCATCCCCGTCTGATGGCTGGTTGGTTTCTTCAAGGATGTGTATGATCAGGACATATTCAGTCACTTCAGGGGATAAGTTAGTCACACTTTGGGAAGGATGGATTTATGAAAGGTTGATAAAGGTATACTTTATATCAGACTACTCCCACTGCAAGTTCCCAACAGGCTCCTAAAGCCACAACCATACAGCCTGTGCTGGCTTTATGTTTCCTCCTTCTCTTCCCTTAGATCAGCCTTTAGAATGTGAAGGTCTCTGTTAGCCATAATAATCTGGAAAATAGAGCTGGCCAGAACCGGATAATTATATTTTGTGAAAAAATTTTGGAAATTTGAAAACTGTTTAATTCTAGTGCACAAAACCAACCTCATCTATATACAAAAGAGAGTGGGAAAACACAGAAAGACCAGCCTACTAACAACCCAGTGGCTGCAGCACTACAGGAATTATCTTTAAGGAATTCAAAGCAGGACCTTGAAACCCAAGAGCTGCACATCCAACTCAGACATTTCAGTTTAAGGGGACAAATGTTTTATTTTTCTCAGTCTCTCCTGCTGGGGTTGTTTCAGTGGTGCTAAATAGTTTAGCACGTACTGGGGCAAGAAATTGACTCATTATTCTGAGTCATACACACTGAAGGGGAGAAGAGTTCAAGATTTGCAAACTGGGACTTTAACAGGTCACGCTATTGCAACTGAAAGCCTGGACAACAAAGCTGTTGTTTAACAGGGATGGCCTTCTTTGTGTCCCACTAGAAAGTATGTGAGGAGCCCTAGATCAGTAACTTCTGTTTCTAGCAAAAGAAACAAATATATCATCTGAGTTAAAACTGCAACCAGCTATACTGAAAACATACTGCGATCTCAATGTATATTAAATTATATTAGGGGAAAAAACCTAATTGTAGGATTGTGGAGAGAAAAAGGAGCTGAAAATCTAGTTCTGCCTGTCCCCACAGGAGTGTTAAAGATGGTCTGAAATGAAGATCCAGCCCCACTGTATTCATTATAAAATAATCACAATAATGGAACCACAGTGGTTCTTAATTTCTCTTTTTAATTTCTAAAATTAAATAGCGCTTGAGACACTGTTATAAAGTATACTTGCCACATCTATATATATGCTTACTTAGTGAAGCATTATAATTTCTTAAAAATATACCCAAAAAGCATCATGGTAAGTGCCTCTGACATATGTAAAAGACAAATTACAAAAAATAGTTGTTGTTTTTTTTCACAGATGGGTTGCAGAAAAGGAATGGCAGAATAGGGTAAGACTAAGGGGGGGGGAAAGTGCCTGTCAAGCTGGAGGGTGTTTATTTTGACATGACTTCTAAATGTAGAAACTGGATTTTAGCAGCAGAGTCTTATAATATTTGGAGCTGTAGAACTGAAGTGGTGGCAAGCACAGAAAATAATTGATTCTAAGAATCCACATTCCTGCTCTCTTTACCAACTGGATTGTTGTCACGTTCTCTTAATTTTCAAAAAGTCATCTGCAAGGGTTACTGCTACTGATCTGCTTTTTACTACTCTTTTACAGGGCTTTAGTTCATTCTCTTTGGTCAAATCTCAATGACTTTGTTCTGTCTCTCAGCCTCCATGTGTCCTTTATGCAGTCCTTGCCCAATTTTCCTTCTTCTTAGCTGTTTCTTCAGTGTATTTTTAGCTATGGGACAGAGTGGAAGGAAGAGGGTCTAACCTGTGGAGCTCTATAGCACTGTCATCACAACGTTGTGCTGTTTGCATTTTAGTTGTGGTCCATTTTTACAATGTTATTATCCCTTTATTTTTTATTTACAAGTCTCTTTTAATCTACCTAATCCTGCAGTTTGGCTCCTCTTTCTGAAATCTGCTTTCAGATGTCTTGTCATCAGTTTAAAATGTCACTTGTGCAGAATCAGACTTCTAATTAACAGTTGGTCAGAAATTTTAGTGAGCTATTATGTCAAAAAGGAAAGTGGGGAAGGAAACAGTACTATGATATGTATTTTTATGCCTGAATTGATTCTGATCCTTATAGAAGCCATGACCTGGCATATGTTAAAAAGGACAGATTACTTTGCCTTCTTCTGGGATTATTTTGGTTATTGTGGCTTTAAGCCATGAAAGAATGTCCCTCTGCCAAGGGACTCTTCTATTTATGGCAGATGTCCACCTGATTATACAGCAGTCACTGGAAGTGGGATAAGAAATTGTCCCAGAGTGTTTTATACATATCTGCAGGATTTTGTAGGAAGCCAGGAAGTCTGGGTAGCAGCCCAGGACACTGCAAGTGAGCGTATTTAAACAGTTTTCTAAAAGATTTCAGTGTTAGAGGCTCCTCCTATTGCTGCATTCTTCAGGTGAAAGGGATATTAAGACATCTTTAATCCCCACGGAAAAGGTAGAGCTTGAGCGGGTTGACTATACATTAAAGTTACATAAGCAGTTTTGTCCTCACTTTGCTATTGTTCTGTTACACCTAAAAGTATAGACTAACTTATGCATACCATCCACTCTATTTATTATTTAGTTTTCTTTTCTGCATTATATCCTACTTTAAATTAATTTCCCACCTTTTATTTCTTTATATGCTTGGTTTTTACCTCTTCATCTTCTTTGTGTTCATTTTCCATCCCACCACTTAATTCTATTAGGTGGAACACAAGCTTCACAATTTGAAATCAAGCTACCCTATCTACCATGTTCAAGTACCTTCAGAATCAGATAAAATGAGTCAATCTCTGTGTTTTCTCAGTGTGAAAGAACTATTGAAATTCTTCCTGTTTCTTCTGAAAGATTGCCTTTCCAAAAAAGAGCTACAAAACCTGTAAAAGTTTGCTACTCTTATGTATAGTAAATAAACAACCACACCACACAGTTGCAACCAGCTTTGGAAAGAAGGTTCACTTGGTAATGGATGAAATCTGTCTCTCTGTTAATATGTGCCTGACCCATCAGTGAGAATGTGCCTGTCTTTAGCTGGAGGGCTTTGTATAGAAACATAATGCCAGGAAGACAAAGGCTTTATGATCCATCAGGGTCATTCCTCAGGATAAAGTATTTGGTAGTTAGCATATTGATAGTGCATTGGAATTAATGAAGGCTGATATGCCACTTTAATTCACACCATTTGTTTCCGTAATCACTAGTGATTCTGCTGTCCAGATTACCCTGCTACTTCCTCAAGCTCCATTAAAACACTTCCTTTCTGCTACACAGGTGGTTTCTTTCCTCCTTTTCCTTCTTCTGCTAAAGACAATAATCATTGGCAACTCACTATCTAAATAATGAATGTAGAGGAGGATGGGCCCCAGCTCACTCAAGGCTTTAATGGTCTTTAAGTCAAACTATCTGTTTCCTTCACAAAAGCAGCACTCTTGTAATTGTCTTTATGCTGATTAACCAAGGATTCAACTTTCCTCTGGTGCTTGTGGGTAAAAGTGCCAAACTCATTTAGCAGCTGCCATATATGCACAAACACACAGAGAACAAATAAATACACAGGTCAATGATCCTGGAGTGTTGGGAACTCACATGAGAAGCTGTACATTAGTGGCATAATATGAAGGTAAGGGGTTGTGAATCTCTCTTTAATAAAATGCTATTTGTGTTAATTTTAAAAAGGAAATTAATAGCTGGTATGTGATAATATTTTTGTAAGGCATATTGCACTCTTTTTATGCCTCATTCCTCTTCCTTAAGGAAAGTTCTTCAAATTACATCTGCCTTCCTTTATTTAAGAGGAGCTGGATACAGTTCCTAAGTCAGGAACATTTCTAGGTCAGCTTTGCTTTACTGCTGTCAAGGAACAAATTGTGCCATCTGTATTCCAGTTGGTACACTAGTCCCTTGAAGTGAACAAGGCTCCCCAGGCAAGAGTTATTAGAAAAAGCCTGGGCAGTGCTGTTCCCATGTTACTTTTGTGCTGGTTTTGGCTGAGAAGGGGTTAATTCTCCTCACTGTGGGGGTCGGCTACCTTTCCAGCTTCCCGCGCTCTGCCGCGTGGCGGGGGGGGGCTGGGAGGGGCAGGGCCATGGTGGGGGCGGCTGACCCCGACTGGCCAATGGCAGGTTCATTCCATACCATGTGACACCATGACCAATATATTGAGGTGGGGGCAGTTGCAGGGAGCACGGAGGCGGCGCGGCGTCGGGTCGGCGGGCGGCGCGCGGCTGCGGCGCGGGCAGTTTGTTCCGGCGGTTCGTTCCCCCTCTCCCCTCCCTTCCCCCCACCCCCCCCCCCCCCCGGGGCTTTGCGCCTCTCGTTGTTCTCCTTTACATTGCATTTCTACTGTTGTTTTCTTCTAATTCTCGTTGTTCCCCTTTACATTGCATTTCTACTGTTGTTTTCTTCTAATTCTCGTTGTTCCCCTTTACATTGCATTTCTACTGTTGTTTTCTTTTAATTTTAATTATTAAACTGTTCTTATCCCAACCCACGAGCGTTACCCTCCTGATTCTCTCCCCCATCTACCGGTGGGGAGTGAGCGAGCGACTGTGTGGGGCTGAGCTGCCGCTAAACCACGACAGTCTTTTTGGTGCCCAACGTGGGGCTCAAGGGTTGGAGATAATAACAGCTGCTGGTCACAGCACCATGTTGTCCTTTTTGCAGTTGGTGTTACAGATTGGTGTTGGTTTGTTGAGTCTGCTGTGTTCTGCTGTGATTAGTAATGTTTTGCCTACAAGATTTGTTATACAAACACTCGTTTTCAGCTTTATCTTGTATTTGGGGTTTTTGCTGAAACCATTACTGTACTTTGGATACCACCTTGTTGAGGCAATTAGCAATTATACCTCCTCCTCTGAGAGATTTTATATGGAGGAAATACAGAATAATACCTTTGCAACTTTGTTCTATGATGTCTGTGCCTTTGTTACAACAACGTCTTTGTATCTTGAACATCCTTGGGTGGTTAAGGTGCACTTATTGTTAGTTTTTGGGCAGGTTGTTTTGGTTTTGACTAAGCAACTTAAGAATATCACCCAGAAATCTGCCCCGAGGCTTGATAGTTACGAGTGGCAGGGCATGTGGGATAGCATGGGCAAATACCTAGGGCAGTGGGCACCCCCAGTGTTTTGGAGTTTCACCCCCGAACAAGTGCAGAATCCTAAAAAACTAGTAGAATATTTGGAGAAAGTATGTTGTTACGCTGGGAACTCCAGAGAGACACAGATAACTGCAACATGCTGGGGTCTGGCCCATGCATACCGAGCCCTGCTCAACAGCATTCAATGCCCCCAGGGGGAAGAGAATGTCTCTGGATTGAAATGCAAAGTGACTGGCACTGTAGACAATCCAGCCCGGACGACAGGCACTGCAGCCACTCAAACCCCCACAACAAGTACCGGAGCTAGCTCAGAAAATAAACCCGTACCAGTATCAGTTGCCCCCATACACAAGACAAAATATTGGAAGCGGACATCAACTCGTTTAGAACGGGATGATGAAGAACCAGGGCCATCGCGGGGAGAGGAGGGAGAAGTAATAAATGAAATAGAGACCACCCGATCCCTGTCCTTAAGCGAGTTGCGAGATATGCGAAAAGATTATAGCCGTCGTTCAGGTGAGCACATTGTCACCTGGCTGCTCCGATGCTGGGATAATGGGGCCAGTAGCCTGGAACTAGAGGGAAAAGAAGCCAAACAATTGGGATCCCTTTCTGGGGAAGGGGGCGTTGACAAAGCAATAGGAAAAAAGCCACAAGCCCTCAGCCTCTGGAGGCGACTCCTGTCTGGAGTGAAGGAAAGGTATCCCTTTAAAGAAGATGTTACATATCGCCCAGGAAAATGGACAACTATGGAGAAAGGCATCCAGTATCTAAGGGAATTAGCTGTGTTTGAGGTGATTTATGGTGACCTGGATGATCAACGGTCATCCAAAGATCCAGATGAAGCCGAGTGCACATGACCCATGTGGCGGAAGTTTGTACGGAGCGCACCATCTTCGCATGCAAACTCATTGGCAGTGATGTCCTGGAAAGATGACGAGACACCAACGGTGGCAGAGGTGATAGATAGACTCCGAGATTACGACACAAATATCTCTTCCTCGCTTGTCTCTGCTGTGGAGAAACTATCCCAAGAGGTCCAGCAACTCAAAGAAGATCTGTCCTACTCCCCACCTCGACAGAGCAGTGTCTCAGCTGTTAGGAATAAGCGTCCTTTGGCTCAAAGAAGGGGATACACACCACGGGCCACCCTATGGTTCTACCTGCGTGACCACGGAGAGGACATGATGAGGTGGGATGGCAAGCCTACCTCGACCCTACTGGCACGAGTGCATGAACTGCAAGGAAGAACAGTCACTCAGGGGGGCTCTTCCAGGAAAGCTGCTGCTCCAATTTCCAGTGAACAAGTCCCCAGACAGAGGAGTAGAAGCGCAGATTTTATTTCTAAGTGTAATAGAGGGACTCCTGATTCACATTTGCAGGAAGTGAGTTGTGACTGCCATGATCAGGACTAGAGGGGCCCTGCCTCCAGCCGGGTGGAGGAAAGGGATAACCGGGCTTACTGGACTGTGTGGATCCGATGGCCTGGCACGTCCGACCCACAGGAGTATAAAGCTTTAGTGGACACCGGCGCACAGTGCACCTTAATGCCATCGAACTATATAGGGGCAGAACCCATCAGCATTGCTGGAGTGACAGGGGGATCCCAAGAGCTAACTGTATTGGAGGCCGAAGTGAGCCTAACTGGCAATGAGTGGCAGAAGCACCCCATTGTGACTGGCCCAGAGGCTCCGTGCATCCTTGGCATAGACTACCTCAGGAAAGGGTATTTCAAGGACCCAAAAGGTTACAAGTGGGCTTTTGGTGTAGCTGCCTTGGAGACGGAGGAAACTGAACAGCTGTCTACCTTGCCCGGTCTCTCAAAGGACCCTTCTGTGGTGGGGTTGCTGAAGGTCAAAGAACAACAGGTGCCAATCGCCACCACAACAGTGCACCAGCGGCAATATCGCACCAACAGAGACTCTCTGATCCCCATCCATAAACTCATTCACCAACTGAGGAGCCAAGGAGTCATCAGTAAGACCCACTCACCCTTTAACAGTCCCATATGGCCAGTCCGGAAGTCTAATGGAGAGTGGAGACTAACAGTAGACTATCGTGGCCTGAATGAAGTCACTCCACCGTTGAGTGCTGCTGTGCCAGACATGCTAGAACTTCAATACGAACTGGAGTCAAAGGCGGCCAAGTGGTATGCCACAATTGATATTGCTAATGCATTCTTCTCAATCCCTCTGGCAGCAGAGTGCAGGCCACAGTTTGCTTTCACATGGAGGGGCGTCCAGTATACCTGGAATCGACTGCCCCAGGGGTGGAAACACAGTCCTACCATTTGCCATGGACTGATTCAGACTGTACTGGAACAGGGAGAAGCTCCAGAACACCTTCAGTACATTGATGACATCATTGTGTGGGGCAGCACAGCGGAAGAAGTTTTTGAGAAATGAGAGAAAATAGTCCAAATCCTTCTGAAAGCTGGTTTTGCCATAAAACAAAGTAAGGTGAAGGGACCTGCACGAGAAATCCAGTTCTTAGGAATCAAATGGCAAGATGGTCGTTGTCATATTCCAATGGATGTGATCAACAAAATAGCAGCCATGTCTCCACCAACTAGCAAAAAGGAAACACAAGCTTTCTTGGGCGTTGTGGGTTTTTGGAGAATGCATATTCCAAATTACAGTCTGATTGTAAGCCCTCTCTATCAAGTGACCCGGAAAAAGAATGATTTCAAATGGGGCCCTGAGCAACGACAAGCCTTTGAACAGATTAAACGAGAAATAGTCCATGCAGTAGCTCTTGGGCCAGTCCGGGCAGGACAAGATGTAAAAAATGTGCTCTACACTGCAGCCGGGGAGAATGGCCCTACCTGGAGCCTCTGGCAGAAAGCACCAGGGGAGACCCGGGGTCGACCCCTAGGGTTTTGGAGTCGGGGATACAGAGGGTCCGAAGCCCGCTATACTCCAACTGAAAAAGAGATATTGGCAGAATATGAAGGGGTTCGAGCTGCTTCAGAAGTGGTTGGTACTGAAGCACAGTTGCTCCTGGCACCCCGACTGCCAGTGCTGGGCTGGATGTTCAAAGGAAACATCCCCTCTACACACCATGCAACTGATGCTACATGGAGTAAATGGGTTGCACTGATTACCCAGCGGGCTCGAGTAGGAAACCCCAGTCGCCCAGGAATCTTGGAAGTGATTATGGACTGGCCAGAAGGCAAAGATTTTGGATTATCACCAGAGGAGGAGGTGACACGTGCTGAAGAAGCCCCACTGTATAACCAACTGCCAGAAAATGAGAAGCAATACGCCCTGTTCACTGATGGGTCCTGTCGCCTTGTGGGAAAGCACCGGAGATGGAAGGCTGCTGTATGGAGTCCTACACGACAAGTAGCAGAAACTGCTGAAGGAGAAGGTGAATCGAGCCAGTTTGCAGAGGTAAAGGCCATCCAGCTGGCCTTAGACATCGCTGAACGGGAAAAGTGGCCAGTGCTCTATCTCTGTACTGACTCCTGGATGGTGGCAAATGCCTTGTGGGGCTGGCTGCAGCAATGCAAGCAAAGCAACTGGCAGCATAGAGGCAAACCCATCTGGGCTGCCGCACTGTGGCAAGATATTGCTGCCTGGGTAGAGAACCTGGTTGTAAAGGTACGTCATGTGGATGCTCACGTTCCCAAGAGTCGGGCCACTGAAGAACATTGGAACAACCAGCAGGTAGATCAGGCTGCCAAGATTGAAGTGGCTGAGGTGGATCTGGACTGGCAGCATAAGGGTGAACTATTTCTAGCTCGGTGGGCCCATGACACCTCAGGTCATCAAGGGAGAGATGCAACATACAGGTGGGCTCGTGATCGAGGGGTGGACTTGACCATGGATATTATTGCACAGGTTATCCACGAATGTGACACATGCGCTGCAATCAAGCAAGCGAAGCGGGTAAAGCCTCTGTGGTATGGGGGACGATGGCTGAAATATAAATATGGGGAGGCCTGGCAAATTGACTATATCACACTCCCACAGACCCGCCAAGGCAAGCGCCATGTGCTTACAATGGTAGAAACAACGACTGGCTGGCTGGAAACATATCCTGTCCCCCACGCCACTGCCCGGAACACTATCCTGGGCCTTGAGAAACAAGTCCTGTGGCGACATGGCACCCCAGAGAGAATTGAGTCAGACAACGGGACTCATTTCCGAAATAGCCTCATAGACATCTGGGCCAAAGAGCATGGCATTGAGTGGGTGTATCACATCCCCTATCACGCACCAGCCTCTGGGAAAATTGAACGGTACAATGGACTGTTAAAAACTACACTGAGAGCAATGGGGGGTGGAACATTCAAGCACTGGGATACACATTTAGCAAAAGCCACGTGGTTAGTCAACACGAGGGGATCTGCCAACCGAGCTGGCCCTGCCCAGTCAGAATCCTTACGTACTGTGGAAGGGGATAGAGTCCCTGTAGTGCACACAAAAAGTATGCTGGGCAAAACAGTCTGGGTTCTTCCTGCCTCCGGCAAAGGCAAACCCATTCGTGGGATTGCTTTTGCTCGAGGACCTGGGTGCACTTGGTGGGTGATGCGGGAGGATGGAGAAATCCGATGTGTGCCTCAAGGGGATTTGATTTTGGGTGAAAACAGTCAATGAACTGAATGGCACAATGTGAACTGCTATATAATACTGTGTGTCACCTCTGTGTTGTACCAATGATATCAGAGTACGAGCCTCCCAACCTATGGAAGATCAACTATGAAACAAGCCGTGCAGCAGTGATGGAACGATGACTGACTCGGTATGCAGCGACCCAACGCCACACACCATCTCTCCCACCCGGAAAGACTGATACAACAGATGGAGCCCAGAGTCATGGACTGGATGAACTCAATGGACATTTTTAATGGACATTGTACAGGGAAGGTCCATGAACTAAGGGAATGATGTCTGTGTATTATGTTAAAGGATGGGAAGGGGAGGGGTGGTGGTTGGTATGGTTGTATTGCATCATATGGGACCTGGGCATGGTGTAAATGGTATGGAATAAGGGGTGGAGAATGTGCTGGTTTTGGCTGAGAAGGGGTTAATTCTCCTCACTGTGGGGGTCGGCTACCTTTCCAGCTTCCCGCGCTCTGCCGCGTGGCGGGGGGGGGCTGGGAGGGGCAGGGCCATGGTGGGGGCGGCTGACCCCGACTGGCCAATGGCAGGTTCATTCCATACCATGTGACACCATGACCAATATATTGAGGTGGGGGCAGTTGCAGGGAGCACGGAGGCGGCGCGGCGTCGGGTCGGCGGGCGGCGCGCGGCTGCAGCGCGGGCAGTTTGTTCCGGCGGTTCGTTCCCCCTCTCCCCTCCCTTCCCCCCACCCCCCCCCCGGGGCTTTGCGCCTCTCGTTGTTCTCCTTTACATTGCATTTCTACTGTTGTTTTCTTTTAATTCTCGTTGTTCCCCTTTACATTGCATTTCTACTGTTGTTTTCTTTTAATTTTAATTATTAAACTGTTCTTATCCCAACCCACGAGCGTTACCCTCCTGATTCTCTCCCCCATCTACCGGTGGGGAGTGAGCGAGCGACTGTGTGGGGCTGAGCTGCCGCTAAACCACGACACTTTACAACAGATACCCCCAAAAAGCCAACCCTATCCTGAAAAAGAGCTCTAAATATGGCTTGAGAAGGATATATGTGTGACAGGATTTGGGTCTTTAAGCAAAAACAAAGGAGTGAGCTGGATTTGAAAAATACTCTACCTCAAGTCCTAAATTACTATTCTAAGATTGTAGTTATATGACAATGCCATTATACTAAACTTCTAATTCTGTTACCTGTAAAATTTATTGTTAGTCTACTGAACACAATGTAATTACTCTGCAATTACAGTGATGTTAAAAATTGTAAACCAGGCAATTAACCTTATGACTACAGGAGTGTGTAGTCAGTACAAGTAGCAAAACATGTTAGTTCAGAACAATGACACTGCCATGTACTGAGTATGAAAATCATGGGATAATGATGAAGAATTCATTTCTGTAGTTAACCTCCCTGTTACATGAATTAGCTGCAATTACTGATATCTAAAAAGTATCCATTATATAATTACACAGCAGTAGAAGAAATAAGATGATCTCATTTAAGATTCAGGGACATAGTTTAACAACCTGATTTACTTAGTAAAGCCAATTAATCTCCTTCTATAGGCAACAGAAAGAGAATCCACTTCCTGAGAGCCTTTTCAAGACCTTGTGACAGTTTAGAAGACTAGGGGTCTACGTTTCTACCCTAAAACTTCAGAGCAGACAGATAGGTGGACACAATGTGTACTATTTGCATAAATGTGCTGGTTTTGGCTGGGACAGAGTTCATTTTTCCCATAGTAGCTAGTATGGGGCTGTGTTTTGGATTTGTGCTGAAAACAGTGCTGATAACACAGGATGTTTTACTTACTGCTGAGCAGGGCTTACACAGAGTCAAGGCCTTTCCTGCCTCTCACCCCACCCCACCAGCAAGTGGGCTGGGGGGGGAGTGCACAAGGGGTTGGGAGGGGACACAGCTGGGACAGTTGACCCCAACTGACCCAAGGGATATCCCACACCATATAGCATCATACTCAGCACATAAAGCTGGGGGAAGAAGAAGGAAAGGGGGGACATTCGGAGTGATGCTGTTTGTCTTCCCAAGTAACTGTTACACGTGATGGAACCCTGCTTTCCTGGAGATGGCTGAACACGTGCGTGCCCGTGGGAAGGAGCGCATGAATTCCTTGTTTTGCTTTGCTTATGTGCACAGCTTTTGGTTTACCTTTTAAAGTGTCTTAATCTCAACCCACGTGATTTCTCACTTTTACCCTTCCGATTCTCTCCCCCATCCCACCTGGGTGAGTGAGCAAGCAGCTGTGTGGGGCTTAGCTGCCAGTTGGGGTTAAACCATGACAGCATGACAAGACCAAAACCCCCGATCACAATGTGATGTCTGTTTGTTCAGTAGGTGCACAGCAGGTCTGTACTTTGATTTCTGAAGGACAGGTAACTTAATCAAAGCTCTGACTTGGCCTAGCTACCTGGCATGGAGACATCTCAGAGAAATGACAAGTTTTCTCTTCTTCCTTTCACAAAATTTCAATGCAGAATGAAAGGATGTGTCTGGAAAAGAGCCTTAAGATCATCGAGTCTAACCGCTAACCTATCACTGCCAAGTCCACCACTAAACCACATCCTCAAGCACCACGTCTACCCTTCTTTTAAATACCTCCAGGGATGGAGACTCAACCACCTCCCTGGGCAGCCTGTTCCGATGCCTGACAACCCTTTCAGTGAAGTTTTTCCTAATATCCAACCTAAACTTCCCCTGGCGCATCTTGAGGCCATTTCCTCTCCTCCTATCGCTTGTTACTAAGGAGAAGAGACTGACCCCCACCTCACTACAACCTCCTTTCAGGTAGTTGCAGAGAGCGATAAGGTCTCCCCTCAGCCTCCTCTTCTCCAGACTAAACAACCCCAGCTCCCTCAGCAGCTCCTCATAAGACTTGTTCTCCTGACCCTTCACCAACTTCATTGCCCTTATTTGGACACGCTCCATCACCTCAATGTCCTTCTTGTACTGAGGAGCCCAAAACTGAACACAGTACTCGAGGTGCGGCCTCCCCAGTGCCGAGTACGGGGGCACTATTACCTCCCTGCTCCTGCTGGCCACACTATTCCTGATACAAGTCAGGATGCTGTTGGCCTTCTTGGCCACCTGAGCACACAGCTGGCTCATGTTCAGCCGGCTGTCAACCAGCAACCCCAGGTCCTTTTCGGCTGGGCAGCTCTCCAACCACCCCTCCCCAAGCTTATAGCATTGCATGGGGTTGTTGTGACCCAAGTGCAGGACCTGTCACTTAGCATTGTTGAACCTCATACCGTTGGCTCCGGCCGAATGATCCAGCCTGTCCAGATCCCTCTGCACCAGATCCTTCCTGCCCTCAAGCAGATCAACCTCCCACCCAATTTGGTGTTGTCTGCAAACTTACTGAGGGTGCACTCAATCCCCTCATCTAGATCATCAGTGGAGATATTGAACAGGACCAGCCCAACACTGAGCCCTGGGGAACACCACTCATGACTGGCCGCCAACTGGATTTTACTCCATTCACCACCACTCTCTGCACTCGGACGTCCAGCCAGTTTTTAACCCAGCGCAGAGTGCACTTGTCTAAGCTGCGAGCAGCCAGCTTCTCCAGGAGAATGCTGTGGGAGATGGTGTCAAAGGCCTTACTAAAGTCCAAGTAGACAATGTCCACAGCCTTCCCCTCATCTACTAAGCAGGTCACCTGATCACAGAAGGAGACCAGGCTAGTGAGGCAGGACCTCCCTTTCATAAACCCATGCTGGCTGAGCCCGATCCCCTGGTTGTCCCACATGTGCAGCATAATGGCATTCAAGATGATCTGCTCCATGGCCTTTCCCAGCACCGAGGTCAGGCTGACAGGCCTGTAGTTCCCCGGATCCTCCTTCCGACCTTTCTTGTAGAGGGGTGTCACATTTGCTAGCTTCCAGTTGTCTGGGACCTACGTGGTTGACCAGGACTGCTGATAAATGATGGAGAGTGGCTTGGCGAGCTCCTCTGCCAGCTCCCTCACTATCTTTGGGCGGATCCCATCTGGCCCCAGCGACTTGTGAACATCCAGGTGAAGGAGCAGGTCAGTGACTGCCACCTCTTCAACAACTGGGACTTCATTCTGCACACTATCTCCATCTCCCAGCACAGGGGCCCGACAACCCCAAGGATGACCAGTCTGACTATTAAAGACTGAGGCAAAGAAAGCATTAAGTACCTCAGCCTTCTCCTCATCTTTCGTGGCAAGGTTACCTTCCACATTCAACAAAGGAGGGAGGTTCTCCCTGGCCCTCCTTTTGTCACTGATGTATTTATAAAAACATTTTTTGTTATCTTTGACGGTGGTGGCCAGTTTGAGTTCCAGCTGGGCCTTTGCCTTCCTAATCTTTTCCCTACATAACCTCACAACACCTTTGTAGTTTCCTGAGTCACCTGCCCCTTCTTCCAAAGGTGGTAAGATCTCCTTTTTTTCTTGAGTTCTAGCCATAGCTCCTTGTTCAGCCAAGCCGGTCTTCTCCCCCACCTGCTCAACTTATGGCACATGGGGACAGCCTGCTCCTGTGCCTTTGAGACTTCCTTCTTTAATAACATCCAGCCTTCCTGGACTCCTTTGCCCTTCAGTACTGCCTCCCAAGTGACTCTGTTAACCAGCCTCCTTAACAATCCAAAGTCTGCCCTTCTGAAGTTCAGGGTAGCGGTTTTGCTGACCCTCTTCCTTACTTCTCCAAGAATCGAGAATAGTAGTACTAAAAGAGTCAGCTACTGACACCCAGCTAAACTATATGCTTCAGGAGATAAAAAAAAATTTATTAATTCTGTATTAATTCCTTCCATTATTCCATGCAAAAGAAAAACAATACAGAAAAGCTGAATTTCTCCCATGGCAGACAGTCACTCATTTTACATTAAGTACTCGGTGCTTTTAACAGTGAAATTTATTTGAAAGAGGTGTAATCCCTTAATAATCCAGGAACCTGAAGGAAATGAATATTTAATGTCATCTCTTTCTAATCATAGTCAAGATCATAGCAGGAAGAAGCTCTCCTGTTTTTCACAGAGAAGAAACTGCTCAATCATAAAAGTAATTTAAACTTTTTTCTACTAATCCCTACCAATCCAGATCACTGGAATCAACCTCTAACAAAGATATTTAGTCTCTTTGTGTTATGGACTTCCACCAGGTCTCATTAAAATATGTAATTAAAAAAGAAAGGAGCCGTTATACACTAATTTAATAACTGATAACAGCAGAAGGCCCATGAGGGTTAATTAGTTAGGTGGATATGCAGGATGAAGCACAGATAGAAAAAAACAGTGATAAATTTGAAAATATAAACAAAGGTGCCATGAGATGTACACAGTGCCCTGGAGAGAAAACTTAAAAGGAAAAAAAGTAAGAAATTGGACTTGGAAATTATGAGAGAGAAGGTAAAAGGGAAAGGCAGGTTACAAAGTCTTAAACTACATAGGTGATTAAAATAGTACTGTCGGAAGTATGTCAGAGGAAGCAGCACCCCAGAAACAGACTGGTAAGTGGTAAGAAATTACTGCACTGAAAGCCGAAGATTCAGGAGAATAAATGCAAAGAAGAGACCTTGCCAAGAGGGATTCTGTGGAACAAACAATTTCAGCTGAATACAAAATAAGAAACTATATACAAAAATGGCTACAGAAAACTCAGAGATAACTGCATTAATATTCTAAATGAGGTAACTTGGTTTTGGACTTACTAGAATTGTATTTTTGGTAAAATGGGTAAGATAAGCACTGTTTCCTGGAAGAACTGAAAAGAAAATAATTAATCTCCAGAAGTAAAAAAATGTAAGATAAGAAGTACTTTGAAATTTTATTTACTCTGGGACACTTGGAGGGAAGTACACAGGCTGACTTACAATCACTTACAAGAACTTACTGAAGTTCTTTAATGAATGACTTCACATCCTTGACTTGGAAGATATTTGAAAACTGATAGGGCAAAGATTATGTCCCCAAAATATAGGTCCTCAGAGAAGGCCTAAAGTATTTTAGCTTTGGCGAGGTCCCTGTGTAGAAGGGTTAAGGTAAGCAGATGGGGACTTTTCTCTAAAACACCTTTATTCTAGATAAGCACTGCTTCACTTTATGAAACTTGTTCAGCTATGAAGTAGTCTTTTCATTATCTTGAAAAGCACACATTAGCCCTTTGCCCATGTTGATATGAACTCAAGTCTTCTGGGGTCTGCAAATGAAAACCCCATCTAGAGAAAGTTAAGTGGGAGTTTCTTCCATGGAAAGCTAAAGACCTGTAAACATATGCATGGAACTTCAAAAAGGAAGATGACACTCAAAGACATTTCATGCTTGACCAACCTGATAGCCTTCTATGATGGCATGACTGGCTGGGTCGATGAAGGGAGAGCAGTGGATGTTGTCTATCTTGACTTCAGTAAGGCATTCAACACTGTCTCCCATAGCATCCTCATAATCAAGCTAAGCAAGTGTGGGTTGGATGAGAGGACAGTGAGGTGGACAGAGAACCGGCTCAACAACAGAACTCAGAGGGTTGTGATCAATGGAGCAGAGTCTGGATGGAGGCCTGTCACTAGCAGTGTTCCCCAGGGGTCTGTGCTGGGTCCAGTCCTGTTCAACATATTCATCAATGACCTGGATAATGGGATAGAGTGTAACCTCAGCAAGTTTGCTGATGACACCAAGCTAGGAGGAGTGGCTGATACACCAGAAGGCTGTGCTGCCATCCAGTGAGACCTGGACAGGCTGGAGAGCTGGGCCGAGGGGAACCTCATGAAATTCAGCAAGAGCAAGTGCAAGGTCCTGCACCTGGGGAGGAACAACCCCATGCACCAGTACAGGCTGGGGGCTGAACTGCTGGAAAGTGGCTCTGTTGAGAAGGACCAGGGAGTGCTGGTGGACAACAGGCTGACCCTGAGCCAGCAACGTGCCCCTGTGGCCAAGAAAGCCAATGGTATCCTGGGATGCATTAAAAGGAGTGTGGCCAGCAGGTCAAGTGAGGTTATCCTCCTGCCCTACTCTGCCCTAGTGAGACCACATATGGAGTACTGTGTCCAGTTCTGTGCCCCCCAGTTTAAGAAGGATGTGGAACTGCTTGAGCAAGTCCAGCGGAGAGCTACCAAGATGATCAGGGAACTGGAGCATCTCCCTTCTGAGGAAAGGCTGAGACACCTGGGTTTGTTCAGCCCGGACAAGAGAAGACTGAGGGGACATCTTATCAATAATTATAAATATCTAAAAGGGTAGGTGTCAGGACGATGGGACTAGGGTCTTTTCAGTGGTGCCCCACAACAGGAGAAGGGGCAATGGGCACATGTTGGAACACAGGAAGTTCCACTTCAGTATGAGGAAAAACGTTACTGAGGGTGACAGAGCAGTGGCACAGGCTGCCCAGGGAGGCTGTGGAGTCTCCTTCCCTGGAGACATTCAAAACCAGCCTGGATGCAGTCCTGTGCCACCTGCTCTGGGTGTCCCTGCTCAAGCACAGGGGTGGACAAGATAATCTCCAGTGGTCCCTTCCAACTCCTACCATTCTGTGATTCTGTGACGTGGTTAATTGCGACACTGATGCTGGCAAAAAGACATAAACCAGTGAGAACAGAAGATGAATGTTTGGAGGAAAACAAATGGTTTTTGGAGGCAGGATATTACAGGAAGGTTTGTGACATAGCACAGATGGCCTGGACATATCTGAGAAAGAGAAACTGAAGAAAAAGGAGTTCTTGAGGTAGCAGTGGCAATTAAGCCACTTCAAAATTAGAATAAGAAGGAAGGAGAAAGGTAAAGAAAGGACAAAAAGGACACAAGTTTTAGATTCTACCTGCTTGGCATAGGCAATGCCTTCTCCTTAAGAAGCCATCTCCCGTTGTGAGCATGCAGTCTCTCTTCCCAGTCTACTGTTACAGAATTGTTTCAGCAGCAAAGTGAATGCCTCTCTTCAAACTTACCATGCCTTGGAGCTCAGTACCTAGGAGGCAATACAGAATTTCTTACATTGCCCTCTTGTAAAGCCACAGCAGTTCACAGACTCTGATTGACTATTTTATTTTCATATCAGGATCTAAGGTAAACAGTACAACAGCTGTTCAAGGATGTGCTGGGCTTCTTGCTTGTTTTCATGTTATATTGATTGAAACAGCAGGAGCAGCCTCCCACCACAGCCCCTTCAGTCAATTGCTCAGCCTAGTAAAGGCTTTAAATATATGAATTACTGGCCAAGAAAATACATGCCATGGATGGCAGATGAAGAGAAATTGCATTTAATAATTTTAAAATATATTTTCTCTCCCTTTCTCGCTACCTTCTGTGTTCTGTTCTAAGCCATTGTGCTATGCAGCTCATGTGATGATCAGCTTAACTTGTACCAGCAAATCTGGTGCTTGCCTTTTATTTCTTTTAATTCTTAGAGCAAATGTAAGTGTTTTTGAAGTAAATAAATAATTGTTTTTATTCTTCAAAATAAGCTAAGGCTTGTGGCCACTTATTTACCTCTTCTCCCATTTGCTCAGGGATAAAACAGGCAACTTGGGACAGCCCTCTGATGGACAACTCCTTAGAAGACCAGTAGAAGGCACAGGAAAAAGTCAGACTTGGTTAAGAATTCATTTCCATACCTTTTTTACTGCACTATGATAAAAAGTTGCAGATACTGAAAACAAGCTATTCAAAGAACCAGTGGAAACACTATCAAACAGAACTAAGCAAGCCATAGAAAAGAACACTTACACTTTTCATAAACAAACTATTTTCTTAAGAAGATATGACAACTGGAAAACATCAACCTCTTCTGAACACTGAATAACTCTTAAGTCTAACATTAGTTGTTTGGAAGCTGTTTTTTCTAGCCAGCTGGAATGGACTACCTTACCCCTCTCCCTAGAGTCCCACTTCTTGTTCACTTTTGCTGTGTCACTTTTGATTTATCACCAGCTCAAATGAGGGAAGAATGAATGCAGTTCTTCAGGCCAGAATCAATACATGTTTCATGCTGAGTGGCAACAGAGTAAAACTTTGGGGAACAAACATCACCAAAAATATTTGTGTTGGAATGGTTTGCTTACTGTGAAGTACATTTTCATCTTTAGAGTGGGGTTCTGCTAAATGCATTGAAAAACTGTGGTAAAAATTTGTATAAGATAGCAAAACAATTTTTAAAATCAGGGGGATTTTAAGAAGCCTATAATACAGAAGGAAAATATTGTGTGGGTGTTTTTAGGAAAGATTTTCAAGTGTTTTATTTGTATCTGTACTGTAGTTAAGCTATAACAACCACTGATGTATTTTTTGATTAAAGCTTTATAGGCCTTAGTATGGTAAAAATACAGCAAAAGTACAAAGTGCTAAATCCCTCTTCACTGATTTTGCTCCCATGACTTGCAATATTATGCCTTTTCTGAGCCACCACCTCCATGGACTCTCCATTAGCAGCAGTATCAAGATTCAGTGTCCCTACTTCTATTATGCATTCTGCTCTGATTAAGTCTTCTCATAATTTTTCACTAAAAACGGAAGCCACTACATCATTTAATGTTTTTTCTTCAATGACATTTCTTGTGTGTAATGCCATCCTCAGAGTTCCTATGTTCCCCTTTTCTTTCCCTCAACTTTTATATGTGCAATAGATTCTGAAAACTCTTTGTAAGAACGATTCTCCTTGGATCATACCTGAGTTAAACTGGAGAATGGTTTCAGTTTGTCTGTCAGCTGCACGGACTCTTTATCTTTAATGGTTAACTTGCTTTGCCATCCAATTCTTTACATATGAAATGAAATAAAACCGTTCCAGTTTTGTTCCTTTCTTTTTGTAGTTGTTTAACCCTGGCTGGCAGCTAAGCCCCACAGAGCTGCTCGCTCACTCACCCAGGTGGGATGGGGGAGAGAATTGAAGGGTAAAAGTGAGAAAAATTGTGGATTGAGATAAAGACAGCTTAACAGGCAAAGCAAAACAAGGAATTCATGCACTCCTTCCCATGGGCAGGTAGGTGTTCAGCCATCTCCAGGAAAGCAGGGCTCCATCATGTGTAATGGTTACTTGGGAAGACAAATGCCATCACTCCAAATGTTCCCCTGTTCCTTCTTCTTCCCCCAGCTTTATATGCCAAGTATGACGCCATATGGTGTGGGATATCCCTTGGGTCAGTTGGGGTCAGCTGTCCCGACCGTGTGCCCTCTCAGCTTCTTCTGCACCTGGCAAAGCACAAAGCTGAAAAAGTCCTTGACTAGTGTAAGCACTACTTAGCAACAACTACAATGTCTTTGTATTATCAGCACTGTTTTCAGCACAAATCCAAAACACAGCCCCATACTAGCTATTGTGAAGAAAACTAACTCTATCCCAGCCAAAACCAGCACACTTTTCCTCTTCTTCTGTGGGTTACCTTAATTGTGTATTTCCAGATCACAAGAATTTTAAAAGTGGTCTTTTTATTTTTGTAAGTAGTACTGGGCATTCTAAAAGCTCTTATAAATTAATAAAAAGGACATAGAAGAAGTCTTCTTACACAACAGAGAATATATAGACATATGTTTTAATTCTCCAGAAAGTAGGACTGAACTACATGTCATTATAGGATTGAAATAAATGTCATTAAAATCTCAGTGGTTTCCTTTGCCAGAATGTATCCATGTATGTGTGTATACATACATATATGTATGTTTCCCATACATTTCTACCCAGCTGCAGTTTTTGAGGTGGAACTGAAATCCTAGTTTCTAAATCACAGAAGATTTCACAGACAAATTGATACCTAAAGCCCTACTGGAGGTGAACCATTATGATGTACACCCATAGAGGAATCAGTCTGAGCAAGAACTCAGGAGGAGCTACAGTAACATTTGTATTAGCTTTTCCACATGATATCCTATAGCATTTGACAGGCACAGAGAGAGCTCAAGACATTCCAAGGTTAGAGGACAGCCTGAAGCTGGGAACCAAATGAAGTTGCAAAACATCTTTTTAGTCTGAAACTTTTCCTCTAGTTTTAAATAAATTCCTTGAATAGAAAAGCTTATTAGTGGGCTGAATATCATCCCTGTCAGAAAACCTGTGAAGCCTGCACTCTCTAAAATGCACTGTATGGATTACCAAAATGAATAATGGGAAAAAAAAGTCGTTACATGCAAGCAGCAGAAAGCATGACTATTTTAATTTCTAAAGCAGAACTTAGAAAGTATCTTAACAAAAAAACCCACAAGCCATAAAATGTACTAGCTATATAATTCAAAAGCTCTATACTAAGATACTTACTTAAGGATAAAGGCTTTTAATAAGCGAGGGCTTTTAATAAGCGAGGTCTTTGTTTTGAAGTGTGCAGACTAGACATCCTAAAGCTCAATATATTACATGAGTTATTCCCTTCTGATGATGTTCTCATGTTTCAAAGGCCATGTTACAGTATTACTTCTAAATCAAATGGGTATGGTATATCTGTTGTAGACCAAAGGACAATTTTAAGGTCAAAAACAGACTAAGAGAGGCCAGAAACCTATCTTAAGTCATAACCTGCTTTGTATGGCTAATGGTGAAATGATACTTCAAATTTCTTGAAAATAAAATCAAGTTCTTCAGTAATATTTACTTTTCAATCCACCAAGAATGGTGTTTTCAAAATGTTTTCAAAACACCAAGAATGGGCTCAATTTTCAGTTGTTTTTCAGGTATGACAAAAACCTCATTCCTTTCAAGAAAGATGATAGTCCAGGATGTTAAAAATGTGTTTTACCTAATGAATTTAGATCTTAATTTGAAATTCAACAGGATGGATGTCTTAAAAGACTCATACCTTCTGGAAGGATTCTTCAGTTTGTGGCAGGAAAGTTCAGGACTCCATCATAAAATAACCCTATAATTCGGATAAAGGTTTAGATCATAGCTGTCATAAAACATGCAACTGGTTTCACTTTATTGGCCATATAGTATTGCAAAGAATGAAGGATAGATGCAATTTTGAAAATTAATATTATGCCATGTCTTCAGTTACCTATGGCAGAATCCAGAGGAGAAAAACATTCTCCCAAATGTATAGAACTTGTAAATTAGTCTTTCTCCAAAGAACTGTTAATGTTATTGGAATAGAATATGGAAATAGATGGCTTAATATATATTTTGTTGCTAGTTTAATGTTTCAGAATCTGATTCTAAGTGATATTAAACAGTCACCGCATACTCATTTTGCTACAGTATCGTGTAGCATCTGTTGCTAGAGTTTGCCTGGGAAAATTGAACTAAGTTTTTTGATGTTATTTTCCCTGTTCTATCCTTTTTAACAATTTCAACTAGTTCTCATCTTAAATATAACATAACCCAGTTTTTAGGCATTCATTTTATTCTCTGACTGAATTAATTAAAACTGATTAGGGTCACCAAGACTTTTCATACTGAAATGTTATGATTCTCAGCTTGATTCATGGTTCTGAAAATATATAGTCTTCCCAGTCTTTAAGTCAATGTACCTGATTTTATGTAATTTATTCTTGCTTTCTTCACATGATTCTGCAATCTGGTTGAATGCAGTGTTTTCTAGCTAAGGTAAGACATTGCTGACAACACAGAATCATTAAAGTTGCAAAAGACCTCTAGGATCATCAAGTCCAACCACTAACTGAACACCCCCATGCCTTCTAAACCATGTCCAGAAGTGCAACATCTACAAGTTTTTTGAACACCCCCAGGGATGGCGACTCCACCACCTCTCTGTCTGGGCAGCCTGTTCCAATGCCTGACCACTCTTTCACTAAAGGCATTTTTCCTAATATCCAATCTAAACATCCCCTGACCCCTGGCGCAGCTTGAGGCCATTTCCTCTCGTCCTATCACTAGTAACTTGGGAGAAGAGACTGACACCCACCTCACCACAGCCTCCTTTCGAGTAGTTGTAGAGAGCGATAAGGTCTCCCCTCAGCCTCCTCTTCTCCAGGCTAAACAACCCCAGTTCCATCAGCTACTCCTCATAAGGCTCATAAGAATCTCCTCACCCTTCTCTACCTTCACTGCCCTTTTCTGGACACATTCCAGCACCTCAACGTCCTTGTTGTACTGAGGAGCCCAAAACTGAACACAATATTCAAGGTGTGGCCTCACCAGTGCCAAGTACAGGGGCACCACCACTTCCCTACTCCTGCTGGCCACACTGTGCCTGATACAAGCCAGGATGCTGTTGGCCTTCTTGGCCACCTGAGCACACAGCTGGCTCATGTTCAGCCGGCTGCCAACCAGCAACCCCAGGTCCTTTTCGGCTGGGCAGCTCTCCAACCACCCCTCCCCAAGCCTATAGCGTTGCATGGGGTTGTTGTGACCCAAGTGCAGGACCTGTCACTTGGCTGTGTAAACCTCATACAATTGACCTTGGCCCACTGATACAGCCAATCCAGATCCCTCTGCACCAGATCCTTCCTGCCCTCAAGCAGATCAACCTCCCACCCAATTTGGTGTCATCTGCAAACTTACTGAGGGCACACTCAATCCCCTTGTCCAGATCATCGATAAAGTTATTAAACAAGACTGGCCCCAAAACCGAGCCCTGGGGAACGCCGCTCATGACCAGTTGCCAACTTTATTTAGCTCCGTTCACAAGTCTCTGGGCTCAGCCACCCAGCCAGTTTTTCCCCCAACGAAGACTAGACCCGTCTAAGCCACGAGCTGCCAGCTTCTCTAGGAGGATGCTGTGCAAGACAGTGGCAAAGGTTTTACTGAAGTCCAGGCAGACACATCCACAGCCTTTCCCTCATCCACTAGGTGAGTCACCCCGTCACAGAAGATCAGGTTGGTCAGGCAGGACCTGCCTTTCACGAAATCCATGCTGGCTGGGCCTGATCCCCTGCTTGTCCTGCACTTGCCTGGTGAGCTCACTCAAGATGATCTGCTCCGTAACCTTCCCCAGTACCAAGGTCAGGCTGACTGGCCTGTAGTTCCCCAGATCCTCCTTCTGGGCCTTCTTGTAGATGGGTGTCATATCGGCAAGCCTCCAGTCATCTGGGACCTCCCCTGTTAACCTGGACTGCTAATAAATGATGGAGAGTGGCTTGGCAAGCTCCTCAACCAGCTCCCTCAGTACTCGCGGGTGGATCCTGTCCAGTCCCATAGACTTGTGAGACCCCAGGTGGCTCAGCAGATTGTAAACTGCTTCCTCATGGATTACAGGGGGTTTATTCTGCTCCCCGTCCCTGCCTTCCAGCTCAGGGGGCTGAATACCCTGGGGAAAACTGGTCTGACTGTTAAGGACTGAGGCAAAGAAGGCATTTAGTACCTTACCCTTTTCCTCATCCTCAGTTGCAATGTTCCTCTCTCTGTCCAATAAGGGATGGAGATTCTCTTTGGTTCTCCTTTTGTTGTTAATGTATTCATAAAAATATTTTCTATTGCCCCTTACAACAGTGGCCATGTTGAGTTCCAGCTGGGGTTTTGCTTGTCTAATTTTCTCTCTGCAAGAGCTAATGAGGTCTCTTCTTGAGTTGCCTGTCCATTCTCCCAAAAGTAGTAAACTCTCCTTTATTTTGGGAGTGCCAGCAAAAGCTCCCTGTTCATCCAGGCTGGTCATCTTTCCCACTGGTTTGTCTTATGGCACATGGAGACAGACTGCTCCTGTACCTGCAAGACGTCATTCTTGAAGAAAGCCCAGCCTTCCTGGACCCCTTTGCCCTTCAGGACTGCCTCCCAAGGGACTCTCCAAACTAGTGCCTTGAACCGGCCAAAGTCTGCCCTCTGGAAGTCCATGGCAGTGGTTCTGCTGACCCCTCTTCTTACTTCACCAAGAATCAAGAACACAATCATATCATGGTCGCTAAGTCCAAGACGGCCTCCAACCACCACATCTCCCACCAGCCCTTCTCTGTTTGTGAGCAGGAAGTCAAGCGAGGCACCTCCTCTGGTAGGCTCACTTACCAGCTGTGTCAGCAAGTTATCTTCCACACACTCCAGGCACCTCCTAGACTGTTTCCTCTCTGCTGTGTTGTATTTCCAGCAGACATCTGGTGAATTGAAATCCCCCACGAGAACAAGGGCAACCGATTGTGAGACTTCTGCCAGCTGCTTGTAGAACACTTCATCTACCTCTTCATCCTGGTTGGGTGGTCTATAAGAGACCCCCAGCAGAATATCTGCCTTGTTGGCCTTCCCCCTCATCCTCACCCAGAAGCAGTCAGCCTTATCATCACAATCATTGAGCTCTATACAATTGAAACACTCCCTAACATACAGAGCCACCCCACCGCCTCTCCTTCCTTGCCTATCCCTTCTGAAGACCTTATAGCCACCTATTGCAGCACTCCAGTTGTACGAGTCATTTCACCATGTCTTTGCGATGGTGGCTAAGTGATGGTGCAGCTCTCCCGCTGCACAATGGCTTCCAGCTCATCCTGTTTGTTGCCCGTGCTGTGTGCGTTGGTGTAGATGCACTTGAGTTTGGCTATCGATTTCACCCCCAAACTTGGCACACCACCCCTAGGCTCCTCTCTAGTGGGCTGGCTACATCCCCTTCCCCCTTCAAACCTAGTTTATAGCCCCCTCAGTAAGTCCCACCAACTCATGTGCAAGAGTCCTTTTCCCCCTTGGAGACAGCTGAACTCCACCTGCTGCCAGCAGGCCCAGTGCTGTGTAAACCCCATCATGATCAAAAAATCCAAAATTCTACCAATGGCACCAGCCTCTGAGCCACAAATCAGATGAGTTCTCCTGTTACTTTCACTATTATTCTTCCTGCCACTGATGGGATTGAGGAACACACTACCTGCTCTCCTGGTCCTTGGACCAGTCGCTCCAGTGACCTGAAATACCTTTTGATTGCTTTTGGATGTCTCTCTGCAACCTCGTCACTGACAACCTACATAATCAACAGTGGGTAGTAATCAGAGGGCTGTACCAGACCAGGGAGTTTCCTAGCACTATCTCTGACCCCAGCCCCAGGGAAGCAGCAGACTTCCCTGTGGGGTGGGTCTGGTTGGCATATTGGGCCCTCTGTTCCCCTCAGAAGGGAATCGCCTACAACAGTTACCCTCCTTTTCTCCTTAACGGAGGCAGCCACAATGCTTGGGGCTGACCGACTCAACCTAGGCAACCCCCCCGACGGGCCTTCACCTACATCCTCGTTTCCCTGGCCCTCAAGTTCCAGAGCCCCGGATCTGTTGTGTACGAGCAGTTGGGAAGGTGAGGGAGGCCAGGAGGGGCTTCGCCTGCTGCCCCAAGTAGGGACCTGTGTCCATTCCCCCCGTCCCTTAGGTTCCCCCCTTCTGCTTGGTGGCAATAGGGTAGGGGCCCCTCTGCTCCTTGTGCAGCCTCCAGCCGCTGCTTTGGCCCCAGGGCTGGCAGGGTGCAGCTCCGCCAGCCTATCTCCCTCTCACACTCCCTGATACTCCTTACCCTTCCCACTTCCTCCCTCAGCTCTGCCACCAGGCTGAGCAGATCATTCACCTGGTCACACCGAAAGCAGCTGCCGTCTCTGCTGCCCGCCGGTACGAGCACCAGGCTCAGGCACTCGCTGCAGCCGGAGACCTGGGCAGCTGCGTGGTTGTGTGGGGGCTTCGCGTGGGCCGCCACGTTCCTCCTGGCGATGGCTCTGGGGCGAGTGGAAGCCATGGCCAGGGCCTCTCCGGAGGGGCGATGGCCGCTAGGTGAGGCACCTTTCAGAGCCGGGGGGGCTGCGCCCTCACCACGCGAACTGCCCCGGCACGCCCTTCTGCGCCGCCACGCCCTTCTGACGCACCACCCCTTTCTGACGCGCCTCGCCCCCGGGGGCTGCCCCGGTAGGTGAGGGGGTTTGGCCGCCGCCCCTCGTGTCCCCGCCCAGGCCGGGTCAGAGCCGCCGCTCGCGGGAGCTCGCGGCTTCCCGCGCGGGAGGGGCTCGGGCCCTTCTCTCTCCCGGTGCCTTTGCCGCTCTCGATGTTTTGCCGTCGTTTTCCCGCCCTGGGAAGGGTCCCTCGGCGTCATCCTCAGAGTAATACGTGACCAGTTTGATTTATATATCCTCTTATATTTCAAGATATAAGAAAAAAGTAAGTTCCTATGATACTGCTAATAATATATAAATCCTTGAGCATTGTTTCTAAATTGGACATAAAGCCTATGTATTGAGCCAATATTCTGATGCGCACTTATGAAGCTAAAGAAAAATAGAACTGTGGAGTTCCCTGATCATCCAAAGAGCCCCAAGACACTCTAAAATAGATTTATTCTTCATTCTCAGGTAAAAATACACAGGTTATTTATCCAGAGTAACAAAGCTAGTCCGCTGAATGGATTCTAGGTGACCTCTGACTCATTTGTATCTCTTAATTCTGGTGCTTTATTTCAGTGACTGCATTTTGGAAAAAAAAATTGTTTACAAGGATTTAATTGTATCTGACACACAGCATTTGGAGTTTAAATTAGGCTAACAATCTTTAAAGATAATAAAGGTTTCCAACAGTGCTTTTCAATTGGTAGTTTCAACACCTAGCCAAATATCCTCTGTTCTTTTCCTCAAAATGGAAAAAACACAGTACTTTTTAATTTACATTACAGTATCTATTTTTTAAATATTCTATGAAACTTGTAAATCTGAAACAAATATTACATTTATAATTTTCTGGAAATTAAAAATAACTTTTTGACTCACACAGTTGCAAATTAAAAATCTTCCCCCCCCTTCCCCCCGCAGCTTTTGGCTTTTTTACTGCTTTCTCAGTATGACTAAAAATTAAAAAATTATTTTTTTACAAAAGCAGGTAATTTTCTACCGCTTGAAAGACCAGAATCAACTATTGAAACAAGTTCCTTAGTAGACATTTTTCAGTCAAACTAAGGACATTATATTCTCCAGGTCTCTTATCCCACAATTACCAGATGCACTGAGTTGATTAAAATAATTCCAAAGAAAATAGACAATGGCATTGATGATCAACATATTTCTTCTTCAACTTACAGCTACCTAACCAGGAGCTGCTGCATTGATCTCTAAAGCCCAGGCAATTACGAGAAAAATTTTCAATGAAAAGACCTCTTCAGTGAGAGTCTGTCTCTCCTGAGCTATTTCCCAGGGCCAAAAAGGCATTTTGTCTAAATGAACACAAATAATTACACCGCATATTGCAAAAAATCATTCAGGCCTCCTTTTATTAAATTTGAGCTTGTCACTTACGACTGCTCTGATGGTCCTTTTTTAAGAGAATAATCTCAAGATATTATCATTGGTCAGGGGAAACCTCCATTTCTACCTTTCCTTTCCCTTCTTAGCATTGGTAGTCTCTATAGTGCATCTACTGAATATTGAGATGAGTGTCAAATACCTTAATTCTTCTCAGTGAATAAAATTATGCGTTATACAGATCATGTTTCTTGCTTCTTCACATGACATTCAGGGACATGAAATAAAGCCCCAAATAAAATTGAAAAAACTCTGAAAATGATAGTATATAATCCAAAATTAATTTTAACTTCAATCTGGATTAAACATATAACTGAAATTCAATGAGAGGTTATTAAAAGCTTTGATCATCATTTTGACAGTAACTGTTGATATACTGGGAAAGAAGAAATTCAAGTCAGACTGAAGTTTTAAATATTGACTTTAATATATTTTTACCCAAAATGGAAAAGGGGATGAAAAATGTTTAGATCCAATCTGGAGTTTGGATCAAAGTATGTTCTTTCAAAAAATTTAAAGACATTTTTATAAGACTTACAGAAGCAATGAAAAAATTAAAATCATCGTATACACATACTATAACAACATCATAATGACATAGAAAAACAATATGGAACTTCAAAACAGTCGTTTTAATTTTTCTGTAACACAAATGAAGGAATAATCAATCTCAGCTTGGTCCATAGTTGTATAAAACAGTTTTGCATCCTTTAGGCTACATCTATACTCTTCTTGTAATCTAATTCAGGGAATAATTGCTATTTCCCCCATCCGTTTAATCTGGAGCAGTGTGCATCCGCTCCATTTATGGCTAGACCCTTCTAAAACCAATTTGCTACATCTACACTGCATAGCACTTGGAGTATTGCTGACTGAGAACATATTCCAGAAGCTACTGTGCCTACTTAATGCAAACATCCTTCAGCGTGCCACACTAGCCATCCGTCTGCCCTCACGTGCCAAATGCCTGCACCATCAAGCTTCAAAAACAGTCCATATGGAGCCAAACTCTGCTCAGAGGTCCTGGAGGCAACAGGATGCACCTCCAGCAGCCACTGCTGCATTCCATGTGGGACAAGTATTACCATCTTGTCAGGTCTGCCCCTGGGTCAGCCTTCTCCTCCTATAACCAAGGTCAGTCTTAGTTATAGAGCATCAATGATCCAGCTTTCTCTTTCAAAAATTTCTTTGAAGAAGAAATGAAGAATGTAGTTGTGGCTCAAGGAGCCCAAACTTAGACACAGGACTCCAGGTGTGGTCTTCTCAATTGTTGAGTGGAAGGATCACTTCCCTGGACCTCTTGGTTTTCTTTGCTGCCAGGGTGTGCTGCTGGCTCACATTCAGTTTGCTGTCTACCAGGATGCTTAGGTCTTTTCTTCAGAGCTGTTTCAGACAGTCAGTCCCAGACTGCACAGTTGTAAAAGGTCATTTCTCTCCAGTAGCAGGGCTTTGGATTTGCTTTTGGTGAGATTGTTGAAGTTCTGTCATTCCATTTCTCCAGTCCAAGTCACTCTGAATAGCAGGTGCTCCCTCCAACTTGGTGTCACCTGAAAACTTGCTGAATCATAGAATCATAGAATGACTGAAGTTGGAAGGGATCTGTAAGGATCACCGAGTTCAACTTGAATGTTTTATGTAAATCCAGACCAGAAAAATGAAACTGATATAAACAAGATAAAGACATATTTAAAAGCATTACATGAAGTAAGACAGTCATGTCCCCTAAATCTGTTCAGGTGGTTAACCTCTTGGCTTGCAGACTTGGGTGTAGGATTTTGAGCTTAAATACACCCCTTCCTATCATCCAGGTCTGAAAACAGTCCCAGTATTGATTCCTGAGGATAATCCCAGTGAGGTCACAGGTCAGCAGCTGTGCCAGGCTGCCAGTTCCTTGTTTGTTCCATATGCTACACACATTATCATGCACCTATTTGAAATCAGTCTGAATCATGCTGCTTTTACAAGGAATGTGTGAAAGCCTGCCTGTCCTGCTGTCCCCCAAGATACATCTGCTCTGTCCCTTGTTCCCTTACTCCTCTTCAGGTTATGGTAACCATCCCCTGGCTTATCTAGTTTAAAGTCCTCCGCACTAGGTTAGTAAGCCTCTTTGCTCACTTAGTTGGCTACCGAGTAGTCCTTGCTCCTCAAAGGGTCTGCCTGCGACACCAGCTGTGTAGCCTGGTATTGAGCCACTGGATATGCCTACTTTCATTTAAACTTTTCCCCTCACCAACAGGATTCGTAAGAGTACCACCAGGCCCCCTGCCATTCACCTCACTCCCAGAGCTCTGCAGTTACTCTAGATGGACTCCAGGTTAACCCTGTCAGCATTGCTGGTACCCATACAAAAGAGCAGCAAAGGTAACAAGACTTGCCAAGCCTCACCAGTATTTCTGCAACTTCCCCTACCCTGGTCCCTGCCAAACAGCAAACGTGCTGAGACATGATGTGGGGCCTGCAGGTGCATGATCCCCTGCAGGAGGGAGCCTCCAAAAGCCATCACTTGCCTTTTCCCCTTTGTGTGGGAACCAGAAGCCAGTCCCTAGCACTGCAGCACCCAGAACCCCAAGGTGCCCTGAGCATCTCCCAGCCAGGCTACAGGCAGATCCCTGAGCTGCCATGCACACTGTAAGCACTTGACCCTGCCCCACCATGTGAACCCCAACAGCCACACCACCGTGCTTCCCCTGTAGCCCCAGCTGCCGCAAAACCAGCTCACCTGTCAGCAGCGTCTAGCTGGCAGCTCTTTTCTTCTGAGCCTACCCCCTCACTGCCAGCAGCAGACCCCTCTTTTCCTCCCCTGTGGGTGGTTGTCTGCCAGGGCAGGGGCCCACCTGAGGCACTCCTGAGTGGCCATAGCCTGGGGGCGATGTGGGGGAGCCTCAAGAGGGAGATTCCAACAGCTGCTGAGGTGTGTTGCCCCAAATACTGGACATGTAAAGCCCTTGGGAGCCAGCTTCATACCAGCTGGAGACTGGCAAGAGAGGGCTGGAGAAGGCAGGCTACTGAATATAGGCTTGTGAGGGGCAGCTGGTACCAGTTCCTGCCCCTTGTGTGCCACACACCTGCTGGCTATACACAGGTTGGGGTGGTCCCTCTGGGGCTGCTCCTAGCTACCTTGTAAGCCTGTCACATTTCTGTGCCAGCCAGGAGCTCCTGACTTGCTGAACAAACAATGCTTTGTGGAGCGGTGGTGTTGGACAAGGCTCCTGGCTTTTTCCCAACTTGGCCCTGCTTAGTGTATGGGTAGGCTCCTGTTTGCCCCATGTGCCCACTGAGGGCACCGATTCCTTGCCCCCTCTCTCTGCTGGGTGCCATCGTGGGCAGCTGGGTCCCCCCAGGCATGACTGGGCAGCCTGCAGGCTGCTGGGAAGAGCCACCCTGCATAGCATCTTAGATCTTCTGGGGAAAGGGAGATTTTTGTGCCACTCTGAAATCCCAGAGATACCGGAACAAGGGAACTACAAGGGTGAAAGAAGGAAAAACATGAGAAGGTTTCTTGGGAGGGGGTGTATAATCACTACTTTATTAAGACCAGAAGGGCTTGTTTCCTGGTGCTTGTGCATGTTGACTCTGAGATTGGAAAAGGAGGTAGGGGGGAACAAAGTCTGTTTTGTCACTCCATGCAGTGACATTTTGAAAAGTCATTTATTTACTTCACTGGTAGCTGCCCTTATGCAATGATGATTGTTCTGTTGTTGGGTCTGCCAGTTTAAATTTTATACATCCAGCCCAGCAAGGGAGTTCGTTTTTAGACAAAAGTATCTAGGCACTCACTGGTCTTACCTGTGAGTGTTTTTTGTTCAGTCTCTTACAGAGAGAGGGACAACAGCTATTTTGGTTTTTGGTTTGTTTTCTTTTTTTGACATTGCACACTTTCATTTTGCTGGCAGAATTCTGATCTTCTGGGCCAAATTAGGTTCTCACCTCCTTTGATGCTTGCTTGAATCCTCAGTCATCACCATCTCAAGAACAAAGTGAAAGGACTGTTGAAATTACCTGACTTAGGCTGAGGATTTGTCAGCAGCTGAAAGGGACACCTGTTCTCTCAGGTCTTGGCCACTAACAGTGTCAAAGACCAAAAACCACTTTGTAACAACTATCTTGTTTTCATATACAGTATATTCCATTTCAGATATAACTTTGTCATTTAACCCTACAAAACATGTTCTACATTTCAGTCTCTCACAGAGTTTCAAAGTAGTTTGTGTGACATTAATGATCATATGCTATGAGTGACAGTGCTGTTACGAGCTTTACTATATTCAGGGTATGCCTGTGTATATTGGCTTTGTATAACATCATTCCCTTAATTTACAGAACTTCACTTAGCCCTCCCTATCTCAACTTCAAAAGTCTATTGATTCTGTACTGGTACATACAGTTGGTTTAGTTTATAAAAGCTTGCTTGGATTAAAAAAAATATTTATTTGGCATAAGTTCCTGTCCCAACACTACCGAAGTGTTACATTAGCAGTACAGTTCTCATTTATCCATTCTTATATCCATTTTATTTATCTTACTTATAAATTTTTTCTAATTTGTCCATTTCTCTTAATTATCTGTTTTTTATGAATCCTGATGCTATTTGTCTTTTTAACACAAAAGAGCGTCTCCAGAATGATCAGATAGAAAGGAAGAAGAACCAAGATGTTTTAAAAGGAGCATATAAGTTTAACACCTCAGCGGGGTGGGGGCCTGTACTGGTTTGGGCTGGGGTGCAGTTAATTTTGTTCATAGTAGCTTGTATGGTGCTATGTTTGGATTTGTGATGAAAACAGCATTGTTAACACACCATTGTTTTAGCTATTGCTGAGCAGGGCTTACACAGAGTCAAGACCTTTTCTGCTTCTCACCCCACCCCACCAGTGAGTGGGCTGGGGGTGCTCAAGGATTTGGGAGAGGGCACAGCTGGGACAGCTAACCCCAACTGACCCAAGGGATATTCTGTACCATATGACATTATTCTCAGCAATAAAAGCTGGGGGAAATAAAGAGGAAGGAAGGGACATTCACAGTTACGGCATTTGTCTTCCCAAGTAACTGTTACACATTGATGAAGCCCTGCTTTCTTGGAAATGGCTGAACACCTACCTTCCCATGGGAAGGAGTGCATGAATCCCTTATTTTGGTTTCCTTCCTCATGTAACTTTTGCTTTACCTATTAAACTGTCCTTATCTCAACCTACAAGTTTTCTCACTTTTACCCTTCTGATTCTCTTCCCCAGCCCACTGTGGGGAGTGAGCACGCAGCTCTGTGAGGCTAAGCTGCCTACAGGGGTTAACCCAAAACAGGAGTTGTTTTAAAAGGAGCACAGGAGTTTAACACCTCAGTAAACTGTGGAATCAATACACGATAGAACCTGAACATGCTAAAGCAAATTCTTCCTAAAAATGATCAGTAGTGAAATACCTAATATTGACATATAAATGGTCATTTTTATGTTTCAAGTTAGCAAGCAATAAAATGAATGAGGCACTTCAACTCTCTCTTGCAGAGACTGCAATAGATTATCAGCAGAGTTTGTATTTAAAAACCCTATACGTTAAATGATGTAATATATCTATTATGCATTATGCAGGTAGTCTTCAAACAGGAAAGAAATCAACATACTTGCTATGTTCTGAGCTATTATTCTTACTGTGAATCATGAATACTGTGATTAAGTGTCTTGCCAAAAACTTGAAAAATATGCAGGCCTGTTTACATTTTACAAAAAAATATCTTTTTTCCTTTCAGTGCCTCTCTTCATCAGTTCAGTTAAACTGCAAGATTGGACTTCAGGGGTATGTAGTTTACCAGTGTTTAAGAATTATGTAAGAATTCTGTTCCATTTTTGCCAGTGTCTGGCTAAGAATCCAGCCCATCTTCATTGGAATTCCTGGCAGGATTTTTAAATAAAATACTCCATAACAAGAAAATTTCAAAATGAAGTGCTCTTTGGAGACCTCATAGTCTCCAAGCCCTCATTAAATTGCCATTTATACAATATGCTTCCTAACCACCAGGGTCACTTTCCTGTGAAGGTACATCACAAAGGGAATGTAGTAAATCTCAGTGAATATTTCACAACCTCCTCTTGCAATTAAAGTTTTAAAAGTGGCATTTTCTATGCAATAGCCAATAAAATGAGAATCAGAAGGCAACTGCAGGGTAGCCCAGATAAAATGAGCCAACTGCTGTCCCGTAGTATTTCACATTGAGAGAAAAAAAAGCATACTAAACTGAAAGACAATACACATTGTTCTGGCACCCCACTGTGTAGCAACAAAACGTTCTATGGAGTTCTATTGGCTAATAGGGCAAAATACTTTTAGGAACTGATTTCAAATATACTGAATTTCTTTCTCATCTAAGCATTCAGAGAGTGGCAATCCTTTTTTTTTTCCTCTTTTTGAGACATGCAATCTGTTGCTGAGGATCCCCGCACTTACTGTGGAAGACTTTCATTGAATTCAGTCTGGACAATCTCTTCAGTGCTTACATTTTCCATTAAACTGGGAACAGGATTATATATTTCCAGCCAATTTTCATTTTCAATCCACTGATCATGCTAACAGTTTTTGCAGGAACATCGTAAGTGATGTTTGAATCTCAGAAGCTGGAGGGTCGAGTATTTTCTTGAAAAGTACTTTTGCTCCATATATTTCTGATTCTTAAAAAAGCTACTGTGAGAACTGTGTGAATGCATCTCTGTGTTGCAGTGCAGAAACAAGATGGCCCAACATTGTATCCAGTTGTACCCAGATACTTTTCAAATACTAACTAATTCTCCTATCTTCTGTGAAATCTAGAGACACCTTAAACTACATTTTGAAAAAGAGGAAAACTAGGGTAGAAATTCTGGAAATGGTTCAGCAAGGGTAGAAAAGGAGTCACTGTCACATATATGTGGGTAAATATAAGAAAGAAAGATGCAAAAATCTTAACTGTATTACACAAAAATGGTAAAGCCACAGACGAACTCTTTAGCTGCTAGCGATGACAATCTACCTGTTATTTATTCCAGATATGGTATTAGTTACTTCTTATTTAGGGACCATTTATTAACTACTGTCACTGAATAGTATCTTGCTACAAGAGTAGTCCATATGAATTAGTAAAAACCAGTTATTTAGCAAGTGAGAATTTGAGGAAATCAAGAAGTTCAAAATTTGCTTTTTATTGTATACATTTTGAAAAATAAGTGATCAAGTGAGGCAGTCCCAAAATTAGATGCATGTGTCTTGACAGTCTTAACAGAACTTAAAAATCAAGATCACTGATATATGAACACAAAAAAATGTTAATAGTTATTAAATATTCTATAGGGATCATTTCTGTAATGGCCCGTTTGCAAATTGTGTCTCTCTCATCGTAAACTTGTCTATATAAAAACCCATTAAATCCTCAAAGCATGTTAAATTTAAAAGGTTAAATTAAAATTTGGTTTTGTCAATTATTCAGTTTTCATCAATTAACTTTAATAGTAATGTTGTATTCGAGAGTTTCCTAGCCTAGATTGTGTAATAAGGTGCCACTCTTTGGAATGGCAAAAAAAAATTGTTTTCCTAACACTACCAAGATTGTGAATTAGTCAATAATGCTGCATAATTTTTAATTACAGATAATATTAATGAATCTTGGGTCTTCCCATCTGTTACTATTGTAGGAAACTGTCCTGCATATGAAAAAGAGGAACAAGACACTTTGTTGTGGCACTGAACTTTTAGAAGTTGCTCAAGACTTGAACGCTAGAAGAGTAAGTCCTATAGAAACTCACAGCTGCCAGAGAACTGGTCGCAAGGTAAAAATGAAACCCAATTACTTTTTCATATGGCTGTACCACACTGCATGCTATTAGCTTCACATGCATGCTTTGCAGCATATATATGTGCTCCTAGCAGTGATAACAGTAGCCATATTTTTGGAAAAGCAGTCAAGCACTTATATTAAAAATCAAGAAACAGTGTCATGAAATTATATTTTTTCATGCAAGCTTTATGAACGCAAGCACCTAGGACTCACTAAATCCTTTCAAGATTCGTTTTAGAATCAACATACTCTTTCCCTCTCCCTGCCACAAACTTTGAAAAAAATCTGAAGAAGAGGACAGGCAGAAGAAATGGAAGAACAAATTCCCATAAAAGATATTCTGTTTTTTACCATCTTGTCTCAAAGGATTAATGACACATACTCATAAGTGTAATACATATCTATGTATCTTTGAAACACCAGAGATAACATAACATATGCCCTTGAACTTACTATGTGTTTCAAACTGTATGACAAAGACATGCTGCAGAGAACAGACGTGTGCTGGGTCCCAGTTGTGGTGGACCCCAGTGATGGATAAAGGCTTCAGTGTCATGAAAAATGATGCTTCACTTGAGTCCTTTTCTTTATCCAGTAGGTCTGCAGAGAATGTTGAAAAATACTGTTCCAAAAAGCCAAAAAACAAACAACAAAACAAACCAAAAAAGTGCTGAAACAGACAGGGTGTTTCTCAGTAGAGATGAAGAAGGATTTATTTTAAAATTATGCTTCATATGGTGAAGTTTCACTCATTTGCATACCATGGATTCAGGAAGTCCAGTAGACTCTGAACTGTCAACTCTTGCTGAACTACCAGACACAATGAGTTCAGGAGACTAATTTGAAAGTGGCAATCAGACCACAGTAGTTGAGCATTCTTTACTTGGAAGATTATTTAAACTGGTTTGACCCTTAATTGTCGAAAAACTTATTATTGCTTCTAGTTACCAAAAAGTTGGAGAAATTTGTCAAAAATTAAGGAATATGATTTTACTACATTTTAACCCAAAAAGGCATAGACTTCAAGGGCATCTGTGAGCCACGTGGCAGGCTGACACATATGCAGGGGCTATTCCTCAGTTGTACTTCTCTGTGCTCTTTTTTTATGCAGTGTCACTGACATGCTCCAGAGCAAAGTAGAAGCTAATTAACTGCTCATCAAATGCTTCTAGGGCAGACCTTTCTCTACCTCACTCCAGCAGCATGCTGGTGTGATGTATTAGAGGATAATAAATATGCTAGGGAGAGCATTACTTGGAAAGAATGCAGTTAAGTTTGTTCTGGTGATGCTGCATTGACCATTTATTGACACTTAAAGATTAACTTTTGTTTACTTAATTTTTTTCTTGTGCACTGGACTTTTACAATAACCTCTTCATGTGCTCAATTCAGCAGACTTTGGGTTCTTAGAGCTCAGGAAAATATTTCAGAAAAGACTCCTAAAGAGTCTTTTTGTTCTTCTATAGTTGTCTTTGTATAGAATATGGCAAAAACTTTCTGGCAAAAACCATCTCCCCTTTGAAGGTGGAAACCCAGAAACTTTTAGTGTGACACTGTAGGGTCCTGTGCTCTTGTAATATCCCAATATTTTACTAGTTTATTTTAACAGTTACACTTGGAATTTTTTCTTTCCATTTTTTCCCCCTCTGCACCTTTGAAAAGCAGGACTCTAGAATTTGAACTACTTCTCCATTCCTCAGTGGTAGCTACTATGATAAATTAACTGATCTAAATTTCCTTACCATGGTAGCTATGACTGTGTTAAACAACGTGTCCAGTCTCACAGCCTGACACTTGGGGATGACTAAATCTGCCATCTCTAAGCAGAAAGTAAGGGCTATCGTTGTCATTTAGTGTGACATTAAGTTAGCTGAAGTTGCTCCTGTGTGAAAATGCTATCTTTTGGGAATACCCAGGAACAGTTGGAGGAGAGATATGGAAAATTTTTTTTGCAAAATGCTTAATCACTACTGCTTTTGCTTGCCTTTGAGCATTTGCCCAAATAATTTGGTAATTAGCAGATTTAATTGCTTTCTGACACTGAGGATTAAGTAGCCTGCCCAGCTCTCCACTCTCAGAGCCATTAGTGTGCATGTCACCCAAGTCAACTGAGTCCATTTCAGTACTGTTTCTCATCTATTTTACTGTGACTACTCCAGGATGCCTAAGAACAGAGCACTTATCAAGGGTTCCTAAGGCCTCTTTTTGTCCTCAGGCCTGTGATTTCACAGTAATCACAGCCAGTTTTTTTACTTTGGAAGCTATTATTCATGGTAAAATGTAATCAACCAACAAAGTTCACAAATTTATCGGTGTTCAATATTTTTTTTCTGACACAGTGGCAATAAATAATAATTACAGAAAGCATGTCAGAATCACTTGTGCATAGACTCAGAAATCAGATCATGCAGAATTCAGCTACAGTGTTAAAGCCTGTGAACTCATGTGCATTGTTTAACTTTTCTTTAGTTTCTCAAGTCAGCTACAACCATTTCTACCTTCTATTTGCCCTAGTATTTACAGCCATTTGCGTGTTGTTTTCATTGGTCGTGAAGCCACTAGAAGCTGAAAGAAACACGCTGGGTTTTAGTCTGCTTTTTTCTGAGTTTCTGTGGTTAGCTTATTGTTCTGAAATTCCTTATTACAGTGGTTATACCCACATATAAGCCTATGTGCCACGCTCTTTCATATTACCTAACACGTACTGGAGTTCCATATTGACTGGCTAAACTTCTTACCATCAGTTAATGTCTATATGGCATCAAGTCATACTATAACAGGACTATTTTCCTCATTCTGAAACATATGGAGATACTATCAAAATACAAAGTATTGAAACAAATGCTTTCCACTGGAACAAGACAGCATAGATAGTGGTTTAATTTAACTCTCTAAAAAACAGTTTGGAATTGCACTAGGGAAAACTATATTGGATTTATTATTTCAATGCATCATTTAAAGTGGCAGGGGCAAAACCACCAACAACAAAAATATTCTTTGCTCACAGACAGAAAGGCAAAATTTGACCAATTTATAAATTTTTATTCCCCCCTTTTTTCTCCAAGGTGGAAAAGTGGTTGCACCCTGTGCTTATTAAGGACAGCTGTGGATGGTGAACATTTACATGGATTTGGAAAGCAAACAGATTAATGGAATAAAAAACCATCTGAAACTTTTAAATACAAAATTTCCATCTCTAGTTGCAAAAGTCCCCACATGGTAACTGCTGGATTCTGGAAGAATATTCAAAGCATTCCTTCTCTTTTTGCTCTAATTTTACGTTCTTGCCAGAATACTGTGGATCGTTTTGTTAAAAAAATCCTGATTTAAACAAGTCCAACTGTATTTTCCATACAATTGCAAATGACCTGAAAAAGGAGAATGAATAGGAAGGTGACTAAGTTTCCTCATGACACTAGATTTTCAGAATAGTATAGGTGAGGACCATCTTCACAGAATGATAGACTTTATACAGCTCAGTGGGTAATAACATGAAAAATGAAGTTTAGTGTACATAGATATCAAATAACATAAAACGAAAGTAAGACTTCTCTTCATACGTAAAATGATGGATTCAGAGCTCACCATAACCACTCAGGAGTGAGATCATGGGGTTATGACTCACAGCTCCATAAAAGCATCAGTTTAGTAATTGGCAAATGTGAAAAAGTAAGCAAATGTTAGTAATTATTAGGAAAGAAATAGAGAACAAAGCATGGTTTAACCACTTCTTGAAAACTGTGTGCATAATATAGGAAATAAAACTCTGATTGTCCTGTTTTTACACCTCTCCCTAAGCATCTCTTTTGGCCATCATGGAGGACAGGACACATAATTAGATGATGCTTTGATTTGTCCCAGTATTTCCCCATATTTATGATGTTAATTAACCTCAATGAGCAATCAAGAGAAGTGTAGGCACAAGTCACTACAGTAGTTAGTGACGTAACGAAGAAACACTGAAACTGATTTTTAAATATGCAGTAGAAATTTTGGCCTTATACATACTGATTAATGTACTTAGACTTTAAGTTCATAAGTCATATGTCTTCAAACTAGGCACACTTACAGCATAATGCAACTGTTTTCTGTTTTGCACTTTTGAACAGATGAGTTCAGGTGTATTAACTCTCTGACTAATGCTTGTCCACGTTGACTTATCTCTTGGAATACTCCTGCATCAGAACTTTCAGCTCTGCCAATCATTGCCCTCAGTAGAGGAATGGCAGCGTGTGGCCACTGTCCCACCAGTCAAGATGGAGACTGTTGGCTAGATTTTGCCTAGTGAGTTCCAGGAGTTTGGATTTTGGCAGGTTTTTACTAATGTCTGGGGTCTCCTAAATTTAAGCCAGTTTTCAAGTTAATATTGCAGCATAAATAACTGGATAATACAGACTTCTGTGCAAGCTTGACTATGAGTTAACATGGTAGCAAGGGCACATTCTTTATAACCAGATTGCTTTTACATGGCCAAACTCATGCTTTAAACCATAAATATAAAACTGGAGTTATGTCCCAAAGAAGCACTCCATTGTTAATAGATGTATTATGAATATGGAAGCTTTTATCTTTCATTTTAGACACTGTCAAAGGCAGGCCATAGGCATTACAGTTATATGGTCTGATTCAGGATATTGTTCTCTGTGAAATATTAAGACACACTCCTCTATCCCACCCACCTGCAACTGTCTCTAAGAGGAAGGAATAACAACACTGTAAGAAGAATACCATGCAGAGCATTAGGAGATTTAGCTGATGTTAGTAAACAAGTTTATTTTGTTCCTACTTATTTCACACACTAGCATATTTAAGGATGTTGATTTTGTCAATAAGCGGATGATTTGATGTTATGTCTTTGATGTTAACAACAATTTTTGTTTTGCTCTTGAAGTTATATCACAAGAGCTCGAAGATAGAATTTCAACCTCTTATGTGCAATTGGGTGTATAATTACACCATTATTATCCTGATTATTATTCTTATCCTATTAGCTTCTTCACCTTGAGCTAATATTACATTTCAGTGCTATGGGAAATCAATGGGGCAGAAATTTCTCATGCTACCATGAAAAATTACTGTTGATTTAGGTACAAAGACTAAATATCAGATAGATAGTACAGACAAAGAGATTAAAGGAAAAAAAACTCATCTTTTATTGGATATCTGCTCCACTCTGTAAAAATGGATGTGGTCTATAGGGAAGAAAAAAACTTGTTTATTGAGTGTGGGTCACCTGAATAAAACTTACTTTCAACATAATTAGCTGTAGCCCTGCATCTGATACTGGCTGCATACTTCAGACTTGACCAAAGCTCTATATTGCCTTCCACTGCAGTAATTACCTCATGATTGTACATGTAACTGTACATGTATGCTTCTGTATGTCAAATGCTTCCGTTAATTTTATTTTGTAACTCTTGACACCTACTGACAGGAGGCATCATATGCTACAAATAATACCCATATTCTGATCAGGAAGATAACCAGTCCTTTTGCCTGAGGAAGGAAGAAGATACAAGGGAAGGAGACTCCTTGATCAGACTATTTTTCCAGTGCCCCTCAAGGAAATTATGTAATTATCCTAGACAACATAAGAGTTAAGGAGGGTGAGGGTTGTAAGGTGGATGAAATTGCATTTGGGAATTACTTTTGGAGGTTCCTATGTTGTTTGTTTTGTTTTGTTTTGTCAGAATAAATTCTCTGAGGACCTTATATCTTCTGAGACTTCTGGTTTGTATTTAGTTTAGAAAAATAAGATTAAACAGCATTTCAAATGTACTTTTCAGACTGTATTTTTCCTATGGACTATAATAGTGTCAGAATAGCTAGAATAAAATAGGGTGAGTTTCAGGAGTAAAACTTAAATTTCTCATTAAAGGTTTTTGTGACCCATTAGTTAAACATAAGGGGCTGACAAGAGAAACAGGCTGCCAAATGAATAATCCCTAGAGAACCTTTTCCTCTGGGCCATGGCTGGGGGGCCTTGATTTCATTCAGCCAAATGTTATATCTACATTTAGTGTTGGCAAAGAGACAAAGTGTAGAGCTGCAGTTGTAGTCGGCTTGTAAATTTACTTCAATGGGAATACACAGGCTGCCAAAAAATTGTCCCAAAGCCTTTTTCTATGGCTGTGGGTCCTTGAGATAGACTCAGTCAAAGCCAGGCCCTAGGTTTATGGTAATTATCAGGATGGCAACAAGCCCATGGCCCAGAGGAACAAATGATCATATTTCATTTTCAGCATACACTTTCCCTTGAGAGCCTTCTTGCTGCAACTGCAGCACCAGTCTTTGTCTCCCTCCCAACCCTTGTCCTAATCCTTACCCAGTGCCCATTGGCTGAGGCTAACCCAGTAACTCCCAACTACTGCTCAGAGGGAAAATACCTCGGAGGACAATTCTTTTGCAGGCCTACCTATCCTTTAGGGAGTATGGCTAATGCTGGCATTTATAGTTAGGGTTTTGACAGACACAAAGTCTATCTAGTACATGAAGGCAAGAAGTGTACTGTGTGCCTTAGTAGTACCCTTGAAGAGATGACCTAAACTCTGTAAGGTTATGTGGTTAATTGTGCATCTGTCTGGATTATCCCTTTCATTCTTTTACCCTGTGTTTCCTGTCTTCTTTTGTGCTTGTGATTTTTCTGGAAACTGTTTAGCAGTATTGTCTATGTGTTTGTCTCTGTATTTGAAAGACAGAGAATCTGAGAAACAATAAATATGGAAAAACTGAGAGATGGTCTCTGATATTAGGTTTATTTGCACATAACTGCATCCCAAATGAAAAATATAGTACTCCTTTTCTCTTACCAGCAGCTAAGAATGACATTTTCCTCTCAATTTTGCCATGCAAAAATTTTTTTCAAGGTCAGAAGTAAGATTTGCCCAAACTTGGCTTGGAGTTTCCATAGTTCCTTTTTTATTCTTGTTGAATGTAAGTTTCTATGACTATTATTTTGGAGATGACCACAGTGGAACTTGCAGGGAATTTAGACAGCATTTAGACAACATTTAATACAGTATAACTGATTTTCATACACAGTAATTTTCTTATGGAGCTCCACGGAAATGCCCTTTATATGGATTGGTATAGTTGGATACAGTAGAACTCTGTGCTAACAGAAACTTTTATTGTATGTCTAATAAACCTTCAGTACTTGAAGAGTTAATCATAGCAAGCAATTAATTTTTAGAGGACCACAGGTAGTACAAATGACAGAAGTTCATGTTGCTGAGGACTGATTTATGTTATATAAACATGTTAAAGGTAAAATGTTCTCTATGTATGTAGGAAAAGTAGCGCTTCCTTTCCTGAAGTGCAACTTTCTGACTTTCTGATTTATTTTAGAAAAAGCTAATGTGATTTATTTAGAAAAGACATCAGTCTTCTAAAATGCTGCTGACATGTTTGTTATTAGTCACTGGTGTGGTGAATTGCCATTCTCTTCTTCCTTCCCTCGTTCTTACACAGAAGGCTACCTATCTATTTATTTATTTTTCCTGTTGGAATGTAAAGAGAGTAAATTTACATAGTTCATCTCCAAGTGCCACACCAGTCCTTTTCATAACTAGAAAAGAGATTGTGTCAGCAAATTACTATAACAAATATGTTGCCTACCTGCAAACTCCTGGTGGGATCCATTCATGAAATAACTTAAATAAACATAATGGTTAACAACATTTAGTTCAGGCCAGCAAGGAAAGACAAGAGCCCCTTTTCAAAAAGGACTTATTTTGGTTTACATGCCAACTGCTGTCCATAATCCATTATTTCCAGTGTTTCTTTCTGAGCCCGCTAATTGCATACCTATGAATTGTTATATACGTGTGAGCTGTTTAGACAAAATGGCATTACACACAAAAAAGAAGCTAACCACTTAATAGGTGTTCAGGACTAGGCCAGAATCTCATCAGATTGGAGGTGTGGTGTGGAAAGTAATCAGAGTATCAATAAATCCAGGAATTAGTATATGTATGAACTACTTGAAATCTTGGCTTTTATAATAAATGCTGCTCAAACTAATATTTTGACATAATCATGTGTATGAGAACAGACGAAGTTAGCAAATTTTGACTTTTAAAATTTATTTTAGGTAGAGTTTGAACAACCATAGGAACAGTTCTCGGGCAGTTCTGATTAAAAAAACAAAACAAAACAAAAAACAAAAAAGGTGCCTCCAATATTTGTGATGTTTCATATTGCTCTTTTCTGCAGTTAATGAGGCCCTTAATCTCCTGTCACAAAAGTTTATCATGGCAGGCAGACCAAAGAAGCAAAATAATGAAAAGGAGAGAGTAGAACAAAAATAGCAGTATATTTTAAGTCTCTGTGGACAAAATAGAGAAATTTAGAGATGCCGTTTGTTCTGCTTTCTCTGAATAAGACAGAGATAGGAAGGTTTACAGGAAAATAAGAATCTGTACCATCTTAGCTGTAGAAACATAATTTATTCATATCTTATTTATTGGTGTCTACTGTCTGCAAATTTGGGTTGGCTACCTAATGGAAAAGAGTCTTCTCAAAGGTGACCAGTGTACTACATTTGGATAGGTATCCTGATTTATTTCAATTCCTTGTTCTGGGAAAAAAAGACATGAAGGAAGGGTAAGAAAGAAAATCTGGTTGATGGGTTGTCATCCTTCGTAGCTTTCCAGTACTCCATGATATTCCTATGGTACTATAACATTGCAAATTTTCTTTTATCTTCCTTTAATTTAACATCTCTTTTTACTATGCAGTTTATTCCCTATTTAGTATAAGATTGTTTTCTCAATATTATAATCCATTTGAAAAAAAACACAAAAGAAAGTGTTTCAACTGGTGGCGACATATCAGATAAAAATAAGCCTCCCAAGATGCTTCAGATAAGCTACTTAGTTGTTACTCTTTCTTTCAAGTCTCCCAGCTTGATTTCAACACCTAGTATAAATAGATAACCTTAGCATATTTTCAGTAATGAAGCAATGAAACACATTTTCCTTTTATCATTTTAGCAGCATATGCTACCTTTAGGCCACCAGAAACCGAAGAAGCAAACAAGGGTGTTAGGGGTTTCTTTACTACAGGAGAATTAAAGCACTCCAGAGCAGTGCATACTGAGAGGCAAGACTGAGACTGGGCTCAGAAATTACAGAGTTGGGAGGGAATGTTTTCATAATATGTGCTCTATAGAAATTCTACCTTCCAGACAGCCTCTAGATGACTACAAAACTACCATAAAATGATAGCAAACCTTTGGAGTATTCTCATGTACAGAAGTGGCTCCTGCAGGTCTAAGCCTGTCAGAATTTGAGCAACATAAATATAATCTGATGTTTCTTGTCATTCTGTGTTCTAACGTCATTCAGATGGCAAGGATAAAAAGAATACAGGAACTTCAGGGTCTGTGTCTATCCAATATTTTTCTACTCATCATTTTGCTACTGTGAAGGTGGCAACTGTGAATTTTATTTATTGGCATTAAACATTCTCTTTCTGTCACAGATATTTGGAAAGCACAAGTAAATTCCTTCTTTTGCAATCTTATATTTTGATACTTGGGCTGGCCACATTATTAAATAACTGCTCATGTGTTTTGAGAGCAGCGTGCATTCCTTCTTGCAAATCACAGGGAGAATTAAAGCTTTAAGCTGTCACCTTAGAAGCTCTCAAATGGGTTTTTAATCAGGGTAATTGCTAGCACACAGAAGCAGTCAGAAGAACTACAGCACTGAAGTGCTTTAAAATGGAGAGAGTGGAAAACTGTCAGTCAGGAATTTGGCTGTAAAGATTTCTTAACTAATGTGCTTGTTCAAATATGCAAGATTTGATCCACCAAACACAAAATTGCACCAAATATAATCATTAAACACTTTCTGGGGAAAAAAAAAGAGTATGTGATAGCCCCTCTGAGTAACTGTTTCATCTCCTCTACTTGCATTTTCAGTCCCATTAAAAGATTAGTTATAATATTTCCTGTTACATGATAAACCGGGAAATGGAAAAATCACCAGATTACTGATATTTTTTCTCATGCTAATCCATTTGTCTGACCTTCCTAGTATACAAATAGCAACATTTTTCCCCAGCAGCCCAGATTCAAAAGTGGGTTAGAGACAAAGCACCAGAGTTAAGAACTCAAAGCATCAAAACAAAACATTTGTCCAGTAAACACCCCTGTGACCTTGACCCTCACAGAATGCAAGTCAGTTCATTACATGTCTCAGATATGAACACAGAGCGTATACTTTCATCAAGATCAACAGTGTGACCTCCATTTATAATGGAGCCAAAGGCAGAGTTTTTTATATTTTCCAGTAAAATATCAAGCTAAAATTCAGATGTCAGGATTAATATAGGGTTATGATCCTCTATCTCCTCAGCCATGAAAGCTTCCAGAAAGTTTTCCCTGATAAGTAGCTCTCTGTCTCAACAGATGAACCAAGCTGGAACAGCAGAGTATTTGCAGATGTGCTTCTATCAGATATTTGATTTGCAGCTAGAAATCAGGATAAAGGGATAGTATTAATATAGATGACAATTAGGTTTTCTCATTGTCTGCATAACTGCACTGTGGATGGGAGTAAAGACAAGATGGCTTTTCTGCAGCACAAGAAATCAAACCATTGCTATTATTTAAAGGTACATTAATTCCTGTTGGATATTTGAATGCTTCTTCTCAGGGAGGTAACTACATATTTTTGGGACTACATCTGCTATTCAGAAAAACAGCTTTTTGCCTTTGACAGTGGTGATCTCTCAGCTTTCCACCCATTGCCATATCCAAAGGCAATGACATGTAACAGCTATCTGTTTTAAATTGAAGGTATTTTATAATGAGCAGAGAAGGACGTTTAGCAGCTAGGTTAGGGCTCTTGTTAAATTGTTTTACTACATCTCTGAAGTTAAGTATTTCTCTCTGTCACTGGATCTTAGTTTACTAAGTAGGAGAATCAGGGAGAAAAATAGATACATGAAAGTAAAGGAAGAGTCTCCCTACTTGTTGCGCGATGACTTGTGGGTGATGACAATTTTGTAATGATATCTCGTATCATACATAATTTGAAAGCTGTCTAAAGGACATCTTTTTTCCAGTGCTTGTGCAGCACCAATGCAAATTTATCAATGAAAGCAACAAGTGTTGAAGAGCTAAGACATTTAAAAAGAGTAGAGAAGCTAGTCCTGCTGACTAGCTAGTGTCTGAGCTAAAACCTGATGTACATCCCTTATTTTTAGAAAGTTTCTTTAAAAATATTTTCTTTGAGAAGATATCAGTGTGTGTACTTGATCTCATTCATTTCTTTCATATTGTATAAGCATGCACAGACACCCTCTAGCATCATCAACCTTTCTTTACATTCTGCATTGCTTGAGGACACACACAAAGACCTCACAATATTGCCCGATGTAAATGCTACTGAACTGTCCTGACACTTGCATAGCTAGAGGCAGAGTTTGGCAGTAATAGGCTGGGTGAGAAACATTAATGGTTTCACTCTAAACCATGCTACTGAAGGTGTTGAGTTCTTCTGGGATCTGTATTATACCACAACAGTCTATAATGGCCATGTCAGAGGCATATACGTTCTCTGGTGTCATAACAGATGATTCTGGTTTTAGCAGCTTGCCCATAATACCAATATGAACAGAAATACAAAACAGATGAGCGGAGGTTAGCAGACTAGAGCTATAGGTACAGAGTATCACCACTGGCCTTCACATTATGCCTGAAGGAGAATTTCAAGTGTTTTAATTAGACCCATGAGCATATCCAAAAGAACTAGAGAAATCCATTCCATGTCTCCATTATACTCAAAAGTTATGCAGTCATTTTAGGTAACATTTTTCTCTGCAATCATTTATGAGGTGAGGTCAATGAATGAGAGAGATGGGTCAAAATCATTTGTACAACCAATAAAATAGCAAAAGCCTACTTTTTCACCAGCATTTGGGCTCTGTGTAGCAATATCAAAACTGCCCAATTTCCAATGTTTGAGCTAAATAGCACAATTTAGAGATAAGATTGCTGCAGCAGAATCTGGGATATTTTGAAATAGAAAATGCTGTATCCCAAGGGTAATTAAATACATTCTTCAAGCTAAAATAGCACCCCTGCCACAGATAATCTCAAAAAAAGTGAGCAAACTGATAGAGACAAGCGTTGCTTTTTAACTCTTATATGTGTCTAGAACTAGCTCATGGTTTCAGTAAGAGGCAAAATATCTGTGGAAGTATGAAGTAATACATTCAGCTTGATTAGCTCTGCTTGGTAAGCAGGACAAAAAGCAGGCTTCTTCTCTCCCCATGTGTCCCAACACAGGGTATGGTTTAGCATCCAAGCTGCAGAAGAATCGGGTTTTTTGGCAGGCTTGTTCCATTTTCTTGTCTGTGCCAGCTGGCTCTAGTACCCATGTGGTCTGGACAGCATGAGCAGTCCATACTTCCATATCTTTTTGTCCCAGAAGATCTTCTGTCCCTGGACAGTCTCCAGTATGGATTTATTCTGCTAGAAGTCTATCATGCACTGCAAAATGATATAGAAGAATAGCCATATGATGAGGGAGCTGCATAACTTAGGCTTTGAATGCCTGTCCAAGCAAGCTGTGGTTCTTGGTCTAATTCAGGTAGTCTACAGAATGCTGACTTAACACCTGGTGATGAGAAAATATTCTCAGTAACTGGCCATTCTCCAGCTACTCTGAAGGAGGTTAATGACAGAACAATAATGCTGCTGCTGGCACTACAGGGACAGTATTTTGATGATTATCCCAGACATGAAGAGGTTTCTGTCCCACTGCACGGACCAGTCTGATTAGTGTAGGTTTTTATTAGCTGATATTTGTAGAAGGGTGACAATAGAGAAATTCAGCATTCCTTCTCCCCTGACTATATGTATTCTGTCTTTGGCTATAAACATTCAATAGTTTCCCTGTCTAGGAATGCATCTGCCCTTATCTTTTTCCTCTCTCTGCATTACCAATGTCTCAGTATACACTACTATTCTGGGTAGGTCATTGTGGCCATTTACCAACCTCCTGGCAATTTTGCAAGTAAGTCATTAGCTCAGAGACACTTAATGCATATTAAGAAAAACAGAAAATTTGTCATTTTATTGTCTTTGTGAGGTTGAAATTCTAAGTCCACATAATCAGTCTCACAACAGCCTCAGCACACAGCAAGACTCACAATGTGTGCTAAGTCAATACACACTACAATTTGCCTAGGGCATCCCAAAATAAACATGTAATTGTTAAAGCTGGTACTAGCTGAGCTCTAAAATCAGAAACTTCCATTTCCATGGGAGGGAATGCCTGGATATTTCAGTATTTATTCAACCTTTTCACCAAGTTTTGTCACTTAGCAGCTTGTGCTGAAGGTAGAAGGCTGACATTGTATGTTTACATCTGAATTAAGAATTACAGCAGGGAAATACATGTACATGGAGGAAGGACTATCTGGGAACAGGAACCTCTATTTTAGTCATGTATGACTGTGTGTCTGATTGATTGTTCTGCTCAAAGTCCTCACAGTAGCAGATTCCTTGATGATGTCTGACTTAGTGTGACGACCATACCTCTGTGCTCCTTTTGTTAAGCTTCTCTTGTGATCTGGAATGCAAGAGGGTAGACTAGGATCTCTTTAACAAAAAGGAATAGCTCTTTGGTATGCAGGGATTAAAAATACCATCCAACTCACTTCTATATGTCCAAGTGGCTCTATAAATGCAGGATATTGCAGTCTACTGAAATTGTAACAATTGGTATTCCATAGCTAACCTTCCCAATATTAAGGTAAATCTCTCAGTCATTATTGCTCTCCTTAATGCTTAGTCCCTGAAGTATTTATCCTATTAGGAAGAAATTGGAAATACAGAACAGGAAGCATGGGAGAGTATAGAAACTAATGAATAATGTTATTATTTTTAGTTTTCTTTGTTTGGTTTTGTTTTGTTTTGAATATGGTTCTAACGTCTTTGTAGTATCATAGAGCATCTGCTAGTAATGCAATTTCACAGTATACCTAAACAGGAAGCTCCTTAATCTGGTCTCTTGAAACCACCAGCTTTTTTTGCTACCTCGCCTTTCCCTTCTCCCTTCTCACACTTCTATTCCCTGGGGGTGGGAAAAAACCACTGTTGCTTTTCCAAAGTGATTGCAATCTCTGTATCATCTCAGATAAGTTACTAGAAGCAGGAGAAAAGAGAAGTAATGTGAAATGACTTACTTGAGCTTGGTAAAATAAAACTTGTTAGTGGGTTATACACTTAGAGATGACTATGGAGGATTTTCCCCACCTGTTCTGTTTCCACTCTCACACTCTCTGACACTTGTAGAAAATAAGTACTTATCAAGGTGCTTTCGGGACTCATGCTCTTCTCTCCCACAATGTTAGGAGAAAGACAGAATATTCTTGGGCAAGGGCTCTGGCCTTGCTATGTGTTGTCCCCCTCTGTGTCCCTTCTTCCTCATTGCTTTATGAATTTTGGCTTACTAAGCAATGAAAGTAAACACTTCTAAAATAGCCAGATTATCTCTTTCCTGTGCTCCAGCAATTAAAAACAGTCAAATAAATCTCCTAGTCTGAATTCATTCAGAACTTTTCTCTTAAGTGAAGTATATAAAATGAGTTGAGTAGATCTGACATTCTCTTCTCCCATTAAAAATTAATGTTTAAAAATGTCAAAGATTTCTATACTTACTTTAGCAATGTATAGACAGGATAGAGGAGGAGCTAGAATAGTTTGAATGAGCACTGGTTAAGCAAGACAAAGTCAGGATTAGCTGTCATGAAGCTCAGTGCTTGCTCTATTTTAGGTTTATAAGAAAGAAACAGAAAAAAGAAAACTGAAGTTTGTAGGAAGCTTGTTAGGAACATTAGCTTCAATATAGAGAAGACATTGATTGCGTATTTGGGAAATTGGCATTTTGTAAACCTCGTTTGGTTTTGCTAACCTATAATTTTAATAATCTACTTTTCTTCTTACTTCTCAACCATAACTTTAGTAGAGATGATTTTACCCTAACTGGAGTTTTCTTCTTAATTTCATTTTTTTTACGAAAATAGGAGTAAACCTGGTAATACAGGAAGAAATAGAAATTGAGAGTAGCTCCAATTTTCAAATGAAATTAAAAGGTTGGTTTCTTTTTTTTTTTTTTAAGTATTGACTTTCATTGCATTTATTCATGATTCTTATTAATTCACAGTATTTATGGCATTTATAATGACATCCTTCTGTAGTTAGCATTAATTATTGGGATTTATATTCTATAAACAATCATGCTTGTATTTCTCTGTACAGCAGCTTACATGCCCCAGACTTGTGATTTTTGTAGCTGTACCTTTAAGCACTTCATGTGGTTGGAAACATGGCAGTTCTTTCCCAGTGTACACAATAACATTCCAGAGCTATTCAAAGCACCAATGTGACAGAAGCAAGAGAAGGGAAAATCAAGAGGAAAATTAATGTGCTTGTCGTTGGAGTAGTTTCCAATTACTTTTTTTTACAGAAAAACCACAGAATTATATTTTATCACAAATATGCCTTAAACAGAGTTGTATTATCTTAACATCATCTTAAAACATTATATAAATACACAGTCTGTATTAAATCTCCTATAGCATTACCTGTGGTCTCATGTCCAAATAGTACTCGGCCTGTTGGAATAGAATCATGACTGACAATGCCAATACCTGCTGTTTAATTACAGAGGAAGAGGCTAACATCAAGGCCAGCCAAATGGAACATAGGCTGGGCTAAATGATGGGCTGAGTGGACCTTTACTTGCTTTATCTTACCAGTTTACTGATTTTATCTGTCATCTTACCTACTACTGACCCGAACACTAATTTTTCATCCTGAAGACAGAAGCATGGATGTGAACTTCCTTACAAATAGCACAGAGAATTCTGAAAACTTTTTTTCTTGATATCACCTTGGAGACAGTTTGTACCTAATGAAAATGTATTGTAGGCCTTAATGTAGTAATCACGATCAGAGTTGCACATTTTTAATAATTTAAAGATGTCAGTTAAATATTATCTATCCTCTGTGAATATTTGATGCTCATTAAATATTCCTTGGAAAAGTAAAAATAACACATTTGTTAAAGGATTTTGGCAGCAGTAATATCATCAGAATGTTTTTCACTTCTCCTGGAATTAGTAATACATTTCCTTCTGCAGGCTCAACTCACCCCCAAGTATTAGAAAGAGACATTTCCAAAGATGGAGGACAAACTATCTGGAAAAGGTCAGAGGAGGCAGAATCAGAAGTAAAGCCACAAGGGAGAACCATGGGAAATATTTCTATCTTAGTTCTTCTATAAAAGAAGTCTGTTGTAAAATTTTACATTAAGAAAATGTATTCTGTATTCCAAAGAGCTATAATGCCTAAACAAAATCCCCTACTTCAGACTACAGATTATTTGAAAAAATGAGATAAAGGAACAGAACACAGTGGTCAAAATCATGAGTATTCCATTAATTCCATTCTCTTCTTCCCTCATCCCACTATACATATACGTGTAGATCTGCAAACACACACACACACTTAACTTAGCCTGGGTAGTTTAATTCTAAATTTTAATTCTAAATTTTAATTCTAGAAGTTATCCTAACATAATCCTCTATTTATCAGTTGCTGTGTAAACCTGATTTATATATATTTTAGGCCTGTTAACCTTTTCTCTCAACAATTTTTGTAGCTCAAATCTCTGCAGGATAACTGTCATACAAAAAATATTTTTATTTTGTCATTATAAAATGTATGGCCCTAGTTGTATTCTGATGTTTTGTCAAAAGGGCTCCCATTTTAATTTATCTAAAACATTGTTTTGTGTGAGGCTGATGTGACCTCTGTTCATTCCACTCTAATGAAAACAACAAAAAACCCCATAGTTCTTCCATTGTTCAGTTACTGATGTATTTTTTGCTGAATTATTCATCTGCCTCCTGCTTTTAAAATCACTTTCCCATGACAGATTTCCATCGCAAGCAGAAGGGCAGTGTTAAGAATTTCTTAGGTGTTCTATCAGTTAAGGATTTTCCCTGTTTCGAGTCTCAAAGAAGCTGCAACAAGCTTTAATACTCACTGTCATTAGCTGTGTGTCTTGGGTATGCGAATGCAGCAAAGCTATTACTCTCATAACCTTTCCTGCAGGGTCTGTAATGTGAGTTAACACTTAGTTATATTAGTGAAGTCAGGGAAATTATACGTTTACCACCGCAACTCAGGAAATTTATGGTTAACTGTCAGTTATTAGCATGGTCATAAACCTCCTTTGCAACATCAAAAGATGGCATTTATCACCTCAGGAGAAGGCTAATTAAGCTAGAGGACTGTGCTTAAATTCTCAAATAGCTTGCACTGCATGAAGATCCCTTATGCATAATCCATCCTGATTCAAAATGCTACAGGAAAACAAAAGCAAGGTAGAGACAGAACTGGAAGAGCAATAGGGCCATAGATTAAAGGCACATACATTATTCAAAATTTTATCTGATACTGGCTACAGTGGAGAATTGAATTAAATATTTTTGAGCTTTCATTGCTGAGATATGAAACAGAGTTCTTACTGCCTGGAGAAGTAAGAGTGTCTTGTCAAAAAGGCAACCAGCCAGTATGAGTGAGGGATGTAAGTACTAGGATTAAGTGAATACCAGCATGAGCTTGTTCTCCTTACAGTTTGATACATAACAGCCTAAGACCACAGAAGGCCTTTTTTTTTTTCCCTAGGAACTTTTTATTACTTATGTTTCTGAAAATCATGTTTGTTCTGCGTGTATGATTATAAGAGTAGTTATGGCTCATACCTTTCACCAGTGAGTGTAGCCATTCTGATGTGATGCTGGAATGGTAGTTGCAGTGAGCTATACAAGGGCTTAATTATGGATCTGGAAAAGAGATGAGCAGTCCCAGACTGAACACAGCAGTGCTATAGCAGCAAGAAGAATCAGAACCCCTGCTGGGCCCAATACCCAGAAAGGACAAGAGGTACCACAGTTTTTACAGCAAGAGACTGTGGATAGAGAAGTCAGAGGCTCAAAATCTTGTTGCTAATATCATATGATATGGAAGCTTTAGTAAAAAAGGCAAACTATTTTACATGAAGTAGGCCACCAAATTTTTAAAGAGGCTGTAGAAATGTTTGGGTTTCTGGCAAGATCTGGGCATAAACTGAGTTACCACGTATGTGAAGGGTTTTGAAGCAATACCCTACCTAGAATCAAGAGATGAGAATATGCAGATTTATTTATAATAGCAAGAAGCAAATAATCCATGGGATCCTATTCTGAAAGACAAATAATTAGTCCTGTTAGGAAGGATATATGTGTATACAGATGTATACATACATGTGTATGTATATGGTATATATGCTTATTTTGGGTAGAATACTTACCTAATTCAGATTTTGCTGCCTGTGAGCTACCTTGTTCATTAATAGCTAATACACCAAACGTAGTGCATTGTGCCCATCTTATACCTGAGCTGGTCACTTTTTTCTATGAGTGTTGATGTATATAAATTTTGATTTTTTTGTCAGTTAATCTGTTGAGGAGAATCCCAGTTTTGCATCTTCTTACATCTTTGTTCTTTATACATGGAGGTACATGTACTTTCATCTTTGTCCCAATAGATTTTAATTTAACTTGGTTTCACACAGTAATCTCTATTGCTTTGTTTCTTCATGTTTTGATTGTGCTGTGACAACTGCCTTCTCTGCCTGACTGCTACTTTCATGGAAACTTAGCTGCTAATTACTTTTAATATAGTCCCTTCCATTGTTCTTAATAGCGATTGAGAACAATATCTGTTTTCCTTAAAAAATGCATAACTATTTTGTTGGCTTTAGTTAGGGGTCAAATTCATGAAAGTGCCCCAATTGTTTCTTAAAAAAAATATTTCTGTTGGCTTTAAGAGGATTTAAAGACATGCTTGCTGACTCTAGGGTCTCACTATCATAAATGAGCCCACTGGAATAGTGGCTAGGATCATTTTATCATTGTGCTCTAAATTTAGCAGATAAAGCAATAGTTAATTGCACAGGAATGCAGATCCAGCACATTTCACCAGAATTAAACCACTATAAACTAGTTTCACCAGAACTAAAAATCACTCATCTACCAAGAACTGGTCTCCAGCACCTAGCAAGTATCACCTACAGGGGCATGTCCAGTTGCAATTACTTCTAGTATTGGTGCAATGTGAAACCAGACCAACTCTGTTACAAGAAAAGGAGCTGAATAATAATGGACATTCAGGAATGTACTGTTTCTTGGACTAGGTTAGGGGCAAAATTGTTAGATCGTTGATATTTCAAGGCAGTGTTTAAATATTTCAACACTGATTCAACTCTAACAAGAGTTCTGTAGGATCACGCTCAGGATGAGGGGAAAAAGGAGGGCTTTACTCACCAAGAAGAAACAGGCAGAAGGGTCCTGCCATTTGAGAAAATAATGCAATCTGGGGATAACTAAGAGAAATGAGAAGGGAAAGTAAGGGAAAAGGGTATAAATGAATTCTAAAGCTCAGTAAGGCAGTGAAGTTTCCTGTGTTTTGAAATAAGATTTCAAATGGTTGCAGATACCAGTCTAGGCTGGGAATTTTTTCATTACTGTTACCTTTGCCTTCCTAACAGATATAGTCTTCGTCTATGGGAGAAAGATAACTTTCCTTAAGAGCAACTGGAACTGTGGATGACAATTAGTGCTTTTCTGACATCTTCTGAGATGGCAGCAACTGTTCGCTATACTTTGTTATGAGTTACAAATATGTAACTCTCAGGGACGAGATCTATACTAGCTAGAAATTTGGTGCAGCAGCAGTAAATCAGTAGTCAAGAAGGTGTTGAGGCCCCTGCACCCTACACCTTACAGGCAGTTTGGGAATCTTACTTTGGACTAGATCTATTCTCTTCTGCTAGATCAGTCAGCCTTACCAAGCATATGGAGCGAAACTATCCAAAAGACCAGTGCGACCCTGCTGTCCCTTGGGAGGGCTGGAGGATGTTTGGTGCATACTCAAACCACAGATTCTGGTTTAGCTTCCTCCCAGAAGAATCTGTTTAACACATATCAGAATTTCTCTGCAAAGTGAACCAATACAAGATAAACTGGGTTAAGTGAGGGATTTACTTCAAAAGCACACTATCACTGCACGCTAAGGCAGCTGATGTAGCCTGGTCATGCACTATGTGACATGGGCAAATGCTACGACTGTCACAACCCAGTTGAAAGCCCCAAAATCTTTCTCTTCTCTCTCTGAATATAAAACTTGTGACAGTTTGTGGAAGGAATGACTGAGAGAAGGGGCTGATAATGGCAAACAAATCTTACAGTCATTTTCTCATTTTGGCAATGTTTTTTCCAGCTTTTGTGCTGTTGCTGACATAAGGGAAAATGAATTGCAAGCTAATTGAAGAAATCCTCTTCATAGCCCTTCTGTGAATAGCACGTTAAAGAAATCCACTCCAAGTCTTAGTCTTCTGGAGAAGAATAAGGACATTACTTGGTGCTGTTCGGATGCCCATACCACACAGACAGGATCAATAATGTGGATAATTATTTTAATACTGAGCCATAAAATATTAACTCAAAAAGCAATTCTGTTGGGATAGATTTCCAAATCTTTTCACTCCTGCCTTTTTCAAAGAATTATGTTCTATTTTAGTTCATCTGCAATTTAACACATAACTGCTATAAGTAAATGAGCTGTAACATACCTTCTTTCCCATTACGTGTCTCTAGAAACATTTCTGTTATCAAGAAGTTTCTTTTTACTGGGTATTACCCCTACCATAAGGGGAAAAAAGTTCATTTCATTTGGTCACAGTGGCTTCTTCTGAGGAAACCAATTTTTTAATTTGGATTGGAAATAAAGCATGTGTCTTCAATCATTAGTAATAGTTCATAGTATAGAATATATATCTATACATAGATAGCACCAGAGACACAGTAATGCTCTTTCAACATGAAAGGGTCTTTATCCCAAATTGCATTTAGAGACTTTTTTGGGAAAAAAATGTAGCTACCTGGACCTACATATTAGGACATTTCATTTTGTCCTTCAGCTACTTCATGGTGGTAATACTTCGATTCTCTGACTGAAAAAAATTGCATTAGCAAATCAAGCTAGAGACTTGTTATCAGCTCATGTTGTTCTATTGTGGTTCTAATATAGAAGAGGGAATCAGATTAGTATTGTGTTTATTCTTCAGAATGCTACGGATTTCCTAAATAATTCTGAAAGATACTTTTAAAAAAGTTTATGTCACTTTTTGCAAAGCTTAGAAATTCTCTGCTGAAAGGAATGGGTACTTTTCAGAATGCTGCATAAGGAAGTGGATGAATACAAACTGAGATGCAGTAAAGCCAGATGGCACCACTGCATCCTGGTGATATTACACTGATGGTGCTCTCTTCTCACACCACAGGATAGGGGAGGGGAAGGCACAAGTGTATTATCTCAGCTGTTGTGATAGATTAAGCCTGACATGCTGTCAAATCTTATGTGTACTAATAAGTTTCTCCCACTGATCCCCAATGGCAGTCAGATGGGTTCATTGGTAAATTGTGGTGGACATTTAAATGTTTGAGTTGGACAATTTGAGATGAACTGCCATGATTCATTAGCCCTGTTGAGGGAACAGTGCCAGGAAGTATCTGGCTGATGACTTAAGAGACACCTAGTAAGCAAAATAAAACCCCAACTCACTCAGGAAATCTTACAGCAGTGCTAAGGGGTCTAAACCCAATGACCAATACAACACACTGCCACTTGTAATAAGCCAGGAATTAAAAGCTGTTGTTATTAGGGACTTAACTCAAAGGTTGGCAAACAATATGCTTCCAAATCAAAATCTATCGCCAGCCGACAGCAACAGCTGCCTGCCTCTTGCCTGCAGGGTGTATCTGTGTGTGTGGAAACAGAGACTGGAAGCTAATGAATTACTGGTTATAAGAATGAGCAGTTCCCAATTTTTAGTTCCTAATTTTTTAAAAAATGTGTTTCTTCAATCTCCCTGCCTCCCTTTAAGGAGCTCATCGTTGAAAGCAATGCGGACCTGAACCAATTTGCAGGTCTCAGTATAAAACTATAGACTGAAGGGTCAAGGTGGCAATGGGAAGACTGATTGCTTTTGAATCCAGCCTGTCTTCTTTTACCTTATGTATTGTAAACACAGGGAGTTCAATTGTTTTACCTTCTTTAGTTTTGCAGGTAATACTCAGAATCTTCAGTATGGTTACAACAAATCCTTATATGAATTGCTAGAGGTTTTACTGTCCAATAGGTTGAATATCATGGAATGTTGTGTTTCTATATTAAAAAAAAAAAAAGACAACAAAAAAACCAACACCAAACCCCAACTTTCTCTGATGGAACAAAAAGAATGCTAAAACTCGGGGGGGAGAAGAGATGGGAGATTCTTGAATGTATCATATTTGATTTATAACATAACATAAAGAGAAGCAGATACAAAATAAGCCTATTCAGAAAGATAGCTTTCAGAACTTTGCCATTCATGGGCAAGAACTGAGAATCAGATACTGTAGTATCTCCTGTTCCACACATCTTGGTCTTCCTGAAACACAATCTGTTCTGTACGAAGGAATTTTTTTTGAGAGACTTGGTTTTTTGTTGCTTCTTTTCTGGATAATCAAAACTCTTAAGTTTCTTCACCTGTCATTGCAATTACAAATACATTTACATACTTCTGTGAAGAAATGTATGAACCATTTTTACCTTCCAAAGATCTGTAATTAACTATTCTTTATGAGCAGGACTGAATCTATGGGCCAAAGGTCAACCTTCATAAGTTTACAGTTGTTTCCTTCCAGTCATGTTTTCAGGACCACTTTGCTGTCTTTATGCTGCTGCTAGTAAGGCTTGCCATGCATTGTGAATTGCTGTCAGATGCTCTTCAAAGACTATAAAAGAAATAGCATTCCTTCAAAAAATGTTTTCTTAAATCGCTTATCTGTCATTTGCTCCCTCATCTGTATGCATTTATTAAAGACCTGTCAGAATGAATGGTTAAAGACGTGATTATTTAGTCCTTTTGGTGGAAGAAAAAAGCAACTAAAAATACCTGAGAAGCAAATCAAATGCAGTAGTCTTTCATATTTGGATTCATATTAGGTCATTAGAGAAAATGAATTTTGTGACCTTTCCTATTGCTATCCTTTGTAGTGCAGAGTTCAGAACGAATGGTAGTTTTTGCTTTGAAGGTAAATTTAGTAAGTTAGCATTAGCGTACACAGCTGCCTGGGAACCATGGTGCAGAATAACAGAGGGCAATGACAGTCAGGAGTGAAATCCATTTGCAAAGCTACTGTGGACAAAGGTATAATTATGTTGTATTATGATTCTTTCATGCGTCTCCTAGTCTGTAAGTGCAAATACACCCATTTGCCTTGTCTGGATAATGTTTTAGTTAAAAAAGGCTCTTAAAAAAATCCTCTCATCTATCATCTAGTATTGTGGCACAGTGAATTTATATGTTTATAGAAAGTACGATTTGGCAAAACTGGAATCTGTATCAGTGGGATCTGAATTTGTATTTAATACCTTTCAGCATAACAAAAATGAGAAGGAGGATCAAATTAAGGCCCTATGATGTCAGGTGTAATGAAAAATGTAGTATAGAACATTTTGAAATCTTTATATTGTAAAAAATATACCTCATGACAAAATGCAAACCACAGTGTAAATATCTGGAGAAATCTTTGGGGTTTAAAATGTTTTTTTTTTTAAATAAATGGATAGATATAAGTGTTATCTTGTCAATTTATCATCAGGTTCTCTATTTTTTGGTGTTTTTTTCTTGCAAGAGATCAGGCATACCCTGGGACCCACGTTTTCATGGCCTTTTTTCTTAAATGCTTGTTCTTAGAATAACAGCGTGTAGGCTAAAGAACAGAGAATAAATTTTTATCTAGCAAAAAACCCAAACAACCAGAAAACCAAAATCAAACCTGAAAACGTGTACCAAAGGTAGTGTGTTGCAAAATAAAGTTCCCCAAACTATAAAATGCTTGACTCTGAGATGAGCTGCTTATTGATGTAATTAATACAACAGCATATGAGGTCAGCGATAAGGTGTTGCATTAAAATTCATGTCTGATAATACTGGTTATCTGCTTTTTAGTATCTCCCCTGGGGATAAGACCCTTACATATATTATCAGTTAGTGATATAAAGAGTAGGAAAATAGAAAAGAAAGACAGACTTTCCTTTAACTTATTCTATATAATCATGGGAAATTTTAGGTTGAGTGGCCATATATCTGTGTCACCATACCTGTGATTAAATGCAACATTAATTTATCATACATGTGTGAAAATCTGACATACTCCAGAAATTTTAAAAAAAAAAAAAAAAAAGTTAATCCTGTTCCTTTATATCTGCAGACAGGAATGTGAAGCGGGTTCCTGCATGATCATCAGTTCAATTCAGCTCAGATCAGAAAGAATCAGAAAGATTCCCCCAGATTGTTCCTTTAGGGCAGGATTTGATAGTTTTAAAACCAGTTTCTAAGGAAAAAATATTTTACTTTCAAACCACACCAGGGTAACTAAAACAGATTTTTACCCACTTCAGCATTGTCAGGCAAAAGACTGAGGGTGGAAATAGCTTATAAAATCAACTAATTCTATACCCTGCAGAGGTGGTATTTTTAAACCGCAGCACTTAATAGTAGCTGCTTAGGAGAAAAGCTTGTAGTGATTCTGAGTTTTGTACAGAGGATCCATTGTTCAGGACTGTCAGTTCAGAAGCACAAGAAACCATGATAAGCTTTTATAATTTTGAGTTATAGGCAGAAGTGGAAATGCTCCCTTTTGGGACAATGATACTCTTAAAAAATAATTGACATAAAAAGATTTAGAATCGGTTCCTCATCTACAAGGTGGGTTAGTGAATGTGATAGCATTCATTTAGACTCTGGCTTTAGATACACTGTGACTAGGTAAAGTTGTACAATCTGTATTGCATAGAAAATAAACAGCGGTGTTCAGGATTAGAATGGATAACACTGTTGAAGAAAAATAAAGGAATGGGTCTTGTTCTTCCCTAAATAAATGGAGTGCAAATTGGAGAATAGTTAAGACAAGCCAAAGGACTTTCTGTTTCATTCTTTCTCCTACATATATGAAATATGAGTTCATGCATAGGCACAAAGAGGCTAGTTGTAGGGTTTTTTTCACATGAACTCATAACTTCCATCCATCCAAAATCTGCCACCTCCTCTATTCTTCTGTAATCAGTTTTGCCTTTTCATGCCTGTTTCATACACATTGTCATTCAGAGTGGGCACCACTCCTCCATTCTGAGGGATTCATTAAGTTACATAGAAGTGGGCATTGGTGTGGCTTGTGGAAAATACATAGTAAATGATAAAAGAAGGCAGGACTTTTCATCTCTTCCAAGATGCTTGTTGCTTTGAAAGCAAATATCATGTGTCTTATGTCTTCTCCTCATTCTTTTTTTCTTTCTCACTTTCTTATCACCATTTGTATTAATAGAGAAGTTATTTATGAGCAACCAACTAATTTAGATTTTATTTGCATGTAAACTTTTCTGCTTTCATTTAAATCAATAATTGCTTACCACAGGTCTAACTAGGCATTTCAAAATTGATTTGCAAAACAAATTTGTATTTGATAATTTGAAGTTTTCTGACCGTCAGTCACTTTGTGGGGGGTGCCCTGCCAAGCCACACAATGGTAAATCAAGATTCTTTGCCATGGTTGATTCCCTTGGTCAGAGGATTTAAATCATGTCCTGACTATGCAATGGTATAGATTTGGCCTGAAAGATGTAAATGTGTTTAATAAAATCCATTTTAATCCTTTTTGTAGGCCTCAGGATTATCAAAAGCAAGACAAATCCTCCTCTTAAATGACATCTTAAAATCTCAAATTCTGTCTATTACAATATTATCCTTAGTATATACAATTCTACTTCATTCAATAATGAGTCTAGCTAGTGTAGGTGTACTCACAGCTCCTCAGATTTGTAACTGGTTTTTTGCCTCTATACTTGTAACTAATGATGTTATTTCTTTATATTCAGTGACAAGTAGTTGTGATTTTGGAGCACAAGGGTCTGGTCCCTATTCCTGTTAATGAGGTTCCAGGTGACAATGAAGTGCTGCTGAGTGATAGCTGTGAAATCCTAGGTGGCCACAGATTTGTTGTTAGAATTCAAAATAGTCACTAATAGGGCATCTAGTGAGAAAGGTCCTTTTTTTGTCTTTAAAGGCACTAGAACTAGAAAAGACAAAATATCTGGATACAGCTATTTCATCTGTAGTGTCAATAAATAAGGCAGCTTTTTAAAAAGTAGAATACTGTAATTTTTAAGATCCACTGGCAGCTGTTTCAGTTATGTTTCAATGTAAATATTTTTTAAAAACACAGGTAAAAAATTACCTTACATGTCCTGTGTGTGAAAAGTGCTCAAGTTCTAGTTGTATACTGTGGTGAAATAAATACACCATAATATTTATAATTTGGAAATATTTAGCTATCAATATAATAGTTAAAGTTGTAAATCAGTAGGTATTGTGGAAGTATGTATTTTGCCTGTATAGCAAAGTTATATACTAATACAAAATTGTTGGAACTAATTCCTGATTACCCCCACTCAAAACCCATAACCATAAAGAAGGTCCCCTCAAATTTTCCTATGTCATATTGGACAAATTAAAAAATCTTCTGTAATTACTGTTTTCCAAATAGAGAAAATCAGAAAGAGATGTCAAAACGTTTACCAGGCTTTAATTAAAAAAAAGAAAAAGGTGTTACTTTATATTTTTAAAAAATCCTGTCTAGCTTTTAGGTTTTTCTTTAATTTTCACAGCACAATGACAGGGTATGGACTTGTCATGCTGTGTAACATTTTGTCACGGCCCATACTGGCCCTGATCAGCCTCCCCAGGAGCCTCCCCCAACCCCAGATCATGGGACCTGTAATCCCATTTCAGCTTGGTTCAGGGCCATCAGTCCCTGCCCCAGCCATGCTGTGGAGTGAGGATCTGCAGCTCCAGCACAGCCCAGCCCTGCCTAGCCATGGGCCCTACCGAGATGGGCCCAACCTGCAGGCTGACATCCCAGCTTGGCCTGAGCCCATTGCCACCCCCAAGGCCCTGCCTGATGTTCTGGACTCCTGGTTGAACCTGTCTGCCATCTTTGGGTCTGTCTTGCTCATCTTGCTGGGGGGCTGGGCCCTGGCTGGTGAGGCCCCTGCCCTGCCACCCAGGGGTCCTCTGTAGTCCCTGGCTCACTGTCCCTCAGGGAGCAGCTTGCCCTTGCCATGACCTGACACCAAAAGCCAATTGTACTGCTTTGCAGTACAGGTGCTGTTTCAGTGCTTTGCTAAAAAAATTGTTGGGCTTAAGCATATGCTTTAGGTGAAGCATGTGTTTGAGCATGTGATTAAAATAAGGATGTGTTTATGTTGTTTCCTGAATCAGGACAGTAAAAAGAAGTCAGTCATAGCTAACCAAAGAAAAGTCATTCCTAAGAAAGCAGCTGACCACATTAATTATACAAGAAAAGACTTGTCTTAGAGACTGCCTTTGGACTATACTTACTTAATATACCATTATTAATTTATTCTGGATTGGGTAAAGAAGAGCCCACTGCTCGTTATTTTATCAGTCTTAACAAATATATCCTTAGTACTCCAGCATAAAGGAGAACAGTATTCTTACTCTTACATTTGAGACAGAGAAATGGGAACAGGGAATGACGTATTGGAAGGTTGAACTAAACCTAAACTAGTGGATTTGGGAATGTTTCAGAGTGCCTGGTGCAGTTAAGTGTTCACCCTGCTGACCTCCACTTGGATCTACCTGATGTCATTGGTAGATCCAGTGGGTTTCCACTGGAAGGAAACACAAGTGTGCGAGGGACTTCAAGAGTAATTTGGTGACTAGGACAGTGTACATATAATCACTGTTGGATTTTGTTAGATGCCAAAGACCACAAAGTCTTTGGTAAAGTCTGAAGTTGATGTCTTCAAAGTCAGAAGACATCTGCTCCAGTTACCAGACCATTCCTTTTGCTCTTTTGTTAAAGTTATGCTCCATCTCTTATGACAAAAAATTAAATAGCTGGATTGTTTAAATGCCACTAAATGGTGTTGTTTCTATGTTACAGTATAAACAGCAATAATGTTATTCATGTTAAATAGTATCTTGTGTCAATGGCAGTTATTGAAGACCTATACTGTAAAACTGAAAAAGCAGTATAAAATCCTGTCTTGCACCACCTTGCCACTTCCAAGTTGTCCCAAACTTATTTGATCTTCCTTTTCTATCTCAATAAAAAATACATGATGCCTTCATGCGCAGAAATTAATCTGCCCACCTCTCAGGGGCAGCCACCCCTGAGAGAAGCTATGCAGTTGTGAGGTTTGACAATTTCAACAGATTTCAAATCAGGGAGGAGCAGGGTGCAAGATGGTTATTTCTGTATTCTTATCTTTGTGTTTGAATTTGCAGTCACACTGAGTGAACTTCCCTCTTTCTCACTCAGCATCTACATATTGTGAATTAGGTCTAAATACCAAAGTGTTATTTAATGTAGCCAGAAAAGAAAGGAACGAATGGTAGCCCATTATTGCTTTACATCCAGAAATCATTCTCAGAGTTCAGGGCTATTCTTTTAGCCATGCCACAAGAATTACACAGGCATGACTAGTTTTTATAACTCCCTTAGGCAATGCTGAAACTATAAACATGATGGGAATGAAGTCTCACTGCGTGTATCTAATAGCACGAAAGAGAGTGACTAGAATTGGTGCTGACACAGCATTCGGTATTTATTAAAGGTTTAACATACTCCACAAATCCCCTTGGCTGCTTGGTTTTAGGCTTTTAGATCATTAGGATAGCCTGTGTGGAGGGACTGCCCCAAAACACATGCTAGCGAGGCATCTACTTGTGCCATAAAAAAGTATATATACCAAGGTGCTTTTTCAGTTCTGGACAGGGACCTGGACAAATAACACTGGGAAAATTCAGGTATATGCATATGCCTAACTCCTTTTTATGCAGTAAAGGGACAGCATGCAACAGTGAAATGTACATAGAAGTAATGAAAAACTATGTGATATAGGTATATAAACACACATGCACATCGACAGATATCTGTATGGATATTGCTTAAGTATTATGACACCTTTGTACATCGACACACAAGTTCAACCCCATACAGAACTTTGCTTTCCTCCCAGTTAACTGATGTAAGACAGGAAAAGCACCACTGCAGTCAGAAGGTACAGAGGGATGTAACGAAACCAAGAGTATGAAAATTAGGCCCTGAAAAAAAGATATATCAGAACTTCTCTCTCTTATTCATTATATTAAAAAATTATGTTGTAAGAAACACTGTTAGAAATGAAAGGTATTATAAGAATTCTACTTTAAAAATTTTTAATAGCTTTCACAAAATACAGGTTAAAAAATTATTAAACTTATTCTAAACATTATCTTCAAACAGACCATTTCTCCCTGCAAATATATCCACTGAACAATTTTGACTTGATTTTCTTCTTTGGTTGGATGTACATTACATGAGGAATAGCTTATTTTCTTCAGTGAAATTTGTCTACCTGCTGGGAAGTCTAATTTGTTTTATAAACATTCAGCAAAATTAGCCATTTACAGGGAAAGCAATTTATACGCTTGCAGACATAGGAGTTACAGAAAAGTTTGTGAATAACTTTTGTGGGCATTTGTTCAGATTCAGTGCTAGTGTTTCTTACTCTTCTGCTTTCCTAAATGAGGATTTCTTGATTTCCTGTGGAAATCTTTCCTGTGGAAAACGTCTCCTATTTCTGACATTCCTCATTACTTTCATTTTCTTTGTTTAGTTGCTATTTTATCTTTGCTATCAATTTTGTTACTTGAGTTGCTTGAGCATTCAAGTAATAAGCCTCCCACTGTTCTTTTTAATGACTTCTATAATTCATGTTTTTAAGCAATGTCAGGCATGACTCAGTTAACTATAAAAGTGAGTTCTTACTCCTCCCTACTCCCTTTGTTTGATAATATAAACCCTAAATTCAATACAGCCCTAAATCAGGAGTTCAGGGTTTGTCCATAAAATAAATCACTGTCACCTTGCCAGCCATACCAGAATATTCCTGACAGATTGAATTATCAGCAAATTGAAGGTCAGCCTGGTTTATTACTTAATATTTGTATTATGGTACATACTGCTTAATTATACCTCAGCCTCCAACAGTCCCTCAGGCTTCAGGGTATTCCACTTTCCTCAGCTGGTATATTTCCTGCTAGCCATCAAATGTACTTAAGGATTAGCAATTAAAGCCTGTTTCTATATTACTGATAATATTCTATATACAAGAAAGATATGATAATTCAGAAAATGAGTGCACAGCTGTATACCCAATTTAAATGCTCTAAGATGTAAATAAGAGGAATTCAATAGAAGTGTATGTGAAAATTGTCCATCACATGTAATTCTCTGTTATACATGCACAGTGACCTCATTTGTGTGTACAACTGCAGCTGTCTCTCAAAAAAGGTGTGCAGCCCTATTTATATATATGCAACTCTACAAAAATGCCTGAAAACAGTGCTTTTGGTGAATGATAGAAATAGGTTTTCATTATTATAAGAAGTACCCCTGCCATGAAAAAGCATACAATTTAAAAGACTAGTAACAAAATAGGTAAAACATCTGAGCATTAAAAAAATCATAGTCAAGAGAATTGAAGTACCCTCCCGCTTTCCTGCTGAAGTTTCCCTAGATCCTGTACGAGATCAGGTAAAAAGTGTCTAGGAAGGTAATCAGACAATTGTGAATTTCCTGGAAATGGAGGAATTCACAGGATCCATAAAGAGACTGCAGCTCCCAGCAGACGACGTCAGCTCATAATGTAGCTCTCATGAACCAGGATTTAAAGGTTGCATTTTGGGTACAGGCAATGGAGAGAACTTCAGACAAGAATCTCTTATGTCACAGTATTGAAAGTATCTAGAGCTTTAACCTGAGACAGGCCATTGTTCAGAATCAGCCTTCTCTGTAATGGTTGTAGCATATTTATTAAGCATCTTACCCATTCTGAGGACTGAATTGGGCCTGTTTAAAATCTTATTTCTGTGTAATCGCTGTCCATATTTATTAAGCCTCATTGCAAAGACAGAGCAGAGAAATCAGCCTCACAGGGGACAGCCTGCATTAGATAAAAAGAGCTAGTAGCCAGCCTTATGCTGTATTTGTCATTTAGGACTAGGTTTTAATTTAAATGCTTCTAAACAATTTTGGATGATCTCTAAAACAATGGCATCATAGCTGCCAGAAATTGAAATCCAGTACACAATTGCACTTTTTATATTATGTTGCCCTAATTTGAACCTCGATTTTCCAGCCCAATGTCTACTTCTTCCCTCTGAGAGCTTGTGGAATCAGGCCACATTGATAGAAAGACCCGAAGGTCTGTTAAAAGAAGAATGAGAAATTTTTCTGGAAAACATTTCTGCAGTCATTGTCTTCTGCAGGTACAGACTTATGCTCTGGAGAACACAGCAGTGCTCTGCCTCCAGGGCTTTCATCTCAGGAGAACCATAAGAACCAAATTTGATCTATGTGATTTTTTTTACCTTTTTTCCTCTAAGCTAAGATCCGAATTAAGAGGTTTTATTGGCGGTGTTAGTGCCCAGGAATAAAGGAAAATGCCTGCATTTTCTATTATAAGAAAAGTTTATAAATCTGGCACTTAAAAAAGAACAGCTTTCGATTTTCACACATTTTGGATGCACACTGGGATCATAGTGAGAGAACTAAAGTAGAGTTGGATTAGCTGATTACAGAAAGCTATTTATTTATTAAACAGAAATTGTTCAAAGGCAGGGCTGGAGGAACTTCAGGATGTCATCCAGTTCATCCATCTTGAGCAATGTAGAGTAGATAAACCTGAACTATCCCATGGTGGTATATAAACAACAGTCAAATTTATTCTTAGAGGTAGTTAGCAAAGGAAATTTCACGTCCTTTCTAATCCTTCTGGTAAGCTCTTCATTCTAATGCTTTACTACTGTTATAATTAGAAAGGTTTCCCAAGTTTCACTTGCCACAAGTTGAAGCTATTCGTAATCACAATCACAGGTTTCAAAGGGCCTTTAGCTGGAATCAAGGATAGGGAAGTAAAGGGCTTTTCAGAATGGATGAGAGGGGGTCTTTCAATATCTATGTATCAGTTAAATTTCATGCAGAAGCGATAAGCAAAACTATTCTTCTTATGCCTTAATTAAATAACCCTTGAGGATAAAGTACCATGAGGGGCAAGCTCACAGTGAAAACAGTAATTATTTCCTAGAGCTATTGATTGTATGTTAATGATTTAAAACTATGCATAGATCTTGCATCTAATAACCTTACCTAGAATGGCAGGTGGTGTTTTGAGCTTCCTATGTCACTTGGGAGGAGGCTTGTTTGGACATATTTCAGTGAGTCTACATTGCATATTGCAAAGGTTGGTGTGTGTGGAGAGGGAGTTCAAAATCAGGTCAAAGGAAAGAATTTTGACTTTTGGTTAGGGGATTAAAAGAACCAAAGCAAATGGAGAGAAAGAAGAGAAGAGAAAAGAGAAGAGAAGAGAAGAGAAGAGAAGAGAAGAGAAGAGAAGAGAAGAGAAGAGAAGAGAAGAGAAGAGAAGAGAAGAGAAGAGAAGAGAAGAGAAGAGAAGAGAAGAGAAGAGAAGAGAAGAGAAGAGAAGAGAAGAGAAGAGAAGAGAAGAGAATGTGTGCAAGAAGCCAAAAGAGAATATCTCTGTCCACCCACTGAGTATGACAGGTTTTTGAAATCAAGATTCTGGTGGATGAGACAGTTTCCCCTAGGAAATTCCCAAAACACAGTTCATCCCTGAGGTATCATATATCAGGATTCCTTTCTTTCCAAGGCCTAGCCATGGAAAAATGTATTTCTCTAAATCTTCTAGTATTTATCTTCTTGATGTTTATCTTTATGACTTAATAACTATTAGCTATGGATATCTTTTAAAAAATTGTGTCTTTCACAGTCTTTAAGGTGCAAGAAGGCAAGAAGAGATCTATTTTATGTGTTGTGAATGTGTTGATTTTGCAACTCAAAGTCTTCCCAGCTATTTGTAATTTAAATGAACACCATGCTTATACTGTGAATGATTTTATAAAGTTATTTTTTATTGATAAAATCTCTAAATCTGGTTATTCTGCTTTAGAGAAGCAACTCTTTTCCCAGAAGAGCTCAAAGAGATTGTCTGGAAGTTTTCAGGCTATTGTAGTTTGTGTATAGCACAGATGACAGCTACGGTTTTGATATAATCACATAAACTGCTATTGTTGTACTGTCTTTTAATGTGTTCAGGTTATAGCCACTAATGTGGGATCTTCCATAAGATTAAACAAAAGAAACAAGCAAACAAAAAGGATCTTAATTTGTTGTTGTGGTTTAACCCTAGCTGGCAGCTAAGCCCCACACAGCCGCTCACTCACTCACCCATGGTGGGATGGGAGAGAGAATCAGAAGGGTGAAAGTGGGAAATCACGTGGGTTGAGATGAAGACACTTTAAAAGGTAAACCAAAAGCTGTGCACATAAGCAAAGCAAAACAAGGAATTCATGCACTCCTTCCCACGGGCACGCACGTGTTCAGCCATCTCCAGGAAAGCAGGGATCCATCACGTGTAATAGATACTTGGAAAGACAAACACCATCACTCTGAACATCCCCTCTTCCCTCTTCTTCCCCCAGCTTTATGTGCTGAGCATGACGCCATATGGTGTGGAATATCCCTTGGGTCAGTTGGGGTCAGCTGTCCCAGCTATGTCCCCTCCTAACCCCTTGTGCACTCCCCCCCCAGCCCACTTGCTGGTGGGGTGGGGTAAGAGGCAGGAAAGGCCTTGACTCTGTGTAAGCACTGCTCAGCAGTAAGTAAAACATCCTGTGTTATCAGCACTGTTTTCAGCACAAATCCAAAACACAGCCCCATACTAGCTACTATGGGAAAAATGAACTCTGTCCCAGCCAAAACCAGCACATTTGTATATAGTTCACATTCACCAACCTGCACCAAAACATTACAGGATGAACAGTCTACCAATATTAATAAGGATTGCTCATCGTATAATATCTTGCCATGCTCCAAAGTCACACATCAGGTTTTGCACTACATTCATGACAAGGCTGAAGATGACCTTTTAATTTAGAGGGATGGCAGTTTCCTGCATACATTTAGTATCATTCTGCGTTGACCACATCTAGCACCTTGATATCCCTCTTGATATATAGTTTTTATTCTAACTGAATCCAGAAAATGCTAATTATTACTATTTTTACAGTAAATACTCTGCCTGCCTTAGCTGTGGTTGAAAGGATTAGCTAGACCAACGGAATGAAACTTTCTCACTTCTAAGAGATTTGATTTGTCTGCAACACAGATGGAACAGACTGGCAGGCAGTAGCAAGGAGAAATTTTCTTAAGTTGCTGCCCATGCTGTGCCTATTGGAAAGACTAATAGGGACTTCAGTCACTGTAGTTAATCTCACACTTCCCACCAGTTCACAAGTCAAAAGAAGTAAGGAAACAAAGCAGGTGAAAAGAAAACATTTTGGAAAATAATGGTGATGGGAGAAGAAAGCAGTTGAAATGATGAGAATTCCAATGTACTGATTACTTACCTGCCAGGTTTTTATTCACTAGATGGTCTTCACATGCAGATGCTATAGCTGAAAATATTTTTAGCTTGGGCTATGCTTCTTTTTTCTTTCCCACATTTCCCACATTTCCCACATTTCAGTGTCTCTGTCTCTCCTTCATGACTTTGCACAGTTTAATGTCTCCTCTGCCAGTCTCACTAATCACCTCTGATTACTAGTGGCACCAGGTCTACCTGTGATTTGCTCTGTGGCCAGCTACTTTTGATTTGGTCTGCAGCAACTGCAAAAATGGTAGAGGGCAATTACAGAGCAGACTGACGCTTGGCAGTGGACTTAGAGGTGATGTTTTAACCTTAGTTTTTTTTTTAATTTTTTAAGATAATGGGACACACTAAAATTTCCAGTTTGGGAAATAATTCAGAGATTATAACCCCACTCTGATTTAATCTGCCTCTAGAATGAAAAAAAAAACAACCCAAAGTTTTATATGAAGATTTTTAAACTGATGATCAGAAATCGAACAGCCTGAATTACTATTCTAGACAAAAACCTTTGATGGTACTTTATTTACATGAGTAATACTGCTGCAGTGTTTATGTGAGCAAGTGTTAATTAAGGAGTAAAAAAGTTTTTAAAGAAACTGTTCATAAGCAATCATGAGGCTTTCCTTGTAACATTATTACTAGATTAGACTTCTACTAATCTTTGTAAATGTAGTGTCTGCTAAAACCCCAGAAGATAATGTTAGGAAAGCACATGGTGTGAATAACTGATATTAGTACTAATGGAAATTCACCCGTTTCTACTATGTACTATGACTGTTCTTTAGTGGCTTAAATAGCACAGCAACGTTGCATCCTAATTTCAGACAAGGAGAGAAAGAAAAATGAAAAATTCAAACTGCAGAGAAAATTTACTGTAGTTTTACTCCTGCTTTTTCTAATAGCCCTACATTAGTAAATATACATGTAGTAAAACACATCTAGTAAAGAAAAGGGCACATGATCTTTACTAATCAGGAGTGGCTAGGTAGGTCAGTGACCATATTTCACTGTAAGCTTGCATCCCAGGCAGAGCAATATTAACCACATAAGGATTAATTTAGTACTCAAGGAGCAGAGAAATGTCACTCTAAATGATAGATCCTTCTTCACTCGTGCCTCCAACAGATCTGCTTGGAAGCAAACACCACCACTATTTTGCTTTATAAGAGTTGGCTTTCCTTTTTGCTCCACAAGTATAAGTCCGACCAGTTTACTCCCTCACACGCACGCACACAGAGTCATCCTTTTTATGCTTTAGTGTGGTGATGGAGATGCTTAGATAATTTCTATGGTATGATATTTTCACAGGTAGAGCCTGAAGGTCTTATAACCACCACCTCCATAGCTAGTCAGTGGAGTGCTGGCAGTCCCTTCCTTTCTTTTACTGAAAATTATCTTTGATCCTTTCTTTCACTCCCCTGATATCAGTTACCACTACTCGTCAAGGGAATGACCAACCTTCTCTCAGAAACGGCTGTGAAATTGATGCCGTGAAAAGCCGAAATCAGGACAAACTCTATAAATATGTCAAGGCATGCTGACAATTAAATCTGAAGAGCCGTAGCCAAGGTGTGGAGGGATGCAGAACTAGAAATACCAGATAAGATTGCAGGTTGTAGTAAGATGACTTTTGCAACATGTTTGCATACAGGGGTTCTAATGGACCACGTAAGAATTCATTGCTAGTGCGCTTGAGATGGAAGTGTGCCTAACTCTTTGTGGCAGGTACACTACACCCCCTCTCCCCCCAGGAGATGGGGGCTTTGGGCAGGGCTTTTGGCGCCTCATTTTCGCGCCCTTTGTGCTCTGCCGTGCCCCTCGGCAGGGGAGGGGGGAGACGCGGCACCCCTCGGCCCACAGAGCAGGTCCGCAACGCCAGTGTGGCGCCAGGGCTCAGAGAAGCTTCTGGATCATGGCCAGTTCTGGCACAGCGCAGGTCCCACCCCGGGTATCGACGGGGCGGGCGCCGCCAGAGACCCCCCCGGGTCGGCCTGCTTGGGGCGGCCGGGCCGCGCTCGAAGCCTCTGCCTTGGGCTGCGACGGCGCCTGAGGGAACTTCCCGGCATTGAGCGGCCTCGCCTGCTTTGGGGTGAGTGATTCCTTCTGGATACATCCTTGGGTGAGCCCTCGGCCCCCCGGGCGGGCGACTCTACCTTCTGGGTGGCCGGGAGAGGGTTCCTTTGTGTGAGAGTGTGTGTGTAGGTCTGTGTGCGCATTTGTACCATCATTCATGTGTGTAAATGCGCAGTAATGATACCCCAACGGACAACTCGAGCCTGTTCTGTGTTAAATGTTATCGGAGGGTTGACGGATTTCAGTTTACCCCTGTTTCTCCTTGGTTTTTGTTGCGGTTTTGGCTGCTTCGTGAAATAAAGTTGTTTGAGCTTGTCCTTCATCTGGCTTAGTTTTGGTGTACCTCTGTGACACACTTTGCCTACACAATGTCTGCCTGAAGCCAGAATTCTGAGTCCATGGACATTTTCTCTTGGAAGGTAAGTCAATAACATCATGTGGCCCTTGTTTTATCAGTCTTTTGCAGAAAACACTACAAATGAGATAAAATAATTATCTACTTTCAAAGCACGGTCTGTAATGTCTAGTGTTTTTTATTATTGCAAAAGCTCTTACCAAGGAAACAAAGAATCTGCCAGATAGGAACCAAACATAATTCTAGAGCTATTATGTCCTAAAGTAAGATGATGCTTTCAGTAAGAGGGTATTAAAGTGCATCATCAGCTGATGGTAGTAGATCATGTATGTGTATGTTCTTGGGCACCCAATAAGCGTCAAAGACACTAAGATGCTATCAAATAACTTTGTCTACGTGTCGGGTGATATTGATCTCCTTGACTGAAATAATGCAAGCGAAATTTTTAATATCTATTTTATGAAGGGTTTAAAACTTGAAGGGTAATGAGAAGATTTATCATACCTACAGAACATTACAGTTGTGACTTCTTATGTATATAGGATGACTCTTTTAGCTTCTGCCTTAAAGGTGGCAGACTGGCGACCTTAGAGACTGAGCTCCAAGCATTCATTTGCTGAACAGCACAGAACAGGCAGAATTACTGAAGGCTTCATTTGAACTGCATCACCATTTCTCTCAACTTTCTGCCTCCAGGGATATGCTCTAAGAATTAGTGGTGCACATTAATTAGGATGTCACTTTTGGTAGTAGTTTTTATGGGAATGCCTGAGGAACTAGTTTATCTCATGTAAACTACTGAAAAGATCTCCGACAGCAGTGGAATTGGCTACTTGTATGGATTTGAATATATTAGCGGAGGCAGAGTCATGTTAACTAGAAGGACGTCACATAACGCAGAAGTACAGATGACTATACAAGCTCCTCTCTAAAACTTACCAATATATTCTTGTAATATATAACCCATTTACTAATTTTTGAGTATTCAATGCAGGACACTGATTTAGCTACAGATTTCTCAGTGCACTAAAATACATGAATCTTTAAAAGAACTCTGTCAAGCAATGAAACCACTAAAATTCTGAATAATGTTTAAAAATAAATGAAGATGTGGGCCATTGCTCACAAAATCCATTATAATTTGAAATGCTTCCCATTTTACTTGAACTAGGAACAAATTTAAAGTAGGGAGTTTTAAAAATGTGTTTAAACTTCCTGTTTCACTTTGAATCAAATTTCAGTAGTCTTCCAAAGTTGTCCAAAAGTGAGAGTATAGACAGTGTATTTGGCCAGTTTTGTCTCACTGAACATCTGCTTTACTCATCCTGGCATGATATCAACAATGAAATATGAATCAGCTTTTAAAAACTATTTTTATTTTAAGAAATATTTTTGGAGCTTGCAGAGAACAATACACACAAGTGGGAAACCTTACTTTCTGCTAAGCTGCAATAAGATGCTTAATGAATAGAGAAAATTCCTTGAAATTTGATGCTTTCTCTGCAAAAGATCTGTCAATAAAAACGACATTCATTACTCTCCCCCCATCTAGCAACCTAATCACCTTATTTTAGAAGGCTATCATGTTGGTTAAGAATGATTTCCCCTTCATATACCCATGCTGACTGCTTAAAAATTAAATTGGCTAAATTTAATTTTTGATCAGCTGGCCTACTGAGCACATGTCCAGTGGGAAATGCCAGGAGGAACAGTCAATATTTTGATGACTCGCAAACAAATCCTGAGCTGGAGAACTTTTAAAAAGGCATTTAACTTTTTCTTTGTTAATTTTTCCTGATTAGGAGGTCTATAGCAGATACCCACTACAACTGCACCCATGTCAGTCTGCCCGCTAATCTTGACCTGTAAAATCTCTATGAAGTATTAAATATTGAGCTATCCAGCTTCATTTAAAATCCACTTTTGGACTTCTTTCATTATTTGGATTTCTTTTCTCATTATTCCAGCAATTTTGTTCATGAATGTGATAGTTGACAGAACATTAATACCTCACACGAATAGATAAGCCGATATTGAAAAGGTCAGTGGTATGAAGATGCAGGTGGGATTGAAGTGGTCAGACATTTTTAGTACTACTGCTATTGTGCTGGAACACCGAACTATTTGGTCAAAAGCACAGAGAGATATATCAAAGAATTTTAATTGCAGTCAGTCTAGTGGTAATAGATTTATCCTCTTCTGGGCATTCTTAGAATCTGACTACATTTTTTTTTCCAAAGTCCACAGCTGCACTTCAGTTGCTTCACAAAATAATTTGGGAAGTTCAGCAGAGTGTGGCTTAACATCTATCAGAACAAGAGGATTAATATACCAACACTTGTCTGGCGTGAGAAGCCACTTCGGCTGAAGAAATGGTAACACGTTTAGGCACTGCATCATCAAGATGTGCAAATGAAAAATGAAGCATTAGCGCAGATGAGTAGAGACTAAAGAAGTTTAATTTTCAGTTAAAAGTGGCTTGTTAACACATCACTCACTGAATTTACAAGCTAGACGCAGAGCTTGAAGTAGAACCAGATCAGCTCTTCTTCAAGACTGTATTCCTATGTCTAAGAGAGAGAAATATTACTGTGTATTTCCAGCCATTGGGAACAAAGTAGGAAGTGCTGCGGTGACCCAATATATTCTTTAGAATATAAAGAAAACCAGTGTAGTAAATGAATTAATAACTGAATGCATTAATAAATTAGCAATTCATCTAAAAAAGATAGCAAGCACCTTGGAAGTCATTGTCTCTCCTCACTCTCAGGCGCAGGGCCTATAGCATTCTTGACAGACATTCTTTACCTTGTTCTTTAAAATCTCTCATGGTCTCCAAGGAGACTGAACTAGTGCTCACTATCCTTACCATTAGAACATCTAGCGCTGACATAGTCTCCCTTGATGTATTACAGTTAGTTTATATACAGTCTCCTTACAATCTGCAATAGGCTTGTCTTCCATTTCTCTCATCACAGAATTCAGCTACTCTATGTCTGATTATTTTCACTGACCTTTGTTTTCTTCACATCTACTTCCTTCTTAAAATCTTTTGTGCAAAACTAGACAGGACACTCAGAAAGGGCAGCTTTACAAGCGTAGAAAGGGTTCAGATCGTTACTTCTTACATGCAACATAATATTTGCAGCAGCATGATACTGTTGGCCCATATCCTACTTCTGAACCAGTATAATCCTTAGCCTGTTTCGTACAGAATTTCTGCTCATCTAGTCACTCTGCAATAGCAGTAATGGGCATGTGCTATAGAATGTGTCATACACTTCTGTTTTCAGAATTGTGTTGGCAGGCTGCAAAAAGAACCTTATCTATTTGCCCTTTAGTGAGGACCTTGGTAATGTTTATGCTATTAAGAAACATTAAATTGTTCTCCTTATGATAACTAGTCAAGATTTAACTTCTAAATCCTTGTTGCTGATCCATTTCTAAAGGATTTACTTGGTTTTCAAAAAACATTTAGCTTTGGGAATTAACTAGTTTTTCAAACTGTACTTTGATTGTGGTTTTTGTACAAAAATGGGGAGAATATAAAGAAAACCTGTGCTATCTCTACAGAAGCACTGTACAATTTTGAGAAACATGGAACTGGTAAGGCTGGACTTTATGTAAAAACAATTTTACATAAAGGTGTTGAGTTTTCAAGTTGCTAGAGTAAGAGCTGAAATTATAGCTATCTCCTATATACACAAATGACAGGAGGGCACGAGGCCCTCACATGAGGAGCTATCCTCATCGCTCCTTACTTATGTCTAGCATTCTTCCTAGCAGAGAAAAGTATAATTGTTGCATACTGTCAGCGTGAGAGGTCAGCTGTTTCACGTGCTGTGTCCCAGTTAGCAGCCTGGGACTCCTTCCCCTTGCTGGCTTGATTCCATGATTGCCAATCACTGTTTCTTATACTCAGTAATAATAAACATGATTGTGGTTACAGTTAGCTGCCAAAGCTTGGGATGATAAATGCATGGGGCTAGGAGGAATGTAAGTAGACAGAACAGATTAATTGAAACAAACTAAGGACATAGGACAAAGGCAATTATTTTACTGAGATAAAAACTAAGAGCTCATACAATAATAGCCAAGTTTTAAGGATGCTTTATACAAAACACAGAAATAAAGAAAGGAGAAGCAGGATGGTTATCCAGTGACCAGATGGGGTATGAAGCATAGCGGGAAAAAAAATCCCTATCAAGTTAAATTTGTGCTAGGAAAGCAGCTTTCCACTTATGTCGGAATCTCACAGATATCACTGTTGTTGAATTTTTTTCCTTAAGATATTTGGACTAGGTGTCATTGACTGTATCTGGCTTTTGAGCTACTCTTTTCTTATAAACAATGGACTTCAGTTATATGCTGATTTGAATTTCCTTCAATATCTTGTCAAATCAAATAACTCATTTCTTCACTATTTCCTCATCCAAGACCCAGTATTGTATATAACAATATTTAAAAATTACAATATAAATTTAAAACTATATTGATTTTGAAAAATAAACCAGCATTTTTTCCTTTCTTTTTTGAATTACCTAATTACTCTGGATCTTAAAAAGAAAACTAGGTTACTTATTTGATCACTTTATTGCAGTCTGTCTTAAAGATTATTGCAAGACTTCTGATAGGAATGTAAGATTTGTCAACACTTGTGTCGGTCTTTGCAGCAGTTTATCATTGCTGCTGCTTGTCTTGGGTTCTTTTTAATATTATCATCTTCCAAACATTCGTGAGCTCAAAAAGTAAAGGTGATTTCCTTAATACACAGGTTTTGTAGTTCATTCCTTGATTTTTTGCAGCAGCCCAGTGAGAATGACAAATCATTGACAGAGAAGACTCTTGTTAAGCAGAAGCTGTTCCTCTCAGGCATGCTGTTAAATCTTTCTCATGGCGGAGTCTAGACACCATTTTTTAAGATCTTCATGACCACTGTGGGTAAAATGGGGATTGAATCAAAGGAAACAACAGTACAAAGGCTGTTGCTACTTATGCACTGTTACAGTGACAAGTATTTATTTGGCTGTCTGTGTAATGTGCTGCTTTAATAGTCATTCTCTGTCTTCTCAGAGGTTTCCACAGAAAAGGCATAGGATGGATGGAATAAGTCCATGGTCTGGGCATATTCTATTTAGACTAAATCAATGTAAGCAGTCATAATAAATGGGAGACAGATGAGGGATGAATTAGCCTAAACAGAAATGGAAGTAGGACCAGTTTTTACAGCACCAAGCTCTAATTTGGGAACACAAAGTTAAATTTTCTGTCTTTGTGGTGGGTTAACCTTGGCTGGATGCTAGACACCCACAAGTCACTCTCTCACTCCCACTCAACAGGACAGGGGGAGAAAATAAGATGAAAAAGCTTTTGGGTCACGATAAAGACAGGAAGATCAATTACCAGTTACCATCACAGCCAGAACAGACTTGACTTGGGGAAAATTAATTTAATTTATTGCCATTTAAAAATATAGTAGGATAGTGAGAAACAAAGACAAAACTAAAAACACTTTCCCTGTCCTTCCTAGGCTTGACTTCACTCCTCATTCCTGACTCTTCTACCTCCTCCTCCCCCAGAGTGGCGTAGGGGGAATGGGGAGTGGGGGCTGCTGTCAGTTCATAATGCTTTGTCTCTGCCTCTCTTTCCTTCTCATGCTCTTCTCCTCCTCCAGTGTGGGGTCCCTCCCACAGAATACAGTCCTCCACAAAGTGTTTCAGTGTGGATTCTTCTTCAGGAATGGTTCCACCATGGGTCACCATGGTCTTCTCCACTGGCTGCAGGGGAATCTGCTCCAGCACCAGGACCACCTCCTCCTTCTTCACTGACCTTGCTGTCTGAAGGGTTATTTCTCTCACATTTTTATTACTCCTCTCAGCTTCTGTGCAGCATTTTTAAGACTTTCTTAAATAAGTTGTCACAGAGGTGCAAGCAGCATCACTGATGGGCTCAGCTTTGGGGGCCCAAATGGGGGAACTGGCTCCATCTGACACAGGGGCAGCTTCTGGTGTCTTCTCAAAGAAGCCACCTCTGCAGCCCCCCTGCACCCCTGCTACCAAAACCTTGTCACATAAACCCAGTACAATCTTGAAAAAGATCTTATACCTCAGTTCTTACTGAAGTTAAAAGTACTCCTCTGCTTTTTGAGATATTTATAGAACCAGGAAGTAGGAGATGCCCATATGCTAACTAAGAAGAAGCAAGCTTCCTTTACAGCAATGGCACATGACTTATTTTCCTAGGGAATGTGGATATACTGTTATGGTACTTAAACTTTTTGCTTAAAATACCTCTCATATGTTATTAATATCTATATTCTGTTTATAAGAACCAAGTAAAAAAATGCAAAAATCATTTTTGCTACAGGCAAAAATCCTACCCATGTGAGGCTTTTCCACTTCAGATGTAAACAACAAAAGCATTAAAAGCAGGCCTTCAAATTAATGTTATTGCTTAGGTTTTTTTGTTTTTCACAGAGTGTATAATTGAACCATTTTTAATCTCTTTTTCTGTTGACTTGCTTCAAAATTATAAAAAAAATCAAATGCTACTGGATTCTTCATGTGTTCTGCCTGAATGATAAAATCACTATGTACCACCACAAGGTTTAAGGAAGCAGTTGCAGTAGTTTCCATACCATGCTTGTATAGCTTGTAGGCAACAAATGGTGTTGACAGGATAGGTCAAGTCTATGAAACTTGTAAAACTTGTCCTTGAGCACTGTAACCAAATATAGAAGGAACTCACATATCTGACAGTTATTTTTAAAGATTCTTACAAATTCCTGCAATGCAAGGCACGTTACCTTTGAAAGCAGATAAAAAGCAGATAAAGACAAGACACAGGCTCACAAAAAGCTGCTCCTGCTGGACTTCTAAAACTGACACCATGTTTTGCAACAGATTGATGACAAATTCTTCTGCTTTACTATACGTGGTCTTGCCCTGTTTAAAATATGCTTTTATGTCAAACAATTCACTGAAACTGTGAGAACTGTGTAGGCAATTCGGAAATGTAGGGTGGTGTACATCCTACCTGTAGAGAACAGGGAGGGGTTTCTGGTTCACATGTGCTCCTTGGAGAACTGACCTCAGCTGGCACAGTCACTCACTTGTCAAGGGAGTTTTTCTTGTTCTTCCCTATTGTATATTGTCTAAAGTTGGCTATCATATTTTCAAAAAGGTGACTTGTGTTTAGGGTTTACAGGTCAGCAGGGTCTCTGTTAACATGTCGGCACTTTACAGCTGTTTTTCTCTTACTGAAGGATAGTAAGCAATAGCTATGATGTAGCTATGACAGCTTTGTGATACCTGTTTTCCACTTGTGGTCACTATAAAAAATAAAGTTCTATTGCCTGCAAGAACCAAATTGGGTAGTTAATATTTCCAATGTGTGCAGCTGTAGAATTTTCATGACCTATCATCACTCCCCGCTCGACACTTTGTCATCTATATCTATAGACACCCTAGTGCAGCTCAAAGTAACAAAAGCAGTTTGAATTCAGTGATACAGAAATTGAGTGATTTATGCCAAATGAACACCCAAAAGTTTTGGATGCTTTTCCAATTCTTTTTGTTTTTGTAATCTTGGACTGTACAGGATACACATGAAAAAGGTTTTCTCAGGACTGTTGAGTCCCCTTTTTTGGTGGATGAGCAGAAATAACAGCTGTTTGTGTGAATAAAATTGATACAGAAAAAGTAAATCAAGGTTGTTAAAGAAGGTTATGTCAGAGTTAGGAGATGAATCATTCCAGTTCCAAAAGACAAAAGACAAGTAATTCTTAAGAAATTCACCATGTTCCACATGATACGAGTTCCAGAAGTTTATGCAAGATTGCTGTCAAGGGAGGCCGTGAATATGCGGCTCTATAACATCTTTTGTTTCTTATGCAAATTGAGGACAAGACATCCCAGCAGTACATGCAAAAGTAGATTCTCCTGCTCTAAGGACTCAGAAAAAGAAGGAGTTTTGCAGACCTTACCCAGGATCAACTGAGCATGGCTTTCGGTTACAACTGCCCAAGGCAGGCTCCAGCTACACAGCAGTGCTCTGTGTCAGCATCCCGTAGGACCTGGAACTGATTTTACAGTCTTGTTATTTGCCATCCTAAGCATGTGTTTTCAGTTGCTTAATGCCTAAAACTGTTTCTGCATTAATGTTGTATGGTCGTCCACCCATACTGCAAAAAGTTAGGCTTCTGAAAATTCAAGGCTTTTTTTTTGTATAGGTTCAAGTGCCTCACTATCCCAGGCTCTCACTCATTTGTGTGCATCTGTTTCTTTGCCACATGAATTACTGAGTATCTCCAAGTGCAATACAATTAAATAGTTTTAAAATGTTGGTATAAACGCAATGAAGGAAATGCTTGAGAAGAATTGTAGCTTGGAAATTTTTTCCAAACTTCCTCCTGTACTAAGATTTTACAGAATAAACAGAGACATGACTGTATGTTTTACAGTCTTAGAATAAAATGAGGGAAGGATGGAATCAGGACATTTAAATCATATTTTGGCTTCAACCCTGCTGTTCACTTGGTTAATGAAGTCAGTTTTCTTTGAAGAAATGAAAAACGTTTACCAGTTATTTTTCTATACTTAGCTAAGCAACAAACTCTCAAGTATTTTAGGAGCATGTATATGACAAGAGCCTCCAGATATGAAGGCTGTTAACAAGCTGACATGGAACATTTCTGCTTCTACATGATTCAAGTAGAAATATTGCAATGAGACTGCAAGAATATGAATATATTTAGGAAAAAAGTTACAGAAGATGAAAGTATGACCAAAAAGGCGGCACTAAAATGACAGTTAAACCAACTGAGACACCCTCTGAATTCATTAAGGATTTATTATGGTGAAACCAGAAACCCTATATGATACTATCCTAGTTTAAGTGTCATGTCAAAAAGAACATGTTAAAGAAAGCCAGTATGCCCACTAACTTTTCAAGATGATGATGGGTTAATTTGAAATACAGACATACTGTTAATGGGCATTTTTAAAAGCCCTTCTGGCCAGCAGAATAGCTATGTGAAAATGCTTTTCTTCAGCAAAACAGGTCTACACCCTGTATTTAATCTGGCCTATTTTCTTTTGCATCTGAAGTATATTTTTGATAATACTTACACTGGTTAACAATTAGAGATTCACTTATAGATTTTATTATATTTTCAGCTAGGAAATACTCAGCAAAACTGTAGACTGAAATGTAGCTGAAGTCATTAAGGTTCTATATGACTGTTAGAAAAAAAGAAAATTCCAAGTACTCTGTAGGGTAAATATGAGCTACTGGCAAGCTGCCAGCTTTACATGACAAAATGGGCAATCCCTCTCACTTCATGTGCCATGGAACCAAAGAAATGCCATACTGATTAGGCTGACTCTGTGGCTATGGAAGTGTTTTGAAACATGCGTTAGATCGGGGCCTACATGGAGAGATCATTTCTCTTGTACCTCTGGACAGCTTCCAGGGGCTAATTTTTATGGAATTGTTATGAGAGTTTTTAGCAGAAGTTGAATCTGCACTTTAAGAGCTACTGAGGGAGCTATCCTCAGTAAATTTCTCTAATCCCATTTTTAGCTTACATATATTTATTTCCATGAACATAGGAGCCCAGGGCAATGAGTTCCACAGATTGACATGTTGCACACAAGAAAGTACTTGCCTTTCTTGTCAGTAGTACTGTTTCCTCACAAAGTCCCTGAGAGCCCTCTAGTTCCCATGTTGCGCCTTCTTTTTCTGCTTTCCTTTTACAGTTTGTAGACATTTAGGACATAACCCATCCCAGCTGTCTCTTTTCAAAATTGAAAGGTTTTATTTAGTCATTCCTTGTATGGTAGCTCTTTCCTACCTGAATTATTCTTGTTATCCTCCCCTACATCATCTTTGGTTTTACAGTAACATTTTTAAGATGAGATACCAGAACTGCATGAATATTCAGAATGTGGAAACATCTCACACAAAATGATTGAGTTAAATGCTCTCCTTTGATAGAATTTCCTTCCTAAAAATACTATGACTTGAAAAATTAAAGCACTGCACTTTTCCAGAATAAAAGGAACATGTCCAGTGATGTTACATTTGGTCACTATTTTAAAACTAGTCACTTTGCTAGCTACATGGGAATTTGCAAAAATTCATCCTTTATTTAATTTTGTTGCCCTCCTGAGCTTGTGCAAATAGCTTAAGGACTTTGTGACTTTGTGAATGGCTGCTATGATATAATTGAGATGTTAACTCTGAAGCCTAATGACAATGCAAGCAAAACTGTTATACTACTCAGTAGCTCATTTTAGCAGACATACTGAGATTCTTTGTAATATGAAGGAAGACAGTACACAACACAATATTTTCAATTCTCTAAGATCCATTGTAAGCATAAGATTCTATAAGACATCTACTCCAGTGTTTTATACTCTATTTAAAATGTATTTTTAAGACATTGTGTGATTTATTTCTGAAAGGTTACACTCGTGTCCTGCTTCACCTAATCTTTTGCTATTTGTTAGTATTTTGTTAGCTGTTTCTCCAAGTGTATGTTTTAATACCTGTGTAGAAGCCTGTGCTTTTCATAAGTATTGTCATTGGGAATACTCATTCTTAAAGTGCTTCTGACAAAACCAAGTATAAAAACTGTTTCAGCATCAGTGGCATTACTTCACACATACCATGGACAATAGTGATACAATGACAGTATTGTGTAGGAAGTGTGCTGAAATTTGGCTTATTCTATAGTGAGGTTGTAGGTAACAATTTCTTCTGTCACCCAGGAGTTCAGCTGTTAACTCATACAATTGAAGTACACGCATATTGTTCTGATTTTCCTTTTCTTTATTTTGTAATCCGTTCATTTAATTTCAGTCATCTGTGACACACCAGTTTGTCTGTTGGAGAGGAACAGAAAGGAAAACAACTATCAGCATCACAGCACTTGTGAGCACTGAGAATGTGGTTTGTAGATTTTTCCTATCAGCTCCTCGGTTGTGGTTTACATTCACCATCTCTCTGATGAAAATATACTGAAAGGACATCTCACAGAGACAGCGGCAATGGGTTTTCTTTGCCACCGTTGCTGCCAAAGTACACTGCAACCCATCAACTCATTTCATATTCAGTTGCCTATAGAAGCAGCATGGTCTGGCAGATATGACTCAGCTGATTTTGTGTTCATGTAATGTTAAATACCTGCTTTTCAGCAGAATCAAGTAAAATACCAAGCTGATCTTTCAAACATTAACTTATGTCTTTTCAGTAGAAACCAGTTTGCCAATTAATTTCAGTCATTGGGCTACTCAAAAAATTTTGCCAGCTGCAATTTATTTATAATTGTTGCTCATGCAAATTCAGTTTCATTCAAAATTATTTGACATGTGTTGTAGCAAGTAGATTTAACAGCTTTTGAGATAATTTTGCAGGGCAGCTGTATATCTGTATTGAAATGTAATCAAGGAGCTTACAGAAAAAACAGTCCTTGATTATATATTACCTTTGATATAAAAAGATCCTATAACTTCCTTCCATTAATTGAGATCAAAGGCGAGCTATACAGCTGTGTTAAATTGCATCCAGTAATGCCCCTGTCACTGGTGGCATACCTGAGTAAATGAAAACTTGCACTGAGAGAAGACGCAAGCTTGGACAAGTAAGATTTCTTAGGCTGCATTAGCTCATCTTCGTCCATCAGTCCAAGGTCTGGCCATCATTGTCTCTACTGTCAGTCTAGGATGACATATTTGTCTGACATCAGCCGATTGCCTGTTATCTGACTATCAAAGTATTCCTAATATTGAGCCTTTCTTCTGTTTTTGTTACTCATATGCTTGTAGTCCCCAGCAGAGATCCTTCCCCACATACATTTTTCCTCTTTATCTTTCTTCTCCTTATACTTTACATAACAGAATTACTCTGCATTCTTTAATGGCTGTTTATAATCAAGTCCAGTGAATTTCAGTTATGAAGTAGTCTTTAATCGTAGGCTGAGGTAGTTCTCATGGGATGTTCTTGATCTTTTCATTTTAGAGAATAATTCAGAGCTGGGTATCTTGGATTCAACTGCTATTTAGCAAAAGAGGAATCAAAAATTCATGAATAGTTCCTCTGGCTTACAGTACCAAAATGTCAGTCAGCACCCAAAATCCATTCCCAGGTTTGTTTTGTTTTATTGTTTTTTTAAATTCATTTTTGTTTGGTTGGGTGGTTGTTTTTTTTTTCTTTTTATCTTTCCTACAGGGTCATATCCATGGTTCAGGCTGGACTGGTATAGTATTTGTTTCTATGTGCTCCGTCCCCCTCTCATCTGGAGATAATGTTTCAGTCACACTCAGCTTTTACTGTGTTCAAGCCAAGTCCTTCTGTCTGGATTTTCATATTCTTGGGTATGTTTGCATAAGGATGTGGGCAGAACTGTGTGTCTTTTCAAAAGATGAGAAATACTCCACAAGATTTAAATCCCTTCATTACCTAATAGGTAATTAGAATCCTAAACAAAACAATCCAAGTAAAGAACTAGCCTAATTCCAGAGGATCTCTTAAAACCACAGGAATTGCTTTAGCTTATGCTTACGTCACCCAATGGCTATCTGCTAAGATAACTTCCAAAAACCACAATTGTATAGAATTCTTTGCAGAACTACACAGAGCACGTGTTGCACATCTCACAGTTAAGCAAGTGATGATCTAGATTAAATAAATGAATTACTTGTTCTGAACACTCACCATTTTATAGAAACAGACCCGAAACCTTATTTCTGTCTGTGCTATTCGGAGCAACTTTGGTCCAAATCCTCCAGTCACGCAGTTCCATGTTGCAACAACCATGAAACTGCAGTGCACGAAGTTGTTCTGTCTCAGCTTCTCTTAGCAGGACTCCTATTTCAAGATTTTCATATTCATAAACCAAGGTGTGACATATGAAACTGTTTACCCAGTGCTTTCAAGGGGGTGAGAGATGATTATATCTGTTGTTTTCTTGCACCAACATCCACCCCAAAGCAGAAATAAATTTTTCTATCTCATAGCTACACACTGAGGGGTACTTATAAAATGAGTGCAGAGATAGAGGGAGATCTGAGTACCTTATCTGAAACCATTTTCTGTATGAACCGATATTTATACGTAGCCCTGTACTTTAAGTATGGGATATAAATATTCAGAAAATTAAGAGTTCCAATCTGCAAATTGGTGGGGCATGTGTGACAAATAAATTGACAATAATTTTTCTTCCCTTTAGTTGAAAGGGCGATGGTATATTGTGAGGCTTTCCTTTCATTGTCTCAGATAAATGTCTGTGACACCTCTAATTATAGTAATTATGCTTATTTAATTGTCTAATTATTTTAGACCACAGTTAAAAATAATCCTGTTATGCAAATAGTCTACAGTATTTGCCTTTTCTGTTCATTGAAGATGCTTTAGGTTCATAGCTATAAAATTAATTATGAAAAAGTCCTATACAAAATAAGTGCTACCCTAATATTAGGGGATATTGGGGCTAAATCAATAATGAAGTGGTCCAGATAAAAGACCTAAGTTTTATTCTTGATCCTTAACATTATTTAGCAATGTAAGGGGCTGAATTTCTTCATTAAGTTGTTCTGTCATCTGGGAATACCTTCCTTCCCTGCTCATTGTGTACAGCATCAAAGGAGTGCCAGAGGTTTTACAGACAGCAAGGAAAAAGAGCTGTTTTAACAAGTTATTGTACATATAAAATAATGATGCAGAGTATTGTTTGAAATCAGAAACTATTTCTTAGGAAAGATAGGAAATAGTTCTGCTTACAATGATTTATATCTATGCCATGTCTAATAGGGGCCAAGCAAAAATTAACATCAAAGCAAAATGGAATCTGAAAACCTCATCACCTAGTTTTAATTAGATAACATTGATGTAGCAAATTTGGGTTTTTGCTCACATTGATTTTTAGAAAAGATTTAAAGGAAAGTGAGGGCACTTGTCAAACTCTGTTAAGGAACTAGTTCCGAGTTTATTATCACACAATTCTGTTTTCCTGTGTACATTCTATGTTGGTCCACCTTTTTTCTACTATTTTGATTACCTTTCTTATCTTCTAATCTTAATTTTCCAGAACAATTATCTTTTAGTAGTATTTGTAGTCTAATTAGAGCCTCAAAATGTTGACTTCCTCTGAAAGAAATTTTCATTTCTTACATACTATATTATATGGTGTATATTATATATAGTATATATTATATACCATATTAAGACAGTATTTACTTTTGAAATAGAAGAACACTTTGAGTGGAATTCTTTGGAGGGCTTTCCTGGATTTGCTAGTCTTTATTTCATAAACAATGCTATCGGTTGCTTAATGACTTTTTAAGTGACACCAAATCCTGGGAAGAACTACAGGTAAATTGGGAAACGGAGCACAGTGCAAATGATTTGCATAAATTAGGGACTGTGAGAAAGAGAAAGTCAATGAATATAGACAGGTACACCCATATTCCTGTCAAGGACACAGCAATAGGAATGATTAAAGATCTAGAAAATAAGACATCATATAAAGTGCAAGTCCTGAGATAGTCGAGAAAAAAACTGGAAGAGTAATGATACTACTGTCGGGCATTGCTACAGAGGAAAAGAATAATCTGCTCTCCACGACAAGAAGTAATGAGCTTAAACTGTAGCAAGTATTTCTAACTCCAAGGAAAGCAATACCAGCAATAAATGGTCTGGAGGGATCATGGAGTCTTCCATATCAGGTGCTCTCAAGAACAGGTTAGAAAAGAGCTTAAGAAGAATGATGTAGGCACAGTGATTATTCCCTCAGTGAATGAATTAAAGGACCTATGAAGGTTGTTTTCTGCTTTGCAGTTTTATCATCAGACATTAGCAGAGCAATACCTCTCACTTTTCCCACTTCTTGTGTAGTCCTACACATTTTTCTTGGTAACAACTGTAGAGTCCTGCAGATAGTGCTGGGAAAATGGAGATGGAGTTCAAACAATTTCGGTTGGGGAATTTGGGGCGGGTTTCAGAGATAAATCTTGGTCTTTGCAAATGAAGAACTAAATGTAGAAAGATGCCAACTAGCTATTAATATTGTGAAATGAATCATATCCTCTCTAGCAATGCCATTCATCAGTGCTCACACAGCAGAATGAAATATTGCAATGTATTGGCTTTGATAGCCAATCTTTGTGGCCTAACAAGTGCCAAAGATCTGTGGGTTTTTTCCCTCTTAAATTTGAGGTATTTACAAAATACTTTGAAATGCTAAATAACAAAAGGCTTCTGACTGCTTAGCCATTTGTTCCTCTAAGAAAAGAGAGCAGGTTTAATGTTTCTTATTTGCAGTGATATAGCATCAACAAATAGGAAGCAGAAACAATGTCAGCTTAATGTCTATTACAAAGAGAAATGTAAATGGAAAACTCCTTTCCACTGCTGCTACCCCTACAGGCAAATGCCAGTGAAATAGATGTCAGGTCAGGCAATCAGTGATGATATTGATCACATTTTGTGTTTGAAGACAATAAAAAAGAAAGGTTTCAACTATTAAAAGATTCATGCTGAGTTAGGTAAGATTTAAAGCACTGTAGAATTATGAATAGTACACCTCCAACCTTTCTTTCCTATCCTCTAATATTGTTTAATTCTAAACAGATCTGTTTTGACTTTGGACAGGGTTTTTAATTATACCTGAAAATAAACATTGTAGGTGTTAATGAGTATTATTGTAGGAATTCAGCAGAGGCACAGAAAATAGCAAGAGCATAGCACAATAGAGATCCTGGGCGTTTCTATTACCTGCCCAAAAAGAAGCATAACTGCAGTTGGAAATTCTTGCATTTTAAATTGCACAGGCTGCTTCATTATAGGTATGACTATTTTCAAAGAGTGTAAGGTTTCAATCAATCTTCAAACATTCTGCACAGCATTTTAGATGGGACTATTTGACTTTATTCAAAGCAGAAAAAAATAGTTATAGAGCTGAAGAACAGAGTGCAGTCAACAGCTGATAGAAAAATCCAGAGAAGGTTATTCTGGTAAATACAGTGATCTTCTTTCTTAGTGAGCATTAACTATATAAACAACATATGGTCAATAACAATACCAGCTAATGAACATCCAGAGGCCCAACCCCTGTGATCATAAAAATGCTTTGGCTGTTTTTTCATGAATAGAACAGACCAGACCTGCGTCTTGGGAAAACAGGAAACTTAATTCTAAGTAATATTTCTTTTTCTCTCTAATTTCACTTGAAACAACTTCTGTCGTCATATTTGACACTAAATTTCAACAGATATTGTGATGCAATAAACAGCTGCACCACAGATGTAGTGCAATTTACAGAAGGATGAATTGAAGTGATTTTCCCACTTGAAAGGAAAAGTTTTACATTAATTAAGCAACTTCATGCTATGTCAGCCTCAAGAGAAACTCGGTCAGAGCACCCACTAGGATGCTGCTATAAATTATCGTTTACAAATCCTGGGAAATAATAAAGGATTCCTTTTTCAAGAGATTATTCTATTCCTGTTTGTCTATAGTAATATTCAGTGAGGACCTTTGCATGACTGTGCAAAACAAAACTGAGTTGCTTCAGCAAATGTTGATCATTTTTCGCCAAGAATAATACCCCTTTCCTTTAGCAAATTTATGTAGCTATAGCATCATGAAAATGCTGAACAAAGATATTTGTGAGGATTGAGCAGGAAAATGAAACATGCATCAGTAGTATGTTCTGTGAGTATCAGACAGTGGAAGATTTTCAGGTAAACTGGGTTTTTTTTTAGCTTAATCACAATGAGGTATGACAATCTGCTTCAACAGTAAATACTTTTTGACAGCTACTGGGGGATTTCACACTAAAGCCCCTATCAAATGGCCTTGAACCCAGAGGTACCCATATTACTATTTCAGTGATTAATTTTATTTTTAAAAATTGACTAGTAAGATAAAACTTTCATAATGTAATTTTATCCTTATGCACATACATATAACTTTTGTTAGAGATAGACTTCATAATGCTATAAAGAATCTACAAATTTTGAATTCCCCAGTATTTGTTCACAGGGATGATTTCGTAAAGATGGTAGTGATATAGGTTTGGTTTTATATACAGTCCTTAACTACTGCCCAGTTTCTAATAAAAACAGTGGTTCCATACACTGAAAAAAAGGATAGAAAGGAGAATTCACCAGGGGTCTTATTCATTGAGGATGGCTCAGGGTATGAATCCAATACCCATGAAAGAGTTTGAGATTTGATAATTAAAGCTGATACCCAGGTGCATATATTTACAAATATTGAACTTAAGATTATATAGGAAACCTTACCTGAGTTATTTTTGAAGTTCTGGGTGCTCTGCTTAGTAAATAATATTTCTGTAAGGCTGACTTTAGAGTATTGTTTTTTCTTGTTCTGACTTTTAATATATAGTATGCGCTTCATATTCTTTAGAATGATAGATACTTGCAAATACACATTTACTGCCTTAAATATTTTCCTCTTCTAACAGGTGATAACTTCAAAAGAAGTTATTAGATTTCCTAGAGTTTTGCCCCAGTTTGACCTGAGTATAATTTAGTTTTATATCATTGTCTGATATTTAAAGTTTTTCTCAGCTACTTTTTCCCTTTCCTTGCCACAAATGTTTCCTAACATCAGTAACATTACAAAGCAAAGATTTGAATCAAGAAATAGATTCCAAAGCATTTATTCACAAGTGAATATCTGATATAAAATGAAAAAGGAATAGGGTAATGAAAGATGGAAAAACACCTAGAAAAAATCCCATCTGTTTTGCTTCTCAGGCAAACTGAGAAGTGAACTGAGTAGTTTCTAGTGAACTACCAGGAACGTACGTAATTCTCAGGTAGATTAATGATGTAATAGAGTTTAAAGGAAGACTCCATTCCAGTAGCTTTCGCCATCTGAGACTTAATTTGGCCTATTAAGAGGCCAATGGAAATCTTAAAATCACTAGGGAGCCATTGTTAAAAACCTAGCATTTTCATGCTTTTGCAAGCATCCTTCATGAACAGCTTCTTATGTGATATTTTTATGTGAGGTTAAGAAATTTCCCTTATTCCTTGTAATTTTCATTTTTCCTGCACACACACTTAAAAGGAAAAAATCCTAATTCCCCATCTCTTCCTATTGGGGTTCATCATTCCCATGAGAGGACAGGAGGGCCTTGGTCTCTTGTCAGAATAAAAGAAGTTCACTCTTTTTCTCTCATCCTTCCTACACATATGCAATGCCTTTCAACGTCTCTGTGCTATGACATAGGTAACTGATGGCCTTTTATGTTCAATGGACAATACAGTTCTATGACATTCACAGCACTCCAGAACCTATCCATACCGTATCTCTGTCAAGGTATTCTAAATCTAAACTGACTTGCACATTAAAGGATAGATTCATTGATACTTGCAAAAACGTACACCTTATACCTCTCTGATTTATCTGAGGTCACTCATAATGAAGGGATGCTTTAATGAAAAAGGTGTAACTATAGCAAAGCAATGGGTTATGTTCTAGTTGATAACACTGGAAACACAAGTTACAAAAGAAGCTGCAAGTAATACAATTATTTCTTTGCCCCCAGTTTCTTCCCAGCCTGTGAACTTCAGAACTTTTGAGACTTTCTACAGTGAAGATGCTATCTATACTCTGCTTCACAGATGTTCTCCCTCTAAAAATGACCTTCTGTATGCATTAGTATTGTCACAGGTCTGTTGGAGTGTGCACATGGCTGTGTGCCAGTCAAGAGGTGGGGGGGGAAAGGGCAGATATTTTAATTGATATTTGCTACAGATGGAGCTTCAAAACTTGTTTCAGTTAGTTCTTTCCTAATTTAGAACCTTTTATTGCACCTTGCTTTGTTCATTTGCTCACTGCCTGGAAGAAAGTAGCATTCTTATGCTTATCTGAAAATGTCTTTCCAGTGATGTGGATATGATTAATGATTTTCACTAATACTGAGGTTCACTTTTTTTTTTCCTTAAGGTGTCAATTGACTTGCAGTTTTGAAATTCCAATGTAGCATTTCACATATATGACACATATGACTGTCTTGCTGTGTGACAGTTTCGGTTGCACTTCGGCTTGGTGACTTTTTAGAAAGATCACACAGTGGTCTTGAAGCAGTATAAGCTGTATATTTTAGTCTTTCAGATATAACTGATATAACATGTTAACAGATATACACTAATACACTTTTACCTTTTCATCACCAGTGAAGAGTGGTCAACGTCATGGGAATGGGATAGTATGCTATGTGTGGGAGCTCTCAGGAAAATATTATTCTATCATTCATGAATCTTAGAATCAGGCTCTGTAAATTTTTATGTCTAGACTATATAAGAGCCAGAGCTAAAAGAGACTATCATACTGTTTATTTATTTTCTTTAATATTAAACTTTGTTTCACTCTCTGTGAAACTAAACAGTCATCACACATCCCAAACATTTACAGAACTGATAATATGAGCCGAGACCTGTTCCCACTGACTTTTGTTGAGAAGTTTCAAATAATGCAAAATTTCAAGTTAGAGCAGGAAACAGAGAAAAACGACTGTCTCAAGCAGGCAATTCATTGCCATGGGATGTTTATTTCTTAAACTATCTTTAAGATGAAAAGCCTGTTGAGACTGTTTGAAAGTTCATCAAGCAAAGAGTTTGAAAAAGATTATAATGCAGTATTAATCCTTATTTCTTAAAGCTGCAAGGGTGTTATGCCACAATAAATAACAATAATTATTTTGTACTGTCTTGTCAGAATAAGCTTTGCAAATACATTACTTTAGTTATGTTTTAACAAATGCAATGTTGTTGACATCACCACTGTTTCATGAAATTGAATTAATATTAGACAAAATAAATTTGTAATAGCTTCTGATACAGCAAATTTCTGTTTATGCCAGAATATGCATTTTCTGAACTTCCAAGTACTTAGAACATGCTTCCCTGGGGTTCTTATGATGCTCCCTGTTAGGAAACACATTTTTTTGGGAGGAAAAAACCACAACGTATCTGTCTGTCTGTCTCTTGGCCATTCCCATTAGCAATTTATCTGACGTAGAGAAGAACAGACAAGGATTTAGGAATGGTGGTGAAAAGTCAGCTTTCTCATTGCTTGTACTGAGTTGAAATTAGCCTATGGGCTGTGACGTGGCAGAAGGTCTGTTTGGACACTTTAAGTCTGTTTGTAGCCTATGCTTCAGTCTATATTTCAGGACATCAAATTTCATCTTCCTTGTAGATTTTAATTGTACCCTGGCTTTGTCTTTCATTAAGTCAGTTTCCATTTTGCAAAACAGGGCAAAAACAGTAGATGAAGTGGTCCAAAATTAATCACAAGTTTAAATAAAATCTATCTCTAGCCTAAAGTAAAAATACTCACTTTTAAGATGAAAAGCCTTAAAAATGCTTTTTGTTCTGTTAATATAAACTGTTTATTAGAAAATGAGTATGTCAAATACTTACTATCTTCCTACCAGTGCTTGTATAGGTCTGTTTAATATATATATGTCAGTATGGGTGAACCTTTATTTCTGAACTGCCCAGGTATTGCAGTAATAGCAGCCATTCAAGCCCTAGATAGACTAAGATCTTAAACACTGAGAGTTTTTTGCTGTCCTGCTAAGCCCAAAAATGGTGTAGATAGACTAGTTTTGCTGAAATATTGTATTTTAAGATAAATCCATTTGGTGGAAAGGCTAGGAAAGTAGAAGCCAGTAGATTTATTCTGCTGCTCTGCCTACTGTCTTAAAAGTGCGGTAGTTCCATGGTTCTTTGAAAATGAAAAGACAGTAGAAAATGTGTACAAATGCCATCTAGCTAATTAAAAGTTAAAATACACGCTGTTCTGTAGGGCAAAGGCAGAAAACTGAATTACCACCATACTTCTCTCTCTTTCACTTTGAGCCCACTTTTGTAGTAGAAAACAGATTTTGTGAGGACAAAGCAGATGTGTTCTGAGCTGCCTCCTTGTGAACTAATAAATCTTCTTGAGACTGTGTTGAGATATAAATTGTCACTTTTTAAAGAGAAAATGGATTTTAGCTTCAGATTTATGTGAGCATTTACATCAACAAGTCTGTTGGGCTTGTTTACACAGGCAATATGTACTTAGAATCTGGCCTTTTGTGAATCTATGCCAAATGTAATAACTGCTAAAGACATTGAGTCTACACAACAAATCCTATTTCTGGATTGGTCCTTAATGTGTTGTTGTGGTTGTCACTTTACACATAACACCTCAACATTTTGCAGCAGTAACTAAAGGAAACTCTCATGCTTCTTTTCCAAAAGCACAAATATATATATTATTGGCTGGTAGCCATGGGAAGCCCATAAAACATAGTTGAGCAATCTTCCATCTTGAAGAGGGTACACGTGGTTAACATGTGAAAATTATAAGGCCCATTTCTTTTGCAAGTAATGTTCTGGGATGCATGGTGAGGCTGTGAGCATTACTGCCTTGTCTGACTGCATATGTCTAAAAGAAATCAAATTAAGATAATGGGAACTCTGGCGGTTGCTAGAACTGGGGAAAGGAGTCAGCATGTCTGTTTGCCATAGATCTAAGCCTTCCGATTCCTTTTATATGTGCATAATTTACATCTGAAACGAGATGTTGGGAAGTTTGATGCTTTCCGCCTATGGAGTAGATACTTTGACATTCTGACTACCCTGAAACGTCAGTCTCTTACTTGTTGCCCTCATTTTGAGCCTTCCCTGGAACACTTGTGACTTCACAGCTTGAACAGTTTGGACTGCCCTTGGAATCCCAAATCTTGGTGGTGGAACACGACAACAGTTTGTTCCCTAAATAATCCCATCATACTTACAGAAGGTTCTTGGCAGCGGCTTATCTCTAAGTAATCACAGGGAAATTCTTGGCATTCAGTCCTTAAAAAAAAACCAGAGAAACTTAGTTTAAAATATTAAACCAAATAAATAATATGATCACATTAAAAAATAAAACAAGAAAGGATTAAGTGAAGAGAGGGAAAAGACAGATCTGATGATTGGAATTTTTCCATTGTAAATTAAAGTACAGCTGCTTGGGGTGGAGGCATGATGCTGGGTTCTTCTTGCAGTAATTAGAAAGCCATTGCTGCCACAACCTGTTTTCCCATCTGCCATTCAGTTTGCAGGATCTTCCTAAAGCCCCTCTCAGAAGGCTAGTGTTCACTGACCCCACTCAGCCGTGAAACTGAACGTGTAGCACACACTACATCAACAAGGTAGGAGTCCAATGGCGTTACTTAAACACATTCTCACTTGGTTGTCATTTCAGTTTTTCACATACAAAGTTGCAACAAAATATTTAACTCTCTTCTCTAGCATGGACAAGTAAACCTGTCCTGTACCCATGCCTAGATGGGCCCTCAGCCTATATGGGGTATTCAGATTTTGCAGTGTGTGACAGGTAGACTCTTTGGAGCTTTATAGGAGCGATATATCCTCACAGCTCCAAATGTTTCAGCACTCTACAAGTAAATAGCTAGCAGCACGTCATCCTTCAAGTGAATAGCTGTTTGGACTCTTTAGTTCTGGTAAGACAGAAATCTGTTGCTGATACCTAAAATGACCCCAACAGTAGACCCATGTTGATCCTGAACCACCCATTGGGTGAGCTGGCAGAGCTTCCTGCGACAGGCACAGCTATTGATAGAGCAATGGGAAGAGGTCGTCGCACAGCATGCTCATAGTCATGGCTTGCTAGCCACTTTTGGAAACATTTAACATCTCTGCTATCCAGCAGCACTGTTTTTATCTGTTTCTGAGTCTTTTTTGATGAGCTGATGTGCCCACCAACTCAAGAGTAGAAGCAATCCTATGAACTTTGCTGCATCACATAAGCACTACCACACACATACTGCTTAATATTATGAATACAGAGAGAGAAACAAAGTTCTTTCAAACAGTGGCAGAAATCAGCTATGGAGATTACAAAAGTACCTGTATTCCTTTGGCCTTTCTTACTTCCTCCATATGTAAATGCTAAGAACTCTTTGTTACTGAGCAAGTGGGTGTAATAAATGCACAGAAGAAATACTTGTAAAATGAAAACCATCTAATCATAATGAATAATTAGAATATATTAGTATAACATGCTTAAATGTGCCATATACAGAGAAGAGGTTTAGTTGGATGAATATTAATAGCTGGACTAACGTAACAGACTAAGCATCTAAGAGATTTCATGATCAGAAGATACAGCATGTGTCTGGGAGGATTTCTGAGTTATTTTAGCAGATTTACTACTAGCTCACTACAGGATTCTTGGCACATCAGCTAATATCTTTGAGCTTCAGTTTACTCCTGTGCTAATGATGAAAATCAAGCATATTTAAGTGTTCTGAGAATCACACAGAACTCTGACATAAACTGAAAGAGCAACATTAAATGCAAAGAAAAGCATCTTGGGCTGACTGTATGGATATTAGACTGGCTGTTACAGAACTTACTGGATACTTTAAAGTGGTACAGTGTTACAGAGCATGCTGCATGTAATGAAATAAAGTAGCTGAAAAAAAAGAGATACATTTCATAGCAAAGTGGTTTTAACATTTGTCATAATGGATATGTCATAAAAGAAAATATTTACAGTACATTGCAAAAAATGTAATTTTGCCAAACCAGCAGTAAAGTCAACCCAATGTAAGGAATATTAGTAAGATTAGTGTATAGGGGTTTTAGCACAAATCAAAATATGTGGTACCAAATGGGATTTCTTGCTGTACAACAGAAGAACAGCAGTCTAATAGAGAAGATATAGTATGCCATAAAAAAAGCAGAGCAGTTTCCAAGTATTAAATAAATATATTGATGTTATTAATAATAGGGTAGTGCCTGTTCTTATTAAACACCCTTATTAATAATCTGAACCAAAGGGGTAATGTTGTTATTAATGAAATTTGCTGCTGCTGGCTTCTTGAAGTTGCAAATACTCTCAAAGGATATTAAGGCACCTGAAAAGACTAGGAACAGGAACAGAGATCTAATTTAGAATCAGTCTGGGAAAATGCATGTGCTACAATTTTGCTATCTTCACTGCAAAATTAACTGAAGTTAAGGAATTTCTGAGACACATATAAAACCAAACATGTATATGAATGTCATCCAAAAATGTCTTCAATTGGAGAGAAAAGCCTGTGAAACAGCAACCTTAAACTGTAGAGTGTGATAGAAGAGCCTCTTGAAAATTATTTTACAATGCAATACAGATAGATTTCTGATATATTTTCGGCTGCCTATGAATATGTACCATATAATATGGCAGGAATGTATCTGTTTACAAGTCTACAAATCTATCATAAGACCCTGTCCTGGTTTCAGCTGGGATAGAGGTAAATTTCTTCGTAGTAGCTAGTATGGGGCTACGTTTTGGATTTTTGCTGGAAACAGCGGGGATAATGTGGAGACGTTTTAGTTGTTGCTAAGCAGCACTTACACTGGTCAAGGACTTTTTCAGCTCCCCATGCTCTGCCGGGTGCACAAGAAGCTGGGAGGGGACACAGCCAGGACAGCTGACCCAAACTGACCAAAGGGGTATTCCATACCATATGACATCATGCTCAGTATATAAAGCTGGGGAAGAAGAAGAAGGAAGGGGGGGACATTTTGGAGTAATGGCGTTTGTCTTCCTAAGTAACCGTTACGCGTGATGGAGCCCTGCTTTCCTAGAGATGGCTGAGCACCTGCCTGCCCATGGGAAGTAGGGAATGAATTCCTTGTTTTGCTTTGCTTCCGCGCACAGTTTCTGCTTTACCTGTTAAACTGCCTTTATCTCAAACCATGAGTTGCCTCACTTTTACACTTCTGATTCTCTCCTCCGTCCCACGAGGGGGGAGTGAGCGAGCCCATTTTGGTGCACAATGTGGGGCATGAAAGGTTTGAGAAATGGACTGTTGTGGTTTAGCCCCAGTCAGCAACCAAGCACCACGCAGCCGCTCGCTCACTCCCCCCTTGTGGGACGGGGGAGAGAATCAGAAGAGTAAAAGTGAGGTACCTCATGGTTTGAGATAAAGACAGTTTAACAGGTAAAGCAGAAACTGCGCGCGGAAGCAAAGCAAAACAAGGAATTCACTCCCTACTTCCCATGGGCAGCGTCGGTCGGCGGGTGGTGAGTGGTTCTATCATTTGTGTTTCCGTGGTTTTTTTTCCTTTCCCTTCCTTTCCCTTCCTTTTCCATTTTATTATATTAACATTATTGTCATTATTATCATAATCGTTACTATTATTATCATTTTATTGTAATCATTAAACTGGGCTTATCTCAGCCCACAAGTTCTTTTGCTCTTCCGATTCTCTTCCCCATCCCACGGTGGGGGGGGGGAGTGAGCGAGCGAGCGGCTGCGTGGTGTTCAGTTGTCAGCTGAGGCTGAACCACGACAGACCCCTACCTTCAATATGTGTATACCATCAGAGTCATGTTGAAGTAAATGATTTGGAAAAAAAGGATATGATTCTTGGATATTAAGTCATAACCTGAAGACAGAGTTATAACTTAAGTAAATTGTTCTAGAAAATCTGCAGAAACACGAAAACAAGCAAGCAAGCAAAAAGTTCACAGAGCCAGGAAAGTCTTACCTAAGACAGGAGTCTAAATATTACAGGTAAACTTCCATAGTGCTTTTAAATGACAAAGGGCACGTCTCTCAGTCACAGAAGTGTTGAAAGTGCTGGTTAACTTGGGTGTTCTGTTGAGGTGTATGGTCTAAGGCCTTGACAATAGAGATTTCTTTACATGGGAAAAAACCTCTCATGAGAAAAGAGGGAAGGCATGTAATCTGGCACAGTAAAAACCAAACTTGACAAAATAATAAAGAGTTTGAAAGCAACAGTCCCTCAAGTTGTAAAGATAGCTCAGAGATTGACTTACACAACTTACCCAGCTTCTCTAAATAGTACTAATATTTGTATCCATCAATACCTAGTATCTGTTATGTATCTGCTATGTTAAAAACATTAATGATAAAGTATGTTTCTTTTAAACTTCACTGAAACAAGCCAGTTTTCATAAAATTGAAACAAATGAGGATATCTTAAGCTACCATATGGCAAGTGTCAAAGCAGTTTAAATGATTTGTCAAGAGGTCAAGAGGTAATAATCATATATTTCATATGAAATATTCAACTGATAATTTCCTTTGGCTTAGATCTGTGCTTTTGCTCCAGTACAATACATGCTATGCAGAATACTGATACACATGTTGCACAGAAAGGTCAGTATGGAAACCTTCAGGAATATAAACAATTTCTTCACAAGTACTCTTGTTCATTTTAAGATAGAGGATATACCTACAACCCTTGCAGTGCTATGAATATCTCAGCCCCAACTCATATCAGTTTGAGAAGCTAGTTAGGTCTTCAAGTACAGAAATTATAAAGGTGGGCATTCAAAACCAGCCGTTTCTTATAAATCATAAATACGTGGTGCTGATGGGCTGTCAAAATAGTTTAACCGCTGTTAATGCTATAGGACCAAGAGAAAGGAAGGCACCCACTGGGTTTTATTCTTACATGTTATCAAAAATAATCAACTGAGAGAGCCCTTTTTCAAAGTAAATTATTTGCTGAATTAGGCACCCTTCTCATGAATCACCAGTTAGACAAAATGTGTTGAATGCTCTCTGCAAACATGTTAAATCCATAAGCTGTCAGTTATGCTGACTTTGATGCAGTTCTGTTCCTGGTTGCCTATGTCATACTCAGTTTTTTTCAGTTCTTTAGTGCTGGGCAAGTGAAATTTTCCTTGGGAAGTATGAGCATTTCTGGTATCAAAATAAATTGTATATTGTAAATTGATGTTGCTTATAATGCCGAGTTTAACATTCAAGTTCAAAAGCTATATACACCAGTGTTTCCAAAAAAGAGATGAAAAAGTAAACTGAGTTTCTGGAATGTTCTGAAATGTTTTCAAGCCTCTCAATTATGTTGCAGTAATCATGACTGCTGCATAAGTGAACACACCTTGCTCAGCAGATCAGAGACACATTTGTGGATCAGGTAGTAGCAGCTTGAACCTGGAAATTCAAAGCAAAGTAAAAGTATAAAATTCTACAATGTCATACTCAGTGTCCCGCTGCTCATGAAGAACAATATACTGGCATTCATGCTAACAGTAACTACTGTTAATACTTCAGGTAAAAGAGTGTATGTCTCTAATGGCTTATACACTCAATTACTTAGGGATCAGAATCAGGAATAGGTTCTCAAATCATTTCTGCTTTTCCCCGCAAGATAATTTCAGAACTGCCAGTAATATAAGTGAATAACAGTAGCAACACTATCTGGCACTAATTATAGCACTTACCCATACTGTGATAGTAAAGATTGCCTTCTGTAATGGTAATAGCTAACATTTGAATGGTGCCTTTCATCTCCCCAAATCCTCATATACTCTAAAAATTAGAAATCTGATCTTTCTGGGTATTTGTAAATCCTTGATGAAGGAGGTCCAAAACAGAAGGACTATAGCTTTTTTATCATCTGTATGTCTGATGATCCTGTAGTCTTTATCTAGAAGCCCACATTGATTTCTGGAGGTTAAATTACTCAAACAGAAAAAATCCTTGAGTCGTCAGGAATAAAACCTAGTGTGCAAACCACAGCTCCAAAATCCCAAATATTTATTTATTGACAAAAAATGTTCAAAACATTGTACTTTGTGATGGTGTTTCTTTTTCCTTCCTCCATCTTTGCATTTCTTTCAAAAATGTCTTTTTCCTTTACTCAGTTATACGTAAATACATTTTCATTACATGTAAATATACAAAACTCCTTGTAGCAGAGGCATGGCTTACTATACATATTTGTTATACATTTTACCAGCATTAATTGTACCATTACCACACAGGGATGACTCCCATCAGTTTATCTGAGACATTTAGAACTGGGAATTTGGTAAACAGAAGTTCTTCATCCATCTTAGAAATGTGGTAACTCTAAGCCAGCCCAGAGGTTAGGAAAATATGTAAATAAGCTATTTTTCTAGACTGAAATGACTGAAGAGAAGTGGGTTATTTTGTCAGGCTAAATGTGGTTACTGCCAGTGACATCTGGGCAGGGTGCTGTGAACCAGACACACGCGCTTCTGCAAAGGTTGAGCGGCCTTTACTGGTCCCAAGAAGGGAGAACATCTACATTCAGGCTCAGCTGTGACTCAGTGGTAAGAGTGCAAGTGCCTGTGTGAATGATACTTTTCTGCACAACTGGTCTTCATTACAATGGTCTTCATGACAATTACATAGTTATTCACCTTGCTGGAGGAACGAAAGCCCATTTTTGACTTAACATTTTTTAACGTGGAAGAGATAAGACTTCTGATTTATCTTTTTTAATGTTACACTATATTTTCTTCATCAACCAATGAGATTTCATATGGAGGAAGCAAATGTTCTCATTCACTGCAGATATGCTAATGCATAAGTAGGGGTTCTGAAATTCTCAAAGATCATGAAAGAAAAGCCAGAAGTCTAACTGTTTCTAAATTGAGGCTTTAATCAGGGTGCTAGCCCAGCTTTAGCACAGCACTGAGGTACATTTCTGAGACCAGTTTACTGTGATGGAATATAAGCACCTGTTGAAATTGAAACACATATTTAAATAAGCACCTGCTTAAGTGATTTGCTGAAACTGAGTTTGCTCTGCTTTCACTGGGAGAACCTTTCTGCCCTTCTCAGCAGCAAACATCAATAAAGAGGCCTGATTACATTATAAAATGTCTTACAAATACTGTTTAATGCTGACTTTTTAGGTCATCACTGCTGGGAATAGCAAATGGGTTCTACTTTGCCAGGTGAGATTAATTTCTAAATAAATGAGACTGCAAAATACTCTACACAGCACCTGTGGGCTGTTCTGGTCCTATGACTGGAAAGGAAAAAAGATAACGATCCTTTTTAAAAGCTTAGTTTGAAATATGTTGCAATATCTTTTGTTTATTTTCTCTCATTAAAAAAAAAGAAAAATCCCAACTAGAAAGATAGAAAATAATGTCCAATAATTTCTTCTTGTAGCTCCTCTTTAAGAACAAAATGCTGATTCTTTTTCTGTCTGTAGTTTTAAAATGTGCCAGCATGGATGTAAATGAAAGGTACAAATAGAGGAAGACTGACCAGCTCTCTTGAGAGCAAGCTGCTAGTTTCCACTAAATACCTTCACTGTTAGGAGCTTTGTGAAATGAAAAAGAAAACCAGAGTAAACTTTCTGAGATGTATTTGGAATGGAGAGAAAACAGGTAGCTTTATTAACAAAACCTGACTGCTGTCAATGCAAGTAAACTTAGGGTAACTTACTTCCTATATTCAAACTGAGAAGTGCCTAATATGAGTCTGCTTTGCTAATCAGTGAATGTAATTCAATTATATTTATATAACAAATACTATGTAAAATATTTTGCTCTGGCAGTTTATGCATTGCTTCCACCTACTCATGAGTTTTTTTAGAAGATTTTGCTTTGAAATCAAAGGGGTATGGACTGACTTTCTATGGGCTGAATACACACTAGAACAGAAAGGGTCTACTTAGGACAGATTCCTGTCTTTCCATTTCTATTCCATCCATCCCTAGAAGAATCTGTTCTACTGGTGAAGACAACAGCTGTGTGATTATTGTCAGCCCATGCAGACAGCCTTACTGAAGGTCAATGTTAGAATTAAGATGTAATCAGGGTTTCTGTGCTAAAGTGCATTGTCGTGGTTTAGCGGTAGCTCAGCCCCACACAGCCGATCGCTCACTGCCCCACCGGTAGATGGGGGAGAGAAACAGAAGGGTAACGCTCGTGGGTTGGGATAAGAACAGTTTAATAATTAAAATTAAAAGAAACAACAGTAGAAATGCAATGTAAAGGAGAACAACGAGAGGCGCAAAGCCCCAGGGAGGGGGAAGGGAGGGGAGAGGGGGAACAAACCGCCGACCCGGCGCCGCGCTGCCACTGCCCCCCCCCCCCCCCCCCCCCCCAATATAGTGGTCATGGTGTCACGTGGTATGGAATGAACCTGCCATTGGCCAGTCGGGGTCAGCCGTCCCCACCATGGCCCTGCCCCTCCCAGTCCCCCCCGCCACGCGGCAGAGCGCGGGAAGCTGGAAAGGTAGCCAACCCCCACAGTGAAGAGAATTAACCCCTTCTCAGCCAAAACCAGCACATGCATTTAGCTCTGTTGTATGAAATTTTAGTTCATTGCAAAGGGCTATGTTTAGCACTTCCCTAAAAATTTCAATTATGTGTATAAATATTAAAAAGCTGTAATCCTTGTAGTCTGAAAAATTCAAGTGCCTCCAGGTGGGGCAGGAACAAGAAGACAGGGAAAAATACTTAGAAATATATATTTCCAAGTGTCAGTTTGAAATAAAAAAAATTGGGGGAAAATTTTGCTTGGAAATCCTCTATTTAACATATTGCTCAGTCTTGTACCGGAACATCGATTCTAAAATTAATCATATGGAATAAAACTAAACTATAACCCTAGGAAGTGTAGTTTTCCAGTTTGTAAAATATCAGATTTTGTAAAATACCAGAGATAGTAATCAGTATAAACAGTAGAAGGACGACTGGAAGCCATTATGTATTTCATGGCAACTGGCATTTCAACTAATTATTTTTACAGTATGCTGTTAAAAAGTTGTTATACTATATTTGTTTAATGTCATTTAGACAAAGGCAAATCATATTGCTTTTTTTTTTTTTTATTGCTGATCCATTGGAGGCACATAGACTTCATTAAGATTTTAACTTCCCTTCCTGCCCCCTGATCAACTCTGGTACACCAGAGGGTGTTCGAGTTTCTCCAGAAAATCAGTTTCCATTTGCTGACCAGTTGGAAGACAAGTGGGTTGATTACTTTTATTCTGTTCAGTAGATGTTTTGATGGATTCTGCTACATGCTCTATTGAGCCACCCTATCCCTTTAATGATGGGGAAGAATAGAATTAGTAGAGAGGTACTTGTTCTCCTGTCCAGTTTGAAACTAGGGAATTGATCTCTCTTTCACAAGTACCTGATCTTCTAGATGTGGTTTGTGCAACAGGTACTTATGTAAGTTGGCTATCTTCTTCGGCCTTTTTTTATCATGTTGTATGACCAGAAAAAAGTTTGTGAGCAGGACACATAAGTACCTGTACTCATAATCAAGATTGAGAAGGTAGATGTCTGCACTTGCAATTGTATGACTAGAACCCAAGATTGCAGGTTTTTGGATAGAAAAAGAGATGATTGTTCTCGCTTTCCTGATTCTTGGTACATTTTAGCATAAATTCAAAATGGGATCAAAATATGTAAGTCAAAAAAAGATAAATAGAAACTCATCTGTTTCTTTGAATTCTGTATTAAAGCGTGTGAATGTGAAGAAAAATGGCCTTCTCATCATCTGAGTGTTATCATTGTTGTTAGCACTTTCTAGCTCTACAGTCATATTTATAGCTTTGCAAGATTTTTGAAGAATCTCATGAATGGCTTTTCAAGCACAACAGTGCCTTGGCTTTGCCTTCTGGAGAATGTGGGAAGAAAATTATCATTTGCAATAGGAAAAAGATGGGGACTTCTGCAGTCAAAGATTTCAGCAGCCATGTTGATCTGTGGCATATATTTATCCTGCTCAGAGCGTTACTAATTAACATGGTGCTGTGAATAGCTGCAGGTCTGGACAACTCCCTGTGCAGAAGTTTCCAGCAACTCCAAAGGTTTTGCTGAAGTCTTCTGTGGTATGCATTTCAGGTTGTATATGTAATGTGGTTACCGTAAAGACATTTTAATGTATTACATGTTTTCCAGTCAGGTATTAGGGCTCTGATGCTGAAATATACTTGGTGTTTCAGCAAAGAGAAAATACATTATAACGTATTAATTTCTGGCCTAAATCACAAGATCTGGCAACTTGTACTGCTGTCATACCAGTGCTGTTACCTTGCATACAGTTGTCCAGTTCTAGCTGGACAGTAAATATTTGTTTTGTGTGTACTTTAATTTCCCCACTGCCTTACATTCTGAAAGATCAAAGCACCTTCCTTTTTTTTCTTTTTTTGCAGTCTGTCTCTGTTCATCAAAATAGGCTGGTGAAAGGCAGTCTGCTGAACTGGTTGTTTTTGGAGGCTGTCTAATGGTGCAGAATCTAGTATTCAGGGTTGCTTTTGGTTGTTTGATTACAACAATGAAATCTCAAGGCCACGGACAGCAAAAGAAAAAGTTCTTTTTGTAAACCAATTATAACCTGCTGCAGCAGTGTCTTTCTCTCTGTGCAAGTGCCCAGAGAAATATAAATGCCTCAGCAGGGTTCTAACTTTGAAGCCTAACAAATAATTATTAAATTTTCCAATCACAGTACTGTTACTTTCCCTGCCGACTTTTATCTGATACTTGGCTTGTAAAGTGTATTGGGCAAGGACTGTTACATGGCTGTCCTATATACAGTAACCCTTGATCATAGGATATACTGCAGTAAAAGTTTGAATAAAAGTGTGAACGCTGCAAAAATAAAGGGAGACAAGGGGTTAAGGATTTTTTTTTCATTTAGTTGTTATGAGGTATCTAGTCACCCACTCTATAACCTAAGAGAGTAGTTTTTGTCTTACTACAGACTATAGATGAAACCAAGGTAATTCACATAGACTGGAGCTTATTTTTAATAAGGCTAGAGGTAAATGAGATGAAGTGTACCCAAATGTAAGTTTCAAAGTTTCTGTTTGTGGGTTTTGTTTAAGAAGGATCACTGCATTAGGAACGCTAGTGTGGTAGCGTTCACTATCAGTGGTAGCTCATCACAGTGCCTGAAGAGTGAGGAGCTGAAATTGCTAAAGCTTGTAAGACCCATTTTTTTTTCTGTACGTTGCTCTGTTCAGCAGTGACAGACAATTACCTCTGCATCAGAACTTTTAAAAATGCAAATTAAAAGTAAGGGGATGAGGTTAAAATGCAGAAGGATCTTAAATTCAACTAAAGGAATAATTTGATCCTCATAGTTCAGTGATAACAGAAAACATCAGACTAGTCTTATTTCCTGTTACATAAGTTACAGGAAAATGAACTCTATAAGACCATTTGTTTATGTATTTCTGTAGTCTGCCTTTTCTCATTTAATTTAAGAAAATACAAACCTAGCACCTCATGTGTCTTCAAAATGAACTTCTAACTCAGAATCAGATTGCTCTGTGCAGAAAAGCTACCAGCAATAGAGAAAACCCCACTCATCTATCCAGTATTTATGCAGCTGTATTTATAATTTCATGGGTTGTATTGTGTGTATGATACAATTACTTTCTTATCCAGAATATATTATAAATCACTGGTGAAGACTGCAACTCTCAATTTTCCATGGAAATTAATAGACTATTTAACTCAGAGCACTCTTAGTTCATTCAGATAAGCACCCCATACGTTAATTCACTTTCCATTGCCATTAGTATATATAACATCTGCTTCCTTCCTGTCTTTCTCTCTTTCTCTCTCTCTGTCTATCTTCCATTCACTTTTGTTATGGGAACAGGTAAGCATTTTAAAGTATTCATGGTATATGAGAACAACCCAATGCTACTTCAGACACAAGAACACTCCGCATTTATAGATCTTTTCTCACAGTTCTGTCTCCTGCATTATCAGAAGATCCTGCCTCAAAAAGTGCAGGATAAAATCCGAACTCTGCTTCATCTCTTCTGTTCCATAAATGTATATACTTTTCATATAAGGATAGGTTCTTAACAGGTTTACTTCCTTGTGGAGATAAGCATCAAAAATCCACAATTTCTGGTGGAAATAATAGGAAATTGAGATTTCAGACTGCTTTCTCAGTCACAAATGGTCAGTTCAAATATTCATGAGTCTGTGAGGCAGTTCTGATATGTTACAAAATATGTTTCTGATCTTTCCTTTATGTATGCATGCAACAAACATTTAATGTCACTTTGTGACCTAGGCAAAATTACTCATTTCCACTTGAACCAGGTGTTTCAAACCATTTTTGAATATTACATTTACCAAAGGCAATGCAACATTTTCTTTTTCACATTTTTAAAAATATTTGTCATGGAGTGATTTTTACACTGATAACTTTTCCTTTGATTGCTTGGGTTTTCTTCACTGGAATTAAAGACAAGTGTTTTGAGAAACATAAAAGTCCTTGACTCGATCTTTGTAAGCCCTGGGAGGCATAAGCGCTGCTTGCCTTTTTCCAATTTTGTGTTCTTTCTTTGCTATTTCTTTCTGCAGTGTTTTGACTGCAGCTTCTGTGCTGAATCTCCATCCCTCTTGGGACTCAAGCTGACATGAATTTGAGGTTGCAATGCTTTCTGTAAGAGCGTGAATCAGCACCTGAAGCTCTCAGGTTCAACTCTGAGGATTCCAACGTGAATACTGTGATTCATGTTACAGCACATGCCGAATAAAAATGATACCTGTCACGATACTGCATTAACATCTTGTGACATTGTGCTGCTCTGAAATAAAGCAAGCCAGCTGTGTCCTGTCCAGTGCTCATAAGAACATGTGTTCTAATGAACTTATCACTGTAGCACTGCAAAATCTGGCTATATCCCCTTGTGGCTCTAGAAAATAATTCCATCTTTCTTACAGGAAAAAACGATAGCTTTTTTTTTTTTCTTCACACAACCAATTCTGTAGAAGTTCACCCCTAAACTGAAGCACAATTTTATCTATCTCCCATCACGCTTCTCTTTCCCTGTTTTTGTAACAGCAACTTGGTATTTTTTTATATAATTCAGTCCCATGTTCTATCACAATATGCTTCCTTTCATTTTTTAATAAAGTTCAAGGCCAGTGTGCCTCTGGATTGCATGCTGAAGTCTCAGAAAGTAAGCCTGGCAATGCAGTGTGCCTAAGTCTGATCAATCTGAACTGTGCAACGGCATTACTTACAACGCAACACCTACTTAGTCCCTTCATCCCTGAGAACTGGTAACTCTGATGCCCTGAAGATAGCCATCTGAGTGTCATCATTGTTTATTTTTATAATTTTGTAAATGCTGCTTCTCTTTTGTGCTTGAGTTTACAAACATCCCAAAGTGGCAGAAGAAAATCCCTTGTAAAGTTGTGTATTTTCACATCTGGGAAATATTATTAACACAAAATCATGTAAAGCTGGAAAACTAATGAAGGATTGAAATATAGTTAAAAATAAAGCATTCTTTACTTTCTTTGATGACAAATATTTTAAGAGTAATTTCAAATTGGGGGAGTTTTAGGTGGATCCTTGCTTTCTGCAAATCAGCTTCCCTAAACAAGTAGAACAGGCTTGAAAAGTCTTGCTTCTTGGGAGAGAACATCAGTTCTTTCACTCTCTACTAATCAAAAAGAAATAAAAGTAAAGGCAATGCACCCTTGGGGAGGTGATCTACTGTAAAGCCTTGAAAGAAATTTTAATCATAAAAGCAAGAAGCAGCTTCTATTTGCTCCATTACTATTATAAAATGGTTTATGGCCAGTGTCATTGAATGCCCGTACCAGTCATTAATAACGTATCTCTCAAGCTAAACAGTTCTGCATATGTAAGATCTGTCTGGGAAGACCAAATAACAGCTTGAAATTAATGATTTCATTTCTGGTGGTGAACTTACTGTACCTTTAATAATGTCTAAGCAAGACTGCATGCAAAAAACTGAAAAGGTTTATCCCATTGCTTCCTGTTTTCAAGGTTTTGGCCAGTACAACCACTGCTGGAACATGAGACAAGTATTCTAATGTCCCCAGCCCTAAGTGATGTCTCATACTAGATGACATGTTGCTACATCTGCTGACTCCTTGCTTGAAAAGGTTTACACTGCTAGATTCAGGGAAATAGCTGTTGGCAAAGTGCCATCTGTAAGACATAAACATTTTACCAACACTGCATAATATAATTAATTGGACTTTTAATTTCTTGAACAAATGAACAGAATTACAAACTCATAAATAGCTTCACTTTTGGCTTCAGTTATCTGGAAATAGATTTATTTGCTGAAAAATACTATATAGCTCTACTAATGAATCCTTAACTTTCGCATGTTCTGCTACTCATTGTAGCTGCACAAAGTCTCATCTTGCAATATGTGAGTAAATTTTTCAAGGTAAATCTCTTGAGGACTCAGTTTGACCAAAATACTACGCTTAAGAACATCCTCTTTCATGTGCTGGAGCACAAATAGCCATGTTGCTGCCTTAGGAAAGAAGATGACTGGTGTCTTCCTCCAACAGGGGTGGTTTGAACTGTTCTCTGATCCACAGGCAATTTGGAGCATAGGCAGAAGCAGCTGCTCATGGATTCATGGCTCTGGCAGTGACAAGTGGCCTGTTCTATTTTTCCGAGAGACTTATCTGAGCCCTTGAAAGTGTATAGTGCGTGATCCACACAGCTCAGAATGATGGAAAAGGCAGCCAGCAGCAGGCTGTCACCATCAGAATAATTTAGCTAGCCTAAAGTCTGATGCTAGATGACCATCTCAAGAAAAATGGCATTTAAGAGCAGGTGGAGGGCAAGATAAGTAGACCTAGTTGACCTCCTATAACCTTAATAACTCGTATAACCTACGAGTTACAGGCTGAGCATACCCAGTGTTAGAGTAGGTGCTCATTTTCTGGCCAGTGCAGAACTAAATTCTGAATCATGTTTCCAAGTGTTCCATTCAGTTCATGTTTAAGTCTTTAAGGACAGCTAAAAAATAAAATCTAAAATTATGTCTCTCTCCCATGGGGAATTTTGATATTTCCACATTTGTTTTCATGGAAAATCAAGATGAAATACATACCAGAATTTCTTGTGAAATAAAACATTTTGTACATATTTTGAATTGATAATGTTATGTCCCCTTTCCCCATAACATTACGCTATCTGAGTTGCTGTGTTAATCTAACTGGAAATCTTTCCTCAGAAATAGAGACATTCCCAGAGGCATTGTGACTACTTAGGCCAATAAATAGTCTGAAGGTAGGCTGACCCCAAAACAAACATTGTGGTTTGCTTTTCCTGATGGAGAAGTGATCAGTTTGCAAGTTTTGCTGGAAATGTCTTGTGGAGGCCTACATTTTCCAGGAAATCATCATTGTTGTGGAAAACTGGACATTACAAACATGTTGTTATTATTCTAACAAATACCAGTTCTGACCTAAAGAAGTAATCGTTTATATATGATCACCTTACTAGCTTGTTCATAAGTCTACAGGTGTATATCCATGTAGTGTGCTGATTTAGGAGTACCCAAATAGGCTGCAGATATGTTTGAAAATGAGGTGCAAAGTTGGATGTCGGTGAGAGATGATGCACATGGACAAATTAACAACTGCAAGTTCAAAACAAGTTTTCAGTAAGCCCCAGTGCATAATAGGTGTGGTAATAGGAAACAAGACAGTCTCTTTATTCATTTACCTCATTACTATAAATGATAGTTGGACTTTGACAATTTTCCAGGTGTCCTCACATTATTCTATAACCTTTTAAGAGGGAAAAATGTGGTAGTCATCACTAACTAGCTGCTATCTAATACCAATGTAAAACTAGGTTAGTTCTAGACCAGTCCCACTGAATACATAATTAACAGCTTGATGTTAAGGAGCTGTGTAAGTGCTTTGCAACTTAAGGCTCATAAATGGATTTTTACTAGTAATTTTGCAGTAAAAGCAGTCTTAAACTCATTATCATGACAACTAATCATACATTCTCTAATACTTCATGACTGTTGCTTATGCTGATGCCTTAAAAAACAATTATATGACCAATAAGTACATACACACAACCATTGGGTTGATCTTCCAGGCTGAGAAAGTGTTTAAATACCCTGGTTGCAAAATGTCATTTTTTATGTAGAAACTAACTTTAAATGAATGAGCCTGGGTATCAGAATCCAAATGGGAAATGCTATTTAGTAGTTAGAATAAAATGATCTGTATGGTGAGGAATAGATTAGGCTGCCTCACAGTGACTGAGCAGAGATAATAGGAGATGATATGAATGTGGAACTAGTAATTTGCAGTGGGCCTTGTAACACTTGTAGCATGTGTCTGAACAATCAGAACATGGTAGAATGATTCTACCTTTCCTTGTTTAATAAAAGATGTTCTTCAGGCATTTGCCTGACTAAGCCTTGTGCAACTATAAGTGTGCTGACTCTTCTGCTCTACTGTTCTATTTAGCTCAGGTTGTTTAAACAGTTGTGTTAAACAGCATCAGATTCCTTGTAAACAGAGAACACGCGTCTTTAGCCAGATTTCTGAAAATAACAATTCTGGCCTCTCAGTTTTGTGACATCCTCTGCACTGTTTCACTTGACTTTCAGAAAGAAAATTCTTTGAAATCAGTGACTTTAAAAAAATACATTCTCCAGCATATTTGAAGACATGATTCATAGGGTTGAAAGATGGAGATCTAAGTTAGTTGCCGAAAATAGAAGTGAATAAAAGAGGTTTATCTGTCCTTGTCAATACTAACAAACTCAAGAACTTCCCTGGTGATAGCCTGAAAGGCTGTTTGGGACTGAGAAGTTGAGTGAAGCTGCAAATTTTTCAGTGTTGCTAAACACATAACGAAGAAAGCCACTCTGACAGCCAAGCTTCTGTCTCCAGACATTTTTTCTCAATAGTTGATGGCCTGAGAAGCCAGCTGGACTTAAAGGTAGATCCAAATTTTCAAAATTCAAGAGCTGTGAATCTGAAGATCAGTTATGGCCTGTCATTGAAACAGTTTTATTGATGAGGTGATGCTCCAGATGCATCAGACACTGATTCTGTCTTGTCTTTTGTCCAAAGAAAAATAATAATTGGAGAAATTGAACACATGGAATTATGACAATAATTCTATCAGTATCAAGGTGGTGCCAGAAGCTCTCTGACAAAAAAGTAAGAGAAAAAACCATGACAGAGGGCTGCCAACTGTGACAGCCTCCATAATTCTCTGACCCGTCTATGGAGAGGGACACTTGAGTTGTGGTGCTTAATTTTCAGTGTTTCTTTCATGAATTTTGGGCTGGTTTTAGAAAAAAAAAAAAAAAGTTGCTTACAAGCTCTTCTGCTGCAGTTTGAATTTGAGTTATCTTTGGAAAACAACAGGGAAACAAGGTACAAATAACTTTCCTGATACAGATTCATCCTGTTTTCTGGGTGTTAGGCACTAGAAGGATATTAAACTCAGTTTCATCTCTCTTAAAAATGTTTCCACTCACCATATATGTCAGAGTTTGTCTTTAATAACCTGGATTCAGTATTGTCTAATTCTGTGCTACTTCACACCAATGCAAAGGGACAGCATAACAGCACCAGATCAGAGCAATAGTATTTGTCATATACATTGACACTCACATTGTAGGAGAGTAAATTATAACATATTGCGGGCTTTAGTGCAAATTTCTTTCTAATCTTCTTATATTTTCTTAGGAATGAGCTATATTTAAAGCTGCATTAAACCTTAATTTTGTGTGGCCTTTTCCTTCTGTCATTATTTTCCATCTGTTTTTAGTTAATCTTTGCACAGTTCTTTGGAAGAGCGAGCACCAAGTCTTGTTTTTTTTCTTTCCTCCTGTGCGAGGGGGAAAAACCTGACAGCCCTATACATGAAGATGAACGAATGACTTATAAATAATTTAAGCAATGACTGCTGCTATTTTATCATTCAGTTATATCCTTTTCATTGACTAATATGGAATTGCAGGGAGCCCTGTATTATAAAAAGAGCCATATACCTTAATCTTCTTCAAGCAGCAGAGGATCTCACTGCTAAGTATATGTGCATGCAGATACAAAGAATTATGTAAAGACATAGAATATATCTTTACTGGCTTGTCATTTCTTTTAGGTAGGCTAGATGTCAGTAAGCAGTGCCGTTGGACAGCAAACCCACTATCATTCAGTTAGATCATCAGTCCCATGGGCCACAGTACACCTGACTGCTCATTGTGTCTGTTCTACAGGTGAGCAAACTGAGATAACAGGACAACATTAGTAGAGAAAAATGTTTAACATCTCTGAGTGTTGAGCACTTCTGTTCACTTGGCTTGAGGTTTTTTATGATGGATGAGCAAGAACGAGAGCCTACTTTTGAACACTGGATTAGCACTTGCCCTAAGATTTTCTGTACCATCATCTCTTCCTCTCTCCTTAAATAGGCAGACTATGTCTGAGATGCATTTTGGGGGGAACCTTAAAGAATCCATATTGTGTTATTAATAGTGTCACCAAGCTTTCTCCCATAGGAGTAAATATTAGTTACTAAACATGAACAATGACAAAGGAATTTTCATTGTGATTAATGATGTGACAGTAAATAACAAAAGAAGCATTAATAGTTTGCTGCTTGTTATCAGGGATTGTTGTTTGCTTTGTACAGAATGGCAATTCGTAAGGGAACGATCTGGGCAGCACTTAACAAGAGAGGTCCAGAAAACATGTTCACATGATAAGCAAGCTACAATTATGATGGGATTTTCTAGTGGGTCAGATTGTAGCACTTTGCTGGGCAGCATGCAGAGGAAGAAGGTTTCTTACGAGTTCTGATGAAGCAATATGTCACATGCTGCCTCAAAATCAGATTTGGGAGTCAGTCGCACCATAGCCGTCATCACTACTGATTTTGAAAGATCCAACCAGCAAATCTCAAACAACAGTAGAAGTACACGAGCTGCCATGCCTCTGCAGCTAACACTTATTTCCTCAGGAGAGGCTCTGCAAGCTATTTTAGCTATAGCTTGTCAACTGGATACAGGGAATGAGGGTGGCACATTTTATACTTCAACTTTGAAAAAGGTTAAATGTGGCTTATTTTTCCTTTTCTGGTGTCCATGTCCTGATAAAATCTTGTATGTAATATACTGCCTTTTTTTTTTTTCATTTTTCAATACATTCTGTTACTGTTTGTATTTTCATTTGGCATGAGAAAAGGATCGTTTCAATTTCCATGGCTGAAATCGGGTCACTCCTCTCTTGCAGGTGTCATTGTTCACTGGATCGTTGGTAGACTGTCATCTTAATACATTTCCCCAGAGTACCCAAAGAATAGCAAAATGCAGCTCAACTGAGCAGCATAGGCTCTTTTAGGAATTGTACAGTACTGGCCTGTAAAGATAGCATTACTCAACAGGACCCAGGAAATTTCATGGACCTGTCACAAGAGAGGCTAGGAACCATATAGGTCACAAACTACTTTGCAACACTAGCTAATCCTGGAAAATACAGGTGAGAGAGGCTGCAGTTCCCTTAGTTTCCTCTACCATCTGCAAGTCAACTGTACTGCAGGAAGAGAGTGAAGTATGAGAGACTCCCATTTGTTCCTTACTCCAATTTATTTCATCAGGTATAACATATTCATCTGTTCAGCCTTTCTCAGTTCCAGTGGCCAGCACTTACAGAAGGCACAACCAAGATGACAGGGAATGGAAGTTGTTACCTGGATCAAAACTGTCTAAATGAATATAGTGAGGTCATATTCCTCTTGTCAGTGCAGCTGCCTCCTGTCTCAGCTAGTGGGAAATAAATATCGGAATGATAATCCATTTTCTGCGCTGATACAGAGATATATTGCCAAAACTTTTGTTTTCACTGGGAGGTATTGAGTCCTCACAGGAGTTTGCTATTGCTTGATAGAGTTCAGATTTAACTTAATACTAATAAGTTTGGATTGCATCTGTTGCAGAAACTAGCTTTCCAGTGCTTTGGGATTTTAAAAGAAAACTTCTTAGGAATATACATACTTGCTTCCCAAATTCTACTTTGCCTCCTTTTTTGTTGCAGCAAGTAGAATCTCTGTGGCAGACACAGTACTTAGTCCTTCCACATAGAGTTTCGTGGAATATCTAGGAAAATTTCTAAGAAATGACAGCTATGTCATGCGTAGAATCACACGGGTCATTGGCTTCTTCAGTCTCATTTAACAATGCTATGTCCCTTACACATTTGCAACAGCCTGCTTTGATAGCTATAACAAGCCTTTAGGTGCCAGCTGGATCTCTCTTAGGAGGGCTGTACTTGCCAATTTTTTAATGGAAAAGACACCATTTCAGCAAGTTGGAAAAGTCCACTTCCCCTCTTCCAAAAGTATTATTAATTGGCCATGCTTTGGCATGACAGCACGTGCACAGAGAAGAGAGCAGAAGCTGCTGAGAAGCAAGCGCACCTTGTGCAAATAATTCCAACCTTTATTCCTTTATGCCATGAAGGAAAGAAAAAAGAGGGTTTTGTACACACAGATTACACAGACTCTTGGGTAGCTTGGTTAGATGGTTGTAGACATTCCACCATAACTTTTTTGCTTTCTGTAAGTTAAAATGCATACAGAATATCTGTCCTCTCTGCTCAGGTGTACTCTCTTTGAAAGCAGTTGTACAGACCCATGTGCTAGAGATTCCTTCTGGAGGATACTGTGGCAGCATACCAAGGTACCCATAATGTTCAGTTTTCCTTACCTGTGGTTTGGAAACAGTTTTTACCATTAGATTGAGAAAAAGTGAATCCACTGAGCACTCTTGCTATGCCTTAGAGAGTCTGTCTTAGGAGGGTGCCTAAGGCGGTCGGAACTTGTCTGCAGACCCTACTCAGGGAAAATGATAAGAGAATTATAGCTTGGCTTGCTTAGCTGGTCATGCTTTAATCTTTGTGGTGGTTTTATGGGAGTGGTTTGGTCTATATTTCTTTGATCAGCCTCAAAGAAGTTATGCTTATGGTATGCTGATTGAATTTGTCTGATTATTCTACTTCTAAAGATCACTGTTCTACTGGAAGTCACCTTCCAGGAATCAAGCAGTGCAATTTTTATACCTGTGTGAGTATACAGTAACGGCTTCCATGCAAAACCTAAATAACTGATGACAGTCAAGGCCAGTGTTTTAATAATAAGTCTCCTAGGCAAAATATCTCTAATCGCTGCAGAGCACAGCCAACTGACAAAACCAACAGCAAGTTTTAACGTGTACTTTACAATCAGCATGGTAAAGACTGGACAAACTAATACTGCGAGCAGATTAATCAATGCTGTGACCAGCAACTGTTATTATCTCAAACCCTTCGTGCCCCACGTTGGGCGCCAAAAATAGACTGTCGTGGTTCAGCCTCAGCTGGCAACTGAACACCACGCAGCTGCCCGCTCACCCCCCCCGCCCCGTGGGATGGGGAAGAGAATCGGACGAGCAAAAGAACTTGTAGGTTGAGATAAGCACAGTTTAATAACTACAATAGAATGATGATGATAAATTATTATGATAATAATGACAGTAATGTTAATATAATAAAAGGGAAAAGGAAGGAAAGGGAAAACAGGGAAAAAAAACGCAGAAACACGAACGATACAACCGCTCACCACCCGCCGACCGACGCTGCCCGTCCCCGACCCGCGATTGCTCCCTCCCTCCCCCGGCCAGCCGCTCCCAGGTAGTATACTGGGCATGACGTTACATGATATGGAATATCCCTTTGGTCAGTTTGAATCCGCTCTCTTAGCTGTGCCCCCTCCCCTCCCAGCTTCTTGTGCACCCAGCAGAGCATGGGAGGCTAGACATGTCCTTGACTAGTATAAGCGCTGCCCAGCAACAGCCCAAACATCTGTGTGTTATCTCAACAGGTTTTTTTTCCGTGCTAATTTCAAAGCACAGCACTATACCAGCTAGAGTGAAGAAAATTAACTCTATCCCAGCTGAAACCATGACACTCTGATACTGTGATACTGCAACAGACTTAATAAAAACTTCCTCTTCTCAGCCAAACCACATGTTCTAAAATTGCAGATACTTGCATACAGATCTTCCTCAGCCTCTCTGATTTAAAAATCTGACATGAGAAGTCTCCTCCAAAAAAAATTTATGAAACTTTAGTTCCAAAACATTTCTTTCTCATTCTGTTTACATCCTCCTGTTTGTAGTAATGGACAATACTAAAAATATAGTATATGAAAAGTTAAAATTAAATTCTTTAATATGCATAAGAATACCTAATGGGTTGATGACAGGCTCAGGAAGTCATTAGTGCCCATGTTTATCAAATTAGTTAGTGACTGACAGCTCAGCTGCTAGAGGGATGACTTTTTGCCTCAGTTTTACAGGCCCTATCAATTATTTTGAATTGATGTGAAAGGAAAATGCTCAGACCTATGTTAAATCTGGACTTATATTGCTTAGACTGTGTGTTCTCAAATGGAGACAAAGTCTGTGTCCTAATTTATGTCTATTAATGATGGCATTTTTGTTCCACTACCTATAGTCAAGAATTTGGAATCTGAATCCTCTATTCTCTTGTATGAAATATTTGATATTGTCCATCTTGCTTACAAAATAGAGCTGACGAGCTTGGTCAAAACTGAGTCATACAGATTAGCAAAGCATAAAGTGCCATGCTCTGGTAAATGACAGTGGTAAAGTAACTTTGCTTTTTATTGGTATTCCACTGCTCTGAAACAAAATGGCTATTAAGCAGGAAAATGAGAAAAGTTGTTTTTCCCTCCCATGACTCTTACTCCACTAGGAAGATATCAACCAAGACCAGTAGAGAGGCTTGGTTCATAAACTGAAGTTTATGATGTTTTATTCACTGGCAAAAATTGCCTGGTGCCTTGAGATCACTTGATGACGTATGTGCAGTGTCAGTCTGCTTCTTAGAACCAATGTCATACACAACACAGTACTGTGAGAAGTAGGTGAGGTCTAGAAGCACAGTGCTGCTAGACTTGTGGCAAAACAGAGAGGGGAGAGGGATAGTTAGCATACAGAGGAGAAAAAGGAGAATTGAAATAGTAAAAAAGTAAATAGGAACTGACTCATTTTTCCCATCTCACATTTTCAGCTATCGAGTCTTACGGGTGTGACCTGATAGAAACAAATGTTCATTTCACTGTCCTGAATATTCTTTTTCTTTCCTCATCTGTCATATGGGTACCGAATGGAGATGTAGACAATAGATAACGATCCATCCAAACTCAAAGTTAGTGTCACACTGAGCATTTTAAAAAGAGGCTCAGATATTTCAGTTATGTATGCAGAATTTGATGAAATGTAACACAAAACAGGAGCTTAGCTGAAGATGCAGAGTGGAAACTTCCAGACAAATAAAGCCCTGTTAGACACCACTTGCAGATTCAGCCTGATGATGTCTTAGTACATCTCAGGTTAATTTTCTCAACTTGTGGGTAGCAACTACCACAGGAACCATGAAATGCCATCAGGGCTGGGGAAAATGAGATGCTGAAAATTTTGTTAGAACCTAGTATCTGTTGCTCTGCTCTGCCCTTCAGGATTAAACATTCTCTGATAATCCATCGTAAAGCATACACATGAATTGTGCATTCATGTAAATGACATTTCATTCTTATTTAACAATTCAAGGAGGCTGTCAACCTGAGAATGATGAAAAAATCTGTCTTAAGTCACTAGTACCTTTACCTGCTGATGACAAAAGATAAAGTAAGCAGCAAGTAAAATACAGGATGCTTTGTTTAATACACAGTTAGCCTTGAAAGTCTTCTCCAGCCTTGCCAAAAGGCTGTCTTTCTATAACTTACAGTTCTTGTGAAAACAAACAAAAAAACCCTTTTTTGTTTTCCTGAATGACTCTGCACAACATGTTTGGCCTATCAGCTAACACTCCTTGGAAATTAAATATGTCCTTAAGGACAAATATATTTAGATTAAGTAAGACACACCTTCCTTTAGTTATACTTTGTCATAACAAAGCAAGAAGATTTTTACTGTTGAATTAGAAAATAGGTGGGGTTTGGAGGAGCTGGCTTAGTACGTTTTGACAGATCTCTTCTTTCTTACGTTAGCTAAAGCATCACAATATAAATTAGTTGCTCCAAACTGCTTATTACTGTAATTAACTCTGCTATGCTCTAGGGTCAGAAATAGCTGGTTTACAACTGTTGCAAATCAAACCGCTCTGCCATGGAAGTAGTCACTTGCCAAGAGACCATGCATGACACCTCATCCTTTAGATGCATATTGCTTGAAAACACGCCCTTTTGTTTGTCCCTTTGAGGCTGAATGGACATCCACTATAAAATTGTACTGAGGGAAATGGGAGTTGAATCAGCAATGCTTTTAACAATGCAAAACCTTTATTATTCTGCTCCCAGGAGCATTGAAATTTGCATGGCTTAGCAAATTGCAATCTGAAATGGCTACACTCAGGACAGACATCAGTGGCAGTAACAGAGATCCAGTGAGAAGAGCAGGCCTGGCCCAGCTTCGTGACTCACAGAGATCTTGCAGAGCTGTTCAGCACCTGGCTAATAGCCCCAGTTCCTTGGGTATTCTTTGTAAGACACCATTATCTATGCTAAGGCACTTTGCTTTTAGTAAGAATATAATGTGTAACCCTCAGGAAAACCACGTGATCCAGCCATTACATTTTCAATACTTTGTATTTTCACTACTATGCTTTATCCAGTTGAAAGGTAAGAGAAAAACATGCTGTGTGATAATGTAACTAAATCTGGAACAACAAAAAAATTCCCTAGCTCTGAAATAGTGGGACAATGTCTCAGGTAGTACGTATATCTTTATATGAGCAGATGCATATGGAAAGATTAAGTCTAGCTACAGTTAAATGTCTTCAAATCAACCTAAAATACATAAGTATTTTTCTCTAGCTAAAATACTTAAGTATTACTAATATGTATAAAGTAAATTTATTTCATATTGGTGTTCATTAGATGGTGAAATAGTATTTAGCATATGGAAAATATATAGCATACGAAGTAAAAAGTGAAACAAGTTTTTTTTCTGGCTCTATTAAATAGATTTTAAAATTTGCTCCAGCAATATATCCCCTGAGAATATTTTACACTTACCTACTAGCTGAGCCATTTTTGATTTCTTGGGGTGAATAAGGCAAGCAGATAAGTGTATGTGCAGGGTATTATTTTCATTTGATCTCTGGGCAGGATTGGTGGCCACCTGACACTATTTTAAACATTGGAATAGTTTTCACCAGTATTCTTTTCTGACATTGAAAACTCATAGGAACTGATAGGAAAAATCCTTGTGCTTTGCTTGGAGATAATAAAATATGAGAGTGTGACTGGTGGTGGCACATTCAAATACTGAACTCTTTCAGAAAGAGATGATTATGACCAGTGGTATATCAGTTTCCCATGTCTAAATGTTATCAGGAGATGGTAAACAGGTAAAAGATCACTGATTGCGTCTGATGATGGAAAGGAACTGGCGATTGTAAAGGAGAGAGGAGGATAGGTAGAGGAAGTAGGAGAAACAAAAGATGGCTGCAGAGTAGAGACATGTCATTGGCAGAAAGGCAGTGGGGTGAGTACATCCTGCCAAATAAAGTTGTGTTCCGAAATCCAAAGATAAATGCAAGTTATGAGGTAAATGAAACAGTAAGTTTGAGTTTCATATTCTTGTAGCCACCCGGGGTTTGCACTGCCTCAAATGAAGAACAGTGTGTGTTTGAAACTGATGAAAATGAAAACACTTTCACTGTCAGGGAACAGCAAGGGCAGGGGCCTTTGCGGGAAGCAGTGTGGAGGTGCAGGGTGCCCTCCTTCCCTGGCAGCACACCAAGAGCAGAGCAACTGCTGATGGTAGCCAGGGCCAGCTGGGAGTCTGGACCACATGTCAAGTCCACAGTGACGAGGCAGGCCTGAGCTCAGGCTGGCAAGTCCGGCCCCCAGGTGCGGGGCACAGGCCAAGCAGGGACCAACTGTGCAGAGTCCAAGTTCTCACCTTAAGCAGCTCCCAGGGGAATGGGGATCACCCTTGACTGAGGCATCTTCTAGCTCTTTCTTTCAAGGCCACCAGCTGCCCAAACTCCATGTTGGCCATGAGCCCTCGCAGCTAAACCGTGAGAATAAGACGGAGCTAAATCTAGTTGGCAGCCAGACATGAGCAGGGTTCCCCAGGGCTCAGTGTTGGGGCCAGTTGCATTTAATATCTCTACCAATGGTCTGGATGAGAGGATTGAGTGCGCCCTCAGTGAGTTTGCAGATGACACCAAGTTAGGCAGGAGCGTTGATCTGCTTGAGGGTAGGAAGGCTCTGCAGAGGAATCTGGACAGGCTGGATCGATGGGCCAAGGCCAATTGTATGAGGTTTAACAAGGCCAAGTGCCGGATCGTGCACTTTGGTCACAACAACCCCATGGAATGCTACAGGCTTGGGGAAAAGTGGCTGGAAAGCTGCCCGACCGAAAAGGTCCTGGGGGTGTTGGTCAACAGCCGGCTGAACATGAGCCAGCCATGTGCCCAGGGGGCCAAGAAGGCCAACAGCATCCTGGCTTGTATCAGGAAGAGTGTGGCCAGCAGGAGAACGGAGGTGATAGTGCCCCTGTACTTGGTGCTGGTGAGGCCACACCTTGAGTATTACATTCAGTTTTGGGCCCCTCAGTACAAGAAGGACACTGAGGTGCTGGAGCATGTCCAGAGAAGGGCAACAAAGGTGGTGAAGGGTCTGGAGAGCAGATCTTATGAGGAGAGGTTGATGGAACTGGGGTTGTTTAGCCTGGAGAAGAGGAGGCTGAAGGGGGACCTTAATGCTCTCTACAACTCCCTCGGGGGGGTCTGTAGTGAGGGGGGTGTCAGTCTCTTCTCCCAGGTCACTAGCGATAGAATGAGAAGCAATGGCTTCAAGCTGTGCCAGGGGAGGTTTAGATTGGATATTAGGAAAAATGCCTTTAGTGAAAGAGTGGTCAGGCATTGGAACAGGCTGCCCAGACAGAGAGGTGGTGGAGTCACCATCCCTGGAGGTATTTAAAAGACATGTAGACATGGCATTTCAGGGCATGGTGGCGTTGGGTTGATGGTTGGATTTGGTGATCCTAGAGATCCTAGAGAAAAGACTTTCAACCTTAATGATTCTATGATTCTATGTTCAGCGCCCTGACACTTTGAAGTTTTAACCCTAGCCCAAATTCCTCATGGATGGTGCTCCAGGAAAAGGCATGTTTGCCATATAGAAGCTTTAAGCGATCAGCTATGTTAGCAAAACCAACAGCACAAGGCAGCAGGATTTGTGTGCTGGTTTTGGTTGGGATAGAGTTAATTTTCTATACCACTGGAGCTGGTACAGTGCCAATGGCACATTGGTGTTTTAGTTGTTGTTAAGTAGTGGCTCAGTGTCGCTAAGTAGGACGATACTAGTCAGGGACCTTTCCAGCTTCCCATGGTCTGCTACATGCACTAGAAGCCCGGAGGGTTGGGGCCACAGCCAAACTGGCCAATGGGATATTCCAAATCATATTTTGTCATGACCAGTATGTTAACTGGGGAGTTGGCTGCGGGCTGAGGTGGTTGTGGCCCAGGGACTGGCGGCATCGGGTTGGCAGGTTGTGAGTGGCTGCAGCACTTGTTTTCTGTTTTCGTTGTTTATTCCCCCTTCCCTGCTGGGTTTCACTGCTTTCTCTCATTAATTTCCTTTTCATTATTGTTGTTATTGTTTGATTTTCATTGTTAAACTGTTCTTATCTCAACCTACTAGTTTTCTCACTTTTACCGTTCCAATTCTCTCCCCCATCCTGCCGGTGGGGGAGTGAGCGAGCCGCTGCGTGGGACTGAGTTGCCGGCTGGGGCTAAACCACGACAATTTGACTTCCTGAAAGAGTACCATGCAAAACCTTTGTGCCAAAGAGCTATTGTGGGGAGATGTGAACTAGAGATTGGCAATGACTGAGGTCAAATTTTCCAGGTAAGAGAATAAATGCAGAGGCCTGCTGACCACCTGGCTTCAGGAGCTCCACATTGGCTGCAGCAGCTTGTGACAAATTTTAAGTAGTTTTCATGAATTATTATGAGGCACTCAAGTGCAAATTATTCTTGTTTTGCTGACATCAAATAATTTCTAATATGTGTAGCTGCACAGAATTAAAGGACTAGTCACATGAGTAAGAATGTACAATATTAGACCTTAAAGGTCTTATTCAAAGTCAGCCACTAAGACAGTGAGAGACTGAAGAAGCATGATATAATTCAGGTGGTGCCATGAAAACCAAATGCCAGTTTATAGAGTGATTGTATGGTTATATATGGGCACAGCAGGTCCCACACGAACCCTCTAGAGTCTATATAAAGGAAATCCAGACTCATAGGGGCTGGTGGAGGGATCCGTGAAATCTTTACTTCCCACAGTGACTGAGCTCGCACAAGTGCCATAGTAATCTGTTGTTTGCATGGACCAATTACAGAAGTCAGAGGAGGAAGATGGAATAAGGAAAGGATTATCTGACAGAAGCTTTGTCATTATGTCCTTCTGCTTAACAAAGTCAATGTGACACAGCCAAAGTTAGCTTCAAAGGAGGAAAAAAGTAAGGCATTGTAGCAGTATCTGTCAAAATGGAGGCAGATGAAACAAGGCCTTATGGCTGACCTTTGAATTTAATGGAATAGTGAGAGCAGAAGCAAGACTGGTGATCTTACCAGGAGGTTTTTTATAAACCTAGTAAGTAATAAGAAGGCATAAAGAAAATATGTTTATCTTGTAACTGGTAACTTAGCTCCTTTCATGCTGTTAAAACGTCAAGCAATGGATTCAGATTCTTTTACTTGGAACTACAGAGAAAAAAGGTCAATGAATTAGCAGTTAGTTGGTATGCACTGTCCAGTAAAAATAAGCCAGTACCTAAGTTAATAGAATGAAATGCTGTCTTGTTAATATAAATTGCAGTCACTAGCAGAAGAAAGCAAATAACTTCAGTGTATCAGCCTCTGGAATATATCCAAATGTTGTTCTTTAGCTAAGGCATTTATCACAATGAAAGGATAATTCAAAGCAAGGTCCCTAAACATGTACAGATTGGGGTTTCATTGACCTTATAATAATTTATTATTAGGAATTGTAATGAATTATTATATTTAGAGTAGGTATACAATAAGAAACTATATATAGCCTATGAATCCAGTTTGTGTTACTGGAAAATATTATAATAAGTTATTAATAAAAAACAATGTGTAATGAAATATGATAGGTTGAAATGTAATTGTAGAGCTTTCTGGATATTGGTCTGAATTTAAAGTTACATGTACTGGAAATTTACTGGCTCCCGACTTTTGAACAGGGCTGCACTAATTAATCAATTGGTAATTACAACTGTGATTGACAGCTGTGATCATGATTAGTAACAAGTATTGATTAATTCCTCAATAATTCTGGTACAGTTTAGTATAAGAAGCACTTTGCAGGATGTAGGAAGCATGATTAACAAAAGCAATAATAAAAACATTTCACTCTCATTACAGAGCTGTCTTGGGGGAAGAAGATTTGTGAAGGTGGGACACCTAGGTAGATTTGCCAAGGTGAAACAGCATTATGCCAAAGATTGACTTAATGAAAGAGAATTATTGGGAAAAGTAGATGCATTTTTTCATAATGATAAATTTGCTGCAGACTTACAGTCATTATGTCCCACTACTGAAGTCCTTTTTCATTACAATAGTATGTTCATTTCAAACTGGACTCAGCAACTCTTTTATTCCCATAAAAGATAACATTTATACACCTTCCAAAGTGCCATATGAATAGTGTCTCATTATCTACTCCTACAAAGAACTACTAACGAAGGGTACAAGGAGATGAAATATGCATCTGCTAACGAAAGCTGACAATTCCATTTTGCGTCAATGTCCTCAATTCTTATTTTCTTTGTTCCACAGCAGAACTGAAAAGAAAGCTTTTGAGAATGTTTTCAAAAAGCAAGATTATGTTACCATATCTATTCAGAATCAGTGTCTTAGTTTTTTATTGTCAAAAAGAGTAGATACGTATGTCATCTACTAGCTAAGGCATTGGCATCTACAACTGGAAGCCAAGGCTCCTGTTCCTTTACAGTTGGTACAAAGATTTTCATCTAAGGCCACTGTGGGCCAGGTGCAGAATGGATGTGAGTCTGTATGTATGCATTCTGAATCAGTTCCCTAACCATCATAGTATAAAAGCCTTCTGGTTAGCAAAAGAAAAACAAAACTAAACAATTTTTTTTTTAAAAAAAGGAGAGAATAAAATATTACTACACTACCACCATTCATTTTGAAAAAGATGCAAAGGAAGAGAAAAATATTGTACTTCTAAACATTGAAATCAAGAGACAAGACATCAAAAAAAGTTTTAGTTCTAACTTTTAAGCCTATCCCATGATTTCTGAACATGCCTCACCATTTTAATCATGTGTTCATACTCCTTTCAAGTAATTTTCACAAAGTGTCTGTTCCTGGAGGTCTCTTATGCCTCTTGGACCCCTTTGTCTCTATACAGTGCTCCTTCAATTTTAGTAGACTTACGTATTGTGCTGCTGGTACTACCCATTAAGATGGCCAAGATTAAGATTGCCAATGCTAACCTCTACCCCAGACTGTTTTTTCTGCCATATTTATTATGATCCCAAAGTGGTGTTAGGTGAAGGAAAGAAAGGAGGTAGGTGGGGGAAGAGAGAGAGAGATAAGCCTCAAAAGGTAGCTATGGATTTGAAACTCCCTGAAGTTCTGTGTATTTGGGTCTGGGCTTGAGCAGAGTTCTCTTTCAGAATACATAAGAAACTAACAAACAGAAGCAAAACATCATTTTAAAATGAAATTACAATCAAAACAGGAAAAAATGATAGCAATAAAATAAGAATGAGATCTGATAGATGGATCAAAAAGCACAAAATGCCGCACAATGAACAACAACACCTCTAAAACTGATAGCTATCTCATGTAATGTTTGTGATACCAAGAGGTAAGAATTAAGACACTTAAGGGGTCATTTTAGAGAGTATCTTCATCTGAAAGTCATTTTGAGACCAGTACCAAATTCAGGAAAACATATGACTGATTTTGCCAATAAGACAAAAGGCTGAATTTTCTTTTTCTTAAAATTTATTAAATAACATTTTAAAATAAGGTATGAACGTAAGACATAAACAGGTACTTTTATTCCAGAGACCAGTTCCGTGGCTCTACTCTTCCATCCCACTAACTTTTCAAAGAACTGTCTTCCTGGTCTTTTGCTTCTCGCTGCTTCCCACCCTTGATGGGTGAATATTTTTTAAAAGACTGTAGGGACTCATCAAGTCTAAATGGCAGGATGCACACATTTTATGCCATTCTTCAGCTGCAGCTAGAGACTGCAGACAATAACAATAATAGTAATCTAAAAAGCATCATGTTGTAAATGTAAATAGCTTTCCCTAATGTTCTTTAGAGCATAAAAATGCTAAGAAGCATTTTTGAATTGTGTAGTCCTGCACAGGACATTTGAAATAGCTGCTGACAGGGAGTCATTGTTCTTTTCCAGAGTTCTACACATGCTCGAGGCCACCATACTGCTGCAGGTGATATCAGATGTTATAAGCCTTGTCAAGGATACATTGTTTGTGCCATCTGGTTAGTGATAGCTAGACAGTAAATTTTTTTCTATGTATCTTTAATAGGAAAGGGACTCCAAGATGCTATACAAAATGCTGAGTTAAATATCAACAGTACAGCAGGCAAATATGCTATTAGGCTGTCAAAGATCACAAGGGACCTGAGCATGTTTACTTCTGTCCTCCATTCCGGCTTATTTTCTGGACAGGCTTAACTCCAGCTATAAATCACATTACTTCTTGTCCTTAGCTGATACCATCCTCACTTCATGTAGTTTGAATGCAATTTTGCAACACGTTCTCTCAAACTGTAGGCTGACTACCTCAAGCATGTCTGAAAACAGCACAACTCCTTGGTAAAAATTAGGAGCAGGATCTATGTAGTCATTATTTCAGTAGTAAAAATCAAAATAGTTTTTGATAATTGTTTTCATCTCGCTCTGAAATATAGCTCCTGGTACCACAGGATTACCATGATGAGAACTTTCTAGTTAGAGTTGATTTCTGACACAAGAGTAAAAAACTGCACCTTTTTTTCCAAGACTAAAAGTTGACTCTCAGCAATCCTCAAGTATTACTGAAATAAATAGAACCAAACTTTGACTGACATAGTTATGTACCAAGGACATTCCATAAATTCCTACAGAAATATGGAAGGTCAAGAAATCCTGTTGGGTTAATGTCTAGTAATATCTACTATACAATACATTTCTCTTAGGTGCTTAACACTTTATCTGCATCAGAGTTCTTAATCTTAATACAAACTTTTTCATATGTAGTGGAGATTTTGCCACAAAGGCAGTTTAAAATATACCATGCAAGTACAAGTTACCATGTTTAGATCCTCCTTAACGCAATCCATATTCAAAAACTACTGAACACTGTTAGTCTTCACATCTGAGATCATATAAGCAATGGTACAGTATTTTAAAAACTAGGAATCAAGAGTAAAGATAGATAGTTGCTTTATGATGACGTATATTTTAATGAGAAATTTTGACTTGTCAAAAAGGGAAAGGTCCACTGAAAAAGCGCTGCTGAGTTCCCTGCAAATTTGCGTGGGAGTCTGCTTTCTACTGCAGCTGGTATTCTGTTGTTTGTGGCTCACACGTTCATCTGCAAAACTTAAGTTCTAGATGTGGGTCAGGGGTCCAGGGTCTTTAGCAAAGCACCTGGAAGTGGTCAAAGGTCTGCCTGGAATGAGGCTTTGTAGGATATCAGGTTTTTATCAGGTTTTCTGCCTTTGGGATCTGAGCTGTATCTTGGGATGGGCAGCCAGAATGTGTGTCACTCTGGATCTGATGACCTCAAGATTTTCAAATACTCTAGCTCATTTGTAACCCAACTGCTATGTCAGGACTTGTTGCAGGACTTCTACTCCTTCTGCCCCCCATGAGGTTTGTGGAGTAGCTTGGAAATTAGAAGCACTGGAGGCTGTAGTTGAAATTTGAGACCTTGGACTTTGAGGTCTCACACTCCTTTTTGATTAAAGCAAGGTTACTAATGCAATGTTTTGATAATTTTGGTTTGAAATTTATTTCTCTATAGCTGAAAATTCTTACAAATTCCTTTTCTTCCTTCAAATGTAGACAGCTTTCATTCTTAGATAGTAGAATAAAAAATGCAGGGCAGACAACCATTCAACTAGCTCTACTCAGGAAACCTAAGTTCTACTTTAACCACCTGGATAGGTGGTGGCACCCCTCTGATTCAGTTTCTTTATTTCTAAAACTAAATCTATAATAATCCTTTTATTTAAACATTATGAACATGATACCCTAGACCTGAGGTAAATACTGCTTGTACAATATCACGAGTGAGCCTGTTGCACTACATGTATGAATATTTGCGGATGGATTCAGGTTGAGATTTAGTGTGACAACATGGGGATCAGATTTCCTCCATACAGATAATTTGCAGTGGTATGGTCCTCTAAGGAAAAAAATGAAAACCCTGCTTATGTTAAGCATAATGTTTGCTTAACATGCATCAGAAAGGTCCAAACCAAAAAGAACAGAGGATTCAGAGGCCATACATCTTCTATAAATGGTACAAAAATATAGGTATATTCTAGTGAGCACAACTGATGTTTTCATGAATCATAGAATCATTAAGGTTGGAAAAGACCTCTAGGATCACCAAATCCAACCATCAACCCAACACCACCATGCCCTGAAATGCCATGTCTACATGTCTTTTAAATACCTCCAGGGATGGTGACTCCACCACCTCTCTGTCTGGGCAGCCTGTTCCAATGCCTGACCACTCTTTCACTAAAGGCATTTTTCCTAATATCCAATCTAAACCTCCCCTGGCACAGCTTGAAGCCATTGCTTCTCATTCTATCGCTAGTGACCTGGGAGAAGAGACTGACACCCCCCTCACTACAGACCCCCCCCGAGGGAGTTGTAGAGAGCATTAAGGTCCCCCTTCAGCCTCCTCTTCTCCAGGCTAAACAACCCCAGTTCCATCAACCTCTCCTCATAAGATCTGCTCTCCAGACCCTTCACCACCTTTGTTGCCCTTCTCTGGACATGCTCCAGCACCTCAGTGTCCTTCTTGTACTGAGGGGCCCAAAACTGAATGTAATACTCAAGGTGTGGCCTCACCAGCACCAAGTACAGGGGCACTATCACCTCCGTTCTCCTGCTGGCCACACTCTTCCTGATACAAGCCAGGATGCTGTTGGCCTTCTTGGCCCCCTGGGCACATGGCTGGCTCATGTTCAGCCGGCTGTTGACCAACACCCCCAGGACCTTTTCGGTCGGGCAGCTTTCCAGCCACTTTTCCCCAAGCCTGTAGCATTCCATGGGGTTGTTGTGACCAAAGTGCACGATCCGGCACTTGGCCTTGTTAAACCTCATACAATTGGCCTTGGCCCATCGATCCAGCCTGTCCAGATTCCTCTGCAGAGCCTTCCTACCCTCAAGCAGATCAACGCTCCTGCCTAACTTGGTGTCATCTGCAAACTCACTGAGGGCGCACTCAATCCTCTCATCCAGACCATTGGTAGAGATATTAAATGCAACTGGCCCCAACACTGAGCCCTGGGGAACCCCACTCATGACCAGTTGCCAACTTTATTTGGCTCCGTTCACAAGTCTCTGAGCTCAGCCACCCAGCCAGTTTTTCCCCAACAAAGACTAGACCCATCTAAGCTGTGAGCTGCCAGCTTCTCTAGGAGGATGCTGTGCAAGACAGTGGCAAAGGTTTTACTGAAGTCCAGGCAGACACATCCACAGCCTTTCCCTCATCCACTAGGTGAGTCACCCCATCACAGAAGATCAGGTTGGTCAGGCAGGACCTGCCTTTCACGAAATCCATGCTGTCTGGGCCTGATCCCCTGCTTGTCCTGCACTTGCCTGGTGAGCTCACTCAAGATGATCTGCTCCGTAACCTTCCCCAGTACCAAGGTCAGGCTGACTGGCCTGTAGTTCCCCAGATCCTCCTTCTGGGCCTTCTTGTAGATGGGTGTCATATCGGCAAGCCTCCAGTCATCTGGGACCTCCCCTGTTAACCTGGACTGCTAATAAATGATGGAGAGTGGCTTGGCAAGCTCCTCAACCAGCTCCCTCAGTACTCGCGGGTGGATCCTGTCCAGTCCCATAGACTTGTGAGACCCCAGGTGGCTCAGCAGATTGTAAACTGCTTCCTCATGGATTACAGGGGGTTTATTCTGCTCCCCGTCCCTGCCTTCCAGCTCAGGGGGCTGAATACCCTGGGGAAAACTGGTCTGACTGTTAAGGACTGAGGCAAAGAAGGCATTTAGTACCTTACCCTTTTCCTCATCCTCAGTTGCAATGTTCCTCTCTCTGTCCAATAAGGGATGGAGATTCTCTTTGGTTCTCCTTTTGTTGTTAATGTATTCATAAAAATATTTTCTATTGCCCCTTACAACAGTGGCCATGTTGAGTTCCAGCTGGGGTTTTGCTTGTCTAATTTTCTCTCTGCAAGAGCTAATGAGGTCTCTTCTTGAGTTGCCTGTCCATTCTCCCAAAAGTAGTAAACTCTCCTTTATTTTGGGAGTGCCAGCAAAAGCTCCCTGTTCATCCAGGCTGGTCATCTTTCCCACTGGTTTGTCTTATGGCACATGGAGACAGACTGCTCCTGTACCTGCAAGACGTCATTCTTGAAGAAAGCCCAGCCTTCCTGGACCCCTTTGCCCTTCAGGACTGCCTCCCAAGGGACTCTCCAAACTAGTGCCTTGAACCGGCCAAAGTCTGCCCTCTGGAAGTCCATGGCAGTGGTTCTGCTGACCCCTCTTCTTACTTCACCAAGAATCAAGAACACAATCATATCATGGTCGCTAAGTCCAAGACGGCCTCCAACCACCACATCTCCCACCAGCCCTTCTCTGTTTGTGAGCAGGAAGTCAAGCGAGGCACCTCCTCTGGTAGGCTCACTTACCAGCTGTGTCAGCAAGTTATCTTCCACACACTCCAGGCACCTCCTAGACTGTTTCCTCTCTGCTGTGTTGTATTTCCAGCAGACATCTGGTGAATTGAAATCCCCCACGAGAACAAGGGCAACCGATTGTGAGACTTCTGCCAGCTGCTTGTAGAACACTTCATCTACCTCTTCATCCTGGTTGGGTGGTCTATAAGAGACCCCCAGCAGAATATCCGCCTTGTTGGCCTTCCCCCTCATCCTCACCCAGAAGCAGTCAGCCTTATCATCACAATCATTGAGCTCTATACAATTGAAACACTCCCTAACATACAGAGCCACCCCACCGCCTCTCCTTCCTTGCCTATCCCTTCTGAAGACCTTATAGCCACCTATTGCAGCACTCCAGTTGTACGAGTCATTTCACCATGTCTTTGCGATGGTGGCTAAGTGATGGTGCAGCTCTCCCGCTGCACAATGGCTTCCAGCTCATCCTGTTTGTTGCCCGTGCTGTGTGCGTTGGTGTAGATGCACTTGAGTTTGGCTATCGATTTCACCCCCAAACTTGGCACACCACCCCTAGGCTCCTCTCTAGTGGGCTGGCTACATCCCCTTCCCCCTTCAAACCTAGTTTATAGCCCCCTCAGTAAGTCCCACCAACTCATGTGCAAGAGTCCTTTTCCCCCTTGGAGACAGCTGAACTCCACCTGCTGCCAGCAGGCCCAGTGCTGTGTAAACCCCATCATGATCAAAAAATCCAAAATTCTACCAATGGCACCAGCCTCTGAGCCACAAATCAGATGAGTTCTCCTGTTACTTTCACTATTATTCTTCCTGCTACTGATGGGATTGAGGAACACACTACCTGCTCTCCTGGTCCTTGGACCTGTCACCCTCGTGTTCTGAAGTCCTATTTGATTGCTCTTGGGCTTTTCTGCACAACCTCATCACTGACAACCTGCATGATCAACAATGGGTAGTAATCAGAGGGCTGTACCAGACCAGGTAGTTTCCTAGTACTATCTCTGACCCCAGCCCCAGAGAGGCAGCAGACTTCCCTGTGGGATGGGTCTGGTTGGCATATTGGGCCCTCTGCTCCCCTCAGAAGGAAATCGCCTACAACAGTTACCCTCCTTAACAGAGGCATGGCAAGGTTTCTTACTATAAAACTAAATCTCATTGTATGACTTCTAGCAGTATTCCAAGGAAGAAGTAGCAGAATGAATCTTTCTAGGTACAAATGTAATTTTTCAGTGGTCCCCTGGAATCTTGTTATTTTCATCTGAGGGATTATCACATCCTTTTCTGTATCATTTCTATCCATCTTGCATTGAAGTGAAGGAAGGAAGGAGATAGTGAGGGTGATCACCTCTGTGTCACGATATATGCAGCAAAGCAGCTAAACTGGCCAAATTCGTAAATCCCTCCCCTTAATAAAGCAATTTCATTTCTTTGCAACAGGTAGAATCAATCAGAGTGTGCTTTCATATGCTACTATCTAGACACTTACTCTCCCAGAAAAGACACACTAACAGGATCCTGACACACAGCAGGGTGTGTAACGACAACAGATTAGGAGGAATTATTAGATCTGAAAACATTACAATTTAATGAGGTATTATACAGCTACCCTGTGGCCACCAATAAGCATTCTGCGCTATGGTGTGATTTACCAGGCTTGAGAGACCTTGTTGTCTAGGTAGTGTTACACACAGAAAACCAGGATCAACTTCTTTTCTAGTTAGTCTGTTTCTCTTGCCATTAACTGATTTTATTTTTTTATTAGTAATTGGGTTGCATCATACTGTTCAGGATTTATTTATCCACATGGTGTATTGTGTACAATGTAGGAAGTACATCAGGTTCAAATGCCTTCTACCTTTGGTCCTAGAGAGCTTCAGAGGGCAAATCTGGCTCTTCCTCAGCAGGTGACCGTTGGAAAGAAGATAGTATGTGCAGGCATATAAGGATGTACTTTCTCTATGGAGTCAATCTGATTAACACTCTGTCCAGAAACAGAACATGCGATTTCATACAGCATTGTCTTCATTTGTCTTTTCCTAGTATCACAAAAGTTTGCACATTCACATTTGGTATCTTAATTGTGGGTAATTAAAACCAGAAAATATACTTTGCTTCTTAGCAAGTGTGTAACTTTTCTTAGGAGTAGCATATGGTTACAGTTTGTTTAACCCAGAAGTGCCAAGATACCGTAGTAGTGCTATGTTGTCTGCATTATAAAGATCTGAAGGAAGACATTGCAGGAGAACTTTACTTTCAAATGCTGATTTGAAACAAACTGGATCACCAGATGTTCTGCACTTCACGCACCTCTTGTGGTCATTTGCTGTGTAAGAAGAATCAACATGAAAAAAGGTGGAGAACAGACCAAATGCTTCAAAGGCAGCAAATGTAACCAGCTGTGGAAACAGAGAACATCATAGAAAGGCAATAGACTTGTACACGTATTGGCAGGATCTACCGGTAAGGAACTACAAGAGATGTGGTGGATCGATCTTATGGCAATTTCTTTGGGAGAAAGCAAACTTTGTCTTGTTGACAGGATGGCAGGAATTAAGATCAACAGAGAAATTATGTGAAGATTTTCTTGCTGGAAGATAGTCTATCTCAAAGGAAGAATTATTTCTTCACAAAAGCACCCCTTTTGTAGCTCAGAAGATAAAATTGGGAGTTCCTTATACTTAGGAAGTATTTCTAAATACTGAAATATATCTGTGTGTTTCATGCATTAAACTTTTACTTAGAGAAGTGTCAGAAAAAAAGCATATACCTGTGAAGGTGTGGGGGGGTTTTTTAACACTTTTAAACTAATATATAGTTTAAATGATGATCATTGAAGTCAGTTCCTGATTCTGCCTATATCCTGTTTGTGCTTTTTTTTAATGGTAAAACAAAAGAAAACAAAACCCCCCAACCTTATGATAATTAAACTCGAGAACTGGTAAGTGAGAGAGAATCAGCATGAGTGGTAGTGTTAATGTATGGCATGAATTATATGGTACAGCAAAGTAGTGTTATTTTCTAAAGCTGGTGGTTTATTCAGATGAACATGATAACCTGAATAATATCTACTGCCAAACAGTGGAAGTTTGCAGGCATCTTTTAGCTGAGGAAACAGCATGGTGATTCATTGTCAATTGGAAACCTACAGGGAGATTCATGAAAATATCCCATCAAGCTTTCAGTAGATAGCACTAGAGGCAACAGTTTAATAAGAATGCATTTAATTTTCATGGTGCTGTTCAACAAAACCTTCTAATTGCCTCACAACCATGCAGTTAAAATACATCAAAACCAATAAAACCTCTCAGAGTAATACACAATTAAAATACTCAATCAAATTAAGAAAAATGACTTTGGGTTTCCTGAAAAAGTAGACGGATCTGTGAACCTTCTACATTGTTCTTTAATGGCTGTGATGGTGACATACATCCCACTTACATGACTCCTTTGTGGTTCTATGGACATCAAAGTTCTGTACTTACCTTCCATGAACAAGAGTTATTTTAGCCCCTGACTAGAACTTGTGAAAATGTAAACCACCATTTGTTTAGCTTGTAAGAATACAGGTTATAGTCTGGAACAGGACTGGAAAAAGCAATCTCCCTTTTTTTGACATTATTGACCAAAAATTTTGGAATTGAAGCATCTGACTTTGGACAACATTGATGTTAACTGTAATGAAACTTAACTGTAACTGAAGTGCACCCTTTTAGCAGACAGGTGTCCAAATCCTATATGTCTTTTGCCTTTTCTGCTTTCAACGTAAAACTGCCAAGGGAGCAGCAAGTGGGGCAAGGGAAGGCAAGCCGACAGCAAGGCAGCACAGGGACCTCCCCGCCAAGGGCACCATTCCATGGGCATCCAAGGTCAAGCCAGGGAGTCAGGTCAATGACACAAGGCCAGGTAGATGGCTGGGCATGGCATACCTACAGGGTAGCTCAGGCGAGGACCAGGGCCCAAGGCATAAGCTCAGGTGCTGCTCTAGAGCCAGTGGGTATAGGGTGCACAGAGGGAGGCTCAAAGTGGGGCTTCTCTCACCTTTTTCTCACAGCTTAGCTGTTTTCACAGAAGCCTGGTTCAAGGTGCACTGTAACAGAGCAGATGCCAAGGATTATGATGGGAGAGGGGAGAAATTGCACAGGAAGACTGAAGGAGGCGGCGGGTACAGGCTGGTCAGGGCAATTAGACCCTGTTGGTGCACTCAGGGCTTTGACAAAGACCCTCTCAAATGTCATGCCAAATCGTAGTATGAGTACTTACAAAGATGGGCAGTAAACCTGAATGAGCAGCTTCCTATGTTTCATCCATATATTTATCCCTAGAAATGAGGGAACATAAAACGAGCTACTGTGACTAACTTCTGTAATAAATTTTAAGTATTGCTTAAGATCCCCCTAAGTTCCCATTTTAATCCATTGGTGGCTATTTATAATCTTCTTTCATTCATGAGCAGTTAGATAGAGATATATGTCAGTGTCTAATTCTCCATGTGCCTAAGAGATCATAATATAACTTACTCTCCATGATATAGTGGTGTGTCCTACTGAATCTAAGTGAAATGCATGTCCACAGAGAAGGATTAAAGTCACAGAATCCTTTAGGTTGGAAGGGACCCCTTGAGATTATCTGCTCATGTCCCTTCAGGAATCAAATACCATACATTTGCTTTCAGACAGCATAACTCTCTGAACAATGGTGGTTTTCTTTAGGAATACTTATTTCTTGGTTATTTTTTGTCTGTGCAAGGTTCTTAGTTTTCTCTACTTGTATTTCTATTCTCAGTTTTATACTATTCCCCATCTCTTTAAGAGAATTCTAATGATTTTTTCATCTATGCTAGGCACCCAAATGGTGAACCATCCATCCTTCCTCTGGGAGAGTATTCTTTACACTTCTCACACAGTTATGATGATTTTCTCAGTAATATTCCTAAAATTCTCTTAGCTCAGTTTCACCATAGGACTAACTGAAACACGGTGGGACAACTCAAATGACTGGGGGATCGCAATGAATGGTTATAGGCTCTTTCGTAAAGGCAGGCAGGGTAGAAGAGGTGGAGGAGTTGCACTCTACATTAAGGAACACCTTGAATGTATCAAAGTCAACTATGGTGATTGCGACTGCTCTATTGAATGTCTCTGGGTTAAAGTCAAAGGGGTCATCTCCAAGCAGGACCTCACAGGGGGCATCTGCTATTGACCTCCTAATCATGATGACAATGCCAACAAAGTGATACTTGGGGCACTAAAGCAAGCTTCTGGCTAACAGAACCTGGTCCTGATGGGTGACTTCAACTACCCAGACATCTGCTGGAAGAACAATACGGCAACTCGCATGTCATCCACCAAGTTCCTGGAAAGCGTAGAGGACTGTTTCCTGATACAAATGTTAGATGTGCCAACCAGGAAGGAGGCGCTGCTGGACTTGCCATTCACAAACCGACAAAGCCTGCTTTGTAATATCTCGGTTAGTGATAGCCTTGGCTGCAGTGACCACAATATTGTGGAGTTCGGGATCCTGCTGAGTGTGCTGAAGGTCAGCTCTAAGACAAGGGTCCTGGATTTTAGAAGAGCAAACTTCAGTTCACTCAGGGCTCAGTTGGGACGGATTCCGTGGGAAGCTTCCATGGAAGACAAAGGAGCTAGTGAGTGCTGGGGGTTCTTCAAGAACTCTCCATTGGAAGCACAAAAGCAGTTTATCCCCTACAAAGGAAAGGGAAGTAAGTGGAGCAAGAGGCCCCCCCCATGGCTCAACCATGACCTCCTGGGTCTACTCAAATCCAAAAGGGAAGCATACCAGAGAGAGAGAAGTGGAGGATTATCCATCAAGAGCTACAAAGGCATTGCCAGAGAGTGCAGAGATGTAGTTAGAAAAGCAAAAGCCCAACTCGAACTGAAACTGGCCGTAGATGTCAAAAATAACAAGAAAGGGTTCTTCAGACATGTCAACCATAAGCAGAAAAAGAAGGAAAACATAGGCCCACTGTTAAACAGAAAAGGAGAGTCAATCACCAACGATGCTGAAAAGGCAGAGGTCCTCAACACCTTCTTCCCCTCTGTCTTTACCAACACAGTTGGGTCCCAGGCTTTGGGAACAAAATTGCCGGTTGATCCAAACACCGACCCACCATCAGTGAAGGAAGAGTTAGTGCATGAATTATTACAGGAGCTTGACCCCCTACAAATCGATGGGCCCTGATGCCATCCACCCGAGGGTGTTGAGAGAGCTGGCTGACGTCATTGCATGGCCACTCTCCATAATCTTCGAGAAGTCATGGAGAACAGGGGATGACCCAGAGGACTGGAGGAAGGCAAACGTTACCCCTATCTACAAGAAAGGCTTGAGGGAGGATCCGGTTAACTATAGGCCCATCAGCCTTACTTCAATCCCTGGGAAAGTTATGGAACGAATCTTCCTTGGGGCCATCACAAGTCAAATGAAGCACGTGATTGTGAAAAGCCAACGTGGCTTCACTAAGGGCAGATCGTGCTTGACAAACCTGGTGGCCTTCTATGACAAAGTGACTTGCCTGGTTGACATGGGGCAGGCGGTGGACATTGTCTACCTGGACTTCTCCAAGGCCTTTGAAACAGTCCCCCATGGCCTCCTCCTGGAGAAATTGATGCGCTGGGGCCTAGATGAGTGGTCTGTGCAGTGGGTGGGGAATTGACAGACGGGCCGCACCCAAAGGGAGGTGGTAAATAGCTCCTTTTCCAAGTGGCAACCTGTCACTAGTGGAGTCCCCCAGGGATCGATATTGGGCCCAATGTTATTCAACATCTTCATAAGTGATCTGGATAACACAGGATCAAGTGTAGCCTGATGAATTTTGCAGATGACACCAAATTGAGTAGGGAAATAGACACTCCAGAAGGGAGAGCTGCTCTGCAGGGAGATCTGGATAGGCTGGAAGAGTGGGCCAACAAGAACCTTATGAAGTTCAACAAGGAGAAGTGTAAGGTCATGCACCTGGGAAAATATAATCCAGGAGTGCAGCACAGACTGGGATCCAGCTGGCTGGAGAGCAGCTCTGTGGAAAGGGACCTGGGGGTCCTGGTGGACAGGAAGCTCAACATGAGTGAACAGTGTGCTGCTGTGGCCGAGAATGCCATCAGGATGCTGGGTTGCATCAAAAAGGGCATCACCAGCAGAGAGAAAGAAGTCATTATCCTGCTCTACTCAGCGCTTGTCAGGCCACACCTGGAGTACTGTGTACAGTTCTGGTCCCCTCTATACCAAAAGGATGTGGAGAGGCTGGAAGGGGTCCAGAGAAGGGCCACCAAGATGATCAAAGGACTGGGAAGCTGCCATATGAGGATAGGCTGGGAGAACTGGGTTTGTTCAGCCTTGAGAAAAGGAGGCTCAGAGGGGATCTCATCACCATGTACCAGTACTTAAGCTTAGGGCAGCTACAAAGAAGATGGAGACTCCCTTTTTACACAGAGTCCCATGGAGAGGACAAGGGGGAATGGACACAAGTTGCTCTTGGGGAGATTCCGATTGGACACGAGAGGGAAATTTGTCACAGTGAGGAGAGTCACCCATTGGAATAATCTCCCCAGGGCAGTGGTTGACTCGGCCACGTTGGACACCTTTAAGAGTCGTCTGGCCAGGGTGCTGGGCCATCTTGTCTAGACTGTGCTCTTCCTAGAAAGGTTGGACTAGATGATCCCTGAGGTCCCTTCCAACCTGTGATTCTGTGATTAATTCCATAAATTGCAATATTTTTTGGAGGGGAAGACTCTGTAGTTATATTCCCTTCCCTCAGATGCTCCCAACATGTCATTCCCAGTATCTCTGTATATCCAGGAAGACATTCAGTATAACACCCAGCTGAAGGTTTTCATACTGCTTCATTTAGAAGTATTTTCAGCTGATGACTTCAGATAATGTTTTTTGTTTAACTAGGATGCCTAACATCAAACAGCACTAGGGCTTAGAATTTGGCCCTGTTCTTCTAATAAACTGTCTTCAGAAAAATCACCTTTCCTGTCTCCCCCAGATCACAGTTGGTCTTAGATTTCTCTCTAGTGTGCCTCATATTTGTTATCTAAAATAATGCAAAAGAAAGTGTAAAGTAGGACAGGATATCAAGCAGAGTATTATTCTAGTAAAAAAATAATTCTCTTAACAAAACAGTGATTAGAAATATGCAAGAATTACTTCTGTGCTGTACAAAGCTGATCCAATAATGCATATACATTTCTCAAAAATATTCATTCTTATTTTCAAATGGATTCATATATTCATGTGCCTTCTCCTCTTGAGCTCACTTCTACATACATTTGTGTGATTGAACTGAAGTAACGTTAATGTCCAAGTTGTGCATATGACAATGTACAGAATCAGAAGATTGCATTGTCTGTGGGAGTACTGCTTGTACAAATGCTTGTATAATCTCTGAGCAGAAAAAGCACCATATTACAAAGAGCAATTAACATATTTTTATTTTACATGTGTGTGGCTATGTATATGTACCCTACTGCATTTTTATTTGTCTGTATTCTGTTGCTTTCATATCAGGTTTGTAGAAAAATGAGTCTATGTTAATGAGGAATTCTTGTCTTTGGACAAATTTAAAAAGGCAAAAGAGAAAATTATAATAGAGAAAAATTATACTGGCAGCAACTGAAGCCAGGGTTTGTATTTATGAGATGTTAAACTTGCATAATTGCAGCTGGAAATTAAACAATACCTTGACTGGTTTTGTCCGCTGGACAGAACTGTTTGTGTGTAGCGTCATCCAGCCCCAGTGCAAGGCAGCTTTGGAATGCCTCCTGCTCCATCCTCCAGATTAGGTCCCTCATCAACCCATTACCCTCTTCAAATCCACCAGCTGTTTTCTGCACAGGGAGAGAAGCACTGCTAGAGTAGAGGTATTAGGCAGATGATAGCTCGGGACAGAAACACATGTGAAGGAAAGATGTGCGGTGACAATCCAGAACAATGAAGAAAAACAGGAACCAGCAATGTCATAAAAGATTTACAAGACCGTAGCACCGGACTTCTATTACAGCTACAAGTCTTGCATGTGTGATGTGGTGACTGGTGTGATGATATCAGGAAGTATTAACTTCGGTGTAATTTCATATTGTATGTACTCAGAATCGTGACACCACTGTAGTATTACTAAGTCATTCATAGCTAGTTTTATCCACTGTATAGGCACTTTAGTTTAGGTTAGGATGGTCCCAAAATAATGCAAGCTAAACTGGCAATAAAAAAGACATACTATAGGAAGCAAGAGTTTTATCAAGATAACTGAAGGGCTTTATTACCCCCCTACCTTATATTGTTGTAACTTTTAATATAGGCAACACCATACTGAAAATGGCAATAAGTTTTCCAGTGGGTATATTTATTTGCATGAGTACACCATTGTTGCATTCATCATTAACATCATAGAAGGATCCCAGTAAACATACCAAGTTTCCTACAGGGCTTTTTGTATTTTTACATGAACAATTTACTTAATGATGTCACACAGCAATGTTAATTACATTTTTAAGTAGTTTCTGGAATTAAAGTGGGTTGTATTTATAACTTATTTAATTAAAATAGGCAAACTATATTTCATGAGCATAATGTAGATACACTCAGAACTTTCCACTCTTTGCCCCAACACAGATACAATTAACAGGCAGGTTTTCAACACATTTCCGAGAAGAAGGGTGAAATATATTTTTCCTTTCTAATGATAACCAGCAGCCTCAGCTCCTCGAACTTTTAAAGCGGTTAGGTAAGGAATGTTTATTACTCAGCACAATATGCCACAGTGACATTTCTTATCATTACAGCATTATAGGACCAGAGGGTCTTTAAATAGTATTTGCCTCCTGGCAACTTTATTCCATGATAATATCCTTTTGATGTTGGGGCTGTGCACTGCTGAAAGAACCCCCAGGCTATCTCTGTACTTCCAAAAGTTGGTAAACTGTTTCCTGGAGAAAACAAACAAACAGACAACTAAATGAATAAAAACAAATAAACAAAAATGAAACAGAAACAAAAGTAACATTAAATAATTACTGTATTCATTTGGCTGTCAGAAAGCAAAAAATACAGCTTAAAGGTTACAAAAGAATCACAAATGGAGAATACTGTCCACAGATTCTCTTCTGTGTATAATTATATTAAACCCCATAAGATATCCACGAAGAGCACTTCAAAATGCAGGACTAATAATTCAAATATTAAAAAGCCTGGTTTCCTGAAATTCTGAATACACGTGGCTCTTTCTGAAGGCAGATTTTGGTTTGCTTGATGTCTTTGAAAATCAAAAATATTTCGTATAAAACCCCTTATTTGTACCGCAAAGAGACCTTTTAAAATCTCTCATTTGTCTTGCCTTCAAGACCAGTATTATTTATCACCATTTTCAGAAATATTCAAACACCTGTTAAAGGAAAAAGGACAAAATCCATGTCCAAAGGTGTTCTCAAAGAAAGGACCTGATTCAAGGCAATTTAAAATTACTAAGGACTACAATTATCGTGTGCACAAGGACATTCTGTGCAAGGCTTTGAGTCTGCAAACTCTGTCTCTCACTTGTCTGTGTAGTGTCTGGCCCTGGAATTCCATTCACAGAAACCAGGGAACAACGGAAGAGGGGAGTATGTGACATATTTCTGTGTCCCATTCTAACAAAATCTTGTAAAGTGGGTGAGGCATGATCCCGGACTCCCTTGTTATGAAGAACCCACAGAAAATCTGTAGTTGGAAAGACTGTCATTTACTTGGAGTGATTCAGAGTATGAAATCCCAAACCCCCCCAAAGGCCACAATGCTACAACACTGCATTGGCCTAAATGGGGCCAATGTTTTAAACCGGTTGTAGAAGACATCAGCTGAGGTAAAACGTTGTGAGGTTACGTGCAGTTTAACAGTTGCTACCCTCCAGGAAAGAAGTGTGTATGCTTCCCTAACTGGTTATATTATTCTTGGATATAGAAGGAAGTACGTGTAACAAGAAAGGCTGTTACGATGCAAGACTTAAACATTGTGAAAGTTGCTTTACTTTGGGTACTTGGAAGGCCTTTTAAACTGTGAGGTGTGGTGATCAGCCCAAATATATGGAAAATGACATTATAAAAGCAAGTACTTCTGTTGTACTGCTGCTGATTCCAGAACCAAGCATTTACAGCATTTAAAAAATAATTTACACATAACTTCCTTGGATTCTGGTTTAGCTTTTTTGCATCACTTTGTGTGAACACCCCTAGGAATTTTTCCCCACTTGAAAGCTAGCAAGCAGCTGTTATTCATGCAAATACACATATTCACAGGCAAGACAAGCTGCTTCAGCTGATGACTTAAAACCCTGCATTTCCTGAAAATATTCTCTTATTCCGTTAAGTGTAGAAAAGGGAGCTTTTTCTTGTCTCTTTTTCTTTTTCTTTTTTTCCCCTTTTTATTTTTTTTTCTTTTTTTGCCAGTGCTTTGTCTCCAGTGAACATTAAGGTGCCTTCCCTCATAAAACAGAGGAGCAGATCAGTGCAGTGTCTTCATTTGTTGTTTTTGCATTTGTGGCTATAGCAAACCTAAAAGTGTCTTGAGGCAGCCTCAAAGCTTGTTTTCTACTCAAAGAAAAATTGCACAAGTCAAAAATATGCCTTTGAGGTTTAATTATCCTCCTCCGTTATCTCTCACTAGAAAGAAATATACTGTAGCTGTGAGTTCTTCCACGTCCAAAATATCTGTACTTGTTGCTTTTTTGTTGCCAATGGTAAATAGGTCTTAAAAAATTAATTGTTCTGCTTCCTTCTTTTGCCCATACTCTCAAGAGTTTCTTTCTTGTGCATAGATACGCAAATTTGATGATGGAGCCTGGGAAAAAATTAATCTGATACTTCCTTCCTGTGTTTCTCGGTTGTTGTGATCATGTCTTTTAAGGGGATGGAACCCTCAGTTATAGAATGGTTTTCTGATCCCCAGTGTTCTCCATCAGCTGTTTCTTTCAGCGGGCATCAAATTCTTTCCTGCTTGGCTGTCTTATTTCCTCTTAACATTCTGTTAAAATAAAATTTTAAAAAAGCACTAAATTTTTTTGAATTTTAAAGTGACAGCCTTTCACCTGCCAAAAATAAGCATATTAGAAAAAAGCTTCCATCCACTCATTTCCTGTGGAGTTGCCTGAGTCACCTTAGGAATAAAAGTGTTAGAGGGGCACTTTAGAACAAGCTATGTCCTCATTCTGTGGTACTGTTGAGTGACTGATACCTTCTGGTCCTTCTCTGTCTGGTACTTCTAAAATTTTTACTGAATGCACCTACACAGTTCCCACAGGGTAATGTTTGCTTCACCTGCATAAATGAAAAATGAAATATGAAAATCGACCCTGTCACATTGTGAGGGTCTGATGTACCATCTTTCACTCCCATTAGATTTGCTATTCCAACTGACTGGAATCTTTCCAATCTTTCTATGCAATTTGAGGCTCTTGAAATTACTACCTATACAATTATATTTCCAGCCACATTATGCAAGGCCAGGACAGAGGCCTCATTAATGGCCTGGAAACAGAACATAGGTCTTTGTCCAGTTTTCCAGCTGTTAATATAGCTTGTGATACGGAGATGCAGACTGTCACACAGTGCGTGCATTGTGAAATTGTAAAAGGACTGACCTCACGACGAGGATTTACCAAACGTAATTACCACATTTCAACAAAATTAATTCTGTGCAGAAGACTTAATAATCTACAAATGTCTTAAGGCATGCAGAGAAGCAAAGAAGAGATGTTAACTTTATTCAGTCATTTTTTGTTCCTACACTTGATTTTCTTCACCTGTAATGTTAAATGTACAGATAAGAAGATATTTAAGGTCTTCAGCCTGCCAGAATAATGATGAAGGACTGAAGCAAGTGACGGCTCAGGCAGATTATAGCAGGAAAATTAGGGTGGGTTTTGAACCCTTTCTTACCTCCCCGCCCCCCCCCCCCCCCCTCCCCTTTTGGCCAAGAGCTAGTGGGATCCTCTCCAGCTGCTTTTGACCTAATTGGTCTTTCCCTGCTTCCCTACTGTGGAATAATTCTGCTCTTTGCTGGATGATTTCCAGCCTCTCCCACCAGAAGTGGCTGAATTAAATATGCTTGGAGGGAGAAATGACATGAAAATATCTTGTACAGCAGCATAAAGGAAGGAGTTTTACCCTAGTGTTTATTAGTGTACAACACAGCAGTGATCATTTTTGTTTTGCTAATTAATGAAAGCAATATATTGAAGTGGATTGTAATAATGAAAGTTATTGAGCCATTTTTGTCCATGGTTCTGAGGTTGAGTATAATTTTTTACTGAACAGGAGAGCTGGCTGAGGTAGGAACAAACTGAGGAAGGTGCTGGGGCCTGGGGGAACTAATCGTTTTTAATGGCCCTGAATGGCCTCACCTGGGAGCCACACCTTGCCTATTGCCCTGCAGCCCCATTTAAGCTCAGCCTAGGGCACTGTCACCTTGTGGTAGCATGGCAAAGGGCTTGTATGGGGCAATATGTGGTGGCTGAGGGGGGAAAGCTGTTTTCATTTGGTAGGTTTTGTTGTTTCCTTAACCAAATGGTTTGGTTATGTTGATTTTACAGTACTCTTCTCAGAGAAACAAATGTGTTCCAATGATAGTTGATATTTTAATGTTTCAGAGACAATATTTTTTTCTGGAGGGGAAGAGATAAACTGTAACGATTTCCAAGGTTTAATATGACATTTTGCTACTTAGTGATTACTTTCTCTATTTATATACTGCCTGGATACACAAACCCCATTTGCAGCTCAGGTACATGTATCTAGTTTATTGTTTCAATCTTGCCTCAGGGGGATGGTGTTTGACAGCGAGTGTCAATTTGCAAGAATGTGTTGTTTGTTTTCTTTTTGAAGAACAAAGCAAGATACTGATTTTTTTTTTTTTTTAAGCCAAGCATAAAAGTTTAATATTTGTTTGGGACATTAATTTAAATGAAAGATGGGAGCCCAGTGGAATTAATTATGAGGCAAAGGAGAAGCGTCCCATAAAGAACTTCTTTTCTTGATACACTTTTCCATGTGTTCTGTAAAAAACAATAATTTCAGAAGTCTTGGCTGGAAAATGGGTTGTAGTGACAGAAAAAGAGCAGGTTTTTTGTATTTGCTGAGGAAGATCATGTATCTATCTGAACCATATGCTAACTGCATCAGTAGAAATACTTTTAATTTGTGGCCTCTTCTCAGTGTTGTGTAGAAAATGTGGAGTGGTGGGATGCAAGTGAGGAAGAAAGATAAAAGGACGCTATAAAAAATGGATTAGTTAAAAGAAAAGCCACGTACAAGCACTTTGTCCACCAAAGTAGGTGAAGAATTATCTGTTGTGGTTTAATGAGGTTTGGCTAGCAGTAATAGAGATTTAGGATAAAGATCTAGCCTGTATATCAAGGAACCTTCCCAAACATAGGAATCTTTCAGCTGTGGAAAACTTTAAGATTTTTTTCTGTTGTCTTTTAAAGTCAGATAACAATAGAAACTGTAACTTTTGGAACAATTTCATCTGATATTTAGGAAAAATGACTTGTCCTTCAATAACATGTCATGTTTAGTTTCTATGTTATTTTAGGGGTGCTGTTCATGAGTGTACAGGGCTTGGGGGTCTGACTGTAGTCAGTCTGTAGCTATTTCATTCAGCTGCATTTTGTTCTAAGGTTTTGTGTGTGCTGATACTTCTAATGACTTCAGAACAAGATCATACTGTGAAAATATGGTTACACACTTACTGGCTTTGCAATAACTAGGAAGAAAGGAAGCATTTGTGCTTAGGCAGCCCTAGTTGTGACATGAAAGGTGCAGTGGAAGACTTGTAGATGCTAGGGATCAGATGAACAGTCAAGGTTGCTTGTCAAATTCTGTCAAATACCAGGTGCACTATGGATCTAGTCTTTACTGTGATGGTGGAGAATCTAGTCAAACAGAATGCCTTGTATGATAAAAGTTACAAGTGCTTTTGAGATAAGTTGTTTCACTTAGGCATAGGGAGGAGATTATTCTCTTAATTGCTGATCATTGCCATTTATCTTCAGTCCCTGTTGATAATGGCCTTCTGCCAGTAAACAGAGGCTAAGGGATAATTGGTGACTTGAATGCAGGATATAAGTATCTAAATGAGACCTGTTTCTGATAGAAGTGTTTTTAATCTGGCCAGTACAAGAATAAAGGACCTAAGGCTTCAGGCTTTTAGTCATATGTGGTATGGTGTTGAAGTTTTACTAGGGAAGTCACCATGCAGGAAATATTCCTCATTTTTTCTTTAGACTATGACTAGATAACATCCTAGGAAGACTCACTATCACACAATCGGAAGACGTGGAAATGATGTAGCAAACACTAAAACTCTATTGTCTGTCTTACACAGTTAGATTAAAGGAACATAATGGATTCTTTTGATTTGGTCCTGTGAAACTGCGTGCAGATTTATGTTGGCAAATACACTTATTTTAGTTTGTTCTGCTCCAAATTTGAAGTGGATGAGAGTTAGGTTACACCTATCCAGGAGTTATACGTAGTACAGTGTCTGAGCAAATGTATTCTAACAGGGTACTTAAAGATTGTAAATAAGATTTAACAGAGGAAATGCATATTCTGGCTGCAGTGTTCTAATAATATGCCTGTATATGGCTTCTGGACCAGAGCTGGCTCATACTAGCTGGCTGGAAATGCAGCCACAAAGAAATCACGTCTGTACGCATGCCTTACAAGTCCTCTGTCTTTAGCTGCCCTTAAAAGTCCCATCAGATTACTAAATAGAGGTAACAATCAATGTATCAAATATTGATATCAAAGATGCCAAATTTTAATTCCAGGTTAGACACTCAGCTGTTTCACCTCCTATATCCTGAGTTATTAGCAAAATAAGGTTCCATTTTACTGTTACTTTGCTGGAGGGGAAAGGGATAATAGAAGAAGAAAGAACCAAGTGATTATATAGAATTTGCAGCACGGATAGTTATAGTGTCTGTGTATGCGTGCATGTCTGTGTTCACCTTCTGACTTCCAAATTCAGCCAAATTTTACACAGAATCAATGGGGGAAATAGAGCTTCATAATGTTATTTTTATGGACTGGGTTTTATAACTGGGCTTGCACATAAAAGGGCATATAGTATATAGTGTATACAAGATGCTGAAAAAGTGTTAAATTTTGCAAAACTTCCTAGCCCAAGTTAAACCCAATTTAAACAATTTTGGCTTCAGCATCATTTTAAACTGATATAATTAAGTATTTTTCAAAGAAAAATACATGCTGATGTCTCTGCGTAGCATTATATATTTAAAATGCACATCATTGCTGCAAATTTTGTGATTGAAAATAATTTTACCAAAGCAGATCAAATGATCAAATGTCTCCCTTGTAGTAACTATATCTTGCTCTTTGAATTATTTACCACTATATATACATGAAAAATACATGCAGTAACTGTACAAAGCAGAGCCTGGTGAGTCTGTTGAAAGCACGCCTGGAATATATTCTGTAATATCCTAAATCTCAGATCAAGCATAAAGCATACCTAGTTCTGTGTACTCCATGTTAAGGATTTTCCTGAAAATGACTGAGTGCTCCAAACTGTGGTGAGAGGTATAATGACATGGTGAATGTGACTGTCTCTTGGGGAGAACTCAATTGACCTAATATGAAGAGAGCAAAGGAGTATTGTGTGCTGCGCATGTTAACCTTACTATCATGTCAAAATATTGTTACGTAAAGCACTGAAACAAAAAATGTTAAAACGCAAGTTTAGCTGGACTTGCAAACACCCACCAGTCGTGGGCAGGCAGGTAGTGTTAGTCACTGAGACAAGCAAGGTGGATGAAGAATACAAAATAGTGATAATGAAAGTATTCCTGATGCCTTTTCCTGCTAGCATTTGGAAACAGTTAGGATAGACTTGTAGCTAGAAGGTATGATTACCAGGCATTGCGGAAGTAAGTCCGTAATTCTTGGAGTAATGCAATTATTCCTGAAACCACAAGGTTTGTCCATGTTTTAGGTAGCTGTCCTAATGCTCATATTCTGATTTTCTTGGAACCTTGAAGCCTAAAGTTTGTTAACCAATGTACATTGAGTACTGGAAAAGTAATGCTGAATGGTTATGGTAGTTCACTGGGTCTGGGATAATCTATTCTTGTTTGTATCAATTATTCTACTCAAGATGACCTTTTGTGCCTCAGGTTCAACACTGTAGAAAGAGGAACAATGGAAATGACTTTATATATTACTTTGAACAGTACTAAACAGAACTAGGAGGCCTTACTATTGTCGCAGTCTACTATAAGTAGAAATACCAAGCTGCTCTTACTCTGATACTGTATCTTCTAGATGAGAACTCTGCATTGCACATAGGTAGTAATCAGCTGGTTTGTTTCCAGCAGCCTTATACAACCATAGCTTAAGCAGACAGTGCTGCCAGAAAACAGCTCTATGTTGAGTTGTTGAAACAAGTGACAGCTTTTCTCAATGCATAGGATACATTTATTCTTCTCTTTGCCTAGGAAACCTAATATCTGAAAAAAAGGTGGATGAACTCTTGTGGCTTGCATAATCTCTTGTAAATAAGCTTTAAATTGAGCAGACATCAAATTGTCATGCTTGAAATGCTATACCTGTGTGAAACTTTATGGTGTGCATGACAGTATGCTCTGGCAGCACAGCTAATGGCATTAGTAACACAATAGTCAAACAGCCCTAAAGTGAAAATAACAAAATTGCTAATGGGGATGTGCGAGAGGCCAATCGTTTTGAATCAATTCCATCTCACATGACACAACAGGGCTACACAGTTTTAGCCCTCTTTTAATTTCCTGCTGTTCTAGGTCTTACCAGTAAAAGGGTGCATCATAAGAAGCAAGAAGGTCTTGAGGCCTTTTCTTAAGCAAGGAAGACAAAGTCTTATTCTCCCCCCCCCCCCCCCCCCCGACCTACAAGATAACAGGAAGATGCTGACCTTGGTAGCTGTGAAAAGGAGTTTGAGTAATACCACAGTTACTCAGGTTGAGTCATACTAAACTAATTAAATCCACTTGAGACCACAAATAGAACTACGATAGTCCTTCAGACATGGATATAGAGGCAAAATTATCTTCTATGCCATCATAGTATCAGAGTAATAATCAGTACTCTTCTCCCTGTGAACTTGCCCGATCTAGCCACAACTCTCATCATACTGGTAGTTGGATGCCTTCCTGATGCCCCATTATGGATAAATCAGCCTAACTTACATGTTTCGACACACACCCATTGACAGCATGACAATTGGTGGGAGGCAGTGTTGTGACTTGCCAGCTGTTAGACCTGCCACTGAGAGGCAAATTGAATAGAGGTAGATCGTAAGGTTTTGACGGCAATTTTCAGATTGCTTTATCAAAGAGAAGGGCAATGAGGTTCATCTTTTGATGTCTTTTTCAGTCCAAGCCCTTTGTTGTAGCATGAATTTGTGAAGAATTGAAAACCTTTCCCTTAGACTTCCTAAAAGGATGTGGATAAGGAGAAGTAAAGCTTGTCTCTGAGAAGGTATACTGGCAATTTCATTCTCTTCAGTCCATACTTGGAGTCTGGCTGTCTATGAGATGTGCCAGACAGCTGAGCATCAGAAGCATCTCATGCTGGCCATACTCCTGATAGGCAGGTACCACATGTCACCTTCACTTTCCCTCGTACAAGGAGACAATGTCGTGAGGAGTGTCAGTGAAGATTTACAGCCCATCAAGATCCCTTTTTCTCTTTCCCAGGAGCTAATGTAAGCAGTAAAGTACATGGGCTCATGGAGCTACATAACTCTTTTTGTCAGCTGTGTCACTTGGATTCAATATATCCCATAGTAGGTGACAGAAATGTCTGTTATTGTGTGGTGAGTGTTCCAAAAACCAAGCATAGCGCTCACCCCCTCCCTTGCCACAGCCCAGCAAACAGAATCAAATCTTCACACACTAGCAAGACAAGTCTTGCAGGTACATTAATCTATTTGTATTACCTCCTGATTTCAGAGTTTTCCTAGCTTCTTTTGCTTTCATGCATACTTTATATTTTTTCCTTCTTTCCTGTTTCCACTCTCTAGATACAGTAGAGGCAAAATGCCGTCAAGTAATCTGTAATTCTAAACAGCATGATTTCCTTAGGTCAAAAGCCAAGCAGCATAACTGTGAGGAAAGGCGTATTCCCCTCCATTCCATAATGGCAAAGTGAAAGTTCCAAGGAGATTTGTCATATTCAGGAAATAAAAATTTGTGATGAGTGTTTATATAGCTTTTGATTTAATGTATTGCAGTGGTTTTTAGTATTTGTCAGCACTATTGCTAGCATAAACAGCTTTTTAATCTTCATGTAGGTTGCAGGGTCACACATGTGAGATTAATGGGGATGTGAGAAAAGTCATTCAGTCATCCACTACTGAAAGTTGGGACAAATGGGCAAGTGTGTATGCATTCTGCTTCCTTTTTGCTGAAATGTTGTGGTGCTGCCTATCACAAATCTGTTTCACTGAAAATTAGGAGAGATCTTTACTTGTGGGGAGTTGTGAAAGAGGAGAATTATGCTGGGGAAGAAACAGTTATGATGTGGCAGGTGTTTGCAAACTAGTTTGGGGAAGCTTGTTTCTGTCCTAGTTCTAACTGCAGAGATTTGAGTAGCTACTACCTATGTGACCAGAGCTTTGTCACAATATCATGCAGGCTGAGAGATGACTTTGTGCAAGGAAGGTTTTCTGCTTCCTTGGTGCTATTTCAGGTGACATCAGTTAACTAATAATACAATGCATTTATACAGGAAATATAATCTGTGGGAAATTATTCATGGAGCTGCACAGCAGAATCGGTGATCCATTCCATCAGAACCCATGCACACTACATTGTCCAGCGATTAGGCATCCTTATTTATATCTAAAGGGGAAGAAGCAGAGAAAAAGTTGTTGACCATAGACAATGTGTGGGTAAAGGAGGAAGCATACTATGACATCAGGACAGATGTCAATGTGATACAAGAGGCTGATATAACTGGTCACACCAGTTGTCTGGAAAAAGTGCCTGTTTTTGATCTTTGTTAACATCTGGGCTTGAGAAATTCAACAAGAATAAGATCCTTTGAGGAATTTCCTAGATCGGAAGACTTGTGAGAATATTCAGTTAGCCAAGTGTATTCTCTAGCCTTTTAAGCTGTACCACACTAATAAACAGTTGTAAAATACTTTCATTCTGTAATACCTCCTCTTCAATTTCTCTGTATATATACAGGCCCTTTGTATCTCATTACTTTGTTTGCCTTGAAGCCAGACTGACGTTTTCAGCAAGGGCTGAAATGTGAGGGTTTTTTGAGACAATGAAATCTGTGTCCAAAAAACACCCCAAAGCAACTAGAAAAGGTTTAAATTAGAAAACTTAATGTACTGTATGCTTAGCTAGTTAATTCAGGATTTTTATATGGTTTGTTTTCAGTCAGGCACTAGCTAGAAAGCTGTGAGCTACTGCCTTATTTCTCCTCCATTTCGCACTTGAAGGAAAGGAAATTACAGTTCTAATTTTACTTCAGTTTTATTGTTTTTGTTCTTGTACTCAATTAATATGTTCTGTACTGCAGGAGGGTGAAATTATATGCTCATTATAGAATTAATTAAAGTCAGATTAAGTCAATTGATTCCCCTGAATATCCCTTTGTGATAACACTTTTGGGGGCCTTTTGCCCACTAAGGCATCATTATGTTCTCCTATTTCTTCTGGAATTAGGTAGGAACTTCTCCCTCAGCCTAAAAGAAGAAATGCAATTGCAGTATTTAAATGTTTTCTGTTCCATTAGATCTACTCAGTGTTTAAGTCTTGTTTAAGACTTGGAAAATTACATGAGTCAACCTGAAAGCCACGTTTTCTTTTTTCTTTTTTTTCTGGGCTGGGGTGGGGTGGGGATTGCCTTTTTTTTAAGTTTTTCCTCACAGAGACTCCCCAGGTGCCGTCTCAGAGCTCTGTGATCCTACTGACAGGGATACGTATGTGTACTATAAGTAAAACATGGTTTACCTATAGCTTTACTTGGGAAACCAAAGAGCTTCCAAGTGACTCTGTGGACTGCTCCCCTCAACCACTCTGCTCACCTCTCCGCTTTGTAATGCCCAGATGAAGTTCAAGAGCCTACCTCAAACAGATGGCTATAGCCATCTCATTGAAAGTTGAACATCTGACTACTCACTGCATGGAGATAACAGTCCTGATTTCATTGTTCTAATCCAAGCACAAACAGAATCTACTGTGGATAACAAGAGAAGTAATTTGTACTGTAGTAGATGTTTACAGTTTAAAAGACATCCAAATAAGAAAAAAGGGAAAAGAAGATTAACATTCCTACAGAAATGTCAATTGAAGCACTGGAGTTCTTACTTGACCCCAATACTGAGAAGACTAAAGAGCATATGTAAGTAATGCATCTACTGTTATAGTCTGAAGTTCAAAAAGCAAGTAAGCACTTTGCATGATGTGACGCTGTAGGCAGAACAGGAAAGGCTAGACTTTGAAAATCGGTGAGCCTTACATTGGCAGACAAGCCCTGTACTGAAATGAGTTCAGTGAGCTGTGGCTACCCTCTGCCTTCTGGAGCTGGAGCTGTTTAGTACATGTGTGTAGCTGTACTTTCCTAAGCAGTATGATGTTTCCAGTGTGACAGTATCATAAGGAAAGATGTTGAGAATAAAGATAATGAACTTAGGATTCTTAGAGTATTAAATTATGTCCCCAAATTCTTTGCAAGTAAAACACTTGTTCTTTTAAGAGAATTCTTTGCTATTTAAATATTTTTAAGATGTTTTTTAACTTTTTAATGAAAGGGATGTCACCTGCTGCAACATTAGTGAGCACTTCCCAGCTGTGATTCTTCTGGAGCTGTTGATGTGGGAAACGTCTGTATTCTCAAATTACTATATTTGTACAGTGCCCACCTTGTAGTTTACTTGAACATTTTGTTGAGGGTGCGTTTCTTATGCTTTTTGTCTTTGCCTTCTTTGTGCTGACCTTTTATCCTTTTTAATAAGAAAGGTATTCTGCTCTGCATTTGCCAAGGGAGTCATGCAGGTTCATTCTAGTCTGTTGAAGAAGTGTCTTTTTCTGTTAGAACAGCAGATAGCCACCTACTAATTAAAGTAAATGGCACACATTAATGTCCCCATGGTGCTTTGCTTATTTCAGAATAATATTTCTTGTGCAGCTATTTCTGCCTTTTGATAATGAAGATATTTGCGTCCTTCATTTATTTGAGTCACATGTGATGTTTGCTCTGTTACATGGAACATCACTGGACTGCGGTGGGATCTGTGATCTCTGAACTGTTTTGTCATTTCTGACGCTGGTTTCCTATGTGACCTGTGCAAGTCAGTGACAACTAATTGTTACTTGAATTGGTAGTTGTGGGTATCCGATACTCCTAAAAAAGCTACTGAGATGGAATTTTAAGATGTTTACATATACTAGTACAGATCATACTAAAATCACTGGGATAATTGCACATCCTAATTTAAGCTTGCTCAGCTACCTTATAAAAACTATTAGAAACAATGCTTTTGTGCTGCGTTCAAGCTACTGAGTTGTAAAAATAATCCTCCTTATTAAAATTATTTTCCCAGTGAGGTTACTAAGGTGATGAGTTACTTTGGAACTACCAGTTTCATCTTCATAATTTTAATACTTATTACACTGCTGTTTCAGAGGCAAAAATGATGGAAGGTGGCACGAGTTTAATAGGCATTTCATGTGAACTATTAGTCAGGCTTGGCAAGGTAGATGTATTATTACCCTGTCTGTAAGTACTACAGACCTATTAATAAGTAAGTTTGCTTCAAAGGTAAATTTACTATTTGTTCCAGCACATCAGAAACTGAATCTGACATATTTGGGAGAAATAACTTAGGCCTGCCATTCTAAAATGTATTCTGGATGACCACAGGAGTTTCTTACTGACATGACTGCAACTAGAATACTGGGTTTTCTTATTTCTCACTAGCCTTTGGTGTCCTCGCTTTGCGGTCAGGCAACTGAAGTTCAAAGTGATCTGCTCAGTCTTAAAGGAAGTCTTTGGTGAACAAGGATTTCAAGACAGATTGCCTAATACTTTGTTATCTCAGTGTCTCACATCAGTATGTGCCAGTGCCCTTCAAAACTGCCACTACCCTTAAGTTAATTTCCATTTACTAGTCTACCTTTAATTTGGTGTGACGCAAAAGTGATTAAGTTTTAAATTGCTACAGGGTGAGCTGTAGCTTGGAAATGCTGACGGTGATTTTCTTATTCCGAACTGTTATGTTTCACAAAGGGAGGAAAATCTGGAGACTCTCAGGATTCATGAATAACAGACTTTCTTAACTGATCCCAGTTCTATCAGGTCCTGACTGCAACTGTTTCTCTTCAGTGTACTTGTGGTGGTTTCCCCATTGCTAGATGACTACCTTAGTGTAGTGAATCTTTTTTCTACTATTATTAGGCCAGGGGACACCTGACTGCAAACAAACATGGCTAGATTCCAGAACTGAAAGAAGTAACTCCATGCCAGCAACTCATCACAGTGTAGAATAAATGGAAAATATAACACTGTCAAGGCATGAAAGTGTAACAGGTCTTCTAAACTTATATATTGAGATTTATATTCTCTTTCGATGTGAATACAAATGTGTCTGACATGCTGTTCCTTGTTCAGGTGATCTTGATGAATGTAGCTAATTGTTCTGCTGCTGCTATCTGTTGCAGGTTGCCTAATAAGTCTTCATATAATGCCTGTGCAGTTACTCTTTTAGTCTTTGAAATGATGCTGTAAAGTGGAACTATTAGACTCACCCTTTAAGGTGCCACACTGAAGACTGATAACTAACAATAGAGTATTAGGTGAAAGAAACATGAGAGCTGCTATCAGGAATGGCATCAAAAATTGGGGATCTTTTATTTTTTTATACTTCAAGAATGATCAAACTCTTTGGGCCAAGAGGGAGGAAACTAAGCTTTTCTCCTTTCTTCCTTTTCTTCCAGCAGTATTCCTAGCTGTTTTTGCAAGGCCTGGAAGGTTTAAGGGGGCAGGAAAGGAAGATAGCTTGAACAGGCTGAGGACTAAAGGTAGGATTTGGGTTTTGTTTGCACTTTTGTGATGCTAAGACAAAGCCAAGCCTTTGGTTTTGATTTAGCTCTTTGCACACAGTCAAGAAGTTCTCTGAATTAAGCTGTACTAAGGAGATTACTACCAGATCAATCCTGGAAGAGTTAAAAATAGTCCTCTAAGAGGGTGCTGGTACAGAAAATAAAGAAGTGGACTGCAGAAGAATTTAGCTCTGCTCTTCAGAAAATTGATGATGCCTTCCCTTCATAAAAAAGGCTCTTTGTTCAGGGGTTACAAGGCAGGTGTGAATCAAGTCAACAGAAGACTGCAGAGGCAAATTAATACTGCTATGCTGGTGAATAGATTAGGAAACTAAAATATGTGCAACAGTTAAATTGATTCTCCAAGGCCTTGGGTCTATAAGGAATTCAGGAGACTTGCATGTAGCTAATCAATTACCTGGAAAGGAAACTAGGAACTATAAAGATTTTATCAGTATTTTTCAGTAACAAGCCAGAGTTTACAAGTGCCCTAAAATCTTTCAAGGAAAGACCATGTGTAAGTAAAGGACCTCATTTGATAGGTATGTGAAGACTACTCAAACTTGTCAGTATTTCCTCAGAAGATTGCATAACAGCAGTATTTAGCTCAGAGTAAAGTGGTTTTTTTTTTTCTCAACTGGCTTTCTATTACAACTAAATTGATTTCCAGCCATAAAAAGGATTGTTTTAAATACTGATGATTGCATTTGGTCTTTCTGGATTTTCTGTAGCTAAAATGAGCTTGACTTTTAAATAGATATTTTGTATGCACACATGACTTCTGGGCATTAGCCTCTGGATGCACATAGATGAACAGTTAGTCAACAGCTCTAATACAAGCACTGACTCTTCATGGGCATGATGAAGGTATTTTCAATGGCACTACTCCCCAGTGTAAAATTTTGACAAATACGAAGCTTAGAGCTTATCTTTTCTGTTAATATAGATATATTCTTTTTTGGTCTTATCTAGGGAGTGTCTGTGGTGGCTTTACTTTCTGGGAAAACTGAAGCATATTGTCTTTACTGTGTTTTACCTCACATATGTCAGTTCCAGAGTTTAAAAAAAAACACCTTTCATTTGCTAAACAAAATCTTCAGGAATAGCTCATTAACTTCTGAAAGGGCTCACTGGCTTTATGGAAGTCATGTGTGGACAGATTTTGGCTTCAGATACTGGAATCTCTGAAACTTTCAGATAAAGAAACATAAGAGTTAGCCTGCAGGTATATATAACTAACAGGGTGGCTTCATCTAGATTGCAGCAATCCAAATAATATTTGACATTTCTGTAACACATTCTTGATTTATAAAGCCTGAGAACACCTCAGGAAGGTAAGAGGATGTTAATGTCTCCATTTTTATGTGCTTAGAAACTAGGTCATGTTATTCATTAATTTCATGAAAAGATTTTCCTTCTCTAATTCCACAATGATATATGGTTGTTGTTTTTTTTTTTTTTTGAAGTGTCAGTCAAAACAAGGTATAAAGTCCATATTGCAGGACAAATGGTGATAAATGGATTTTGTAAATTCTATCACATCTATCCAAACATGACAAAAGAGGCTTCAAGTGTGGATGGTTTAAACACAGCACAGCATAGTTCACAAAGTGATAGAAGGTCAGCTTGTAAATGTCTCTCAGTTGCACCAATTTTCAATATATTGCTTTTGGAAGTTAAAACACATGAGAACTTTTCTTACACTGGAAATTAATCCCATTTCACTCCAGAATGGGCAAGAACATGCGACTATGGTAAGTCAAGAAATGCAAACAAGTGCTTTAACACTGTTTCACAGCTCTAATTCCAGTGCTGCTCTGCCAGTCTGTTAGAGAAGCCCAAGGGCTGCTACGGTCACAGGAATGAATATGCGTAAGCTAAGTGTGAAAGAGCAGGCAAGTTCTTATCTTAGCTCTATATATGTGAAGTTAGGTCCTTAAATAAAATGATCTCTGAACTGATTAAGATGAGAAAAAGTGCAGCTATTCTAGGCACTTAAACATTTCTTTCCATCGTAGCCTATATTTTACTTTCATCAAAGACACTTAGATGGGCATGCAACCATTTCTACTGGCTTTATAAGAAGACAACAAAAGTGTTGCAGTCATTTTGGATTATCTGGTCTAATGTCAGGTTGTCATTAACAAATGCCATTCCACTTTAACAAAATCCAAGCCATGCATAGCATCTTGCCACCATTAAAAGGGCTGCCTTGACAAAACATTTACTGTCGCAGTGTTGTCAGGCTTAATCACTGATTTAACATCAGTGTGGCTAACTGACCATGCTAATAGGATTTATGCATACCTTAAACTGTGTTCCTTTCTGTGCTCTCACTGAAGAGGGTCTGAGCACAGCTGCCAATACAACAGCTTGTGACCTCCATGTTGCACAGACCCTGATCCAGGATATTGGCACCTTGAAAGAATCCTAATATGTACAGTAAAGTTTAGTGCTACAACAATGTGTACAAACAACTGTCCACTTTGTTCTTCCTTCTTCCATGAAACATAAGTGAATAGGTCTGGAGTGCTGGAACATTTGCCTATAAAGGAGGTCCTTGACCAGAAATGTCAAGGAGAGAAATCCAGATTTTTTTAAAATATATTTAGCTTTGAGAAATCAGAATCATAGAATCTTAGAGTCATTAAGGTTGGAAAAGACCCTTAAGATCATCGAGTCCAACCACTAACCTATCACTGCCAAGTCCACCACTAAACCACATCCTCAAGCACCACGTCTACCCTTCTTTTAAATACCTCCGGGGATGGAGACTCAACCACCTCCCTGGGCAGCCTGTTCCACTGTTTGACAACCCTTTTGGTGAAGAAGTTTTTCCTAATGTCCAACCTAAACTTCCCCTGGCACAGCTTGAGGCCATTTCCTCTCATCCTACTGCTTGTTACTAGGGAGAAGAAACAGACCCCCGCCTCGCTACAACCTCCTTTCAGGTAGTTGCAGAGAGCGATAAGGTCTCCCCTCAGCCTCCTCTTCTCCAGACTAAACAACCCCAGCTCCCTCAGCAGCTCCTTATAAGACTTGTTCTCCTGGCCCTTCACCAACTTCATTGCCCTTCTTTGGACATGCTCCAGCACCTCAGTGTCCTTCTTGTACTGAGGGGCCCAAAACTGAACACAGTACTCAAGGTGCAGCCTCCCCAGTGCTGGGTATGGGGGCACTATTACCTCCCTGCTCCTGCTGGCCACACTCTTCCTGATACCATCCAGGATGCCGTTGGCCTTCTTGGCCACCTGAGCACACGGCTGGCTCATGTTCAGCTGGCTGTCAACCAGCAACCCCAGGTCCTTTTCTGGCTGGGCAGCTCTCCAACCACTTTTCCCCAAGCCTGTAGTGTTGCATGGGGTTGTTGTGACCCAAGTGCAGGACCTGGCACTTGGCCTTGTTAAACCTCATACTGTTGGCTCTGGCTGAACGATCCAGTCTGTCCAGGTCCCTCTGTAGGGCCTTCCTGCCCTCCAGCAGATTGACTCTTCCACCCAGCTTGGTGTCGTCTGCAAACTTACTCAGGGTGCACTCAGCCCCCTCATCCAGATCATCAATGAAGATATTGAACAGGACTGGGCCCAACACTGAGCCCTGGGGAACACCACTCATGACTGGCCACCAGCTGGATTTGACTCCATTCACCACCACTCTCTGGGCTTGGCCATCCAGCCAGTTTTTAACCCAGCGCAGAGTGCACTTGTCTAAGCTGTGAGCAGCCAGCTTCTCCAGGAGAATGCTGTGGGAGATGGTGTCAAAGGCCTTACTAAAGTCCAAGTAGACAACGTCCACAGCCTTCCCCTCATCCACTAAGCAGGTCACCTGATCATAGAAAGAGACCAGGCTAGTGAGGCAGGACCTCCCTTTCATAAACTCATGCTGGCTGAGCCCGATCCCCTGGTTGTCCCACATGTGCTGCGTAATGGCATTCAAGATGATCTGCTCCATGACCTTTCCCAGCACCGAGGTCAGGCTGACAGGCCTGTAGTTCCCCAGATCCTCCTTCCGACCCTTCTTATAGAGGAGCGTCACATTCACTAGCTTCCAGTTGTCTGGGACCTACACAGTTGACCAGGACTGCTGATAAATGATGGAGAGTGGCTTGGTGAGCTCCTCTGCCAGCTTCCTCAGTATCTTTGGGCAGATCCCATCTGGCCCCATGGACTTGTGAACATCCAGGTGAAGGAGCAGGTCAGTGACTGCCACCTCTTCAACAACTGGGACTTCATTCTGCACACTATCTCCATCTCCCAGCACAGGGGCCCGACAACCCCAAGGATGACCAGTCTGACTATTAAAGACTGAGGCAAAGAAAGCATTAAGTACCTCAGCCTTCTCCTCATCTTTCGTGGCAAGGTTACCTTCTGCATCCAACAAAGGATGGAGATTCTCCCTGGCTCTCCTTTTGTCACTGATGTATTTATAAGAACATTTTTTCTTATCTTTGACGGTGGTGGCCAGTTTGAGTTCCAGCTGGGCCTTTGCCTTCCCAATCTTTTCCCTGCATAACCTCACAACACCTTTGTAGTATCCTGAGTCACCTGCCCCTTCTTCCAAAGGTGGTAAGATCTCCTTTTTTTCTTGAGTTCTAGCTATAGCTCCTTGTTCAGCCAAGCTGGTCTTCTCCCCCACCTGCTCGACTTATGGCACATGGGGACAGCCTGCTCCTGTGCCTTTGAGACTTCCTTCTTTAATAACATCCAGCCTTCCTGGACTCCGTTGCCCTTCAGGACTGCCTCCCGAGGGACTCTGTTAACCAGCCTCCTTAACAATCCATAGTCTGCCCTTCTGAAGTTCAGGGTAGCTGTTTTGCTGACCCCCTTCCTTACTTCTCCAAGAATTGAGAACTCTATCATGTCATGGTCATTGTGCCCAAGACAGCCTCCGACCACCACATCACCCACCAGGCCTTCTCTGTTCGTAAGCAGCAGGTCCAGTGGCTCGCTAACCAGCTACGTCAGGAAGTTATCTCCCACACACTCCAGGCACCTCCGAGACTGCTTTCTCTCTGCTATGTTGTATTTCCAGCAGATACCTGGTAAGTTGAAGTCTCCCATGAGAACAAGGGCTAGAGAGTGTGAGACTTCAGCCAACTGCTTGTAGAGTACTTCCTCTGTCTCCTCATCCTGGTTGGGTGGTCTATAACAGACTCCCTCTAGGATGTCTCCCTTATTGGCCTTCCCCCTCATCCTTACCCATAAGCACTCAACCTTATCATTACTGTCGTTGAGTTCTAGACAGTCAAAACACTCTCTAACATACAAGGCTACCACTCCACCTCTCCTTCCTTGCCTGTCCCTTCTACAGAGCTTGTAGCCATCCATTGCAGTGCTCCAGTTGTGTGAGTCATCCCACCATGTTTCTGTGATGGCAACCACATCATAGTTTGTCTGGTGCGCAATGGCTTCCAGTTCCTCCTGTTTATTGCCATGCTGCGTGGATTGGTATAAATGCACTTCAGTTGATCTATGGATCTCTTCTCCAACACAGGCATGCCACCCCCAGGCTCATTCCTAGCAAGCCTGGTTTTATCCCCTTCCCCCTTTGTATCTAGTTTAAAGCCCTCTCAACGAGGCCTGCTAACTCCTGAGCCAGAATCCTTTTCCCTGTCTGCCTCCAGCAGGTCTGTTTCCATGTAAACTGCCCCATGATAAAAAAAATCCAAAATTCCACTGCTGGCACCAGCCTCTGAGCCACATGTTAATGAGATGGGACTTCCCGTTCCTTTCCATATGTCTCCCGGCTACCGATGGGATGGTGGAAAACACTGTCTGCCCTCCTGATCCTTCAAGTAATAGCCCCAGTTCTCTAAAGTCCCTTTTGATTGTCTTTGCACCTTTCTCAGCTACCTCATCACTGCCGAACTGAACGACCACTAGCGGATGGTAATCGGATCCTTTGAAATCGTATCATTTCAAAGTAAAAGATGAGCAAGGATGTGTCTTCTACTAATTGAGTTGATAAGATGCCTAGTAGATATCAGAGATGAACAGCTTTATTGTGTATTTATCTTGTAAAGAGCCTAAATTTTATCCGTACTGTCCTCTCTTTCTACATTTATCTTAGAGTTTCTTTACAAATCAAAAGTTTATTGAAAGCTCTGTAAGGACCTGGGAAACTGTAGGCCAATCAGCCTCACCTCTGTCCCTGGAAGGGTGATGGAGCACTTTATCCTGGAGGTCATCTCCAGGCATGTAGAGGTTATCAGAAACATTCAACATGGATTCACCAAGGGGAGAACATGCTTGACCAACCTGATAGTCTTCTATGATGGTGTGACTGGCTGGGTCGATGAAGGGAGAGCAGTGGATGTTGTCTATCTTGACTTCAGTAAGGCATTCAACACTGTCTCCCATGGCATCCTCACAGGCAAGCTAAGGAAGTGTGGGTTGGATGAGAGGACAGTGAGGTGGACAGAGAACCGGCTCAACAACAGAACTCAGAGGGTCATGATCAATGGAGCAGAGTCTGGATGGAGGCCTGTCACTAGCAGTGTTCCCCAGGGGTCTGTGCTGGGTCCAGTCCTGTTCAACATATTCATCAGTGACCTGGATGATGGGATAGAGTGTAACCTCAGCAAGTTTGCTGATGATACCAAGCTGGGAGGAATGGCTGATACGCCAGAGGGCTGTGCTGCCATCCAACGAGACCTGGACAGGCTGGAGAGCTGGGCTGAGGGGAACCTGATGAAATTCAGCAAGAGCAAGTGCAAGGTCCTGCACCTGGGGAGGAACAACCCCATGCACCAGTGCAGGCTGGGGGCTGAACTACTGGAAAGTGGCTCTGTTGAGAAGGACCAGGGAGTGCTGGTGGACAACAGGCTGACCCTGAGCCAGCAACGTGCCCCTGTGGCCAAGAAAGTCAATGGAATCCTGGGATGCATTAAAAGGAATGTGGCCAGCAGATTGAAAGAGGTTATCCTCCTGCCCTACTCTGCCCTAGTGAGACCACATATGGAGTGTCCAGTTCTATGCCGCCCAGTTTAAGAAGGATGTGGAACTGCTTGAGCAAGTCCAGCGGAGAGCTACCAAGATGATCAGGGAACTGGAGCATCTCCCTTCTGAGGAAAGGCTGAGTGTCTTGGGTTTGTTCAGCCTGGACAAGAGAAGACTGAGGGGACATCTTATCAATAATTATAAATATCTAAAGGGTAGGTGTCAGGATGATGGGACTAGGCTCTTTTCAGTGGTGCCCAATGACAGGAGAAGGGGCAATGGGCACAAGTTGGAACACAGGAAGTTCCACTTCAGTATGAGGAAAAACGTTACTGAGGGTGACAGAGCAGTGGAACAGGCTGCCCAGGGAGGTTGTGGAGTCTCCTTCCCTGGAGACATTCAAAACCAGCCTGGATGCGGTCCTGTGCCCCCTGCTCTGGGTGTCCCTGCTCAAGCAGGAGGATTGGACAAGATGATCTCCAGAGGTCCCTTCCAACCCCTACCATTCTGTGAGGTACAGTTCCATATCCTGCTGGAAACTTTTTGGCATATCATTTAAACATGTGGACGTACAAAGAGTAGAGTCAGGAACTGAACAAAATAAGTTAAATTCAGTCCAAGAGGAGTTAGATAAGAACAGTGCAGGCTCTAATATTTCAAAGAGGAATGACTCTTAATGTCAGCAGCTGGTGGAGCGGTTCAGTAGGCATTTCTCACTGGTGCTCCAGGAAACGTATTCTGAGCCCTGGAACAGTGCTGCTTATGGTATAATGGACTTTAAGTTAAATCATCTTGCTAGGGAGAGAAATGGAACCACCAAGGGGCAAAAAAGCTTATATTTTTATACCCACCCCAAAGGTTTTGAGCAAGCCGAAAACTGCATAACTAGGGTTTACATTCTGTTTTATGACAATGCCATTAAAAGTTGAGGCAGGTTAATTGGAATGGTAAGCCAGCATCTGGGGAAATTTAAAGGCAACAATTAATGTGCCCTAGAGCTGCTGAACGTCAGAGACACAAAACACTCTGGTAGTTGTTAGTTTATTGCTTTTTCACTCTCCTTTTGATAGAGCAGGGGTAGCTACTTCATGCATCTCAATGTATGACTGCCTGTTCTAACATGGCTTTTATTACCATCATTCAGCGTCCCATGAGGGCGTGGAACCATTTCTCGTGATGTATTACAGAGTAGTCATAACCACCTTGAGGTGGCTCTGAGGGTTGAAGCAGAGGTAATGAGACAAGGCAGGTCTATTTTCACCAGAGTTCAGGGAGTGGAAGATTAATTAGTTGGAATAGTTTCCCCTTGGACACTACTTTAAAAGGCAAAATATGTTGAAATAAAGTCTCTCAACTCTACCCTTCAGTCTCAGTGGCCCTATGTATTAAGCAAGTAAATGTTACTTTCCTCATTAATCAAATAGGTAAAACCAAAGTATACAGATTATGCAGATTTCAGTTATGTGTTTTGGAGTGATTGGGTTTTACACTTACCATTGTGACTCATAATGACCCATATTTCTCATGTTGTTTCTGCTCTAGTAAAGCAACAGCACCATGGTGGCATTTGTGCCATGCTGACTGTGCTATTCAAGCAAGATGGATCTTGCTTGTTTTCCCAATGGATGCAAAATTTTTCTAGCTCCTGTCCCATGAAGACTTGGTCAGCAGCTACACTGCAGATCCAAGTTTAGTAGTGAAATTCTTGCAGGGTATGCAGGAAAAACTGAGAGCTGATGTTGTGTTATTAATATTTATACTTTGGGTTTTGATTTCTTACTACCTTTTCTCCCTGTTGAAGACTTGTCTTTTTACTATGCCAAGCGCAGCTCTGCTGCTCAGTTTTCAGAGCCTTCAAAGACCCTGGGGCCAGCACAGGTAGTGCTAACTCACAGTGGCCAAATAAGCTGAACACAGTAACGACTTAAGGAGCTGAGATGCAGAGGCATCCTTTTTTCAGTTAAGCAATTCCTCCTGTTGGAGCTCTCTTGAATTCCTGAAAACTTATTTACTTTATCATTAATTTCTTAATTTAGTTGCATGGCCTGAAATTTTACTTTCTGGGATGAGAAGACTCTTCCTTACATGCTGTTTTGAGGCCTCTACCAGTTTGTTTACTGCTGGTAGCAGCAGCCAGCTTCAGTCCTGTTCTTCCCAATTAAAATATACATCGCTTTTTTGTTTCTTCTTTGTACAGTGGATTTGTCTTCTGATTCTAGTGCTTCACATTTTTACTCCCCAATGTGCATTAATCTTATGTTTTTCTTAAAAAATAATGCAGCAAATCATAGTATCATTTAGGTTAGAAAAGACCTTTAAGATGATTGATCCAACTGTGAACCTAATGCTGCTAAGTCCATCACTAACCATGTCACTAAGCATTGCATCTCCTTCCAGGGATGGTTACATCAACCACTGCCCTGGACAGCCTCTTCCAGTGCTTGGTAACACTTTCCATGAAGAAATTTTTTCTAATATCCAATCTAAACCTCCCCTGACACAGCTTGAGGACATTTCCTCTCATTCTATCGCTAGTTAGTTGAGAGAAGAGACCAACACCCACCTCACTACAACCTCCTTTCAGGTAGTTGTAGAAAGCGATAAGGTCTACCCTCAGCCTCCTCCAGGCTAAACAACCCCAGTTCCATCAACCTCTCCTCATAAGACCTGCTCTCCAGGCCCTTCACCACCTTTGCTGCCCTTCTCTGGACACGCTCCAGCCCCTCAGTGTCCTTCTTGTACTGAGGGGCCCAAAACTGAATGCAAAACTCAAGGTGTGGCCTCACCAGCGCCAAGTACAGGGGTACGATCACTTCCCTACTGCTGCTGGCCACACTGTTCTTGATACAAGCCAGGATGTATATGTTTGAGGTTCTGTGAATTCCATTTGCTGGATGTATGACTGGTTTTCTTGGTACAGATGAGCTTTTGGCAGGAGATAATTTGAGAATATTTTTCACTTGCTCCTTCTGAACTACTAAATGATATGTGCACAAGTTGTTAAACTCCTTTGGGGGTGCCATATAATAATTTTTCTCTATTCTGAACACAAAATTTCTATATTACTGGCCAAAAAATCAATAGTAACTACATGACAAGCTAACTGCTACCAGGTAATAATGGTTTAGTGGTACTACAACTTTTATAATTCTATATTAGCTTATTTGTTGGGGATGTATTTAGGATGAGAAGCTTGATCCACAGTAGCACTCCTGAAATGAAAAGGTTCCTGGATATGCTTAAAACCTTTCGTGCTGTTTTGAATTGTGCCTCCAAGATGTTAAAAGCCCAGTGCACCAAATTAAGTGTTCCAGATTTTCAAAACTGAGTCAAGTCAGCATTTTTGCCCCTGTAGATCTACTGTTCCATGTTTTACATGCAGATCCACAGCCTGCACAGGTTCCTTCACAAATAATGCTTTCCACTGAGGCTGATCTTTCTCACTATGGTGTTTAGGAATGCAAATAGTTACCCTGCACAGGACTTCAGAATAAGCTGAAAAACTGTCTGTATAGCTGTAACATAAGGGGTAGTTCTTATAGGATCTGTAACACCAAACTTGATTAACAAGCTGACGATAGCAACAGAAGAAAAGGTTAAGGGCATCAGGTGGCGCTGGTTTTAAGAATGTCTAGGGAACGTATATTAGCTTTTTCTGTTATCTGAGCTAACCTGACCCCACATGGCCTCCACACGTTCTTCGCAATCTAAACTTTTCTGTGTTTCAAAAGTAGTCTGTTTCTACTGTTGGTCTGATGTAAGCGTTCATATAAAATACCTTGAATGCATTCTCATGTGCACTTAGAACTTCACCTGTAAGTTCTCAGGGTGTTTTCTTGTTTTCTGAGCTTAACATGGTACTTTTCAGTGCTAAATGGTAATAACCACAACTATGAATTATAGGCCTCCGCTACTGTTACTGCACCCACAACAAACAGAATAGCCACTTGTATCTGCCTCTTATGTAGCATTGTCCAAACAGTTCTGCAAGCAATGACAAGTGCCCAAGCTGCATGGCTGCATGTCACCCCTCAATATTTGTGTTCCATAGCATGTGATAAGCTTCAGAGGTTTTTTTTCTTTTGTTATTTGGTAGCTTCCCTTAAGCCTTTCCATTAAGATAAATAATTTTTTTGTATCTAGGAACAATTCACAATAAGTTTTTAAAGTATTGGCAATGAGAATATTAATTCTTATTTTGCTTCTCTGGTAACTACTGCTCTGAGGTATTAAAATAGCTTTCTAGGCAAAATCTTTAGTAAGTCTTTAGTAAGCTCCAGCTTTTCAGTAGTCAAAGTCATCATGTGTGGAATGTTCAAAACAAAATCCACACAGTGGCTTAGCACCTTTTTTGAAAGATTTTGCTCTTTGCTTGGCTTCTGGTCCTTGATAGGGACTGATGGATTTATGTGCTGAGCAGCAAGTGCAAGAAGCAATGTGGAGGATCCCTTGAGGTCTTGGCATGAGAAATCAGTGACTGTGAGCTCTCAATATGATCTTCTGCAGTAATTAGCTGTTTCTAATTTTATCCACCACATCACAGATTCTGTGCACTATGGAATTTAACATCTCAGCCCATTAGCTGATAGCCCTGAGCAAGTCAAGATGCCAAAAGACTGTTATGTGTAATACTTGATTTTTCTATCAGCTATATCCCAAGATTATTGAATCAGCAAGAAGAGGAACTTTAGTTTGTGATCTTTGGCATGATTCCAGATACTGTAACATCTGAGATGATTTGTGAGGCACTTGTACATTTTAAATAGGGGGAAAAATTCTCCAAACAACTCCAAATTAGCTGAAGAACTGAAAGAAAAAAATCCATGAATTATTTACAAGGGAACATATGCTCCCTCCTATTATTTTGCACACATGACTTGCTAAACACCTTTTTTTAGACATTTGGAACCCTAAGGAAAATAGTATTGCTGTGAATATACGTACATCTAGATGTATCTAGGCAGAGCTGATTGCAGTACAGTAAAACTTCCAATAAGATGCATCACAGAGAGAATGTGCACAATGTGATTACATGCTTAGGACTGATTTTCTTCTAATGCTTCTTAATCATGTATCTGAATCTGTGAGTATATACTGAGGGAGCTGTATGTAAGGATAAAGGTTTTCTCATAAGGGTTTGGTCAGAGAACTGCTAACTATCATTATATCTGTGAATATTAAAGAAGTTTTTCCATTTTCCATTCCATTTTGTGAGGGAATAACATTGTTATTCTTTTCTCATTTGAGTAGGTTTTTTTTATAAGTGTTAAAGAAAGTTCCTTAATGATGGGGAAAACATAATCCGGGAGTGCAGTACAGACTGGGATCCAGCTGGCTGGAGAGCAGCTCTGTGGAAAGGGACCTGGGGGGCCTGGTGGACAGAAAGCTCAACATGAGCAAACAGTGTGCTGCTGCGGCCGAGAAGGCCAACAGGATGATGGGTTGCATCAAAAAGAGCATCACCAGCAGAGAGAAAGAAGTCATTATCCCACTCTACTCAGCGCTTGTCAGGCCACACCTGGAGTACTGTGTACAGTTCTGGTCCCCTCTGTACCAAAAGGATGTGGAGAGGCTGGAAGGGGTCCAGAGAAGGGCCACCAAGATGATCAAAGGACTGGGAAGCTGCCATATGAGGATAGGCTGGGAGAACTGGGTTTGTTCAGCCTTGAGAAAAGGAGGCTCAGAGGGGATCTCATCACCATGTACCAGTACTTAAGCTTAGGGCAGCTACAAAGAAGATGGAGACTCCCTTTTTACACAGAGTCCCATGGAGAGGACAAGGGGGAATGGACACAAGTTGCTCTTGGGGAGATTCCGATTGGACACGAGAGGGAAATTTTTCACAGTGAGGAGAGTCACCCATTGGAATAATCTCCCCAGGGCAGTGGTTGACTCGGCCACGTTGGACACCTTTAAGAGTCGTCTGGCCAGGGTGCTGGGCCATCTTGTCTAGACTGTGCTCTTCCTAGAAAGGTTGGACTAGATGATCCCTGAGGTCCCTTCCAACCTGTGATTCTGTGACTTAGGCATAAAATTCAGTGCATTTCAAATAACACGTGAAGGGACACTGTAAAAACACCAAAGTCACAAATTTTCTTGGAGAACTGAAAGCCTCACTTCCTCTTGCACAGAGGTTTCTGACTTAATTTTTTCTGTTGTTGATCAGCTTAGTCTCAAAAGATGAATCCTGATATATGTCCACATAGCACAATCCAGTGCTGTACTAGGGTCACCTGAATTATCTGTGGAACAGACAACATGAAACTGGCCGCAACATGGGATCATATAAAGGAACTGTCCTGTGTCCCTGAAGCAGTGTATCTCCATGTTAATTAGCTGTGTCTCCTACCAGGGTGTTTTTGAGCCCTGTGTTAATAGTTGGAGCTCCTAAGCCAGCTCATTTGGCACCAATGTAGAGTCTTTGATGCTCACCTGTGCTGTAGACATGCCTTGGGTATCTTTGAGAATTTCATTTTTAATTCCTAGTGCTGCAGGTTCCTTGTCTGTAAAAGAAGGAAGGTAAAAAAAGGAATAATACATCTTGTCCTTTGGTGAACTGCTCTTTCATCTATTAATGCAGAATTTATGTAAATAAAAAGCATTGTTATTAAAAAAACCGAAACCAAACACCCTAACCACCCCGTGAACAGATAAAGGCGTTGTAGCCTTACTCATCCGTAGCAAGTTTCTCCACAGCTGCCGAAGACCTGTCATCATCTTTCAGTTTATTTGCCACCAGCAAAGCACTTTAGATTTTTCTGCTTCTTTTCTGAAGGCTTTGTTGTGTGTGCCAGTAATTACAATTATTCTAGTAATGACAGCCCTGTAACAACATCCTAGAGATCTCAAAGCTTGCTATCATAGCCAACAGCTCTCATAGCACAAGTGCCACATGTTAGCTTTCCCAAGTGAAATGTCAGTCAAGTTCCCTTCTTGCAGTTTACTGTTCCATCTTAGGTATGTGCATGCACATGTGCACACAAAACTTCTGGGAACTGGCAAAACAAACCCTTTCTGTTAGGTGCCCCAGAAGAATTTCACAGCAGAGTTCCAGGACAGATACCGAAACAAGTCCCAGATTTCCGTCTCTCTGGTGGCCACCTAATCCACCTGTTCATTGTTGTCTGCATCTGGCTCAGGGAAATGTAGGGACCTACTTATCAGTCAGAACCACACATGCTGCAGCTGCCAGCTGGTTTCCTAAAACTTGAAGAGCTGTCTCCAATCTATTGGTAAGCATTTGTTATGATAAAAGTGCTGCCACAATTGCAACATGAAGAAAGTTAAAAGTGTCAAATTACATCGAGAATGTGAGTCAAATGCTTTTGTAAAAGAAGAACAAAAAATCTTTGTGACGCTTTGATTCTTCCTGCCCTGTATTAAACAGAAACAGTAAGTGGTCCTTGGGTAAAGCTGATTTCAGATTCTGTTGCATAGCAAAAATACCCTGTAATCTTTGCAGTGACATTACATGTCATAGAGTTTTTCAAAGTAAATATCATAACATAAAATAATTAATGTTCATGTTTCTGTGGATCACTATAGATAAAAAGCAATTACTAATCTTGTTCTACAGCGGAGTTAGCGGAAATAGTGATGTATCTTTTTGCAAGTAAGATTGTGTGCAGTAATTGTTATGTAGCAACCTAACTTCTGCATAAAAATAATTACCATCTTGTTGAAGTATGAATAATTTCTATATAAAGTAAATAACTGAATGCTAAGAAAATCTTTCAAAACCATTCCATGGAGTACTGCCTTATCATATTTGTTTACAGATTCAGGAAGCTTTATTGTTTATCTGCAGCTTAGATGAATGTTAATGCTTTACAGCACGAAATTTTTATAGAACACCTCCCACATGAAGATTTTATGGAATTTTATTTATAACTCTTACAACCATGCAAATCCAGAAGAAAATTATTAGAGAAAACCTATACAGAGGTTACGTTGACTGTTCATTTGAGGGGGAACTCTTCTGGACTCTGCAGACCTTTGTCATTTTCAGAAACGTAAAGCATTAACAGATGCAAGAGAATTCAGGCAAGTTCCAAAAAATTAACTTTGAGATGTCTCAGGTTAAATACAAGTAAGAAAAGACTTCCATACACTAGAAATGGTATAAATGACTTGTCCAAAAATACACAAGACAATTGATTTAAACTGAGAATAGTTCGTAAGGCTTTTAGCTCCTTTTTTATACCTTGAATAAAGTCAGTTAGAATTTTCCTTCCTCTGTCTTCCTGAATGACTCAGTAAAGTAGGAGAAAGAGAAGCATGTTAACTGAGAAAAGAGGAAAGGCCAAGACTTACCAATGAAAGCCACCTGCAGTCACGATGAAGGAGTGCAAAGTTAATGGGTGTTTTAATGCTCAGTGAGTCAATGAATGATAGATACTGCTCCTAGGCCCCTTTTTATTATGTTTTATCCTAATCTACCTGTGGTAGATTGCTGTGCTTTCCACCAGTGCTTTGAAGCAGATCAAATTTATTTCAGACTAAGGACTACTAGTCAAACAGTGGTGTAAGTAAAATCTCTGTGAGAGAATGTGGAGTCCTGTGTTGCTTCTGGAGAAGTGTGCAGCATTCCTGAGTACAAAACAGCATCTAGCTTTGGAGGAGAGCAGACAGCTTCATACGGGCACTCACCATAAGATCAAAACCGAACAGGGGCATAAGCTATGCATGCTTACCTTGGACATGTGATGAGAATCAGTCTAAGAATAAAATTAAGCAGAAGTATTGGGCCTAAGTGTTTTGGGGAGTTTTAACACACTGAAATAGCTTGCAAATTCATCTTGACTTTTGTCAAGTTCTTCATGTCACTTTTACAGAAACTTAACATATACAGATTTTATCCTTTTTATTTAAGGAATAACAGGAAATAGTGAAGGATCAAATCTGTAACTACGTGGTCCCGAATAGTTTTTCACTTTCTGGATTTGGCAGAATTCCCTGGGAAAGGGAGATTTTATGCCATGTGAAGAAAATTAATAAGAATCAACAGAGATTAGAAAAATTTAATTGTGTAGTTCTAGAAAAAGTCTAAGATGCAATACATGCAGTTTTGTCACAAATTGTAAGACAGCTGTACAATTTTTTCACACTGAACAGAAAGGAAAGAAGAGATGACTTTCAACGGTACAAAAGAAAGTAATTTAAGCCCTTTAGGTCATGAGAGGATGCTTTGGATAGTTCCAGTGTAACTGCTGTGATTTTCTGCATTTCCTTAAGGCAGAATTTCCAAGGTTAGATAATGAAGTTTTCAAATGTTTTAGAAGACAGCTAAATGTCACTCAGCACATCCAGCTGGAATTGGATTTCTCTTTCTAAACAAGGAGCTTAAACTCAAAGTGGTAATCAGTCACTTTTCAGTAATATATGTCCCTCTACTGTTTGTTTATTCAGCAATGATAGGTAGACAGCTGGTATGAGCAAAAAAGTGTGGAGCCATCAGTCTTGTCCAAGGATGTCCTGGAAAGCTTGCCTCTTTGCTTTCTTCTCATTTAAAATCATGCAAGGCTGGAAGGTAGTGGTACTAAGCAAAGGAAGATAAAAACCTCTCTTCTGAAAGCTAGAGGCATCTGAGGAAGTGAGTTAATATAAAAGTACCCTAGTTCGCTGTGGAGCAGCTATGAGCTAACACAAAAAGGACTGGATCTTCCAGTAAGGAGGATCTGAGATGATCAGGAGCTGCGAAGACTGAGTGCTAACTCAGTCTTTTTGGTTATATTTGCATTGCTCTCTCAGAACATGCTTGAAGTCAAATTATCAGCCAACTTGCATTAATATTTGTAAAAGTGTCCTCCTGGCTGGTCCTAGGGCATCAGATTCCCTGGAGGAGACTCAAGCTGTATGCTGTACAGACTCCACTGTCTTGTGACAATGCCAGGCAGAAAACATAAGCTGGTAGCCCTCCTTAGAGCATACTACAGTTGGCATAGTTTATTATACTGGTGAATAGGACTCTTGGCAGTCTGAATGGAGGGTATCTGCTGCTTCTTTCTGTCAGCCAGGATCTGAGGGAGGAGGAAGAGGAAATCTGTGATAGAACCTCTAATGCAAGTCCATCTTCACCTAAGAGTAAGCCTAGAAAGTTCTTATCTTCCTTTTCCTATTTTAGAGATCTCTGTAAAGATTCTTTAGTGAAGGAGCATTTATCTTATAACAGAACGAATCTTTGATTCATGCAGTGCCAGTACAGTATTCTCATCTGAAGATCGTAGCATAACGTAAATAATTAGTATTATGCAATTGCTTCCATTCTCTGATACTTCTGTTTGGGATTTTCAGCATTCTGACCCATTGGCTTTCCATTCTGTTACTGCTTTACTTTGTGAATTTGATATACATTGATTGCTTTGTTTGTGGGGCCTTAGTCTGGCTTCTGATATCACTCACACTGTGCCTCTAAGAATGATGTATTGCTGCTTCGTTCCACTCCTGACCAAGACTGTGACTCTTAGTTCCTGCTTCTTTCTCCAACCAATACAAGACCAGTAGGGATTTCTGGTGGGCTGTCCCTGGCTGGATGCCACGTACCCACCAAAGCCACTCTATCACTCCCAATCCTCGGCTGGACAGGGAGGGAAAATATAACAAAAGGCTCATTAGTCAAGATAAGGACACGGAGGGATCTTTCACCAGTTACTGTCATAGGCAAAACAGACTTAGCATGGGGAAATTAATTTAATATATTACTAACGAAATCAGAGTAAGGTAATGAGAAAATAAGAACTAAATATTAAAACACCTCCCCCCACCCCTCCCTGCTTCCTGGGCTCAACTTCACTCCCATTTTCTCTGCCTCCTCCCCCAGCAGTGGCAGAGGGGGACGGGGGTTGGAGGTTGTGGTCAGTTCATCACACGTCATCTCTGCCGCTTCTTCCTCTTCAGGGGGAGGAATCCTCACACTCTTCCCCTGTTCCAGCATGGGGTCCCTCCCACGGGAGACAGTCCTCCCTGAACTTCTCCAACGTGAGTCCTTCCCATGGGCTGCAGTTCTTCATTAACTACACCAGTGTGGGTCCCTTCCCCGGGGTGCAGTGCTGCAGGAACAGACTGCTCCAGTGTGGGTCCCCCACGGGGTCACAAGTCCTGCCAGCAAACCTGCTCCATCGTGGGCTCCTCTCTCCATGGGTCTGCAGGTCCTGCCAGGAACCTGCTCCAGCATGGGCTTCCCACAGGATCACAGCTTCCTTCAGGACTCCACCTCCTCCGACGCGGGGTCCTCCATGGGCTGCATGGCCACAGCGTGCCTCACCATGGTCTTCACCACAGGCTGCAGGGGAATCTCTGCTCTGGTGCCTGGAGCACCTCCTTCTTCACTGACCTTGGTGTCTGCAGAGTTGTTTCTCTCGCATACTCTCACCTCTCTCTCTGGCTGCAATTGCACAGATTCCCCAATCCCACCCCCACCCCCATCCCCTTCTTAAATATGTTATCCCAGAGGCACTACCACTGTTGCTGATGAGCTCGGCTTTGGCCAGCGATGGGTCCCTCTTGCAGCCAACTGGAATTGACTCTATCGGACACCGAGGAAGCCGCTGTAGCCCCCCTGCTACCAAAACCTTGCCATGCAAACCCACTATAGGATTACAGCCACAATCCCAGAGACAGTAAATACTTCATTCCTATATTGTCTTCCATGCTTTTTAAATAATGCCTGTTGCATTAATAACTCCACTAAGAGCTTCCAGATCATAGGCAAGTAAGTCCTGGGGCCTTGTCAGTTGCTTTCTTTCCCATGCTTTTTTGATGAACATCTACCATCCAGTTGGGTGCATATTCTACCATTTTTGTCAATTTATTCTGAGATGAGCAAGTAAGCTTGCTAAACACTTCAATCAGTAATTGTGAACTCTGTTAACTTTCTCAGTCTTGCTCATATATCTCCATGTACATTTCCAATTGCTTCACTCTAAGCTTCATACCAGACTCAAACTTCATTTTTGTCAATGCATGGGGCCTTTTTATTGCAGTTCCTTCCAAAAAAATCAGTCAAACTTCAGTCATTTGTCACCAAATTTTTTACATCCTTATGTTCCGACTCTCTGAAAAAAATCCTCTAATTTTCTAACTACTTTGCTTGTGGTATTGTTGCATCTCTATGTACATCTTAAGATTTTCTGACAGAACTAAAAGTTTCTGCTTGATTTTATTTTAAAGTGCTGGAATAAAATATTAAACTGAGGGTTTGGTGTTTTGGGTTGGGGTTTTTTTTTCACTTCTTATTACTTGTCTGCTTCATAGTTTCCCATTCTTCTCCAACAATTAGGCTTCATTATATTTCACCTATAGTGTTTCCCACTGATGCTTTATCTCACAGTGGTTTCATTCCTTTTTTCCATATTTTCCCAATTTTGTCATCATCAAGTTTGTACACCAGTACAGATTAAGTACTTGTGAAGTACTTAATTATCTCAGAAATATTCAGTAATATTTCTGTGAATTAATAGTCTTTTTACTGATACAACTTCAGGTAGCCGTACCAATTTACTCAGTGTCTTGTCTTACACTGTTTATATCAGTCTATTCACTTCCCGTAGATTGGTATTTTCCTGTTTGTTTGCATCAATAATAAGTACAATACGTGTTTTGGCATTGCTGACTCTGCACTTGCACAATTACTCTTCTGTTACCACTTTTTTTTATTGCTTTGTTTTGAAGCTGTATTGGATCAATTAACTGTACTTCAAAAATGTTATCCCATTTCTTTAGGTAATCTTCTCCTCTAGCTACCATCTTGTTTGGGATATGACTTTTTCCACACTTCATTGTGTTGGATTCCTCTGCCTCATTTCATTGCCACCTGTGTGTACTTGTACTAAGTAGTATCAGTCTAGTACGGGGTCCAATGGTAGAGACCCACTTCTGAATTTAAATGCAACATTGCTCTTAATTTCAGGGTATTTTATTTGTTTGCGAATTGACTGTAGTTAGGCTGCTTCCTGTCAGAGTGCCAGGTTTAGGTTTTGTTATTCATATACTAGATGAAGACTGTGATTTAAAAATTTTTTTTTTAATTCAACTCAGACCATTCCTGCTGATTCTGATAACTGAGGCAAAGAGCACCAAATACCAGAGAGAACGTAGCTGGACTTCAGGATAAAGAAGTTAGCAAGTATTATTGTAGATAATGAAGAAGAAAACAATACCACTAGTAAATATCAACACTAGTGCTTTTAAGCCCACTCACATATCGTAGGGAAAAGACTGAAAACTCTGAGGAGGCTGCTGTGACAGATACAGGGGTTTCAAGAGATGAACTGACAGGTTGTTATGAAGGATCCTAACTGATCTTGATGGCCTAGTGAATGGGAACCAAATGTTGCAAGCCATGGGGAAAGCACTGAAATAGCTGGTTTATCAAATTTCTTCTTGTTTATCAGGGTAGCTAGCAAATTGCCATCTGATATGAACTCACTCCATACGTTACTAATCAGAATTAATACCAAAGCCAAATAGTTACCTCCTGTAAGGAGATGAGCTCAGTCTTCTCTAATATACTTTGTTTGTCCCTCTGAGGTAGAAAAGCAAAAACTTATATATGTGTAAGAATACAAGGCAACTAAGTGGGCAGTGATTTCTCCTAGGGATTTAATTTTAGTATGTCACCAACAGAAAAATACATAGTTCCGAAGTTTTTTAAAAATATAACCAGCCAGAAGGAACAACACATGTTAAAACAACATACCCTGGATCCAGCACTCAAGACAGAAAAACTTTACGGGGTGAAATTCCATTCCACAGCAGACATGTCCCTTTCAGAGTAATACTTCATGTATGACTCCTTGTGTGAGTGGAAATTGTGTCTCTGGTCTCAAGCCAGATGAGCAGGAATTTAACTAAAGATCTAAACAGAGAAAGTAGTTTCAGAAAAGTGAACAATCCAAAATGGATCAACTACAGGGTTGTGATTACTATTGTTACTTATGTCTGGCAACAAACTGGTGGCTGAAAGATATACAATAATTTGTAAGTCCAATGCTGACAAATGCTTATGGGTCAAAACTGGCAAAAGTTGTCTTTTTTTCTGAAACACGATGACAATAGCAAAAAATCCCATTGCAGACCTGTCAGTCATAATAAGATGCATTTTGCTGAAGTGATATAAAAACACAAATAAAAACATTAAAGACTAGCTACAGAAAATGAAAGTGTCTTCTGCCCACATAGAAGCCCTTTTTTGCCTCATCCATGTCTTTGCTAATGAAAACAGATTTAAGAGGTGGAATATTTATTATGGAAGCAAGTTAAATAAAGGACTTGTCAGTTTGATGGAAGATGTTATTTGTGAAACAAAACCAGAGCAGGATATAAATTGCAAGTGAAACTAACTCAGGAAGGGCCAGCCCTGCATGTGTAATAGGTATATTTCTTCTAGCTGATGTAAATAACTTGTTATCATTCTGGACTGAAAGGTAACAGAAGACTGAACCAGAGGAAATGGCTGTGTGGAACATATGTCTTTTATAATACTTAACAAATGCAGCTTGCTGTGGGCGAGAAATTAAATTGTTCAGTATGACTTAGCTGACATCATATTGGAAGAAAATGATTTTTTCCTGTGTGAAAAGTATTGTGGAGTTTATCCTAGCTTTACCACAGCAGAGCACGTCAATCAGTCATTTGCTGGAGTGTTTGAATGTTAGTCATCTATTGGCTCTTTGATGTGGGAAAGTCAGGTCAGGCTGGTCCTGAGCCTTCACTTTTATGGTCACTGGTAGTACTTAGGTGGATTCCCAGACTTACTTTTTCCAAAGCAATACAAGACTCTACAAGACAAGTGACCATATTTTATAATTGATTCCTGGTTTGTATGCAAGACTGATGTACTGGTATTTCTATGCAAGACTGATGTACAGATATTTCAGTTGTTTACAGGTTTAGAGAGAACCTGCTTTCTGATTAAAAATCTGAAGTCCTACTGAGTAAATCTATTGATTTTATCACAAGGCTACCCTCTATGAATGCTCTTGATTTAATGGTTTATTAAAATCCATCATAAAGTCTTTGTCAATGTGAAAGAACTACGTACAGAGCATAAAAGAAAGGATGGGAATGATTTGTTAACAGAAGTCAGTTTAGAATGGATTTCAACCTAACTGGGGACAGTATTAACATATTAATGAAAAAACTTATGAAGACAGAGCACACAGATGACTAACTGATATAAAGATGCATCTCTGCTGTATTTTTACTATAGTCAATCAGGAGAAATATAAGTAGGACTCAAATTTTTACTGCAGTCATAAAAATTTAATATGTAATTTGCCAGACACTTTAAATCATATGAGAAAAATACCCCAAACAAAAAACCCTGCTTTCTTCAAACCAAACTAAGAAAAGACACCTAAACTAACACAAAACTGTTAGTGTAAATAACTAGAAATAAACTTCATTCAGGCATATTTTTAGCTTGCAACTGCAGGTTTAGTTTTATATATCCTTTCATTGTCATGTTTCAAAAGGCAATAAAAACTTTACTGTGAAGAAAAGAATCTGTTTTTAAAATATGTGCATTCTGTGTGTGCGTAATTATTTTAATTACAACTGATCTTTCAATTACTGTGCTAAAAAACCACCATGAAATACAGGTAAACCTAATAAAAGAAAGTATAAAAAACTATGATATCCCCACTCCTGTCCTTCTCAAAATCAAGAAAAACTTCAAGTTGGCACAAATGATTGAATTAAAAGGAATGTCACTGGAATATAGGAAGTTTTCTCAGATAAATTATTGTTGTTTATTTTGGCAAAAAAATCATAATATTACTTTCCTAATTTATTATTTACATAATTAAAACTAACATTAATTTTATGTTTTCAGTAGGAATATGGAGAACTCATGGATTATGATCCACAGTCCTTAAAAATCAGAGTAGTCAGACCTTAACTTTCATCTTTAAAATAGGGAGTTAAGTCTCCTGTTCACTTTGCACAGTCCCATACAGTAATGAAAATTTTAGGGCCTGCTTCTATTTTATATTTGTATATTCAGTATTGATTAACTCTGGCAGATAGCCTTAGCAGTGTCATTAAAAATGTACAGGAAATGAAGAGGAAGTCTGCAAATCTTATTCCACTGGCAATATACAGATATACTATATACTCTGGGTGTTTTTTGAAAAAAATATTTGTTGTATTTATGATTGATTCAGCAACTTCATCAGAAAGTAACACAATCAAATGGCTACTAGAAAATGAAAGACACCAAGACTAAAAAGCTTATCTGAATATAGAAAAAACACCTGGTTTAATTCTTGAAAAAGTACTTACCAGGAGCTGGCTCGAGGGGCGGTGAGCAGAGAGTCAGTTAAAGCTAAGCAAACATAAATGCTGTGCTAAGTACACATAATACAGATCTTGACTGTCAGAAGGAAGGACAAAAATAGTTTACTAAAATGTCTACAGTGTTTTCCTGCTGAGTTAACTCCTGAGCACAATCCTGCAAAATTAATTGTATTTCTAGTTTATACTTTTTCAATGAACAGAGGCATCACAAATATAAGAATGTTTTACCTAAACCTTCTCCCAGTGTTAGGGATTCATATCATCACACAGCTTACATCTGAAGATCTGTGTGCTAAACAGCAAAACTAATTCGAATTTTGTCTATCATTAACTGTGTGAGGCAACCTCAGCAGAAACCTGTGTGGGGAGACCTTGTTGCGGCCTTTCGGTACCTATAGGAAGGGTGGGGACAATCTTTTTAGCAAGGCCTGTTGTGACAGGACAAGGGGTAATGGTTTTAAACTAAAGGGAAGTAGATTTAGACTGGATATAAGGGAAAAATTTTTTACAATGAGGGTGGTAAAGTGCTGGAATGGGTTGCCCAAAGAAGTGGTAGATGCCCCATCCATGGAAGCATTCAAGGTCAGGCTGAACGGGACTCTGAGCAACCTGATCTAGTTGAAGATGTCCCTGCTCACTGCAGCGGGGTTGGACTAGATGACTTCGAAAGTTCCCTTCCAACACAAACCATTCTATGATTCTATGATAAATCAGAGAAAATTTTGTAAAGATAAAATAAAAATTTTTGTAGGATAGGACTAGGAAGTTTGCTGGAGGAAGAAGAGGAAGTAGGTGATTTATGGGTAAATTGTATGGGAGAAGAATGGCCTTTCTCATAAATACTTCACATAATGAATGCCTAGCAGGAAAGAGTTGCTTATATAAATATGTCCATGTTTCTTTATTTTAAAATATCCTACAGAGTAGGCTTGGTGTGTTCTGTGAGTTATACCTAAAGATACTTAAAAATCTTTCCTGATGGTTGTTAAAGAAAAAGAGTAATAAATAACTTGAGATAAAGTTTTAACCTTTTACTCCTCTCCACTTCATTTTTCTGTTTATTGGATTAGATGAATACTTACCACAGAAATAAAATTACAGCAATAGGAAAGAAATGCCTGTGATATTTGTGACTTTTAACTCAGTAAACAGTAGAAACATAGCAGCTAAATTCAAAGACAGTACTAGTACAGCGGAAAGCCGTGTCCATTCCCCACAAAAGCAGCAACTCTGACCTCCCAAGAACATCTTGTAACTGAGAGCAACTTTGGGTGCAGATTTTGTGGGGGAAAGCACATATCATGTGAAGTGTTGGTGGATCAGGATTGAGTTTCATGAAACATATAATTTCCTCGAATGAATGTCAGTGAGGGATCAAAGCACAAGGTGCATTGGGTTGATAAATACGCCAACTTTAAATTGAAACGGAAGGCTGAAGCCTGGATTGTGCTACATCACCTTAATATTTTATACAAGATGAGGAAAGAGCACAAACCGCATGTCTCAGGTTAAATGTTTTTGGGGAACCTGCATCCTACTTGCATAGGTAGGATAGACAAATACTAGTAGCTGTTCCACTTGCTGAAGCTTAAAATCTTCAGCTCACCTTTTTATGTTAAATATATGAACTTGCCCATTTTAACAAAGAATTTGTAAAGAAAAGAAAATGGTGTGCTGGCAATGAAAAGTATTTGTATCTTTCAAGCACCAAAAGTTCTCATTTTTATTCTGCCTGACAATTTGAAGTTAATAAGATGGAGATGCTCCATAAGGCGATACAAAGACCAATGAATTGTCTCCTGCCTCTGGGTAGAAATCAATCTTCATCACTAAATATTATAGCTCAGTTCATTTCAGGCACACATTCTGTACCTTATGAATGTGTTCTCCTTTAAAAGGATTTGATGGACTGTGTTTATATTGCAAAAGTGGATATTTCAGACTGTTTGAGTTTCATCAATGCTGGCTTGGTGGAGCAGAATCACTGTTCTCGTTGATAAATCAGTGTCAGGTCAACAGTAATCTAAAACAAAGCAAGGATGAGCCAAACTAGGAAGCAAGGAGCCAAACATGCCTTGTTCGTCCTTTAACTGTTCAGAGTTAAAAAAAAAAATAATTGGATGCAGCTCTCTAGGTGCCTGCTTACTGGAGGAAGGAATAGACAAAGAATTCAAGCCAATACATTCTTTATTTTCTCACCCTTAAAATAAGGGCTAAATTGTACAGGGTTGACTTTTGCCAGAAATGCAGCTGGAGGGACGGGGCCCTGAGTGTACCCACCTCTCGTGGGGTGTCTGGCTGTGGTGCCCAGGCCAGCGCAGCCCAGAGCTGCTCCCTTCCCACTGGTGGCCTTGAGGTGAGGCCCCCCGGCAGCGCTGCGGGCTGCTGGGGTCAGGGGAGGCTCTGTACCGCTGGAGCTGCTTTAGGTGGAGGCTCCAGTGCTGGGCCCCACCGGAACTGGGCCACTGCCTGGCCCTGGGTGCCTGGTCTGGGCCCCAAAACTGATCTCAGAATATCATAAAGATTAAGACCAACAAAACTGTTCCCAAGGACTAATAAGAGGACTCTATTTGGCAGAGGAAAGAAATTGAGACAGAACCGTTGTTCTCCATCTCAAATATGTCTTTTGGTTATAGGTTTAAATGGCTCTAAACATTTCAAAACTCCTAGGCTTACTGAGACATATAGGTATATTGCAAAAAGGGCTTTAAAGCATTCACTTCAGGCTCCTGATGGAAATAGAGCATGCATCAGGCTTTTTTGTTTTGTCATGTCAGTTTTAATCCCATTACAGCAATGAGTGGTGTGAGGCATCACTTTAGGATCTGGGAATAGTTCTGAAAATAAATCTAACAAAAACTAGTTGATTTTTTTCTACTGAAACTGGTCAGGACTAGGCTGACACACCACCCGTACGGCTAGGAATGCTATGCATGTGTCTGGAAATCCCAGACGAACAGCTAAGAGAGGACCTGGTCTCCAAAGATCAGAAATGTCAAGAGACTTTTAGCTCCAGAGCTGTGCATTGGATTTGATCCCAAGCAGTGGGAAGGAAGCAGCAGCGATCTGCAGCCATTCTATAGTTACTCCTAACATCCATTATGCAGTGGTGTAGCTGTTTTAGAAGTACAAGTATTATTATTAGGTGTATCCCAGATGACTCAAAATTAGATTTGTCATGGTACGTTAAAGGGGCAAATGAGAACGGGGATCTAACCTAGCTGCAGTTTAGAAAGCAGATATGTCCCAGGAGGTCTTCGCCATATGAATGTTCAGTTGATTTCTGTTTCCAGAAATGCCCTGTGTTTTCTTACTGACAAAGTCTCTGCTAGCTTAACTATTGCTGTCTTATGTATGCAGAGAAGCCAAGCACTGCAATATTATGAATTCAGAGATGGTTTACCCACACTGCCATCTACAGAACGTTACAGAGATCACCAAATTATGAGATGTTATGCTAACAGATGGTCTCTTTTTCTTCTTTCTTTTTTTTTTTTTACGTTAATGAACTCACAGAACTTTTTACATGGATTTACAATGGTAAACTACAATGCTGTACTGTGAACACCTTTCCAAGTGTTACTGTCTAGCAGTCCTACAGCCCATTTCATCTTACTAGAGTCTGTTTTCTGACTGGTGTGCATTTTACTTCAACTTTCCCAGTTTCCTTGCTTATATCAGCTCATACTGTGTTACCTGAATGCGTAGGCTGTTAGGTCTCTTGCACAGTACTGTAGTTCAGTGCACAGCTCCAGGGTTCACTGGACCTTGCTCATTGCTGCCTATCTGGTTAGTTAATCCATGAAGTTCGCAGGGAGCCCTGCTTTAGTCTAACTGTGGTAATGTAGTACTGACAATTGTGACCCGTTTGCTGAGCAGAAGAGAAAGTCCAGTATCGAGCTAAGTGTCTTTTCAGTGTTTGGTCACTGGCTGGTAGATGCAGCTCTGCTGCTGCTCCATTCAGGACTCAGACAACATTTAGAGTAGAAGAAAAAGCTTCAAGCTGTTACCTTTTCATTCAAAGTACTGCACTAAGGAAGGAATAGCAAATTGTGCAATCTCATCAGTAAGATTTGGCAGTAATATGGGGGATAAAGAAGGCTGAAAAGTATTGTGTATGTTTAAGAATTCTCTAAATATTCTATAAAAATATTCCACTCGCCATTCTTAGTGATTCTCTGTTGCCACTTACGGTGATTGGAACTCCATTTACAGTTTTTCCATTTGAAAGCATTTCAGTCTTGGAACAAATTGAATTGAATAGATCGCAGAGAGTTCACATTTTGAAGTGCTGAACAGAAACTTCCCTGTTTTGGATGCTTTTTGTAATTTTTCGCTTCTGCAATATTTTTCTCAGACACATAATATACTGTGTTGCTGGTATACAAAACTTTGACTTCTGTAAATAAATGGGCCACAGGAGGAACTGCTATATTCTCCTGTTTGAATGATTCATGTACATCCAGCAGTACAAAATAAAGTACTATACAGAATCTTACAGAAGCAGCCTGTGTTGCTGGCACAACAATGGGATTGGTGTCAATTATCTTTCAATGGACCTACCACTGAAAGATAATGAGATTTCCTGTGGGCTGAATATATATGGTAAGCCCTTAGGGTTCAGTAGAGGTGTGAAAAGTAGACAGTAGATTAAGAGAAGAAAGAAAGATGAAGATAAACTTTTAAGATCATTCTTCAAAAAAGTGCTTAATTTTGAGAATTTACAGTACATCCTCCAGAGAGCTGTTCAGACATTGTTTTTCAAATGCAGGAAGTATTACCTCAATCTTGATCCATCACTCTCCACTAATCTTTTCAAAGGCTGCAGAATTTCTTTCTGTACCCTCAAGAATAAAAGGGAATGAAAACAAAATCTTCCCTGACTTTATGCCCATTCTTATATGCCTTACCAGCAGTCATCTTTTGAAGCATATATTATCAGTCTCTCATTTTAGAAATGAGGAAGGTTGCTTTTGTGGTGACATTCATATTTTGTCTTGCAAAGAATAGCATCCCTCAAAGATTCTGAGAAACCAGCTTCTTACAGGGATTTACAAGAAAACCCACTGCAGTCAACAGAGAGCCTGGCACTGACTTCAGAGAGTCCCATGTGGCCAGTGGTTAATCTGCTGTGAATGGGTGAGAGGGTTGGGAAACAGGAACTTATCTGAACAGTCAACCAAGAGTTAAATCACATTGTTTTTAATTAAATGTGAAATAGTTAAACAAATTTTTCTGTTCGCTTTTTCCCTGCTCTGTCTAGAAGTAGTAGTCCAGGGGTACAATTTGAGAAGAAACTATTCTTCTCATGCTTTGAGTAGCCAAAGCATCTGTATTTCCCCACGAAGTACACATCACAGGCTTGTAGCAACATTGAACAGGACTGTGGAAAGATCTGTGGGCTAAATTGTTTATAGACAAGAGTGGCATCCTCTGCAAGTATAAGCTGACCATACTCTAATTAGATAATTTTTTGCCAGCTGAAGATCAGGGAAAGGAAAAAGAATAACTTCTTTATCCAAATACTAATCCATCACAAAAAGACCTTTCAAGTGGAAAAATATTAGGAAAAGTCTGTATGATTTCTATAAATGTTTTTTAAAAAGTATTCAAAAGCAACTTCTTGAAACATATTTTGGCAGCTTTAAAACAGAATGAAAATGAAACATTTTATCAACTATACTGAAACAAAATTCATTTTGGGCCTCTCCAGGAAGAATTTCTTTTACTATTTGTTATTTGGATTTGGATATAAAAAATCAAAATGTCTGTATTTTGCAAGCAAGCAGAGGAGTCGTAATAAAAAGGCATCTTAGAGTGTGCCTAGAAAGTTAATGGCAAAGTTCAGATCCCTGGAAAGGCAGTGAAGCCCAGGAATCAGATGCACAACAAAAATGGGACCAGATCTCTCTCTTCTGTCATGTCTTTTCAGTTTTACATCTGTTCTCAATCCTTCCATTTTTGAAGCTTCTTTAAAAACCTCTTGTAAAAGTTTTTTCCCTATGTTCCTTGATCTGAAGAATTATAATGGCAAAGTTGTTGGAAACTAACAGTTTTCTTTAATGATTACTAGTAGTAATGCCTACAAATAGTAATCCTCTTATAAGCAAAAGTAGTTAGTCATACACTGGGAAATGAAAGAGTGATTTAAGTGACTTACCTTTGAATCTGTATATAGCTGAATTACAGACTCATTCTCTAATTTCTGTGTTACGTTATGTTGGATCACCATGTTTGCAGAACAGTGATTTTTCCATGCTGTGTGCTACAGAATGTTTCTGGTTTTGGCAATGAATGTTTCCCATGTCGTTCTCCTAATAAATGCACAATCAATAAAACAATTCAGCGGTTTATTCTGAACAATATTAGCTATTTGCTTGAATAAGCAGTTCTTCCTAGAAGATATTTATAACCTCCTAGATTCCAGCCACTCACTTAATTTCTAAGGAACTTAAAAAAAGAACAGAAATCTCTTAAGATGGAACAGCCTTTTTCCCCCAACTTCTGCTTCTTCACCTGTCATTTGTTTGTTACTTGGTTAGGACAGTTAATTTTGGGGCGTGACGAAAGAGCTTGATTGACAGAAATAATGTGGGTTGTGGTTTTTTTTTCCATGATAACAGAGTAATTGATGAGTTATGTGGTGACTTAGCAACAAAAAGATATTTTGAAATAAAGGATGTTAATCAACAGAATAATTTTCATATTCTGGAAAGCTGCTCTTTCTCAAGGAGAAAAGATTCTGAAGAATCCAGCACATGGGTTTGCCAGGCTTACTGTTCCATCTTTCCAGAATAATAATGATAATTTTCATCACAGGCAATGTTGGGGAAAAGGATAAAAAGATTTATATTTTCCTCAAAGGGCATCTTAAAATTTGTCATAGAATGGAAATGCACTTTTTTTCACAGGAAAACCAAAAATCAGTTGAGAAAACTGTTGACTTTTGTCTTTACATAAATTCAGGATGCCTAGGTGATTTTCTTTCATAAGAAATCTGTCATAAGACTAGCAAAATCTTATAACTGAGGAAGTCTGTAGTAATTATGAAAGTGTTAGTGGTATTGTACACTCATCAGTCCGAAGTATTTTAATAGGGTAATTTAAGGCAAAAGCAGTATTAGACCCTTGGTGTTCAGTCATGGTGCTAGGTTGTAGCTCATCATTGCTTCTGATCTGTGTTGCACACTCCAATCCCACAGCAATTACAGTGACACTTGGTCAACTCCATTTCCCAAACGTCACTGGCAAGAACCTCATGTGTCAGAGCATTCTCTGTAAGTGAGAGGCAGAAAACACTGACTATTGCAGATGGAAGAGCAGAGCCCCTTCCAAGAGCTGGGAAGGGAAAGCAGGACTTTCCTGTTAGCGCCATTCCTTCGTCCTGAACAAGCTAAAGGAACTATCATATGTTAGACCGCTGGAGCCAATCACTGGTTTTGCTTTGCCTAGTTCCTTAAAAACAAGCTGGTTGCTGGGGAAAACTTTACTAAAAGCACTGTGAGATTTTCTTCTGACTTCTCACCTAAAAATGCTACTGAGATAAGATAGAGAAAACTTTCAAAAGTTGGTTTCTTACCCCCCTCTTTCTCCATCATGCATATACTTTCTCTGATGATTCAGATCTATTCTGTGTCTTCAGAACTTGCTTTCTTGTGAAGGAAAAGGATGCATATCTAGAGCATACAGTCAGCATTTTGATAAGGGCACACAGGATAGACACGTAGGCTCATCCCTGATAGTTCTTTGCAGCTTCTTTCTTTTTCTCCACTGTACAGCAGAGGCATTTCACAGATTCTACTCTAAAAAGAGCTGAGTGATTTGGGGGTTTGTTTTATCTTTTTTTTTTTTCTTTCCTTCTTTGGCTAATAGTAAAGTTGCTAGAATCAACATCCCCAGACTATTTGCAATGTCGAAATGCATTTCCCACATCATTTGATCTGATTACCAAATAATGCTAATGGACGATAAAGTCAAGAAATAGGAAGTGTTTGGATTTTTGGTTGTGTTGCCAACACTAAAGAGAAAACATTTTTATTTTAAATTGGCTGGAATTCCTAACAGCAGGGAAGGCAGAAACTGTCTAAGTGAAAATAAGAAAAGAAAACATTCTAAATTTGGTTCAGATCAAAAGTTGTGGTATTTTTTTAAGTTTGGCTGCTGAACTAGAAAATCAATTTTTTTCACAGCTCTTCCTGAAAAGTGGTATCAAGCATAGTTTTCTGACTGAACTTTTCTCACCATGGAAAAGCCTTAATAAATCCTAAAAAAAGTGGTCATTTAGTATAACACCAAGACCATCCTGGAGGTTTTTTGACAAGGCTGTGAAATTCAATTCCCTGCCTGCTCTCTCACTGCCCAAAGGCGGACTGTGGATGTTACCATTTTTCAGCTGCCATTGCAAGGATTTCCTGGCCCATCTCAGCTAAGACGGGGCCTGTGGTGGTGGTCACATTGGGTGTGGGGTGTGAATGGTGAGAGCAGCCCTGTGCTCAGGGTGGGCAGGCAGCCCTCAGACATGTGTTCAAGGAGGCTCGTTGCTGTCTCTTCGACTCCCATTGTCTAAGTCACAGTTTAGGACTAAGGAACAAACTCTGTCTTTTCCAACCTGTGCTTTGGCTGGGGCTTTTGGCTGTTTTATCTACATGTTAAGCTACAAGCTGTGTATAAGATGCTGCTGCTTATAGATCTACATTTCAGGCACTAGTGTGACAAGACATGGGCACCTGGTCACTGAACAGCTACTTATAATTGTGGGGAGACTGGGGAGGAGAGGAAAAAGATAAGTGATTCAATTTGTGCAGAGTGAGCTTTATTTGTTTTCAGTAACCAGTGGTTACCAATAATCGTCTCTTCATATTGTGTGCTTTATTCTGCAGTTGATATAGACCTAAAAAGATGGCGATTGAATGTTAAGTAAGTAGTGAACAACTATGAAGAATATCAATTTATTAAAGTATCCCAATTATGTAGAACAGAATTTAGAATAGTTTTTTAACTAATTTGGAAACCATCATAAAATTAATTTAGAAACTCCTCTTAGTCTTACTGTTTTCCAGTGTGCAATGCATGGCTGGGAGCTTTTTTCCTCTGGCTCCTTAAGTGCCAGAGATGTGAAGAGTGGCCTGCAGAGATCATCAAAACCACTGCAGCACCTGTTATGGAAAGCGTGTTCCAGATTTCCATTGACGGCATTCACTGGCTATGTGCAGTGCAGGCCTGGTGAGGATCTCAGCAAGTCAGAATGGTACGAGTTCCCCACCTGGCAAGAGAGCATCCCAGCACTAAGTCTGTTCTGAGTAACATCAACTCCTTCTCAGAGAAATATTCCCACAGTTTTAAAAGGAAGATGTTCAGAGACAGCTGAATTAAAAAAAAAAAAAAGGCAGTACTGTATCAAGGACTGAAGACACATCAAAAATCTTATTCATCCTCTGTCCACACCACTGGTTGCACTTGGACTGGTTCATCAGCTGCTAAACACTTGCTGGCTCATTGCTGGTCTTTACATATACTGCTGCTGTTCACCTTCCTGTCTTTTGCATGAAAAAGATTCACAGTCAATGCGTCTTCAGTTTGTGAATCTGCTGATTTAACGCTAAGGTTATATTAGAACTACAAGGTATAATTTGAACTGGTCTTTGTTTTAGTGTTAAGCAGCTAGCTTTAGGTGATCGACTGTTTTAAGGCCTGCTGTAAGCCAGAGTGGTGTGTTGATCTTGTGGTGTGTTGAACTTCCACAGTAGTTAAGGCATGTGAGTGTTTCTAGGCAACAGCCCTCCCTGAAGTCATGTCTCCAGCATCACAGCAAGCTGCTCTGGCTGGCCTTGCCCAACAATTGGGTGCTGACAGCCTGGCCAAAGCCTTGTTCTCAGTGTGCACCTGGAGTGAGCCTGAATCCAACACAGTCACTACTGCCCATATAACAACTACATACAGCATGTGTAGTACAATAGTTTCTCACGAGAAATCAATTAAATACAGCTGCTATCTTCTTATTTTAACCATTAGGAAACTGAAATGTAGAAATTAATTCCCTTAGGTAACCCAGGAATTTTGTAGTGGAAACAGAAATAAAATCCAGGTGTCTGGACTCAGAGTACTGGGCTTTACCTACAAGATCATACATAGATTTTCAGCTCTTATGAACAGAGCAGACTTTGTAAGAATATAAGTCTAGTTTGCACATGGATCTCAAAGGACAGCAAAGTTTTGATCTCAGATTTGAACTCAAGGCTGCCCAGGGTTATTAATGTCCTTTAGAAATATTAGGGGTACTGAATTACTGCATGTAGCACTGCTGTGGCCATTAATCACAACACATGTTTTCCATTCAGAATTCAGCATATATTTAATCTATCAGTTCAGTGACATGCTGACAACAAAGAGTTATTTGCATCTGGCAGATAAATTTCTCTGTTATTACCTCTTCAGAAAATCCTACACTGGTATCTCATCTTCTCTCGGAATCATTCAGAGTATAGGGAACTGGATATATCTAGGCCAACAGTTGCAGAAATCTAGTTTAGAGCTAATAGACAATCATCCAAAAAAGTAACTGAAGATGTTTGTGTAAGACATTGAGGAAAAAAGGGCACTGGAATGAATAGAGTTGTAGGAAAGTCTTTTCAGGTCTGTGTTCCCCTCAGTGGTATTAGATGAGATATTAAAAGACAATCCTAATGTCTCATAGGCATTAGGTAATATTAATGTTGCTTATGGAAGTTCATGAGGGCAGGGCAGCAAGCACATGATGTTAATTTTTAGCAGAAAGCAGGAAGTTCTTCTTCAGCGTGGTTTGTGTTTGTGACGCTGAGGAATTGGCTACTTCTGAATTGAGGAAGATGCAACATTTGAGTGTGTCTTCCGTGGGTGCTGTTCGGTATCATGAACAGAAATAAAGAAACTATAGTATTGGTAGTACCGTCATCAATACAGCAGTACAGGCAATTAAAGCCATCAACACAGTATACAGATCTAGAGACAGCAACACTATCGCATGCAAAATAGCTCCTGGCCTCTTTTTTCTCACACAGAATGCAATATGTCTGTGCGATTTGCCAATATATATACTGCATCATGTCCTTCAATTCCTCTTACAGTGCTCTCACAGCACTGTGGTGCTGTGAACTGTTAACTGTTGCCTTCAGCTCTGAAGAAAAATGATTTAGGTAGGAGATGAAGTAATACTTTTACATAGCTTTGTCAGCAGTCTAGGAACCATCAGGAAAAAAACCCTGCACATTATGAGACAAAGTACTTTAAGAGCTTCTAAGTCTCTGGCTTCTACTACTGTTTATTGATAAATTCAGCTAAATATCCATGACCATGGCTTTAGGCTGCACCTCAAGATTGTTAAAGCTTTTCACACGAAGTACTGGAGGCATCAGTTCGCATAAAGAGTTTCTAATGGACCTGTGAGTGCACTGCTTCAGGGTTGAGAAGTGCTGAAACAAAGCAAAATGAATGCCTAGGCAGCGCTACTGATTCCTGGTGGCAGGGCATGCACTAATAGACCAGAATGGTGTTGTGGAGAGAGTGTGTTGGAGAGAGGAGAACACGTCAATAAAGATGACTCTGCCTGCTCCTGTTCCTCTGAGGAAAGAGGAAAGAGGAAAGAGGAGAGAGGAGAGGAGAGGAGAGGAGAGGAGAGGAGAGGAGAGGAGAGGAGAGGAGAGGAGAGGAGAGGAGAGGAGAGGAGAGGAGAGGAGAGGAGAGGAGAGGAGAGGAGAGGAGAGGAGAGGAGAGGAGAGGAGAGGAGAGGAGAGGAGAGGAGAGGAGAGGAGAGGAGAGGAGAGGAGAGGAGAGAAGAGAAGAGAAGAGAAGAGAAGCTGCTGACTGTGCACAGAAAGAACGGATGTTGGAGGTTAATAGAGCATTAGTAAAAGAAAGAAAATCAAAGTCTCCTAATACCTGGCATGGTTATTTTAGTCAGAGGATTCTTTACAGAAATGCACAAGGTTTAATCGTAATTGAAATTTAAAGTAAGACACTGCGTGACCTTGTTTAACATAAAGGGTTTCAGCAGAGCCATACTTGGCTGCAGGATTGCCCTCGGTGAATTTCTCACTTCAGAAGTATTACCTGCTGCCATTGCTATCAACCTTAGTTAACTGTAATCATAATCTCTCCGAATATGGATAAAGTTTGGAACCCTCCTTCTAATGAATTATTTTGTGTAATGAGGATGACAGGTTAAAGAAAGAAAAAAGATACTCACTTCAGGGGAAAAAGTATTTATGTAATACATAAATATATCCTGTATTTATGTTCTACAGTTAGAAGGCATATAAATTAACAGCTTGTTTGGTGTTTTACCAGCAGTAAATGACAGAGAAGTGCTTTCAAACTGGTTTGTATAAATGACTTTTCTGGTACTAATGAAGATCCCACCTGACACTGTAAAAATATAACTTCAGGATTCTGTTTTCATTTGATAAAGGGACATTTTAGCCTGTGAGCTTGCAAACTCTTTCTGCGAATAGCTTGAAAATCACCATGTGCTTTTATTGCTAGCGAAAGGAACTATGCGCTGACAGACTTAAAAACTGAAATCGATTGCTTATTGAAAGAAGCCTCAAGGTAGTGGAAAAAAGATAGCGAAGTACTCTCAGGCTGCTGAACTGAAGTGTCTCAGACTCCAGCCTAGCTAAGTGGCCATACATCCTGGCTTTTCAGCTGATAATTATTTCTCCCAGGAACTGTTTTGGGTACTCTGGAGAGTACTGTGTCCAGTTTGGGGGCCCCCAGTTTAAGGACAGGAACTGCTTGAGCAAGTCCAGTGCAGAGCTACCAAGATGACCAGGGAACTGGATTTGTTCAGCCTGGAGAAAAGAAGCCTGAGGGGGGATCTCATCAATACTTATAAATATCTAAAGAGTGGGTGACAGGACGATGGGACTAGGCTCTTTTCAGTGGTGCCCAAAGACAGGAGAAGGGGCAATGGGCACAAGTTGGAACACAGGAAGTTCTACCTCAGTATGAGGAAAAACTTCTTTCCTGTGAGGGTGCCAGAACAGTGGCACAGGCTGCCCAGGGAGGTTGTGGAGTCTCCTTCCCTGGAGACATTCAAAACCAGCCTGGATGCATTCCTGTGCCCCCTGCTCTAGGTGTCCCTGCTGAAGCAGGGCGGTTGGACAAGGTGATCTCCAGAGGTCCCTTCCAACCCCTACCATTCTGTGACTCTGTGTTCAGGATTCCAGTTCATTAGTGGAAGGTTTTTGTTTTGTAAACACAAACTGTTGTCATTTTGCTCTACCAAACATTAATGATTCTTCTTCAGTGCCTCATGACAAACTCATTCAGACACCAGTTTAGCAGGAAAGTTCTGCATCCTGAGAAACATGCACATACATCAGTTAAGTTACAAGCTGGCCATAGTGACGTTAAGGTGTTCTGCACAACTGTTGCATTCATTTGAAAATATCACCCAAAGTGAAGTGCGGGGGTTTTTTTGTTTGTTTGTTTGTTTGTTTTAAAGAAAACAGATCAGGCTTATTTCAGTACACGCGTGCAATGGTCTGTCTGCCTGTGAACCATGAGGCTACAGCCTATATACTGAATGAATGAAGCTGCAAGCTGGGTATAGGCAATGGGCTCTTGGTCTTCGATGGTTTCGATGGTACAGTGATGACCCCAGTGTAAAGCAGAAAGAGTGTGTTTGTGCTGTCAATGTATTAATCCTCCTCTCTCAGTCCAGAGCCTTGGTGCCCATATTGTCTCTTCTGCACACATACCAGACTGTCCCCAGGTTCCTTCTGGAGGGATCCAGTTAGGGTCCTGCTTGAAAAGAGCATGCATAACTCACAGGACTGTTTACTGCAGCATTGAGTCCAGATAGATTGTACAAACATGGACCAGATTGACTTCACCTACCTCTACATAGGACAGTCTTCCAGTGTCATCCCAGAACACTCGCACACAACAAGTCTCAGTGTGTTTTAAAAATACCACTCTGATGGCTGCAATTAAGCCTTCTCTTTATTTCTGTCACTTAGCACACAAGCTTACAGATGGTTATCATTCTGCCTCAGGGCCATCAGGATGCCTTAGGGGGCCCAGAGTCTCCAGGGCCAAGTGTAATGCTGTAGGGATATGGGCAATCTACTTGCACTGAGAACAAGCCAGGCTGGACCAACCCGCCTCGGTCCAAGAGCTTACTTTCTGGCGAGATCAGCAAAGACAGTTTGGATGTAATATAAAGTACTCTGTGCTTCTCATGTCTCCTACACTAGCTAAGCCATAAGGTGTGAGCATGTTTGTACGTGAAGTTACTGAGGAGATGTGTGTTCAACATCTGCGGATGAACCGATGATAATCTGACATGTCAATTTTATTTCTTGCTGAATTGGCTCATTTAATAATATCTTCATTCAGAAGGAGCTTGTAAAAAAAACATTAATATGATATTTCTGCCCATTTCTCTTTTCAGTTGTATTTGGTTTCATCTGGGATGTTCCAGATGACTTCGTTGTCCATCATACAAGAATCTTTTCAGTTCAGCCTGTTCTGCCTTGTTCATTGCCTAGCTACGCAACCACTTTTTATTCTTGTTTTTCAACAGTTTTCCAGCAAGTTTCATTTTTTCTAATCACAGCAGAAAATAAATAAGTCCTCAGTAGCTTCAGTTGAATGCTGTCAACTGATGACAGCTGAGGGTCTGGCCATTTTGTTCTCCATGGCTTGCCTTTAAACTCATAGTTCCTCTGCTATTATTTATTGCTTAACTTTCTCACTGTTTCTTTTAACTATTTGGGGGATACAGATTGCAAAAGAAAAGACACAAAAAAAGATGCTGATGTTGTATTGATGTGAATTACCTGATGTGCTGTGCATGACAAATATATTTTATAAACCTAAACTTAAAACATGAATACCAAGCTAAACATCTTATGTTGCTGGCGAACTTCTCTTGTCTGTGAAAAACCTCCCTGATGTTTCTCCTTTTTTGCTTCTGATGTTTCCTTTCTGAGTCTTGAAATGTTCTTCTGCCAGGTATGCCTATTTAAACACTTCAACTCTTAACTAATTATGATTTTAAGACCTTCATAATGAATAGAGAAATTTTTTTTCGTTTTACATTAGTCTTTGAACTGTAGTCATTTCCCCACCTTGGAGAGAGAAGGTTTTTTAATTTGTTGAAATCTCAGTCCCAATATGGAATAGGAAAGGAGATGGCTGCTCAGTATATACTAACTCCCAACTAAATTGCGATATGTTGCAAGACAGCAGTCTGCAAGTATTTCAAGAGAATAAAAAACAACAGAAAAGTGACTTATAAGTGTCTGGGTGTCTAAGTGTAGGTAATAGATTGAGAAAAGAAAAATCTAAGCTGAATAGCTGCAGAATTTTCCTAGAAGGTACACATTCTAGACTGTGAAGGGAAGAAGCAGAAGCCTCATACCATGGGGCTTTAAAAGCAGACCAAAGCAGAAAAAATTTTCAGAAATGCATTTTTATGAAAAGCAGATGTATCTCATAAGGTTATTTCAATGAGGAAACACTTTGGAGAAGAACACTGTATTAGTAGAATAACAAATAGGATTATTTAGTAGTGTTTTCCACATGAAATTTCAGGCTGTCTTTTACTAACAGACAGTGCCGTAAACTGAATGTTATAGTGTCTTTTATACAAAAGCAATTTATTTTGTTTTGCTCTCACACCCTCCATGGTAATAATGCATGTATTGTCAAACAAACTAATGGTCCCTGCTACTTTAATCTCTGCACTAAGTAATGTCAAAATCTTCAGAAAAGTATAGACTGCCACACTGGGCTAGACCAGGATCTGTCTCAGAGAATGATCAGCAGAACATTCATTTCAGAATGTTTAGGGAGGAAAACAAGGAACAACACACAGCTCACCAATACAAGCAGTCCCTTGAGACACGGTTCCAGGCCCCATTACCTGAGCTGGCAGCTGCTTCTAGACCAGAAGAATGAGCAGGTGAAAATTATCTTTTCATATCCCTGATCTGACATCCAGTCTCACAGTTGATAAGTATGAAAATTTTCATTCTCTGAATTCTAACTGCAAATATGAAACCTATTCATATTAAAAAGGAATGATCCATGTTCAAAACTTTAAGGTAATTTAGCTCTAATTGTGTATTTTGTGTATTCTTCTTATTTTTAGTGCTCAATCTCATGCTAAATCTTAATTATCGGCTATAGCACAAAAATGTCTTCCATTCATATGTTTCTTAGTGTCAAAAATGTCTTTCCAAAGAAAGTATTATATATAAAATTATATATAGTTTATGTGTGTGAACACATACTCAATAAATGAAGCAGACTCTCCAAAGATGCAGGTAAACAGCATGTGAAATCTTGGTAAATGTAAGACTCTAAAGAGTCTTAAGACTCTTTCATACGTTATATTTTTAAACTTATTTTTCAGGTAACAGTACCCATTAGCAAAGAGAGGAGATAAGAAATTGAGTGACAAATTATATGAATGATGGAGACAGTTTAATTTTTGCAACTGTCATTTCAGTTCAGGCTTTAGACTCCTATATTTGTCTAGTTACTGGTGCTTGCAGCTCTGTATCAAAAATTGCACTGAATGATCAAACAGACAATCCCAGTGTCCTGGTTTCAGCTGGGATAGAGTTAAATTTCTTTGTAGTAGCTAGTATAGGGCTATGTTTTGGATTTTTGCTGGGAACAGTGGGGATAATGTGGAGACATTTTAGTTGTTGCTAAGCAGCACTTACACTGGTCAAGGACTTTTTCAGCTCCCCATGCTCTGCCGGGTGCACAAGAAGATGGGAGGGGACACAGCCATGACAGCTGACCCCAACCGACCAATGCGATATCCCATACCATATGACATCATGCTCAGTATATAAAGCTGGGGAAGAAAGAGGAAGGGGGGGACGTTTGGAGTAATGGCGTTTGTCTTCCTAAGTAACCGTTACATGTGATGGAGCCCTGCTTTCCTGGAGATGGCTGAGCACCTGCCTGCCCATGGGAAGTAGGGAATGAATTCCTTGTTTTGCTTTGCTTCTGTGCGCAGCTTTTGCTTTACCTGTTAAACTGTCTTTATCTCAAACCATGAGTTGCCTCACTTTTACTCTTCTGATTCTCTCCCCTGTCCCACCGGGGGGAGTGAGTGAGCGGCTGGGTGGTGCTTGGCTGCTGACTGGGGCTAAACCATGACACCCAGTTGTACAAAATTCCCCAAGAAAAGACTGAAACTTTCTCTCATGCCATTTCCCTGTAAAAAGGGAAGTAAAACAGTTCAAAATAAACTATGCCAGCTAATACTATGCTAACCATTACAAATCCTAGTAGTTACCTGTAGCATATGTGACTTATGAAATACTTTACTTGTAAATTAAACAGTGTCCTAATTATCTTTGCATGCATATCGTGGCTGAAATACCAACGTGTCAAGCTGGTAACACTTGTGTGATGCAGATACTTTTCAGTAAGTTCCTCCAGTTGCCTTATCCATTGCTATTTCTATTTTTAGAAATGATCAATTTTTAGAAAATGGTCAGTTTTTCTCTGAAAGCAGTCCCTCAAGCATCAGCATATAAGCTATCACTTACATTTTACAAGACTGTCAATGAAAAGCAGCACCAAGATTCTTGCTATACAAAAACCTTAAAGACAACAAGGAATTTTGTACACAAGTAGCAGTATTAGAACCTCATCTGGGCAAACTCTTGTGTAATTATATATTTTATTTACATAAACCTTCTTGTATTTGGCCAGATACGCTAGTCTTAGTGACCTCCTGTCCTAATCAGTTGTTCAGAGTGGTCACAAGAAATTAAACAGCTGCTGTTTTCTACCTGCCATATTAAATGGCTCCCTTGCATTAGTGGATGCAGTCATATGTTTCACCTACTTCCTCTTTCCAGCTCTCTTTTTCATTGTCTACTGCAGGGAGATTTTCTCTGAGAACATGAGGGAGAGTTGCATGTTTAATTTTCTGAAGTGCCAGGCTCCCACAAGTCCAATATGAAGTCCCTATATTTTTCTTCAGTGTACTTTGGCTTGCTATCAAGATGGAAGATTGTGTATAAATGGGAAAGATCAATTTATTATCACATTTCTTTCAGCAAGAAAACAAATAGTTATTAGAGTGTCTGGGACATCCTTCTGGCAGCTGAAAGGAGGCAGTGTAGAATAAAGAAGAGCTCTCAATCTCTCTTAGTTTAAAATTACTTTTTAGGAAGAAAACTGTAGATTCAGGAAAACAGTTTAAACTGACTATTATTTTTCTCGTATGAGCTCATATGTCAGCTGTGACGGAATGGAGCTGGCTTGGTGGGGGGTTTCATTAGAAGAGTCTCTCACACATACCTCACTCCTCCAAAATGATCAGCTGATTTTCCACCTGGCACTGGAAAATCACCACGTAGGGAGTGATTACTGAGACGGAGTGGGAGAAAAGAAGACATAGTGCTGTACCACTTTTAAATTTGCTAAGAACACCTGTTTTTTGACAGAGTGTTAGGAAATTACAATAGAAGGCAGTTAAGCAGGAAGAAAAATTAAGTAGTGAGAAGTGGCTGTAAAGAGCAGTTAGGATTAAGGAATATCTGAAAGCTGATGTTTGTCCAGTCATTCCATCCATTTCACACAAAAGGGCTTCACAGAAGCTATGAGTACAGACACATTTGTTCTACATGTGACTGTCTCTAATGAAGATTATAGCTCAAAGTATATTCTATCACAGTTCCTCCAAAGTCAAGTGACTGTGATAAACCTGCTTACAGGGAACTATAGCCAAATTCCTTCTACTGCTCACATACACCCTCTTGATATGAGTATAATTAAATGTAAAGAACAAACACAGATGTGGCTCATGTCAAGGTAGGTGACCTTGACCAGTCAAGGTCTCCTCAACCCAATCAGCAATTACGTATTGCCTGGGTATGGTCATGCCTAGGACAACTTTGCTCTGTGTTGAAATGAATTTTATTCCTTGAAGATCATTCTGGTAAATTATGCTACAAATGACACAGCCTGGTACAGCTACTGTGGTTCTTCAGGGGAAAAATAAAGCCGTGTTCACAACAGGGAAATCTAGCTGGAATATCTATTACAATATGTGACTACACCTCAGCACCTGTAGGATGGATAGCATAATAAAGAAGAGAAAGAGGGCACTTCTCAATTCAAATTGACACAGTGAATCCCAGAAAGCCTATTTTAACAAGATTCAGTGACTCCAGGACAGAACTGTTATAACTACATTTCTAACTTTCTCTCACTTTCCACCCAGTCATCAATACTTGCAGTATTTATATGCCTTTGTTGTGGGTAGGAGCTGATAACCTGGAAACTCCCATGTGAGCTTCAGTTCAAGTCAGGCCTGTTGAAAGTCTATGTCTGTGACCTGCAAGCAGTGCTCAGATAAGCTGGCCTGTTTGGGCACATGTTGCCCACAGCAAGCTCTGCTTCCATGTCAGAAATCCAAGTTTCTGCTGAAGCTTGCATGTATTTTAGATTCAAAAGTTACAGATGGCTGATGAAGCACCACTAAGTGAAAAGCTAAAAGCTGAGAACGGTAGGAAGAATTTAGGGGCAGAGTATCAGGAGGAGATGAGGTGGCTGTCAGCACAATTAAAATTGAATTTTTATTTAAGAAAACCCATAACATTGCAGAAGTGAGGAGTTCACTCTCTCTTTCTGCTTTGCTGCCCCTCCTTCTTTTATCTGCCCTCTATAAATCCCTTCTTGCAGACTCCAGTGAACAGGAACAAGAACTCCAGGAACAGACTGACTTTTGCTCTAGCCATTTAGCAATGAGGCTAGCAATATGAATTGCCAGTCACATCAGGCTACTGCAGTAATCCTTTGTAAGATGAAATTGGACTAGTTTTGTAGGTCACATCACTTTTAAAAAATGTAACCCAAGCAACATACTGTTTTATGCTAGCATGAAAACACAGATCTAAAGCCATTAAACCAAAATGACAATTTGGGGGATGGAACAGAGTCAGACAGGGGTTGGAAACAAAAGATGGTTTCTCCTGTGCTGTCTTTAATTATGAACCATCAGTATAAAATCCTTTGTAGCAAGTTCAATAAGAAAATCTAGTGGGATTAGCAATTAGCACCAACAGGGTCCTTTTAAACACTGCATCATTCACACAGTGCCTTTGGGGATCAGAGAGGAAAATCTGAGTTCTTGTTCATTGTTGGAGTCCCAAGCAGGGAAATTAGCAAGTAACACATACTCAAACGACGTACCAGCACTTCACAATGAGCCAGCCTAATAGCCCACTCACTGAGATGACATAATATGCCAGCAAGAGTCTGCTTCTGAAAGAGACATTGCTGTGGCTGCTGCTGTTGCTGCTATACTGTTAAAATAACATGCAAGGATAAGAAAGAGCAAAATAACCCAACATGCACAGCAGTAAAGTGGCATACAAGTTTATACCTCTAGCAGAAGTTTTCTGGAACTTCTTCACTGGTAAAGACTTTATCCAGATAGACAAATATGTCTTCTTCTGTGCAATATCATATCACGTGCAAATGTGAGATCCTAAAATTAGAAAACGGAAGCTTTGGCTTGACCAATCCATGCTGGTGGGAACATGAAATTTTTTGATAATTGGAAAATGAAAGATGCCATTTAGGACTGACAAAGATCTAATATTTTTTCTGCTTTTTCTAAGTGGGATTTATCAGAAGCTGAATCCTGCTTAGTCCCTTATTTCAGTAGAAGAATTTTTAAAGCAGTAGATGTATTTCACAACTCTCAGTTTCTTGAGTGTAAAACTACCGAGTAGCTTTTAGGAGGCCAGGATCGCTGCATTTCAAGGGTTGAATATAGGGAGAATCAAGGGGATATTCTACTGTAGAGACCAGAGAAAGAAACAGATACAGTCTTGATTCCCTCCAATTGTAGGGCTGCCAAGGGTCTGTTTGACAGCTGTGATAGCATCTAAATTGGCAGGAGATTTTTATAGTGCTGAATTGTAGAACTTCCTGTGTGAAGACTGTTCTCACTCTAAAGGGTCCTTATCCTGACTTCCCCCTTTTACCCCCTTTCTACCCCACCTACAAAAGCAGTTCCTGGACCTTCTCATTGGTCTTGGTAGGGAGGGGAGACGCTGGATGTTTCACACTATCTCAGCCACAAACCACAGGCAATGATAGTGTTCTGAATACATCTCTCATCTGTAATTACATTTAGCAATCTTTGACATCAGTTTCTAGATGTAAATTATCCTAAAATTTCAATCAAACAGATTAGGGATGGTAGAAATTGTTCCAGTGCAAGTGTTAGTTCTTTGAAATTTTCAGCCATGACATTTGAGTTTGCTTTTGCTCTAGGATCATGACACATGCTATGAGAAGTTTTTCTGAAGAAGGAGCTATGGAAAGAGTGTGGGAAAGTGATAGTTCTTCCAAGTCTATCTGTCTCCCAGACATGCATATTAGAGGCATTTTTTCTTTTGTATTTCATAGGCAATGTTGTCTTTTTCATAATTATCTGGGTTTGTTTCCTGAGTAAAACACTGTGGCTCTAGCTACAAGGCAGTGGGATATGAGGAATTAATTAGTATGGAAAGTGGCTGCTGGAGAATAAATGCAGTGACACTGAAATTAAATACATGGATGCAGAAAGGAGAAAATAAAATGAGAGTTAAAAAAACCAGTAAATCTTGCACAGGAAGTGAGCAGGGCTATTGTGAAGGGGTCTAAATACTCCCGTATAACTTCTGTGATGACTGCAGATGGTAACAAGGTGACATTTTATGGTTGCTCTCCTGACCTAGACATAAGCCAAACACTAAAGAGCTATTTGCAGAAATTGTCTTTCTCTTGAGGTTCTCAGCTCTCTCTCCCTGAATGCTTTGTCCCTTTCTCCTTCCTTCACTTTCTGTTCCTATAGGCAAAGATGTTGAGTTTTGTACCCTCTGATGTTCCTCTGTAGAATGTCAGCCTCAAAAATTCAGCTTGAAAGTTTCTCCCCTCCCCATCTGTCTTCTCTCTTCTGTCTCTGGGTGACATCTGGCACATTGGCTGAGGTCTCCAGGCAGCTTTGTGGCAGGTCCAGACTTGCCTAGGGAAGCTGGCTAGAGCAATCAAAGGGGACGGACTGGGTTGTTTTGTCGTCACTGAATGTCGGTTTCTTCAAGTCACCTTTGGGTTCTGGGAATTTTCAGAGCAGCTTTTTATTTGTGACTCACTTGCACACAATCTTAACATTGGAGGAACGAAAACAGGTTTCAAAGAAACCTACAGTTTTCTTTAGTTCTTGAAACCTGCTCTCCGTCGCCACCCCCCAGTAAAGAAATAACTAAAAGGAAGAGACTTTCATATTGGAAACAATGGTGCTTCTTTTTAATGACATGTTCTGTTCTGCACTGGAGAGGAAATAAATGTTCTCCACATTTGGAAAATGTAAGTGTAAAGCTGCCTTTGTGGACAGCAAAGAGCATTTTCATCAGAAGTGAAGCAAATATAGGAAGACCTCTGAAAGAAGAATGTGTATAGCTTAAATTTTTGTGATGTAGAAGTTCCACTGTCCTACCAGATTGTCTTCATCTTTTGTCCCAGTTTACTATCGTCTTCTCACCTGCTTGTTTCCTTGACGTAAATAGCAGTGGCAACAGCTTCTGCAATACACGGTTTCTAAAGTAAATTTTTTTAGTCTCTCTGTATTTTTCCTTTAACCCCTTTTCACCTGTATCAAACTCTTGTTTGTTTGTTTGTTTGTTTGTTTGTTTGTTTGTTTGTTTGTTTGTTTTGTTTTGCCTTCATTCACAAGATCTTTTCCTATTCATCCACTCATCCACTCTGTCTCTTTGGGCTACCACAGCTGCTCTGTCCATGATGTTCAAAAAGCTGCTCCTTATGTCTACTGTTTAATCCTGCACCTCATGTCCTTTAGCCTATTCCATCTGAATTGACCTCTGAAGCTAAATCTCCCTGATCCTTTGCTCTAACTGGACAGGAGGCAGAATGGTGACTGTTGTGAGCTAATCCTAACCCCAAATACCCTGAAGGCTGGGCAGCCAGCATTTGTCTTCTGCTGAGTGCCTAAATTCCAGAAAAAAAGACCTTTTCATGCAGAAAATCAAAGTACAGAAGCATTCTGCTGACCATCTCATCTAATCCAGGGGGTAACTGGCATAAGAGACAGCTTTGTCACCTCTGCCAGTTTTCCAGGAGCAAAACATTTCTGTGCCCAGGGAAATTCTTTGGATAGATATGTGTCTCAGACTGTTTTGAGGCATCTTTGTCTTCAAAGACATGCAGTTTATGACTTTCATTTAAATTTAGAGGATGAACTCAGGATTTTGCCATGGGCTTTAAGTAGACTTGCACAGCACAGTGTACCTCTGCTGAGATGTCCTCAGGTTCTGTAGGAATTTGGCCTTTAAGCAGAGATACAGTTACTTTATTGAACTCCAAACCATGCACAATAAACCTTTTCAGTATTTTTGGAGTGCAGTCTTACAACCTGCCTTAGGGTTTGTAGCATTTTGAGGACTGGATAGTAGCAGAAAATCTACTAGCCATGGTGCTCAGTTCTATATACACAATACATTTGTGCTTTAGAGATCCTGATCTCACACAGTGGATTGATGGTAAAGTTTCAGGTTTCTAGCTGTTAACTATGGCTTGAACTGATATCTGTTCTCCATGGCAACAGCATTCTTCATGTAATAACGGGAGTAATTTACCTTCATTTCAGAGGGTGCATGCTGAACTGCATCCTGAATATGTCACCCAGCTACCTCACCTTCCAGCCTGGCAGCCCCCAGAGTTCTTCAGGACACTTTGGACATCCCATATACACTAGAAAGTAATCAGTTATGGGTAGCTGAGCCTTACGCTCCGCTGAATATCACAACCTGAAATGCAGGACATGCTTGCTAATTGTATTTTTGTACTTGTTTAGGAGCACAGTACAGCGTTACTGTGTGTTCAGTGTGTGCGAAATCATTAGATGAAACATGACAAACGACTCAATCATTCAGCATTAAGGGAGCTGACGATAGTGTACTTCAAAAGAAGCTAAAATCCTTGAGTGTCTAAGGTTATCTCTCTGTTAACAATGAAAACTCTCCAAAGGAGAGACTGGAGCCTTTGCAGGGTCCAAAGATTAAGGAAAAGAACATTGGTAAAGGCAGTTAAAATATTAACTGGGAATCGAAGTGGAGATTTAAATTGAACAAAGAGAAGTTCCAGTAATCAAGTTTACTGGTTACTTCCCTGTTAGTTGAGTTCATCGATGGAAACTAAAAGCTGCACTCCTGTTGTCCTATTTCAGTCTGGTGAAAAGCCAGACCTCTTGCTTCTACAGAGAGAAAATAATATTGCTGTTTAGGGAGCCCTGCTTTTACTCACTCTTCCACAGATGCTCTATTTTAAAAGTAAATTATATACCTTCAGTCAACAGAACAGCACCTAAACCCCATGTTCGCAAGTGCAGCTGGAAGGATGGTTTTTGTTCTGAAGGGTGGTAAAATTTGAGTGAATCCCAAGGAGCTGGTTGTGCTTCCAGGAACAGGCTGTAGCTTGTTTTCACACATCATGCAATAAAAATAAAAGAACTCAATAAAGCCGCCAGGTGGGGAAAGAAGAGCAAGGCTTACAAGCATGAGATAATGTGATTTATCAAAGAAGGTATGTGCAAAGCAGACTCATTTTTAAAAATTAAAAAACCAGATCAGAATAGCTGAATGTCTGACACATTGTCTTTGTAAACAGTACACCCCAGAAAAAAACAGTAGTGGGTTTTTTTCCACACATTAGTCAGTTTTCTCCTGAGAAGCAAAATTCGAATTTCCTTTCATTTCAGGTACTTCCCACATTTACATTACCATAGAAATTAAGATTATTGGTTTTCCCCTGACAAAAGCTGGTTTATGAATATTTCTAAAGGAACTGAACATTTTTCTTGCCTTGGCAAAAAATGCTGCTTTTACCTATTTCACATTGTTGTTTGCAAATGTTACACAAATACTAGTTTTCTGCATGTTCTAGTTACAAATAGTTGAATATAAAAAGTGCTTATTAAACAATTTTGAGCTCTTTTTCAGCTTTTAGCAAGTCTACAAACGTTATGTTCCAATACTTTGCTTAAATGTGTTCTAGGGGCTTTTCTTATGTAGCTCCCACCATACTTCACGTAGATAATTCTTATGATTAGGAACTGGTCTTTAGTGAATCCACTTTTAGCTGCCTAGGCAGTAGTGAAATGGGAGTGGGTTGGAGAGCATTTTAGAATTACCTGAGCGTGTATTGCTCTACATATCACTTTCAGTAAAACTAAGGGACTCCTACAGTTGTTTGGCATGAGGTACAGTCTCAGTTTTGACCTCCAAGAATGCTATCCATTCAAAGTAATTGCCTGGGCAGGAGGGTTCCTAGGTGAAATGTTTGCAGTCAAATCCCTATTTAGCTAATTTAATGTTTTCTGGCCAGACTCAAGTGAGGTGTGGGTTTTTTTGTTGTTAGAATTTTTTATCCTCATCAGAAAAAAGCTACTCTTACAGGTTTCCGTAAATTGCTTCATATTTAAGTGTTCATGATTCTGTTTGGATTCTGATTTCACATGTGCTTTGTCTGCAGATCAGTTGCTCAGCTGTGCATAGATAGTTTTGACAAAAGAAATTGTATTACCTAAGGGAAATAATTTCTTCTGTGACATTTATGTAGTCTTTTCTCATAAAGTGTGGTTTAACACAAGTGTGATGAATTTCAACTACCAGTTGATTAAATACATAGAGCGTTGGTTTTCTTGCTCCACATTTTTCACCAAATGGGAAAAACGAGATTTTCATCAGCTCTCAGTACTGGTAAGAGTTTGCATTGTCTTTGCCAGGAGTCAAGCTGCTCTAAGAAAAAATCAGAAATACTTAAGCAGAGCTATTTTTATGCTGAAGGTGGCAGTATTGTATACAGACACCATCCAGCTCACTGCAAACTCTCTCTAGGTCAGCAATCTTACTGAAGCTCAAGGTCTTTGATGGAAAGAGCAGTGGTGCATATTAGAGAAAAATGTCCAGACTTGCTTTAAAACGTTGCTAAACTGAGGATCTGACATGGGCTACAGTCTGGCTGTGCTGAACTGTAACTACTTCAGGAGTATTAATAAGGTCAAAGCAAACAGCATGAGAAACTAAATCATGAGATTCTCCAAAATGCCTTGCCTCATGGAGGTAGAAACTACTTCCCAAGATGTGAAGGAATGTAATGTGTTATTAATCCTAACTCATACCGGTGAATGATGTTAGAGGAACCAAGTAATGCCAGTTGAGACAAAAGGGTTTCTGGTGTGGGTATTTGGATCCAACACACTTTTGTCTAGATTTAGATTGAGTGGTAAGAGCACTCCCGTGTGACAAAAATATGCTCTATTTCATGGATCCAGTTCAAATATGTGAGATTAAATCCAGTTTTGCTTCTGACTACACTTCTGATAAGGTGTCAGAAAAGAACTCTATAAAGATAAAGGAGGAAATCAAGCCACCTCTAAAGGAATTTGGCAGAGAAATAAAGAAAAGTCTGAATTTTCCTGGTGCATCTTTTATTGCAGTGCACCAGTGCACATCTTTAACTAAGTCTTGTACATGTGTAAACAGGGAATTTGGGTATTTAACACCTAATTGTCAATCGGGTTTCCCAAGATTCTTAATACCATACAGTGAACAGAGACATAAATTAATTCCTCTGTTGTATGTCAAAGGCACTGGAAAGGCACTGGAGCTTTATGGTACATTTCAGTTGGGCCAGGATAATGCCAGCCACTGACATTAAAAAAATAGAAAGAACGCTTTCATCTCAGCAAGAATGGCATTTTGGGAAAGTTTTTTTCTTTGTAAGAGACAAGCCATCAGGTGAACCAATTGGCTCTTGTGTCACAGACCTCAAAACCAAAAATCAGCTTTGTGAATAGGAACAGTTGTTAGGATGAACTAATTTGTGGTATATTTGAAAACATGATCAAATAAGGGTTAGGAAATAGATGTGACAGTGTACAGCAGGGATATTTGCCAGACGTGTAGAAAATATGCCTCCATAAATTCAAGTTTTAGTGTGCTTTGGAGAGAACTCCTAAACATCTGTGCAAAAATCTGCATCTAAACCTATAAAATGAATCAACATCAGTGGCCAGAATTGCCTAGAACCAATATGGAGTCATAACATGTTACGAAATTTCCAGTCAAAAGGATGCATTGCCATATATACCCTAAAAGCATCCATTTTACTAGAGCATGGTTCTAAATACCAGTTAGAAAAGAGATGTAAAAGCAAGGTACATCTATAAACACACAAAATGCAAGATGTGCTTTTGGAAAGAATTGACAGACTTGATCACCGAAGGTCTGAATTTGTCTCAGAGATTTGAGCATATATGTACATTACTAAAACCAAAGGAGAAACCTACTGCCTTTCCACAAAAGTTTGCCTTTTTTCAGGAGCTCTGCAAAGTCCTTGATGAGATGTTTCTGTAAAAATTAATTTTACTGTTTGTGGATGAGGATATTTATGTTTAAGAAATACATGTTTTTCCCCCTCAACTGTATGCCGACACCAGGTACAGTAGAAACGATTCTTCATCAATAGGAAAACTGTGTATAAAGCAGGCTTATCAGTCAATTTTAAATTAAAAATATAACAATTATACAGCTCCAGCTTTAAAAATTTCTTGCATTAATCAGCAGCAAATAAAGCAGCAAGTAATGAGCCAGAAGCACTTAGGGCAAATGAAGACATTTAGAATTCACTACAGTGAAGATCTCATTTTAAAAAACCCTAAGTCTCAAAAAATCACCACTGTCAAACCAGATAACTTTGAGGGATAAAAACTCCTATCCTCCGTGCTGTCTTACCAATCTTAGAAGCAACAGATGCTTCAAAAGTTATTACCTGCTAAGACTGAAATTACAGACCAGATGGAGCTAATTAATTTGCAATAAAAAATTGCCACATAACAAATAATACAATTAATTTTCTGCAAGATATGGTTATACAAAAGATTGGTCTGCCACTTCTAAGGCGGCCAAAACATTCATAACAGTTATATAAGCTGGTGTATGCTATGGAGCTGGATAAAAACCTACAAATTCTGATGTGTAGCAAACTTGAGTGGGAAACTGCAAATCTGGACAATAAACTTCCAAAAAGCTCTGAAACTTTGTGTTAATCTGCAGCTTTTTGATCTCAGCTGAAACCTCTGCTTGGAAAGAAGAAAGAGAAAAAGTAAAAGTTTGTCTTTCCAAAGCTACAAACCAAGTTATAGAATTATTTTTCCAACCTGGAATGTGCATTGCTACAACCTAGGTGAACCTCTGAACCATGCAGGAGTCTGTGCTTCCCTGTAAGATTCCTGTTGCTCTTGCTTTGACTCCTCAAAATATTAAAAAATGTTTCTTGCAGTAGGCATGCATAGCAAATAGTCAAGGGATTAAAGAAGGGGACTCAACCTCCCAAACCTCATTAATAAACCTAGAGCTATTTTGAGCCTTTTTTCATGTGTGTACCAGTGTGTGTATGTATATATGCATGCATATGTATAAATGAAAGTTTAAGGATCAAACCTTGCTGCGTAGCTTTTAAAAAGGTATTTCTATCCCCTTGATTTTTGTTCAGTTTGGACATTTTTCATACAGAAAAAAATTCAGTCATGTTTGTGAAGCTATGTAAAACCCTGCTAGCTAGACCCTGCGGGAGAGACAAAAGATTTAAGCTATTTCTCCTAAGAACAAAGTCACCTAATGATTTTTGTCTTACCCTTTATTCAACAACATCATCACTTCCTTAACATGAAATAAATAAGGAAACATTTCCAGTCAGCTAATGCACTTCACACTTGCAGAGACCTCCTCTCAAAGGGAGACTGAAGTGCAGAATTGCTACTGCTTCTCTCCCCACCTTTTGCAAAGCTGTGGCAGCTGCTTTGCTGCAGAGCACCCTGTTGCTTCGTGGGCACTGGTGAGTCATGCCGCCACACCGGGGCTCTCTGGGCACTCCTGGGAGCTGGGGAAATCAAAACCTCTCCAGAGACTGATCACAAGGCACCACACAGAGTAAGTGCATCTGGCAGAATAGGGGAAGAGATGTGAAAGGCTAACTTGGAAACTCTAACACTTAACTAGGCTCTTTTTTTGATCTAAACATTTCCACGGAAATCAATGGGACCTGGCAAAGCCTCTGCAAATCGTGAGAAGTGGGAGATAATCTGAACAGCAAAAAATGAAACCAAACCAAACCCCCCTAAATTAGCAGAAATTCCTATATGAGGGGTCCTATGTTAGCAAAATTTGCCAAATGGCTGTCATACATATTCTTAAAGCTGTAAGAACCAGATCTTAGCAAAACATGGAATAATGGAGGTGTGGCCACATAGTTATTTATTGCAATTTCGTGTATAAATTTAAATAACTTCATTGATAATTCAATTACTTTCCACTTGTTTTCTGGACAGTAGTATGATGACAGCCTTGTAAGTGCATAAAGACCTATGCAAGAAACACTTTGAAATTTCAGCATGTAACACTTTATGTTCCTGTATTTTCAATTTATTTTGTACTTTCATTTCATGGAACATGGCACCACATAGTAGCCAAGAATTCTGTGTTCTGCTGCTTCAGGGGTGCTACAGACTGACTCTACTGAAGGGAAAGACATATAGGTCTTTCTTATAGGACACTCTACTGTCCTGCATCCTTCAGAATGTTCTTAAAACAGTATAGTTAACCTTCACCTTAATCTTAATTTTCTCTAGCATCTTTGAGAATAAGTGGGTGTGAGATTCTATCTCACTAAATGCTGACCACAGCCCATGGCTTAACACAATCTAAATCTTCTTGGGAAATACCAAAGGGCATTTTGCAAGGGTGGAAAAAGACCTGACCCAGAGATTCATGTGCAAAATCATTATTTTGTAGAAGTCTTCCCCCAACAGAGGTACTCGGGGGACTTTTCAAGCACTTTGGTTCACATAACCTTACTTACAGGAAATGGCAAGAAATAGCTAAGAGAAGATTTAAAGTATTAAGGATTGCAGGATCTTAGAATCACGGTAAAACTAGGCATAAAGATGTCTTAAATTAAATTTCCCAAATCTGAAATGTTTAAACTTAGTGACTGCTTTTGAAAAATGTTGGTACGTCTGAACTCTTCTCCCTCTACCTGATCCTTTAATGAAATAATAGAATATCTGCCTCACAGTGGTGAGTGGGATTAGTTACAGGGTAACAATAAAACCTCTGCAAATTTGCTGAGTGCTCTTTATGGCTATTCAGAAGTTTTTTTTTTAACCTGATGTTTTCAAGAACATTTTAAATGCATTAATCACTATTTCAGTCTTATAAATTAGGTACTGTAACTATTAATTTTCTTATTTAAGAAAAAAGAAAAAAGACAACACCTTAATGCTTATTTCCAGGTGTTATCCAGTGAATCCAAGGGATAATCTCGGAGAGAAACTGATTATTAAGTATCAAAAGAAATAGAAATATTGCCTTTAATTTTAATTTTGTATGCTCCTTCTTCCACTTCAAGGTTTTGGTTTGGGTTGGGTTTTTTTTGTTAGTTGTTTTTCGTGTTTTTTTCTGTTTAACCCCCTCAGTGTATTCTAAATTAGTATATTAAGAGTGGAATGAAAAATTATACACTCAGTAACCAAATACGAGTAGGACATTTAATCTTACTCTGCTCTCATGTGTTCCTCTAGCTCAATAACAATACAACACCTCAGAAACTTTGAATGGACCTACATACCCAGAATTGAATACAGTGATTGGTTCGCCCCAGGTACTATTTAATAGGACATATGTAAAGATATATACAGGAACTACCTGTCATAATTCTGAGGACAAACATGGGCCATGTTCCTGACAGCTAAACTTCATAAATGGGCCTATCAGGTTTCAAACTCAGAACTATTAACTCCAAAACATGAAGGATACACTTGAGTGAACAAACAAAAAAAATTGTTTTGTTTGAGGGCTAAAGCTGTTCTGAATGTAGCTTGGTCAGACATGACAAGAGCTAAAACAGCAACTTGTGACAAAATCAGACCTGTGCTAACACACCCATCTGTGGCCATCAGGAACTCCATTCTGCAAGAAAAAGGGAATATTCTGACCCTAGTCATATTATGGGATTTAGATGAGGGTGTAGCCTATACCAAATCCTCAGCTAACAGATCCATCAAGGATGGCCTCCGAGCGAGCCCATCATCAGGGGGATCAATGGTAGAGCAAACTAAACAGACACCTGTACCCACCCTAGTGTTTCTGGACTTCAGAAAAAACACTTAACCCCAGCTTTATAAAAGCTTTTAGGAAATATTTGGACTATGTATATCCTTTTAAAAAACATTTAGAGAAGCCTTGCTTCAACTAAGCCTTCATCAGTTTTTCAAGATATCCACTGATGAGATTCCACATCTCAACTGAAGTTCCCTCATTTCCTCTTTTCATCTTATAAGTGGCCACTTGCCAGCACTCTTTTGCTAGCAGCCAGTTATGTGGTGATGATTAGGTGACACTACTGAGCTATTTCTTTCAGTCCTTTTGCCCAGGACTTCCCAGCTGAAACAACTTTAAACAGAAGGGAAAGAAATAGGTGAATTATTTCAAGAAGTGGGAAGAGAAAATAGGTTCCTGAGTGTTTTGTTCATGATATTCCTTTTGCAACAACTGTAGTAATTTAGATCCATTAAATATATATATTGCAAGTCAGGCATGCTTATTCATAATTTTGATAAGAAAAAATATCCTGGAAAGTCAATGACAGAAATAGAATTGCATCACAAGATCAGGGAGGTACTTGTCAAAAGGGGCCTCGAGAGGTCAACTAGTTCCCCAACAACCTGCTCAAAGCAGGAACACTGTCAACATAAGATCAGATCACCTTTCACAGGATCTCAGGATCTGTGTTCCCATATTAGCAGTACATCAAAAATGTAAGAAAGGCATGGGCAATGAAGATTGAAAATCCTTCAGCCAGTCTTATTCTTTCCCATTTGGTGCTGTACACATAAAAATACCTAACTAAAATTTGTTCACAGAGAGGTGTTGTGTGTTAATGTTCCTGACAGAGGTGGAAGAAAAACTGAGATCTTCATTTTCGTGGCTGCCCACCCCTAAATCCATGTTATAAATCATAGATACATACAATGAAATTATCAGTCTGCATTGTCTTTCCTTCAACCAGGAGAGAACGCTGCATTTCTCAAGTTAATACAGATTCAGGCTCCATGAATTCCAAATTTTCAGTATGTAATGAGAAAGGAATCTTACATCTTAAACTGATTTTTCTTAAAAATCATGCATTCCTTTCACTTGCCACTGACCACTTCATTTATAAAATGCATGTGTTGTCTGGCAGGCTGCATCTGAGCTATGACTAGAGTATCATTGCTGAGAAGGGTGCGTTAATGGTCATAGGAAAAGTAAGGCTTGCTGTACTATTATACTTGATGATCTGGCCCTCTCTACAGTTAAGACTGAGTTCTAGGTGCTTGGACACATTTGTTTTATTGATATTATTGTCACTGAAATTGGGAATAAAACTCCTTAACACCAATGTAGTATTAAGAAGCAGGCATTCTTTATAACGGTGCCGGATGCACGGGGGATAATTCCTCCTAGTGTGCATACCGGAAGTTGCGATAGACAAAGCTTATATTGCTCAGTTATATACATATGCATTAGATTTCCTGGAACTAATTATGATACTTGCATCTTAATTACCCATGTGTTTTAAGTCCCTTAGGAGCCCCTGAGGAGGTATCAGGTGGTCTCTGGTGGTCCCTAGTGGTTTGCTGAAGGGGTGGTTTTTGTGTCCTTTCCATGAACTCTTCCTTCTTCCTTCTTCCACATATGGTCATGAGTTGGCCCATCGAGTAATCTTGTCACAGTGTATTGCAAGGTGTGTTGGTTTCAGCTGGTGTTCTGACTCTTATCTAGATGGAGATGCCCTTAGTTCCTTTTGTCTTGGTTTCGACTGGTGCCTGCTGCTGCTAGGTTGTTTGCAGCCCTCCAGGATGTTCCCCATCAGGCTTCCAAAGATTATTTCTTTGAGTGCATTCTTGCCTGAGGCCCCTTACAACATTATTAGTCTAGAATTATCTAAGAATAAAATATTTAACATAAAGCTTAAAGTACTAGCTTCTTCCTCTAACTGGGAAAATAGTCAAATTGGATTTACATTTCAGAAATTGTCAAGAAGAAAAACAGGAATAGAACTGTGATGAAATAATAATGCACTTTTTTCCCGACTGGCGCTGATGAAATTAATGTCCAGCTTCACTCTGTAGTGAAGCTGTTCTAAATTTATTATCAGGCTTCCTGAGGAACTCACCCATAGAATCCAAAAATGATCCTGAAGCCAAAGACAAACCTGAGCTAAATATTTTCTCCCACATATTGCAGACCATCATGGACTTGCACCTCTGAGTCTTTTGTTCTGTTCACAAACAGTTCAATATCTCTATGAACTACCCCAGTTCAGCTATAACTTTGTGTCACCCCTTTGTAAGGACACCCCAACTACTTTGACTGTACGGGTAGACCCGAGCTCCTTAATTTGGTGATCCCTCCAGTCTCTGTGAAGAGAACCAAAGCCTTCACAGACATTGGGATATCATCTGGTCATAATATATTTTTACGCAAAGAAGCATTTATTTGTCATCTGGACAGAGAAACAATGGTCCTGAGCAAAAATGCCATTTTGTCAGAGTCCTGGCAGTTGCACAGCAAAATTACTACTGTACTTCCCTAAATCTATTTGTCAAGGTGCCTGTTTCTGCCTTCCCCTCCTTCTCTGACTCTCCTGCAGTTTCTCTGAAGAGCTGTCTTTCACATGATGCATCTGATCAAGTACAAGACGGGTAGATGTTTGGTTATTTCTGAAAAGGTGTTTACCTCAGGTTATTGCCTCATTCAGTTTGTGAACAGCCATTTGGCTATAGGTGAAACCTTTAAATTAAGAACCCAAAGCAATATTTTAACCCATTGCTCTTCTTAGAAGTCTTCCTCTAGGGCAATTAGCTGTGGCACGTATGTGTGGCAACTACTCTACTCTACATTCAATCATAAAGGATTCTTAAAGTCAACAATTACATTCTCAAATGTTTAGCAATAGCTAAACAATGTTCTTTAATTGGTTTGATTATTTGATGTATATAAAATCAAGAAGTTTTCAGATATTATAATTTCCAGAGAAGCTGAGGTTATTATTTTAGGTAGCATATATATGGAAAATTTTGGATAAAATGGTAAATAAAAAATTTATATCTCATCTTCTGATTTGAGTTGGGGACAGCATCACTTACCCTGGCTTTGGGTAGTTCAAATGGAGATAATGTTTTAAGTGAGCTGCACATGCTGTATAAAACTTCCATGCAAATTAAACATTTTTTTTGTAAATAAATACTCTTGTAATGCTCAAACAAGTAGAAATTTTCAGAATTTGACTAATCCTCACCATTGTATTTTGTAGTATTCTCTAATTTATTACAGAAGCATAAGAGGAAACCTGGGTAGGCAATGGCGCATTGTTATAGCAGAGACTCTTCATTCTCTCCAGCTATAAAAATTATTGTAATAAGGGTAATTCTTTACTTGTGGGAGAGTGCAGAGTGGGCTTCGATGGCATTGCAAAGCTTAACTGACTGTTTTTTGGCCTGTGGGCTTGTTGAATTGGGAGAAGGAAGACACATTAATGCTGCACAAAGTATTCCTATGCTTTTTGTTGTAATTTATTATTTATCACCTGCTATGTACGTAAAGGCTTTTTCCTACTCCACCTGGTTTTGCCCTGTAACAGTCATCAGCCTCGAAGTCTACAATTTTTCATGCAATATTAACATTCATGATCTTGCCAAGATGTTTACAGCAAGAAGCCAGAATACACTTGCACACTTGTACACACCAGGGATGGCATACTTTCAGGTCACAGAGGTGCTTTCCCAAGCATATGAATGCACGATGTAAGCAGAACTTGAGGGATTAGCAAAACTGGGGAACTTGGCTTCAACTGACTGACTGTATGAATAAAAGGTTAAGTAAAACCTTTCCAGTAATTTTTCCCAGTGTAACTGCTCAATGCACTACATTTCATATGCTGGAATGATTTGAGCAAGACTGACTCTGAATTGGACCTGTAGTAGTTCAGGGTGTTTTTTCTTTCAATAGAAGCCAGTGTATTTACGGAAGCCACAGAGATGCTATATAAAGCCATGTTTAAAATATTATGTTCTATTTGGAGGAAGAAGCATGAGCCACGTATTTTAGAGCAGGGAGAAACACATCTACTGTTTACCTGAGAGCAAGCTATGTGAGTATTATCGTAATTATAGCAAATGTTATTTTTCTCATGTTTTACTATATAAAAGGGAATCACTGGATGATCAGCCTCACTTCAAGCAACCTCTGCTAACTGGTGAAAAATTTCAGCATATATAACCTAGGGAACTGTGAACCACATAAAAAAGAGGTATCCCCATTAAAGTACAATGAGGTTGGATCTAATCCTGCAAGTGTCTGGTGAGGATAGATCCGGAACACTGAACATTTCAAATTCATAGAAAGCCAAAAATTCCAAAAGGCTTGGCAAGAGAAAAGGTGTTTTATTTTCAGTTCAAAAATCATTGGAGGTTCTAATTATACTTTTCATTTAGAAACTTGTAAATCATATGATCTCAGAAGGCATTACAATCCCTGATGAACTTAATCTCATGATGCCCAAGAAATAGAAAGCTTCTTTAAGTTGTATTTTCTAGGGCTTACAGGAAACTGTTAGCTCAGCCAAGCAGAAAACCAGATCTCCTTACCCCTTTATTTATGCTTCAGTCATCAAAAAACCTGTCTAACTAATGGCTCTCATCTTCTTATTTTATTTTCTTAATTTTCTCGTCAGTGAGGTAACTCTGGTCTTCTTAACAGGCATCAAAAAACTGTGACCAAACAAAGCCAGCAATTAATCTGCTGGAAAACCAGACTAGTTCTCAGCTAGATCTCACTTTTTCAAGTATCTTTATAAAAGGTTTTGTGCTCTAATTAAAATAAGTAACAATAAATTACAGAAAAAAATGTTGAATTCTTTTATTTCTTTAAGAAGCCAAACATAATGAATTTCATCTTTATTTAGTAAAAATGTGCATGCAAGTAAATTTTGGGTGACTTAACTGAATTTGCTGGAGAACTTATATAAATTGTTAACTAAGTTTCTCTTTTTCTTTTTTTCCCTTTTCATCCTTCCCCCCTGCCCCCAATCAATCCCTTAAGGAAAATGTTCTTTCTTACCCTTCCTTTCTGTTTCACAGAGAGAAACAGAAGAGATTATAGCCTTTTTTTTTTTTATTATAGGAATAGATCTTCTGTAATGCTTCTGGAATTTCTCCTTTGTGTCTCAAATCAGCAGAATTTGAGAGCCATAATGAGAAACAGCAAGGTGAAGTTTAAAGAGAAATGCTTCAGCCATAGAAACACATGTCCCACTGTCAAAAGCTTTCTATTCTGTGAGCAGCAGAATGGGAGCTGAACCCTGCTAGGTTCTGAGTTGCAGTATAGATACTTTGTGGAAAATGGGAGAGACCCAAGTAAAGAAAATAAGTAGGCAGATCAGGGAGATTTAAAGGAAGAGGAAAGCTCACTGTGTGTGTTCAGAAGAAAACAAATCTCTGAAGGAAGAACAAACATTTTTTCTTTCAAGCAAATGAATACAATAATAGGAATAAGTTAACCAGTCTTTTGCCTTTTACAGGTGTGATATGAATACTGTATTCTTAATAGAGATACAGCCATCCTGCTATCTAAATTACTCTATTGATGGGCTGTGGTGTAGGTTGCAGATGTGACTGTATGATGTACCATGTTATTTTCATCACATCCTTCATTCTTAAGGGATGATAAAATTTGAAACTGCGTTTAACCAACATATTTTTTTAATCTCTTTGAACTTCAGTTGTTTGGGAGCAATGATTGCAATTTACGTTAGCTGTCTCAGTTCTGTACCTTGTGCAAAAATTCCGGGAAGGATGAAAGAGGTTTAAAAGGGACACCTGTTAAAACCACCAGCCCTAATGTTGAGAAAACACAATTTTTTTCCAGTGTGATTGTCTCATGACTTTCTGTATGCCATCCATATCACATTGAATAGGAATTAAATGCCGTGGTTACAAAATCTGTGGTGTTTTATGTGAATACTGAAGGCAAAATTAGTGGCTTCTATTATTTTGGTAAGCTAGAAAGGGTAGCACGTAATGGGCTGAAAAGAATGTGCATGCTCAAGGAGAGCAAATATTTCTGCTGTGAGATCTGGGCCATTGCTATTGGTATGTGTTACAAAGTTTGATTTCTTACAGATGCTAATGGGTATGTTGTAGCTTTTGGTGTCCATATCTTCATAACACCTGAAGTAGTCCGCTGTCTGAACCATTTTCAGTGCAAAAGAACAAAAATTAATATATAATTTGGATAAAGGTAAAATTAAACACTGAGTATCAATAGACATCAACACAGGAATATTAGATTGAACTACTGGGATGAACATATAGGGAAGAAAAAATTAGGTGTATTTCATTAAAAAGTACACTTTAATAGTGAAGTTTTATTAGACTGTGGAATAGTCCCGTGGGGCAGTGGTGGACCTACATCAGACATTCACAAGTAGCCAGGACAAAGTAGTGGAAACAAGACTATAGGAAGCAATTCCGTATTTAATAAGGTGATGTGATCTATTTGTTGATTTCTCATTTCTAGAGTTCCTGGAGCTTGAGCTTACAAAAAGTCTTGCCCTATATGCCTTGTACTGCACATGCAGCATCCTGGTTGACTTCAATATTTCATATTAATCCCACCCCTACCAGCTCCTTTGCTTCCTATTGTTCCTGAATTGTTGGCTCATTGTTTTCAACTGCTGTGCATTTGCTATTGCAATTGCTCTCCTACCCTTAAGACTTGGCAGGCAGTGAACACCTTTGAGAAGCTAATCAAGCTTTTACAGATTTCCACTGAAAAGGCATTGGAGTAGCACCTTGTCAGGGAATGCTAGGTGGACAAACCTTACTCTTATGTTGCTTTTTCTATACTTGTTTTGACACACACGGATCTTTGTTCACACAGCTGGTACAAATACATACAAGCAAAAGTGATTTATATTTAATTAAAATCCTTTCTACAGCTTGAGTGAGCATAAAAGTCTTTCAAAAATACAGCCCCCAAATAAGGACTCTAGGGAAACATTTACGAAATGAGATTAAAAAAAAAAGAAAAGCACAATTACTTAGCAAACCGAGTCCCAGTTCCCAGTTTAATAATTCATGCCATTCCTCTGTGCCATTAGTTGAGATGAAGAAGCGGGGATGGTGACAAAGTATTTCACAAAAGCCTTCTAAATATACACTTTGAGCTTTCTGGATATTTCAGCTTTCTGTCTGGGTCATCAGAATCTGTGCTTTGAGGATGAGTGCATCCTCATCCTAGAAATTATCTTTTGATTTATTAACCATTCAAGCTAACTCCCAACTGTAACTTCTGTAATTCATTACAGCTGTACTTTTCCCTATGATTTGTCCCAGTACATACTTTAGTTTCACTCTTTCCCCCTTGGTTCACACTCAGTTGAAGAAAATGACCTTTTGCTTCCTTAAGCTGTCACTGCAATTGGGAATAAACCTCGTAACACCAATGTAGTGTTAAAAGGCAGGCATTCTTTATTCACAGCACTGGATGCACACAGGGGATCACTCCACCTAACGTGCATCCCTTACACACCTTTCCCATGTGATTTATATAGACCAAAAATATACATATTCATCTTATCCATACATATTCAATATTATTCTCTGTGGTGATTGGCACAAACTTGCTCGCTTCACATGCAAATTATTGCCCAGACTCAGTTGTCCTTTCCCATTGTTCTCTTTTGAGTAGGTGGTATTACTTGGGTCGGTGGTCCTCCGTGAGTTGGTGCTCGCGATCTCCCCCTGTCAGATTACCTTTTACCTACTTGGTTCTTAATCCTGGCAGTCCTGGCCAGTTTTCTCAGTCCACTATATGAAACTACATTTTGTCATCCTTTTCTGACAGAAACCCATTGTCTATTGTTTCGTTCACATTAATGATTCCCTAGAGACTAAAATGCAGATCAAAGAATACGCTGATTTGTATACTCCATGTCCCCAGACTTAGTGTCCAGCTGGATAGGGCTGTACAAGGAGTATAGCAGCATCCATGGTTGGTTAATTCCATCACCCTGGTTACAAAGCCTTTATTTATATTTGTGTGCTCATATAAACAAACAGAAAGAGAGAGTGTGAAACCACCTGTCATCTGAGTCTAATCATCACCAATATGAAAAATTTATACACTACTTTATCCACATTTTCCCGTAATAAAAACTAAAAGATCTACTCTCTCTATTTCGTAGGCGCAGAAGAAATCTGTCAGGTAGCAAATCTTGCTAAACCCAGCCCCAATTTTCCCATTTTGACTACTGAACAACACTACTTGTCTTTTAGTATTAAATACACAGTGTCATGCTGGTCCCAACTGCCATTACAGACACGTCATCGTTTGTTTTGAACAAGGGAAGCATGGTAGCTGGTTAAAGGTCTGAAATGACTAGTCTACCATGTATAATATTCTGGTACTGGAAATAGAGCTGATTGATGTGTCCTGACTGACCCTTTGTTTCTCATTAGATAGTGGGTTAACCATGTGATGTCAAACATGATGCAGGGGAAGAGGAAGAGTAGATTCATTTTTGCTCCTCATGGTATATTTTGACACTTCAAGGAGAGACCATAACTGGAAACCATATCTTCATGTCATTTGAAACAACTATGAATTCAGTAGGAATTTGCAGGACAAGAAAACAGTTAATGCTTCTCATATTTGTGTGTGGAATAAGGCTTCATATAGAGGAGCAATGTAAGACACCTATTCATTGACAGTCCAGCTCCTTTTTGCCCACTAAGGAAATCTGAAAAGAAATGGCAAGTCTTGTTATGATACCATTGTAAGCTGCATTCATATAAAACTACAAAGTGTTTATGGTAAAGGGATATATACTGAAACTGTACAAACACATCTATTTTAAAAAAAAGGTTTTTACACCATTCCACTGTAGTTACCTATACCTATTTTATGAGTGGTAAAAGCACAATCAACTCCCATCTTGAGACTGTAAGAGGTTGTGCTCTTGAGATTGCAAGAGGTTACACCAAGCCTAGCAGCTCTGCCACAATACACCTCACTGTGTCCTAGTTTTTTGATTAATCTAAATAGAACAGTTATTCTCAATGAAGGCTAGGATGGATTGACATCCGTTAAGAAGAATTTTCCATCAGTCTTAACACATTAATGTGTTATTGCCACTCTTTGTCACTGTTTTCTTTCAGCTTCCTGGCAGTTGGCTGTTCCCTGGCCTGTTGGTCTGTGGACAACTGTAATACAAGCGTTAGGATAAGTACGAATGGAGAATGGAAAAGTCTGGATGTGGAAGGCTCCAAAGAAAATGGTGGCAGGGAGAAGTTAATGAGAATCACAAGTGTTGATGGTACCAACATTAGAAGGTCATCAAGATCCCTGAAGAGGGGAGAGAAAAGACAGGGAGTAAACACTGATGACACAGCAGTGGACAGGACACTAATCACCCCGTAATTAGGGAGTAACTAACATAAAAAAAGGAGGAGAGATTGTAAGGTCTTACTAGCTGATGTTCCTTGTTGTGTGTTCTATCACAAGAAATGCTGTATAGGTCACTTGGATACAATCATGTTCGTTTCATGGCTGATGGACAGGCTATTTGGATGCACATGTGTAGTGTTGGAAGTATGTGGGTATAAATGTGTGAATGATAAGTAGTGAAATCAGTTTTGTTTCAAAATTAATTTATTTTGTCCTACTACAATATTGCTTATTGAGCTTTGCTACCTTCTTGCTACAATGCTGCATCACAGTTTCCTACAAGTCAATAGCAGCCAAAATCCAGTAATATAGCTAGGCAGTGCATGCCATTAGGTGGAGGGCTGGGCAAAGAAATCTATCCCATAGAATTAAAGAAAATACCAGTAACAAAGATGTGAGTTCATCACTTATGCTGCAACACTAAAGTGTTTTCTTTCTCCCCACGTGGAGCTTGCTTCTACCTTCCATTTTCTAATGAGCAGGCACTGTGTCACACAAATCAAGTTACATTTTGTGAGTGAATGCCAAACATGCTTTTTCTCCTAGAACTAGGTGGAATAAGTTAAGAGTCTTAAACATCATTATATTAATATAAAAGCTTTTCATTCCCATTAAGATTTGCTCCTAATTTTTCAAATGTAATTTACAACAATTGATTGTATCTTGTTCATTAGAAATAATTCATCTGATATTGAAAATAATAATAAAAAATAGTAGCATAAATGACACTTATTCTTTAACAGGTTTACTACTGCAAGACATTTGTCTAAATGGGCTTCAATGTACGATCAATTTTTTATCATTTCATTTTCTAAAAATAGAATGATTTCTTTCATTTTTCTCATCATCTTGTGTTATAGCTCTCTGAAATTAAAAGTGCATTACACTATGGATCTCTACTTTCTTATATTGCTGTGGTAGCATACAGCTTTCCTCTGCAGCTTAGACTTCTAACTTGTTGTCTTTTACTGAGCTGTATAGAATTGTTACAAGGGTTGCAGAGCCAAGTAGCAGATACAGATCAGGTAGATGGAGGCTGACAGAAACAAGGATGGAACAAGGGAAAATAGGCATCAGGAGAGGACAAATATAAGGACTGAAGAAACATAACATCATCATGTAGCAGTGATTGCTGTGGATTGAGAGTCCTGCAATTTCTTATTCTACCATTGATTTGCTGTGTGAATGTCTTAACTCCAACTGCCTGTTGGTGGAAAAGATTCCCAGATTTTCATTTTACACATCTCCCTTACATTCAGACTGGGGGGGAGGAATGACCAAAATCCATGTCCCAAATTATAGGTATATTAGCCAGCTGTATATAAATTCGCCTGTCTTTTAACTTAGCGTGAAGAAACAGACAAGTTAAACTTGGCATCCAAGAAGGTTGTAAACATGAATTCCTAAAATGCTGTGGAATATATTGGTCCTACCCTCATAGTTAAACAAGATTGATCACTGGATCATCTGTACTAAAAATCATCTGTATTAAAAATGTGGAAAACATTTACATCTAATGATGTAACCGAAATTGGGAATAAAACTCCTTAACACCAATGTAGTATTAAGAAGCAGGCATTCTTTATAACGGTGCCGGATGCACGGGGGATAATTCCTCCTAGTGTGCATACCGGAAGTTGCGATAGACAAAGCTTATATTGCTCAGTTATATACATATGCATTAGATTTCCTGGAACTAATTATGATACTTGCATCTTAATTACCCATGTGTTTTAAGTCCCTTAGGAGCCCCTGAGGAGGTATCAGGTGGTCTCTGGTGGTCCCTAGTGGTTTGCTGAAGGGGTGGTTTTTGTGTCCTTTCCATGAACTCTTCCTTCTTCCTTCTTCCACATACGGTCATGAGTTGGCCCATCGAGTAATCTTGTCACAGTGTATTGCAAGGTGTGTTGGTTTCAGCTGGTGTTCTGACTCTTATCTAGATGGAGATGCCCTTAGTTCCTTTTGTCTTGGTTTCGACTGGTGCCTGCTGCTGCTAGGTTGTTTGCAGCCCTCCAGGATGTTCCCCATCAGGCTTCCAAAGATTATTTCTTTGAGTGCATTCTTGCCTGAGGCCCCTTACAACAGTGACACTTATTAAAGTTTTCATAGATACTATAAGCCAAGCTGCACATAATTATTTATTTTCATTTTTTTATTGCATGTGACTCTTCTCTGACTTTTCCTCATTTTCTTGGCTTTTCAGATTTATCTCAAAATGAGATCTTATTGTCATGCAAACTCAATAAGCTGGGGAAAACGTCAGCTGAGATTTATAGTTGTTGCCATCAACCTTCTAAATAAACATCAGAAAGGAAGAAGGCTGGCCAGAAGAAGACTGAAGATTGAGGAATGAAAAACTTCCTGTTCAGATGGCGGAAGAACACATTAATCAGTTCATTTTTGTACTTTTCCTCAGGTCTAGTGCATACCACCATCTAGTGGCTCTGAATATAATATAGAAAATTACACCTAACTTTAATATAATTAGTACTGATGTTTGAAATGGAAAATCCTCAAATAAACTTTTACAGGAACCATTATTGGTAATGTAACATTTCCTGCAGCGTTAGAATCTATCAGAACATCAGAATTACATGTGAGATTGCACACTGGTTTGGCCTTGGCTAATACAGAAGTGCCCTGCCAGAATACAAGGCAATGGAGGCAGGAGACGAATAGTCCCTAATCCCATTCCATTGAAACACAATATATAGTACCAATCAACAGAGGGGGAGGACTTCTGCCTTTAATAAACAGGATTGCAAACGCATTTGAAAATAGCTCTAATATTGTGAGTTGCATAGTCAATTAGAAAAAAAATTACTTTGCTTCTACCTTAGAGAATTCTTTTTCAAAACTGTTTCTGTGATATTTGATGGTAGGTCTTTCTGCTGTAGTGTAAGGCAGTAGGTAAATGAAGTGTTATCATGTGAGGTCTGTAATTCTGGACTTCAAGACCTGAGGTACATGGCAACTCTTTGGAATCAGGTTAACCAAAACTGCATACCTGTGCATGATTTAAAGTGTATGAGCTGTGTAGATCCTGAAATTCTTTCATGATCAGTAAGATTTTATATAATAGCAATAGATGTTTCTCTGTGTAGAGGCTGTTCACCAAAGTCTTGTCTTGAATTCAACAATGCAAAAGTAATCCCATTAGACCAGATGCTGAGCTATATATATGGAAGCCATGGGATAGAAGATGGGGACAGGAAAAAACTCAAAGACTAGATGCTGCATTTTTAATCTATCAATCAAGTGATAAATTATAATTTCTTCTTGTCAGTTCAGACTACATTGGACAATAGGAACACCTCATTCAAGAGAGCTGCTTAGAAGAGTGACTGGAGGCATTGTTGCTCAAACAAATGAACAAAACATTAAAATAAAAACAATAACACCTTCTCCTATCAGTACGTATATATTTTATTTTGTGGGTGCTGTCAACAACTCTTACCTACAACTATTTGCCTGTGAGAGTCATAGGCTGTGGCTGGACATACCAGCCTTTACTTCCATTAGTGGCCAATACTCCCTGTGGTGATAATGGAATCAGAAAAATGAAGGCGGATTTTCTTGTATGCTTTATCAGTCAGCTTTTCAGAAGGCAATTTTGGAGACCATATTTCTATCAGGATCACATGTAGATTTGTGAAACAAGGGTATTTTCCAGCAAAACCACTATTCTGCATTACATTTATCTCACTTGTTTGCAGCTTCCACAGTAGAAACCTTCAAAGATGCTTTGAGCAGTGCCAGATATCCTGCTGGTTACTCATAAAAAGCACAGTGTAGGAGAAGTGTTATTATGGCATTTTAGCCAACATTCTCCCTCTCTCTCAAATTATTTTTGGCCTTTTCAGCACACTCAAAAGAGTTTAATATCTGACAGAGGTTGTGACAATATGTATTCAAGTACAGAACTTGAAGAATTAAAGGAATACAGAGGGAGTAAAAGAGCTCAATTGTTGTTTATCTTATTAGGGAAAAATTGAGAGCTGATCAATAATTGTAAAGCATCTTCACTGGCAGGAAAATACTAGATATTGAAGAAGGTCTACAGTATAGTACAGAGATGCAACAAGAAATTGTCTATAATTTTAAGAATTAAAATTGGAGATATGGCCTGCATCTTTAGCTGGAGGGGAATAAACCATTGCAAGACATTACCTAGGAAAATTGTCCATTCTTCACTTCTTCAATGAAGACCTGAATTACTGGGCTGCAATCAGGAGTGACTGGATTGAATTCAGTGGTCTGTTAGACAGGAGGTCCAATTCAGATGATAAAATAATACTTTATGGACCTTAAAAATCAATAAAATGTATGTAATTTTAAATGCCATGTGTCATAAAGAAAACAATCATGCAAATCTGATTTGTCTGTGTTAGAGTGAATCTTCGTACTGAGAAAAACATCAGAATAATAGTGCAAAAGGAACATTGCCTTTTGCTGTTTCTTCTGCCTGTCTCCATGTGGTCACAACTCTGGTGTTTATCATCATATCCATTTCTTCATGAGATGCAACAGTTCTGGATTTGTCCTGGAAATAGTTGCTTACAGCCAAACCTAATGCACTGGGATTTAGTGCAGTGTTTCCAGTCACTAGATTCACAGTTTGTGGGCACTCGCTATGAGTTCACAGCTATACTCTGGCAAGATGGCGTGGGGGTGAAGTACTGAAGTACTTAACTTCATGTGTGCAACTGTAGTATTTGCTTCTGATGTTGCTTCAGTCTACATCATCCCACAAACCACATGGAATTGTTGTGCATTTTCATGCCAGCAGCAAAGCAAATGCTGTCCTCTGCTAACCCACCAGTAGTACTGATCCATTAGGTAACTCTATTTACAATTCAAAAGGACTCTGTATTATAGGATATATTATAGGATAGAGGCTATCTCCTCCCCCTCCTTTTTGTATGGCTACTTTAGCAACAGTGTAAGAAGTTACGCATGACACAAGTTTGGGGCAGTGGGGTGGTGGATGCTGCACATGGCTGCAAATGTATGATTGCTTCTGTTTAAGCCCCACAGGAATTTGTGGTGCTTACAAATACTTATAGGGGGGGAAAAAGGCATTCCTAATTTCATTCCTCAGGAGATGGGGAGAGAGATGACTTATAAAGATAATCAGATAGGAAAGGATCAGCCAATATTAGCATCCTGAACAATAACACAGAGATTGACCAAAGAGATTTAAACACTTCCACACACCCTGGAAAAGAAAATCCATTTTTCTGGTAACAGTTATTGAAGTTGAGCTATTGCAAAACACAGTTTACAGAATGACCGAGTGACTACAGCACAGGAATGAAAAATACCTTAGTATACAATCTGGAATGGTCAGATGCCCTTTCGGGGCAGATCTCGTTACCCAGCAGTTCAATGGCTATCTGTAATACTAGTCTTAATCATAGAAGTCAAGATCTGTTTCCAACCTATTTGCCCTGATAGCCAGCTAGTTATTCTTCAGTGGCGTCTTCTGTAAACTGTTTTGCTCTGTCCTAGGCATGAAAAATATTGGGTAAGATCACATGATTCACATTCTGCTGTGCAGGTGCTTCATACAAATCTGTACCTAGTATCTTTTAGTCACGTGAAGTAAATTCTTCTTGTTTAGACTTATTTTACCACACCAACGTCAAAGGGACTAGGTCAATTCAGGGAACAGAAATCAGAAGATTTTGTACCGCCCGCAAAAAATTATTCAAGCAAGAATGGTGGCAGTAAAAATGCTTTCTCTTTAGTCAGGGCAATGGGGCCATAATTACTGAGCAGCTACCAAAGACTAAATGTACTTTGAGTCTAACAGCTGATTTCTAATTGCCAAGCCTGTAAGAATCCTGCCAATTTATATTTGATTTTAGCTCATTATGAATATCACATATTCATAATCCTAGCTTTTGATAAGCTAAAATTCACCTCATCAATAGCCTATTTGATATAATGCACTAGAATGATATGTGTCATGCAGATACAGACCAGGTTTTTAATTGCACAAAATTTCTGGCTAATCACAAATGATTGGTATGTTTGTATTAAACGTTTTCCCTGCATTTATCAGTGGGTTTAGTGAGCTCCCACAAACAAATGCCATCACAAGGACCTTCATTTAGGGGACATTTTGCCATGAGTTATTGATGATTAATTTGAGGAAAAGGAGTAATCTCGTGTTTCTTCAGTTTCTATAACAACGAGGACAATTTTGGCCATTCATAAACACCTTAGGATTGAAGAGCTGTGTAGACCCCACTGTTTCGTTGTCTTCAGCCAGACAGAACAATGCCAGGCAAAGTTTTACAGTGTTTCTCTGCTGCCTACCTCTCTTTTCTTCAACTCATTATCTTTGGTCTTGGCTCTGATTTTCCAATGTCATTTTCAGTTAGCAGCAGTTAAGAATTTTTCAGCTTTCTAGAGCTTTATTGCCAAATTAATATAGCCTTACAATGTCTTAATACATTTTGGCATTTTACCACAGGTATTTAAAGAGACGTCAGGTTAGTTTTACATAAAACGTAATGATTCATACAGATTCATACAGTGTATATAAAGCTATGTGTATAAAAATAGCTGATTAACTGATTAACAGAACTTTTGCAGCATCATGGTTTTTTTTAGTTTTAGTGTGAACTTTTGTTGTTCTGGTTGTTGTCTGCGTGGTTACACATACAAGAACAGGGGTAACCATGCCTTGTCAGGAGTTTAATTATTTTCTCATCCATACTTGGTTTTGAAGCTTACCAGAGCAAAGCTTACCGGTGGGCAGCACAGCTGTCACCGTTATCACTGTAGCTCCAAATAAAGTAGTCCTGATTCCCATTGTAATGCAATTAATCTTCTGCTTTGCACTAATGGATGAACACGCATATTTACTGCAGCATAAAATCCTAATTATTTCCTGAGCAGATGCATAAAGGGAATTTAAATTAATGGCAAGTGACAAATGTGATAAATATAGATAGCATCTTTAAATACTAACATTCTGCATTGCAGACTTTTTTTTCAATACTCACAGTTTCTAAACCTCCACGGGATGTGTTTTCCCCTCGGAATGAAGCTGTCTCATAGACAGATGTTTCAGGGACCCAGTAACTCCCCCTGAGGACACCCCTACCCAACCCTGAGTTGTGTTGCATTCACCAAGGTTGCAGTCCCTGTTTCTCCAGTGAAGTGTTTGGAGTCCTCCTTTCAGCCCAGCTCCATTGCTTCACAGCCATGCAGTATTTCCCATCAAAAACCCATGAGTGAGGTCTTTATACTACTCTCCTTAAACTGGCTTACAAATTCGTGTGTTACATAGAAGTAAAACACATTTGGGTTTGTTTACAAAATTTGTTACAAAGTAAGATTGCTAGAAGATCATATGCAGTGATCATACTAGCAATGTGAACTTTAACAATGTAGTACCTAGTATTTGCCATGTCTGCAGAGAAGACTAACCTAAAATTTCATCTGCAAGGCTTCCAAGGACCATCACTACATGACGTACAATTCTGTCTCATTCACAGAGCACAGACTTATTCTAGGCTCTGGACAGAGAGAAAATGCATTCTGCTTCTCCAGATCCATCAAGGTCCGACTTGACTCGATAGAGGACCTCTTATTTGTATGTCATGTAGGTTCTGAAGTCTTTCCAGAGCAAACAAATGGATTTATTCCCTACTTTATTTTAGCAAAACAGCCAAAAGCCTGTTAATGAACGCATTTTACAAACGATATCCCTTGACAAAACAAGGGTAGTATCTGGTCTGTGGAGTTGTACTAATGCTCTCATAAATGTAATCTTTATTTTGTGGGACTAACAGCTATCAAAACTTTTCATATTGTCCATGTTCAGATTTTCCTCTGCAGTTATTCCCATCTTCTTTCAGTCTAAGGTAGCCTTTGGGATACCCATGACCCTAGAGCTTCACATAGGTTTCCTTTTTTTCCCACTGTCCATTAATTTTTCCCTCACTCTCTTAGCTCCCCTTCTCCTCTTGATACTGCATTTCCATGTCATCTTTGTCCCTTCCCATTTCTGTCTTCTCTGTCTGGCCACATTACTGCTTCATCTTGCCCACTGCTGTTATCAGCTCGTGACAACTCCTTTCTCAAGTGTGCATTAGATTTAGATATCAATATAATGATACAGCAGGGACTCCAAAAGTGCTGCAAATTAGATTTGAAGGAATATATTACAATGAGCTCTTTCTTTCTTTTCATACCAAGGGGGATATTAGGAGAAACTAGGACAACTAAATGTTTACCACTCCCTGGAAATAAATGGTACAAGCAGCAGCACAAAAGTCCAGACAAATACAAAGGAAAATCAGTGTAGAGTACCAGTAGAACAAATAAGATAAAAACCTAGGTTTTAATCATGTATTTAATTTTCATAGAACCTTGTTAAAGGCATTCAGGCTGCTACCTGTCAGCATTTAACTTTTGCCCTTAAGTATGAAGGTTTATATACTAGTAAATTTTTATCATGTCTAAGTTCTCATTATCCATGTAAATGTATAATTCTTTATTCATTTCATTTAAGCTCTTAACCTCAATTATATCCTGCGGCAGCAAGTTCCACAGGTTAATTAGGTGTCATGTTTTAAAAATTTCTCATTTCATCAGTTTTACCTCCTAACAATCCCTTATGACCTGATTACAATTTATGTAATTTCCTAGAAATTGCCTTTCTTTTACTCCAGCTCTGGTTTTTTTTTCTTTTCTCAAAAGCAGAAGAGCTTGACAGCTTCTCTTTTTTATTATTTTAAACAAAGCAGCCCTAGAATAATTAAAATATGTGAGACTAACTCAAAATTTTTCCTTTGACCTCAGGGTCACCTGACAGAACACCTTCCAACATGTTATTTGAGAAATACAACTAATCCAGAATGTTATCATGCAATAAAATGTGATTTCTGAAACAGACGCTTTGTGGAGAGGAAATAAGTTTTCACTCAAGCTATTGTGCTTGCTAGCAGACTTGAAATTGTACTAATGAATTTTTTTCAGGCTGAAACTGCGAATCATGAGTAAAATAACAATAAAATCACCTTCTTCCTCAAAAGCCTAACTAAACAAAAAGACCATGAATGCTATTAGCAGAGAACTGGACTGCTAAGAACATTTAGTCAGGCTATGGAAATATATTTTCCTAATTTAGAAACACTGAATACACAAAGATAAAATCAGGGGAGAAAAACTTTTTGGAAGTTGTGTCTTTTCTAGCTTTTTAAGTATTGTGTATAGCCATATATATAACCAGCTGTCTTTTGCGAGTCATTGACTGATATATGGAGTGTAGTGGAAGAATATGTTCTAGATATGAGAAATCAATGTTGCCAAAATATGGTATCTTTCTAGTCCTCTGTTTCTTAATTCCCATCCTCAGAAAAGCTTATCAAAGGGAACATTCTATTGTATTTAATGATTTAACTCACTTTTGCCTGATTAGTGCATTCAGATATTTTTTCTCCCAGTCTTTCCATATTCTTTCTGCTATGTTATAGCTGCTGAAAGATTGTGATGGAGCAAGCACAAGATTGGCCACAAAAACATCATCTACAACAGAATTGTTCCTTGTGCTTCTTCAGGCCCATATGTAGTTCCAGAAGAAACAACAGGAAAATGTTTAGTATTTATCAGACATGCAGATCCAATATAGCTGTGCAAAAGATGTTAATCTCTTCTTTGCTTTGTTTGCCCTGAGCAGAAAATGGAAGTTCCATTTTGTTTGACTGAGTTCCTTCCTGGCACAAAACTCTACAAAAGGGCTGGTGGATTTTCACTTTGCCAAGGAAAACAATCAGATTTACTGAATGATTTGGAGTGTCTCATCAGGATGACGCTTGACACTTTCCTCCATCAAGCCCACCCCAATATCTTTAGGCTACTTTATAAACTTGGAGAGGTAAAGAGAGACACATAAGGACAGGTAGCTCTTGTGGCCTTCATCTTCTACATGCATACAGGAGTAACTGTTCCTGACTTTTGAACTGTTTCCGTTTGGTCTGGAACTGTGGGAATAATCAGCCTGGAAGCTCACTGGCCCTCCACTTCTGTAACTGACACAGCGAAGAAGGGTTTCAGTTCAGTTCTTCAGCCTTGTCAGCTCTACATTTACACAAATATAGAAAAATAAATCCTTAAAAATGAGTTGCGACTCATGTTTCGTGAATCAATTTTTCTGGCACGAGTTCAGTGGACTGAACTTTATGAAAACTGCAAGCAGAATGAAAATGTATCGGAAGGTTCATTTTTTATACATCTTTCTGTGTCGCTTTTCCCAGTTTCTTTAGCCTCTGCTACACAAAAATCCTGAAAAATTACTAGGGTTTCTGAGATGTGAAAACCTTCTTCCTTTAACTTTTATTATGTATAATTACAAGTGAATTCTGCAATGTCATCAGCCCCATAGCTTATAGTTATTTCAGCACAAATTGTCAAAGAGTAAGAGTCATGCCTTTTGGTATAGTGTTTAATTGTGGATGTTTCACTACATCTCACTTGGTAAAATAATAGGAAGTTTAATGCATCTCATTGGGTAAAATTTAGAGTAGATTTAGTAGAATTTAAGCTTGGCCTATGTATAAAGTAAAAATATTTCTTAAAAGTAGAGTAATATCAGTAATTCTATGCTGGATTTGTGGAACTGTAGGCACGAGGAAGTCAGCTGTCTGCTCTATAGTTAGGCTCAGAGGTGATGACAGACCTGGGAAAAGATCAAATTTCCTTATGTGTGACTCCAGTGACAATATTGCCTGCTTTCCTTGCATGCTCTGTAGTGCTCTCAGGTTTTTGGTGTTCAAGAAATGGTTGGTGAGACCTTTCAGACTGCAATTATACCTAGAACAGAGTGCTGAAAATGTGTGATGCAGTTACTTTCTCTGTTGGAAATCTGTCTCCAGTTACTAATTATAAGGAATGGTGCTGTAAATAAAATATTTAAATTTGAAAGGTATTTGTCATGACAAATTTTGTTTTCTTTTTATTTCTATTAATATAAACTTTAAAATGAAAGGTCACTTCAGTATTCAAAAAAAGAGAAACACCCTGTTCCAAAAAGATTAGAATGAAGCAATTTCCCTTATGAAGAAGCCTTTTTCACTTTTACTTAACAGAATGCCAGTCAAATTGACATATTCATGTTAAAAGTTTTCTTTTTTTAACAAAAACCTATTTTCAAGAAGAAAAAGAACACAGTTTCACCAGGTCTAATAAAGATCTTGTGTTTGAGAATTGGATAGAAAATTTAATAATTCACGAGGTAAAATAAGATTTAGTTAATTCTAGCTTAGTGGTTGTGCCCTTCAAATCTAATGGGAGAAAACTTGTTCAGTCACAAAGTCAGAAGACAATTCAAAGGTACTCTAGCAAGTATGTACATAGGTAAGGAATACCTGCTTTGTACAGGATTGATTTGTGAACATAAACATACTTTAAGACTGTTCTCCAGTACACTGGGCAGTTACCAGTTACAGCACTCCGATCAGCTACAGCAGAACATGAAAGGTTGCTATAGACTGGGGTGTCAGAATGAGCTCATTTCAGATGGTGATTTTTACACAACTCTCAGGTTGTGCTGCATGACACTCTGTAGAGTGATAGAAAGGAACAAATGTAAAGTATTCATTACTTGTTATAACGGAGCGGAAGTGACAGCAAGTTATGAATAGACTCTACTGCCACATACAGTATCTTTCTTTACTGTAAGTGAAGATTTGCTGTGGCCCATTATAGATCCACCTGCATTGAGGGACTGTGTATTGTGGCATAGGTCATAGTGCTGGGTCTTTGGTCATCCACAGCTGGAGCTGTCAGTCCTGTGTAGAGCATGCAACGGCTTTTTTTCTTGCCTAAATGCAAAAACCTTTTCTTTGGAAGAAGAGGAGGGGCTGTACTGGTGCGGGTGTGGATTTTGGACTTGATGGTGCCACAGTATGGCTTTAGGAGACCAGAAGGATGGGCTAGTGCTAAAGGTCCATTGATGTAGACATAGCCAAAGACCACACTGTTCTACTCCAGTAGCTCACGGGTGCCTTTATAGGCCTCAGGGTAGCCAGTACAGGAAAAAACCTTGCTCGTGGGCATTTTTGGTGGTGGCCTTGCTTCAGGTAATTTCAGAACTTGTAATAAAATGTTACTGTGAAAAACTCTCTGAGGAACCACAAGAACTGCAGCCAGTGCGAAAGCTGCAGAAGAAACCTAGCAGATCAAATTTTCTCTCAGGTTGGCCAGCCGGCCATCAGTTTTCATGGCTTCCAGTGTCTGTCTTTTCTAACAAATATGAATATGTATTAGAGGAGAGTTTCAGAACTGAAGACCACACTGAAAGAGAGAGGCTGTAAGACCCCTAGTATCTTATGAAACAACTCTTCTTTCTCAGAGACAGATGGTAGAACCTTTAGGTACTAAGTGTCCAACGTTAGCCTTAATTGTCTTTTTTATTCATCTGCCCTATGATGACAGCTAAGAAAAGTCATTCACGTAAAAAGATGACAGCACTTGACAAGCAAAATCTGTAGCTTATTAATAATTAAAAATTATTTCCATGTCCTGTTACTGATGGAATATTTAATCATTTGTTCAGTCAATACCAATGTCTCATTTATTATTCATTAAAGATAAATACTGTGTAGTGCTTCTGGATTGAAATGTGCTACACCAAGATTATTAAGAGCACCCAGGGTTGATCTATTATTTAGAAATTGATTAAACTTTTGTACAGAATTTAATGACTTAAATAACTCTCCAGATTTTTAAAGTTAACAATAAGTTTTATTTAAAGATTGGTTATGTGAACACAAGCAGCTATGGAGAAAAAAGTAGCTCTCAGACCTAAGTTTAACAATTTGGAGAGAAACACATCACTAATACCAGGCCTGCCTCACATCCACAATGACTTTCTTCTATTTTTAGCGTGAAAGTATATTAGTACATGCTGTGCTGTGTCACCATAACCTTGCCACTGCTTAGCCCTTTCCTCAGAGGAATCAGCAGGACCCCTTTCTACCCCCGCAATTTTTACCCTTTCACATTGGGTTACTTGAGTTTTTTGAAGGGTCTCATGTATGATTTATGGAGGTTGTGCTGTACCTCTTCTTACCCTGTATCCTGAATAAAGCCAAAGATCAGGAAAGGAGAGATTTATCTCTTCACATCCTGTCAGTGGTAACTTACCACCTGAGGAGTATAAGGAGATGAGATACTTCTTTCTTCTCTGCAAGTGGACAGTCAGCCTAGCAGCAAAAAGTCTGCCAGCTCTCTCTCTAAAAGGGACTGGTAATGACTAACTACTAAGTGAAACCAGTTTTGAAAATGAAAAGGCTTTGATATTTATAGCTCCCTAATTGCTGGGGCAAACCTGGAGGCTGCAGCCCAGGTCAGGGAATTGAATTTTCTTGAGTAGACTAAAAGAGAATAAGTCATTACCTGAGTGGATCAGGTAACAACTGTGGTATCTATTGTTTATACCTTCAGATTGGAGATCTCTGACTAGAGTATGTTATGCAATTTTTTTTGGGGGAAAAAAAGGTTCCATTTATTAGTTTTTAATAAATAAACAAAAAAATAACTTGAGATATTAAAAGAAAAAGTGAAGTTTTTTCTGTACTATTTCATTTTTCAAGCTTATTATTCAAGGTTTGCAACTCTCTTGCCCCCCTTCAGATAATACAGGACTTCCCAACCTCACTAGAAGAAATTTTTCAGGTCATTCTTTCCTCAAGCATGGGGAACAGTTTGAAAGAGTTCAACTATGCAAAAATACATATTGTAATGACTTAGAAGCTGTAAAGGGTCATTCATGTGGGTGTCACATGCTTTCAGTCAGCTTCCAGCAAACCATAATTCCTAAAGTACCTTTGTTTCCCCATGCTGCTCTGTTAAGCACATGCAGATATTTGTGTTGGACAAGGCACCAGAGGAGGGAACCTTGGTAGATCATATATGTCCCCTTTGTCCCCCTCAAAGGAGGTATAACAGTGGAGAGGAGAAAGCATTTACTGAAATTCAGAGGTATTCTTTCCCCTTCTGGCTCATGCACAGTCAAGGGGAGTAGGGAGCATCTATGCATCTCCTGGCTAGATTTCCTCATTCTAAAAGCAGATCTTCCTTTTTGCCTTGGATACACATTGCTAAGAATACTGACATATGCATTTTCCATGCACAGATTTTTGGGAGAAGGAGGATATTTCTCTGCACATTTAAACCATGCATTATTCCATGAATAGTGCATGTAAGTGTCAAACAGGACAGGCAGCAAGGCTTTAGAGTAATCGTTGAAAAGCAGTCCCCAAGTTGTTTGTGCAACAAAGCAAAAGGTTGCCTGTGTCCAGAGCTGAGAATCAAGGCTGGCAGGAGTGATAGGGGCTGCTTTGTTATGGAAAGACCTGGTGGAGAAGGGAGGCTTGAGGAGAAGGAAGTTTTCTTTTATAAGAAAATGCAGCCTTCAGCTGCATCCTAACAAACTAGACAATTAACAGTGGGTGCCCTGGCATGGGAAGGAGTAACACCTTCTCATCTTCCATACGAGACAAGTGAAAATAACTCCTACTCTGTCCACAAAGGCTTGTCACAGGCTTTACCCTGGGAGCATTTCTTCATTAAAAGTGAAGGGTAGAGACAGAGTGTAAATATCACCACTTTTCTGTAGTTCTGCCTGATGTTGGGTTTATTGAATCAGAGCCCTGCTTTCCTTTAAATTCAGATCCCTGGAAACAGAGGGTTTCTGGGCAGAAAAATGCAGCTTGGCTGTCGTGGTTTAACCCGGCAGGCAGCTAAACACCACACAGCCATTTGCTCACTCCCCTGCAGTGGGATGGGGGAGAGCATTGGAAAAAAGATAAAACTTGTGGGTTGAGATAAAGGTAATACGATAGAAAAGCAAGGGAGAATAACAATAATGATAATATGCAAAACAAGTGATGTACAATAAAATTACTCGCTGCCCACTGACCAATGCCCAGCTGGTTCCCAAGCAGCGTCTGTGCCCCCCTGGCCAACTTCCCCCCTGTGTTTTTGTTCAGCATGACATCATATGGTATGGAATATCACTTTGGCGACTTTGGGTAGCTGTCCTGGTTGTGTCCCTTCCCAGCTTGCAGGGCAGTATAAGAAGCTGAGAAGGCGTTGACTCTGTGTAAGCACTGCTCAGCAATTACTAAAGCCTCAGTGTGCTATCAACACTACTCTCATCCTAAATCCGAAAGGCAGCACTGTACCAGCTACTAGGAAGAAAATTAACTCCATCCCAGCTGAAACCAGGACATTGGCATTGCTGAGAGACAGTGTGGGACTGGATAGAGCAGGGTGAAAATCTAGAAGAAATACGAATCAGCAGTGAGGAAGGCATGAAAGTGCTGGTCTGGGGAGGTCTTCCATGAAGATGGAATTGCTAATTGTTATAAATGTGAAGTATCTATCAGCGTATTTCAAAACACATTGTAATTAAGATTGCATTGCATATGCCAATCTCCATAATTATTTTTTTAATATTAGAATTATAGAAACCAAAAGAAAATGAGTCATTACAATATAATGAAGATAAGCAATCACATTAGAAATACACTTTTGAATTCTTCAGGACCAAATCTTGGGTTTAGGTAAAGGTTTTTTGACTCTTTTTTGATTTCTAAGACATGTAGAACTGTGTTAACTCCTTAATGACAAAACGATTTCTGTGTTCCAGAACAATCTGAATTGTTCCCAGCGTGCTGTTGATGCAGTATATCAGAAAGAAAAGCAGTCACTAAGAAGATAGAACTTTGACACTTTCAAGTATGACTTCTAAGTAGCTTTAGTGAAGAAGACGTAACCAGCTAGGAAGAAGGAAAAACAAAATTTAAAATAAAGAAATCTTTGGAAATGTGAAGTGGATTGTGTGTGGCAGAAAATTCGGGCGACTTGAAAGCTTTGCACTTATAGAGACCCATCTTAAAAATTAATCACATCGAGAGAAACACTTTTATGTGAAAATGACTTTGCTGGGTCTATTTATGACAGACTACATGGATCAAAATAATTGAAAATACAGTTAAGGAGATTTTCAGTGGAACCCAGAGCCAGTATAGGACCTGAAAATTATCTGAAATCTTTTACATTTTATAGATGGAATAATATTTTTTAATGTTGTTTTAAAGAGAGGTGTGCTTTCTGTCAGTTTATAACTAATCAGTTCACTATCAAGAAGACAGATTTAGGGCTTTGTAATGTTTGGCATTTATTTTGCTTTTACACATATTGTGAGGAGTGTAATTCCATTAATAGAAAAAAAAAGCTTAAAAATGCATTTTTTACGTTCTTAGAAACAAGAAAAGAAAGCAATGAAGACATCATTCTCTTAATATGATGAACTGTTTAAATGCTCTGTTTTCAGTTTGTAGGTACAGCAGAACCTAACGTATTATGATTGATATGTGTATCTCAGAGGTGCTCAGAATATATCATGGGACTGATTTAGTATTCATCTGTGCTGGCTTTGGCCGGGTTGGAGTTAATTCCCTTCACTGTAGCTGGTACAGTGCCAGGGGCACAGTGATGCTTTCGTTGCTGTTAAGGAGCGGCTCAGTGTCGCTAAGGAGCGCCTGTAGCAGCCAGGGGCCTTCCCAGCTTCCCGCTCTGCCACGAGGGCAGGAGGCCGCGGGGGCGGGGCCACAGCCGAGACAGCTGCCCCCGACCGGCCAATGGGATGTTCATTCCCTACCGCGGGGCGCCGGGAGCGGGACGTTAACGGGGGCCGGAGGCGCGCGGGGGGGCGGTCGCGGCTCGGGGACTGGCGGCGGCGGGGCGGCGGGCGGCTGCGTCACGTGCGGTTGGTTTCGGTTGTTCATTCGCCACACCGGGTTTCGCGCCTCTCTTATTATTTTCCTTTTCATTCCATTATTGTTGTTGTTATTAAACTGGGTCTGAGTTGCCGGCTGGGGCTGAACCAGACCCTCATGTCAGACATATATTACGGCTTCACCCAGGTCTGTAAACTGCTAGTTCTGGGCACAGTGCTTACATCTGCAGTGGTCCTGCTGTTTCTAGGATATATTTTTGCTGGGTAGGAAACTTTATTTTATTTATTAGATTGCAAAGGTAACAGTTTTTAAAATACGTTTTTTAATAGTTTGCATTATTTCTTTTAATCTTACACTTTGTTACAGATTGTGGAAAATTATAAAAATAGCTTAAATCTACTTAAATATTTCAATGTGATACAATGAAATTAGAAGTTGTCATTGAAATAATGCAGTCTTCCCCCCCATGATTTCCATATTACATCTTGCTCAAAGCCATAGAAAGGGAATGTGCGTGATATAAACAGGTGTCCTTCCTGTCTTTATTTGAGTTGTAAAAAGCATTTTCCATTAACTGTGTAGGATTTCCAGTTTGGGGACTGAACATTTTTCTTGCCTATAACTGTATTGATCCCTGTGAAAGTTCAAAGTCCTAGAAATTATAGTTATAAATTCCATGAGGAAAACACTGGAGACTGCCAGCACTTCCCTCCTATGGAATAAAGATAAATTATCAGCAGGAAGTGCAAGGTCTGAGGTCTTGATATTTGGTGCTTTTCTTGTACTTCACTCTTGCCTGGCAAGGAAACTTCTATAGACAGGACTGTACAATAAAGTAAAGTCTAAAGGAAATCGAGATTGTAGCTGGCTTAAGCCATCAGAAGCTCTTTTTCAGCTCTGTGGCAGGGATTTTACTCTGCTAAAGGATGGGGAGATAATAATTTGGACACCCTGTTTATTCAAACTTACCAAAGGGTTTAGACCTACAAATATTTTATAGGGTTATCATCATGTAAGCTATCATTTAGTTTGGCTGTATAACAGACCTGTGAAAAAGAGTCTGCAGGGAGTCTTCTTTGTGACTGATAGTGGACAAAATGGACCACAGTCCTGGATCTTTTTCCAGCTTTAATTTTCAGGAATCTGTAAGAAGCCAAAAGACAATACGGCATGCAGTTTCATAATTCTGCCTAAGGCAAGCTTCTTCTTTATTTAAGTACCATAATCTGTCAGAAATTCTTTATCACAGTATGAAGGGGATAGATAGCAACTTTTGAAGGTAAGGGAATGAAGACCTTTCATAAATGCATTCTTAAAAAATACAGTAAGTTGTTTTTTTCCTTTTCTAAATTTGATGACACAGTTTTATGCTGTAACCAAATTACTGGGAGATTATTCTTCACTGGGGAATTATCAACTTTCAGATATTTCTGTCTCTAAGATCATGGAAAAGCTTAACTAGGAAAGAGATCATCCCATATATATATTTACACGTATAATTTCTGGTGTCTGAATTGAATTTGCATTGTAACCTCTGAAGGCCTTAAGGTTTGTGTCACCCACAGCTGGATCATTGTCAAGTGGAGTGAACGTGTGATGAGAAACAAGAGTTTTGCCTTCCTGCCTTTGCTATTGACTTGCTGTGTGACCTGACATTTAATATGTAGGCCAGTATTTTCAAATTTATTCCCTTATTGTTCTTATTTCATATAAGTCTGTGCATGTCCTACTGGAAATATGTTTTAAAATTAGATGTTTATGGGCCTGAGGGCTTGGTTCTTCCCTTTCACAGATGATTGCCTGGTGCATAGGATATCATTGAAGTGATCTCTGACTCTTCTGTGTCAGTGGACCAGTCCCAGTAGGAAACATGCCTAATGATCAAGTCCAAATGAAATCTTCTCCAGCACCTTGATACTGAAAGCATTCAGGTGTGTAGGGGCAAAACTCAGGGTCAAATGTCAAAATTCTCAGTTTTGTGTTAATGCCAAAGACTTTCCAGGAAATACCATGCCTCATTTGAGCTCCAGACAGTGCTGGCAAAGGGAAAACTGACTTCCAGTATTTCAGTCATGCCCATCTTCGCACGTGAGATCCATGGGATGAAAGCTTTCTTTAAAGGGATAGCTCTCAATTTTCCAAAGCTTGTGAATAAACACTGTGGTGAGAGTGATAATTACATTTCAAGGATATCAGAAGTACAACAGCTGGATGGAGAAACAGGAGATATAACAGAAGTTGTCTTAACAGAAACTGTATTTCAGCAACAAACCTTAATGCCCAGTTGCAGGTGTAAGGACCAGCTCTGGGTATGTCCAGGTCAGTTAGTATTCACCAGTGTTCAGGTGATCTTAGGCAATCCAACATTGCTTCTCTCTGCCTGAATGCTTTCCATGTGAGATTTTGTGGTAAAGTGTTGCCAGTAGCCAGCCTTCTCAAGTTCCTGCAACAGCTCCAGGCTGTGCTAACCTCTGCGGGTCTGTGGAAAGCCCATCTGTTTACTCAGTCTTTTGGCTGTGGCAGATTAGCTGTGACAAGGTTTTGTTGATAGTCTTCCTAAGGTAGTAGGTTGGATGTTACCTTTGGTTTTTATGTTATAGCAGGGGTTGCATTTATAAATTTAGGTTTGCTTCTCTTGCAGGCAGTGTTGGCAGTATGATATTAAATGGACCCTAATTACAAAATAAATTCACTGAGAGGGACCTTTCTTTTTAATAAATCAAAATAGATATTTAGAAATATTTGTACATGGCATTAGTTCACAGAACATCTGCTTACAAAATGTTCCCACATCACTGAAAAAAGTTATTTAACAGAAGTACTTTGCAGACTGTGTTTGATTTAGTTCTAGATCAGCAATGGATATTCTGATGTTGCCAGATACTTATTCTTTTGATTGTGTATTTAATTTTATTTCCTGGTGTCCAGTCTATTCTCCTGCAAGTTAGACATCAGTAAAACTTGGGTAGACTCAAGAAGGTTACTTGTAATTTCCAACAGCATGAAGTAAGAACCGGATATTTACAGTCCAAAACATGGACAAGAATTCTGTCAAAATTATCTCTGAAGGGTTGCTGTGAATACTAGAGCAGAGAAATACACATCTCTTAGGAGAAATCCTGCAGTTATGAGAATCCCATGCCAATTTAACCAAGCTGCTGAGACATTCAGGTAAAATTTGAGATACTTATCTAAAGCAAGCTGTTGTGGGTTATCTCATATCTCTGTGTGTTGCTGATTCACCCTTAAATTTAAATGGAGCTTGCTCCAACCAGCTATTTCAGCTTTTGTTGAGTGATCTGAACAGCTGTTATTTTGCTGTGCCCTTTTTTCTCTAATAAAAGAACAGTAGTTAATTATTGCAGTTCAAACATCTCTTATATGAGTGGTTTTTTGCTTCCTTCTTTTTTGGCTTATCACCACTGATACCATTTCAGATGACAGCCCCACTTTACAATTTTGTTAATGCTGCCAAAGTCCAGTGAATGCATTGGCTAAGTAACAGCAGCTGTATTTCTTCCACTAGGTGCTACCTTTAACAGTGAAATACCTAACTGGTTCTTCACACAAACCCTCTGCTTCAAGCATGTTAGCGCTTGTTAGGTAGATGAAGTGATGTAAAGGAATATTGAATAAATCACAGGGAGCTTGAGGCCTTTCCCTTTTTTTTGCAAATATTTTTGTTCTTTAGGAGGTGAAGGTCTGGGTTATCTGTGCAAAGAGAACTCATTCCCCTCTTGCAAGATCTTTCATTCAAATAATAAATTATCCCCTCCTAGGGTTGTTGGGTTTTGCCCAGCTCCTAGTTAAAATATGTCTAAAAGGTGCTCATCATGTTGTGGACTAGATTACACTGAGGTGATTTCACTATCAACTTGGGAGCTACTTTCTTATTACTGCCCAACTGTACCCAGTCTTGTACTAAGGGTCTTATTGAAAGCTCCCATTTTGTGGATTGCAGGCTGCTGAATGAAATCAGAACGCAACAGGTGTGTTCTGCATTTGTTTTTAAAAAGCTGCAGTGTGCTGCACTGATATTACATATGATCATTTTTCTTCCTATATTGAAAAAATGAGAAGTCCTAAAATTATAGAAGTAGAGGTTTGGAATAAAGAGTTGATGACAAGCTCTACATTTTTATAGTGCTCTGGGACATAAGCCAACATGAATGAGCAGTTATTCCATAACTGCTTCTTCCAAGGTCTCTTGAACATTACTCTGAAACATGGTGGTGCTTCGCACTGCAGTCAGAGCTCTTGGCTATGTGGGAAACTGATTCAATGCACTCATGTTTTCTATGTTTCAGGCAAATGAATAGAAATGTTGCTACTTACTGCAATGAGAGCACAGGTGAATCAGATACTAAAATGGCACAACTGTTCCATTCTTTGAAACAGTTCAGCTACACAAGTTTTCACTGCAGAAGTACATCTTGGGGGAGTACTGGAGGAAACAGTGAGGTACACAAATTAATTACACTAGGATTCCTAGTTAGGCCTCATATAGTTTATTTCTCTATTACTTTACACCTTGAACAATTAAATCAATTTGCAAAGAGCAAATGGAATGTAGATATAAAATACAGCTGTTCTATCCCCAGCAAAATCTTATACATTCTGTGCAGAGGCATATTACAAATGGCAAAACAGCAGATAATTTAGCCTACGCACTTTACGAATCTGTGTTTCAAACTGAATTTGAGACAGATGGTGTTTCCAAAAATCTAGACATAGCTCTAAAATCTCCTAAGCAAACCGATCAGATTTATAGGCAGGATTCAGAGAAGCGATAGAGAAGTATAGCATAAAGTATCTGTCTAGCAAGTCTTGACTGGATATTAATTCTATCATAGTTTTTTAGTTATGTATCAGCAACTCAATAAAACCAACAAAGGCAGCCTCAAAAGAAGCTTCCTCATTTCAGTATCAGCTTAGAACTGCTGAGTAACTGTACAGGTATTAGTATTAGCATGAATGCAGACCATTAGCCTTGTGCAGCTATAAGTTTGAATCGATCTGAGACAGAACAGTTTACAGAAATTCTGAAATGACTGCTTGTGACAATGAGAAATTGGTGGTTTTAGTTGTTTGCTGTAAGTGGTTTTAAGTCCTGATCACTGTGTTGCTATTAAACAGTTTCTCAGGGCATTCTGATGGACAATTTTAAACATAGAAACAAAAATTAGTTTTACACATGCCAAGAATTCCTCGCCCTTTTCAGGTTCTCATTGAAACTGTCCCTGTCTACCCCAAACTGTCAGTCTCTGTACTTTTTCTGAGGCCAAGGAACATCAGCATTAACAGTCTAGTGATGAAGGAATATCCAAATGAGAAACGTTTATCTTGATTCTTCAACAATTTTTTAATATCTGCTCTGTAGATTATTAGTGTTATTAGGCTGTGCAAGTGACTGCAAATGTGGAGAGTGTGGATATGTGTTAGTGATTGAATGAAAAAGATGGGTAAAAAAGGTGCTTTTATTCTGTCACTAGCCAAAAAGTACTTCTACACTATTATCAAGTCATCTCTTCAGCTTAATTTTGATAAGATAAACAGATTGAATTTTTTAAATTTCTCACTGTAAATAATTTCTGTAATCCTTATGTGACTTCTGAGGTTCTTTTTTCCACCCTTTTAATTTTTTTAAGATCTTCTGAGTGTATGTGAATCTGAATACATATAATTTTCTGGTTTACAACCCATCAATCACATACAATTATGCTTTACTTGTGACCGCTACAACCTGTTCATCTGTCCAGGGATCTTACTAGCCCATTTAACAAAAGTGCATATCAGAAGCTCACCTTGAGTTGCTAGTCTGCTATGACCCTTTTATGTTGATCTGATTCGTAAGATGGGATTCTCATTCTATGTATTTGGCTGGCTTTGTTGGTTTGGTTTTTTTTTAGGTAATGTGTAACTTTAGTTTCTTGTCAACCTCTCCTTATCTACAAATACTTTATTTCCATTTTTGTCGTTTACCATTTCCTCCATATCAGTTATCTGTCCATAAAAAAAATTGAGGAAAAAGTAATTACTGTTTCTATGTGGCTGTCATGTAGAAGGAATGAGCTATGACTAAGCTATGTATTGAGTTGTTTTCAGATTTTTTTGGCAGTAATATTAAATAACGAAGAATGGGTAGTTACTGAGAGAACTTGGGGGGGGAAAGGGTAAACTTCTCTAAAGCATCAGTGTACTCTACTCAATTTTGTAAGCAATGTACACTCCTGCTAATTCAATAGATTGCAGTTAATTCTTCAAAAAGCTACTCAGAACTTACTATCATAGCTTCTACATGGATTATTGTATTCACAGTGAGTAAAAAGAAAAAGGGAAAGTGAAATATATGAACTTGGAATGAAGCACAATGTTTTAACCTGACTTGGGATAAAGTTTGGATAAAGCTTTTTTCTGAAAAAAGTCTAGACTTCTTTTTACAGATTTCAACTCCTTTAAAATGTTTGTATTAGTAAAAATACCTTCAACCTTCAGTTGTGTGGTGTTTCCACAGCACCATGCTCTGAGCTGAGCTGGCATGGCAGTGCCATCCTCCTGTGTCTCCCATGCTCAGGCACTCCTGCACTCTCTTTACAGAGTTTGTTTTCTGCCAGTCTATCTCTGAAATTACTTGCTCATGATTAGACAGGCAGCATTGCTGAAACAAGAGGGGCACTTAACTAAATCCATAGGCCAGAGAAATAGAGCATTATACTAATTTGATTTAGAACGTGCTTGAACTATCATGGTACCTAAAAGCTAGGAGAAAGGGAAGAAAATTTAGGAAAGAGAAGTAAACAAGTGAAAAAAATATTTAAGTTATGAATTCTGCCTATAACTGTTATTTTTACAAACAAGGAATAAACTGACCATTGGAGACCAAATTATTCACTCCTGTTCTGAGGCAAACATGCCTTCTAAGTATCACAAAAGGCCTGAACTTCACCAAATAGCACATTTACTTCTCAAGTATGAATTTTGGACAGGAGTGGAGCCTGGAATCATTGTGACTTTGTCTCTTTAGTGTAACCTGTAGGTGAAAGTGGCGGGAAAACTGCAAGGTTCATAGGAAAGCCTATAGATTCTCAGAAATTGCCTTCAGCTTTTGGACCCTAACATTCTGGATTTTGTGCAAGGCTGCCATAACTTGAGAAACAACTCCTTGACAGCCCCCTTTTTGATATCTAGTGCAGAACTTGGGATCAAAAATTGCCTACAAATAGCGAACAATTATTAGTCTAAGACTATGGAATGCTAAAATCCATAGGGTACATGAGCAAACCACTAAAACAACTAATGTAGTTTCAGAAATCGAGTTCTGTTAGATTACCTTCACATAGAAAAAGTAGCAAATAAATAATTTCTCTATTACTTCTGCTTTTTAATAATAATCCTGGCATTGCCAATAAGACATAGTGTAAGCACTTTCAAGGAAGAGAGACTTGACAGCTGATATGCATTACTCCAGTGGCAGAAATAAGAATGGAATACATAAAAACTGAGTAGAGGTATGAGGGGCTCCAGGAAAAAAAAAAAAAAAAAAAAACACAACAAAAACCCAAAGATGTAAAAAATATGTTTACAAGATCTTGGTGAGATAAAACTAGAAATGCTGGGGGGGAAATAAAAAAAAAGCTTTATGATATTTTTCTCTTGGAATGTAGTTAAAAAGATTTTTAAAGGAAATTCTGACCATATTACTTACGCAGTGTTACAGTCCAAAATACTTATTACTACCAAAAATATTGAACACATTGCTACTTTATTTCTGAGTACCTATGTTTATGTGTATATACATAGAGGCACTGGCATATATATTTCTGTGTGTACACATATATATGCACACACCTTCTGCAGGCAGAAAATTAATATTAACACCTAATTTTGTATTGAACTAGCTCCACTATTATGCCTATTCACCAGGACATAGCATATATTTTCAAAACTTTTTATCTAGAAACAAAAGTTTCTTCTATATTTGCATTATAATGGTATGGCCTTACTTCTACATGTCATCTATACGAACATTTCTTTTTATCTGAAATTCAGGGATATCAATTCCTTTGCTTTCACATTTTTATTCTTATATCTTCAGGAATATGTCATTAGACCAAAAGTATGTGTCTGAGACAGTAACGTAGTTCTGTATTTAATAGTAGGTATATTTGTCATTATTCTGTATTTTAAATTCAGGCTTACTTTTTCACAAGTATATTAGTAATACCTCTAAAGTGTCAATTATTGATATGTTCATCATATCAAAATGTATAAATACATTATTTGGTGACGAAGTAGTTAGACATGTCTCCCCACCCCCAAATTTCGGAAAACATTGTAAAACACATGTAAAAGTTCTTTGTCTTAATAATGTTTTTATTTATAGCTCTTTATTCTTGAAGTTGGATTAATAGATTGCATCCATGCTTTCCCACTCCATACAGCCAACAAACAGCTATCTGTAGGGTCTTTGTTAATTCAAGCACATGGCATAAACCCATTTAACCCTAATGTTGACACTTTCCATGTTCCTGATTTGGAGGTACTTAGTGTCAGTTGAAGGGATTTTTTTTTCATATGGAGCCACTGACCAATTCCTGGTCATGAGGGCATGGAAGGATGAAGAGAAAAAAAAAAATTAGCATCTTAAACTGTGAACACTAGGCTTCATTGCTACCTTTGGTAGGAAAACAGAAATTCTACTTGACTGGAAGTTCTCACATTTTGAAAACAATTTACATCTTCAGCCAAGTGGAAAAGCTGACATTTCAAAATGTTTCATAGACAGGTATTTAAAAAAAACAACCATCAAATATTAAAGTACTTTGTTTCAGTACTGTAGACATAATGCAGCAAATAATATAAACAAATGAGAAGTCAGCATAAAATGAAACAAGACTGAATTAAATACTGAATTTTTAAAGAAAAAATATTTTTCCTTAAGAAAATGTTTTGTAATGTTGCCAGAATTTGGACGTCCTTCTCAAATAGTTTTTTACATGAAACAGCATTGTCCAAACAGAATACTGTTTTTTCTAGCCTCTTTATATAATTTTCCTTACAACAGCTGTATAATAAAATGAATTTAAGAACTAACTAAATTACCCTCTTTTTGTGGAGTTTTTAAAGAGAGAGTGAAATGCCTAAATAAGTTTAAAGTTTTTGTTTTTCATGTGGGAAAAAAATTTACTCATTGATGTTCTCAAAACTGCAAATATTCAGCAGATAATTTTGAAAAACAGGTAAATAATAATAGAAAATGTCAATGAAAATTATAAACTGAATTGGTAATGAACGATGGCTTATCTCTTAAGTGTACCCAATTCAAAAATTCATATCATTGCTTAATTATAACTGTTTGTATAAGACGTTATTCCTCTTCTTTCTTGAATGAGTCAGACTGCTATCCAGCATAATGTATGTCAACTGTTGCTTTTAAAATAAGCGTATGAAAATCTCATTTACATTTTCTTTCATACAAAGTGTAGTTATTTGGGCTTCCAATGTCTTTTTCATAATATTTGTTATAGCAAAGCATGAGCACCTGGTGCATATGGAATATGTATCTGGAGGAATTTCAAATGCAATCAGACTGAAATGTATACTGAGATAACAACAAACATAATTGCAGAAAAATTCCTAGTTCTCAGCTTGAAAGATTTGCAGGTCAGTTTGTATTTGGGTGACAAGTTGCTTACATATAGTCTAGAGAATTTCTAAATGTATTTTAAGAGGTGGCCATTGAACAGCAGATAATAATTTTGTAGTTTCAGACTATATTCCTGTATTCAATTTTCCAGGAAACAACCTTATCCCCATGGTGGGCTCAGTAGGAGAGGTTAGGAAAAGGTCAATCCTTCTCTTTCTCTTTTCAGCACCTTCCTTATGAAGAAATTGCACTCTAAACTCATATATGCAATGTGAAGACTAGCAATGCTTTCAAGGCGAGAGTATTATAATGTAGAGTAGCATCACTGTCTGGTAATTCCTTTTCTAGCCCTTATAATATGGTTATTTTGCAGATTCATAAATCAAATCTCAGTATAGGACAAAGATTTCCAACTGAGGTATCTAAAGTTTTAGTGACTAAATAGAGTTCTTTTCCCCATAGCTCTGAAGTCAGTGCTATGGATAAGCACATATTTCCTTTAAAGCTTGCTAGCTTAATTTTGGCACTCTTTTGATGCATAATGATATTTAGTATTTGGATATGAACAGCAAGAACTTCTATGGTGAGTGTTTATCAAAGTAACAGATGAAATGAAATCCTAACTCTGACATTGCTATTAGGCATTTATGCCATTGATTTCAAGAGAGCCAATCTTGACACCCCTTTATTGATCCATTGACAAGCAAAATTTCTCTTGAGTACAACTCAGCTACTTTCTATCATGTTCTTATAGTATTTAAAAACAGAAAGCAAGGTGAATCTTTTTTCTGCATTCAAAAAGATGAGCATCAAATGGATTCACAGAATCAGGTACTCCTTTGGGTTGGAAGGGACCTCTTAGGTCTGTAGTCAAGCCTGCTGCTCAGAGCAGGATCAATACTGGATGTAAACTAGGTTGCTTAAGGTTTTGTCCATTCAGGTCTTGGAGATGTCTAAGATGGAGATCATCATGGTGATTTCCTTTGTCTCACTTACACCTGGTTGGAATTTCCTGTTTCAATTTGACTCTTGTCTCTCTTTCTCCCACCATGTACAAAACATGGGAGAGTCACAAAATTAGATAGTATCAAATATTCTTCTGGGGTGTAAAATAAAACTCAACACTGTGCTGCTCCTATCCTTTCATGGGATAGGCTTTGGCTTACTGATCTCAACTTGTGTCAGTGAACTTTTAGCAAAATGTGAATGCTGAGGACTCTTTGTTAAAATTCCTCTAAATTTTAATCAGCTGTAAAAATATTCCTCATGTAGAGAGAATAACATGGGGAATGTGATACCATAAGTTGGAAACCATTGTTTCATTATCATAGCATGATACACCTGATCCTGCAACTTTAAGAAAAAACCTGTACAAGTCCTCCATGTGGCAGAGGTCTGGATGTATATTGTAAATGGGAAAGGCCTACCTCAAGTAAAAGCAAAGGTGTTTATTTTTTTCAGGACATTTTACATTATGACATAATTAAAAGGAATTGTGCTGTGAAAAGAGCTGTCTAAAAATGCATAAACTCCTTAGCACCCAGTAATTACTTGGCTGAATGTTTAAGGCAACATTTGCATTTTGATTTTGAGGGAGAAACTTTGAAAATTATACAGGTTCTAGTCTACTTGGTTGGCTGATGTGCTATAGCTTTCCCTTCTGTTTTACCCACAGTAAGATGTTATGGTGAGCCAAAATATCCCAGTATAAAGTTGGTTTCAGGAGGGCCAGGATTTAGAACAGGTGACTGACTGAAGGTGGACTAGAATATCTGGTCTGACTTTGACAGTTTTGAGATTTGAAGTATTTTAGTTCTACTCACTGACAGGGGAAATGAAATGAGGAAAACTAAAAAAAATCCTTAGGCTTCAAGGCTTTATCAAAATTCTTGCAAGACTTCTTAGGGTTTCTAAAACTCTATCTGCTGAAGTTTAGATAGTATTTGTTAAAAAGGATGGTTACTTTTTATTTTCAGTCACTACATGAAAATACTTGTAACTTTCACATCCTATCAGATCAAAAAAAGGATACAATTTATTTGTCAAAATGAACACTGACTATTTGGACCACTTGGTTCTGGACCACTTGCTTTCCATGTGTAGTCAGTGAATGAAGCTGATCCTGTTACCTGCTTAGCTCAGTAGCTTACCTGTCTTCAGGTAAGACTGCATGGAGGGTTGATTGCTTGTAGCAAGAGGTAGCCTGTAGCAAGTCTTCTCATCTCATAGAGTATAAAGTAAATATTATCGCAAAACTTCTCTTGCTCTATGTCAGATTCAGTATGAGAAGTGAGTTATATTTCTGAAATAACATATAACAATGCCACTGTGGGAGGTTCTTTGACATCTTTATCTGGTACCAAAATAATATTGGCTACAATGTGTTGCGATTTATGATACAGAAAGTGTCATAAATCAACATACAAGATGCTGGTTAAACTGGAACTTTTTTGTCAGAAGATGTCAGGCTGTACTGTACTGATTTTTGTGTGCTGTGTAAGACAATTTTTGGTTTGTTTTACATTGAATGGATGTAAATTAGAACACATATGAATGTGTAGTCAGTGAAGGTTATTTCTTTGTATTTCACTGTCACAATTACTGATGCTTCATTTAAACTGTTCAGAAGATCATTGAAATAACCTTTTAATAATGGTTAAGTTGCATTCATTTTTTTCCTCACTCTCCTATTAAAATGAAATGGCTGGAATGCTCCTGCTCAGATATTTCTAGTATTATGTTGAAGATGCTAAAATTAGGAATATTTCAAACAGTAGTGTGAGTTTTTGAGGTTTTTGAGTGGTTGAAGCATGGAGTTAGAAAGAAGCCCTTTACAATTATAATTTTGGTTGTCACTGCCCACCTATCTTCTAATATATTTATGCATCACAGCCTGAAAGTCCTCAGATTCAGATCTTAACTATGAGTTTGGGATGTGTTAATATATGCACCTGTCACTTTCTCAGCATGACTAGCCTTTATAGATATACCAATGGTGGCTCACAGCTTTGTCTGTGTGGAAATCCAGTCATCTTCATAATGTGTTTGAAACACACTGGAATTATATTTTTATCTGAGGAGACGTTCCTATCTCATGTCCTGTAACTCAAGTGAAGAAATATCTGGGGCTGAATGCAGAAATCAATGTGCTTAATGCCACCAATGCAAAACAAGGGTCACATGTGTCTACAGACTAAAGGCTCAGCTAAATAAGGGAGAAGGATTTCAATTTCATCCTTATTTGATATGCTCTTTTTTCTTTCTTTTTTCTTAAAAGACAACAAATCTTCAAGTAAAAAATAAAAGGAAAAGCCTGTCTATACTTCCATGTATATTCATAAGCAAACCTAAATAATTTAGCAAGAGCTTAATCTTTTTCATTTTAAAATACATTACATTAATCCATTTATGAGATCATTATTTCTAGGTCTTCTGTGAGGCAGAGCCTCAGTACTTAACATAGTCTTTTCAGTTAAAAAAAACACCCCACTGTGTCAAACTTCTATGAATAACAGCAGATACAGATTTTGTTCCTATTACAGTTTATATGCTGGTAGCTTTTACCCCAGCTCACAGATGATTAATACCAGTCCACAGTCCAAGGCAAGCTTGGTTTCAGTTTTTAGGGGTAACACTGCCAGCTCAGGTTCTGCTTCTCATGACTTGCCCTCCATTCAGTCCCAGGCATTCCCTGCTCTTGGTGGCTCTTCCCTTCACCCAGACTGTCTGTTAAGGAAGCATCTAATTCCAATGAAGGAGAGTATCTATATCCTATAGCTGTCATTTCAGGAACTTCTTTGCAGATATCTAGCCCCAGATAATGTATGAGACGGCATTTCTAATCATAGAGCCCATCACAGCTAATTCATCCTAAATCCTTTCCAAAGGCTGGACTAACTGTGAAGTCTTTTAGGAGCCAAGTTTGCCCTTTGCATATCAGGCTTTCTGTGTTTACACAATACATAATTAAGCTGAAGCATTCCTTGCAACAGGGTGCTGTGGATGCTTAAACATTTACATAGTGTCAAAACAATTAGACAAATTAGAATGGAAAACAGATCCATGACAGGATTATTAACTACAGGTATAACATTTTTGGTTCAGGACACCTCTATGCCACAAACCCCTGGAGCTGGGAAAGTATATTGGAGTATCACTGTGTGACTTCTAGGCAGGCACTCACGGCCATCGCTTATGGCAGGATACCAGGCTAGATGAACCTTTATGGTGATCTGCTACAGCCACCTCTCCAAAGTGTGAGTACTGCAACATTTTGAATGGATGCCACAGACAAGCTTATAGAGCTTTCCCTAACAGAAGTTTAGACCTGATTTTTGCAGTCAGTGACAGTTCTGCTGAAGTCAATGAGTCACTGGGGACATTCCATCTAAGGTAATTCCAGATCTGACAGTGGTGAAGATGCTTGTTGTCTGAGAGAGACTAACCTATGAGGAAAGGGGCAAGTGTATACTGGTGCTGATTTCTACAATTGTGAATATATAAATGAAGGTATATTGAAAATGAATTAAATGTAATAACAAAAGGACCATAGTTGGCTGATGTTCATATAGCTGAATAAAACTGTTGGAAGGCTGCAGACTGTTCTTAAGAGCTTTACAAGAACAATTCTCAATCATTTTTTTTCTCCATCAGTCACATGAAGAGAAAAGAAAGTTTGGTAACTGATAGTTTCTGGAATTTATCTTGTCTCTTCTAACAATGGCAAAATGTGAAAGGAGGCTGTGTGGGATATAGGAAAATACCTCTTAAGACATCTGTCTTATGATAAATGAATTAATTTGTACTTGTATTCACTGCATCAGCTTAATTTCTATAGCTTTCATCCAAATGTGTATTCCCTAAGTGCCATTCAGACTTACTGAGTGGATATATAAAGGACGTACAGAAAATACTGGCATTTCTTTAACAGTTCAAAGCAACTCTAGCTAAATCTGCATGGCAGGAAGTTAATATTCATTGTTCACATGTAGATAACATCTCCACTGAACCAAATGCTGTCTGTGTGCATGTTCTTTGCAGTGAGGTTTGAAGTTACATCAGCTAGTTCTGCCTGCAGTCCCAAAAGCAGCACAAAAGTGTGAGCTGATGAGAGATTACAGGTGTTACTGATGCAAAATTTAAGGAATGATTAGAAGATTCCCAAATGACTGGGAAAACAATTACCAAGACCATCAGTCTGCATGCTTAAGGGCATTTAAATTGCCACAAAATAGCTCAGAAAAGATTTACATATGTTATGTTACAAGGCTACTCCAGCTGCCTTTTCTTCTGCTTTCCACTGAAACATTGGATAAGGGACAAGCTGTCTGCCAAAACGGTCGAATAATTTATTTCACAGAGGCATTTGCTTACAGAATTCATCCATTATTTTTACATAGGGTATTCTCATGGACTTGTGTCTAAGTTAATTAATCTTTCTATATGTATACAAACCTGACAAACAATTAGAATAGTACACAAAAATAGTCTGAAATTCTCCCCAGTAGATAGTTATGCTGAATATTTTACTAAATCTCTTTGCAGGTTGTTTCCAGCTTTGTTGTAGCTACAAGTGTCATAAAAGGACACTGTAGGGCTGGTTATCCTTGAAACAAACAAAATGGCAGCATCTGTTACTTAAAAAAAAGGAACATAGGTTTATCCGCTTAATATAATGTAACTGCAACAGGGAAACTGAAGAACAAGAGGCAGACCCATGAGGTAAAATTATGTATCATATTTCATCAATTCCATTGCTGTTAGCATGATTACAATTGGTAGTCCTAAAATTAAGATTTCTTGTGCACTTAATTTTTAGATGCTGAGAGCGTTCTATTTAATTCCACAAAGAAAAACACATTTCAAAAATCTTAACATTCTGTTATTAAACTTTCATTAAAAAATCTTGTTTCTTTAAAGATTATTGTGAAGGATAATGTTTTTTATTATAGGATAATACTGTTTTGAACTGTTGTATGAACACTGGCATAATATTTGTTTCACTTGCAGGGTTTAGCTAGAGAAAAATGCTGCATTTGCTAGATGCTTTATAGCAAGAAATAGGTGTTACGAATCCTTGCATACTGTATTCCACTAATTGCTCTTGGTTGGTAGCTGGTCCCATTTACAGTAGAGATTATGTGCTGAAAGACAGGGAGCAATGATCTATTGTAAAGACACTGCTTACACTCGAGACTCTTACAGTCTGTGTCATTATGTTTCAGTTAAACTGGTTTTCTTATATTTCTGAGCACTGAGATGAAAAGCTCCAAAGAGACTAGAGATAATTTGGTTTTGGTGAACATCAGTTGTCCTCCAGTCTGGTGGACTTTGGATCCTTAGAGAGCCATGGGGGCTTATTAAAAACATCTTTGAACTTGATGCAACATGGTGTTGCCCTGTCTCAGAAAGTGAAAGCCATCCTTGGCCTTGAAGGCCAGGGGCAGTGTTGGGTGCTTTTTTCTGAAGGGTTGAAATAATACTACTTAATCATAATTAACAAAAACATATTTCAATATCTTTCATGCAATTCAAAACTCTGAAATAGCCTATTTCTTTAAAGGTAATGTGAAAAGTAAGAGTTTTAGTGCAATTCTATATGCATGGTTTATGTTAAAAGTACAGAGAGGGAAGAAGTTAGGTCTTTTCAGTATTATTTTATCACCTCTTCCCAGATGGAATCAGATGGGCCAGATGAAAATGAAAGACGTTTGAATTTTTAAAACCTCTGAGGCTAAGTTTGCTTATTATCTTCATCAGATGCGTTCAGTATATCCACTGGGTCAAATTCTGCCACTATTTTTCTCCAGTTCTGGTTGCATCTAAGTGTTACTAAGGTGTAATAACATTGAAAATACTCAGATGTGGGAGGTTGAAGCTAAGCAGCTAAATTTAGTCAATACAGCTGTATTTATATTGTCTTTGGAAATTCTTTCCGTATTCAATTTACAGAGTATCATGTGTAAGGTGTGTCCACCATAGCTTTTAGTTCGCCTTTGGCAAGTCTGCACTGCACCTGAGGAGAAATAAATTTGAATATTTGTATGTCTTGCCTTTTAAAAGGGCCTATTAAAAGAGTTTTCTAGCACATACACAATGCATTATTTCATCAGCCTCACAAGGCCCCTCCACATTATAAGAACAACTTGAGCACCCCCATGGGTATTTATAGACATACTGCTTGGTCATGTTCCTGCTATCAGGCTGCACGGTATCTGCAACACAAGGACCCTTTGTGGCTTTCTGTGGTGAAGCAACAGACACTATGAGGTGGAAAGCTGCAGCCCTGAGGAGGGGAGGTGCCATAGCTCCCAACTATACTGTTTATTCCAAGAGCCACATGAAGATGAACAGAGCCACTAGTGAGTTGTTTTTATAGGGCGGAGACAAGAGCCACTGATGGGATCATATTAATAACAATAGTTATATTCTGTACACCTGGTTTTCCTAATAATGGATGCAGGCTTAGGGAGGCAAAGTATAACCTTCAGTACATTGCTGGGGCTTGCCTTTCTCTGTTTGCCTGTGGCGGATTATGCATTCAGACCTGCTCTATGCCATTGTAAGTGAGGACTTCGATTTCTTTTTTCACAAGTAAGCCAGCCTGATGACAGAGAAGTTATCCAGGAAAAAAGTTGGGATGATTTCATATGCCAAATGCTCAGTGAGCAGATTGGCATAGGATATCTTAGCACTTAAGGATATGAGAATGTGGAAAGGGATGCAAACCTACAGAGACTTCCAGTGTGATACTGTGGGATGCTAGGCTTATCCTGTGATATCCGTACCATGGAAATGAATGGTAAAATGAGTTACTTAGGACAGTGGCAGGATGACTTTCCATTCTGATGCAAGCAGATTGGAATGACCAGAAATTTTTCTGTTTCCTTGTTTAGATATTACTAGAAGATATATTTTTTCCTTATGATCTCTGCTCTATTGAGTGATCCAAATTAACTGAAGCTAATGGAGCCGCCTGATGTGCACCAAAGGCTCTGCCTAGAGGCAATGGAATATACACATATACTTCTGGTTTTGTGTATTTGTGTTTTTATTAGCCACTCTGGGTAAGATCTCATATCTCGTACCTAATAAACAGGACTCCATGTGCTGTGGTTATCTCCAGCCCTCTTACAGGTAGCCACTGTATGACAGAAGCAGATCTATATGTATGAATGCTAAGAACACCAAGAGGCAGCAATTTTTGTGAGCATTGTTGGCTTTGTGTGACTGCATCAGAGATGGAGGGTACTGTATATTGGATCTTCTATAACTGTTTATTGACCTGGCATTTTGAGATGCTATGGGAAGTCAGAACGGCCACAGCTACTTTCCAATCTCCAGTGAAAATGCTGCTGCTGGTTTGTTTTCCAGGACTGGGAACATCTCTTGGTTGAATGCTAAAGAGCTAAAACCCTTATGAAATGAGGTGAGATATTACATGCTATCTGAAAAACATGCTGACGTAGAGAAATTTTGCAGAGAAAGTCTAAAGAATTTAGGGCTACAAGTATCCAAAGGATGGTACTCTTCACAGTCCAGACAGTCTATTTACCACTTCTTCCCCAGAAATGCTGTTGTTCTAAGCAAAAAGTATTTTACGTAGGGCAGGAACAATTTAGCCATTGATTGCTCTCGCATGGTCCTGAAGGGAACAGGTTTGCAGGGCACAGACATAATCAAACCTGCTGAGCTAGATAAGAACTGGTATCACAGGACTATAACCAGCTACTTGCCTAAGAAAGGAGGAATCTTGTGATTATACCCCCAGACACAAGTGCTAATGAAAAACTGAAGAAACAGACTCCATCAAAAAATTGGATGAGGTTTTGTTAGAGGGACTAGGAGGGAGACAAAGCTGTGTTCTGCCTGCTAACTGATCAGTATTTGTAAGAATAAATTGCTTCTGCCCCATATATTTTCATTTTTCCTCAACTTAGAAGAGGGTAGATGTTTTTCTCTTTTCCTCTCAATCTTTTTAGACACTTACTTCACCATGTAACAAGTTAGTACCCTCATCTGGATGTTGGGAAGATAATAGGTGTTACCATATGTGACAATTGCCTTTTATCAGTATGAGGTCTTGAACTTGCTTGAGGAATAGCAGGAGTGCTGGAGAGAAATGGGGAGCCAATTTACCTTTCAGGGTCCCTGGAGTGAACCCTGCTGCAAACATTAAGAGTGGCTGACTCTTCAGGCTGTGCAGTGTCATGTGCATGTGTATGTTTAAGGTTTTCCGGGGGACCAGATACAGAAACAATTTCTTTGGGTGTTCAAATGGGTGTTACCTGGTTATCAAAACTGAAACATTTTCTGTGGAGGATACAGGGTGTCTTGATACTTAAGAAGTATTAAAAACATGACTTTCTATTGTAACCATCTGATTTCAAGTCCTCAGGTCACACCAAATGTGATCATTTTAATCTTGTCACAGGTCAAGATTTGAATGCATGAAGCCAGGTGTGTTTAGGAGGGCTTATGTGAGAGCGCATGGTTCATGGCTTTTTAAAGACATGCAGGTTCTTATTTCTGAAACACAAATATTGCATCACGTATCCCTCCAGTTGTGTTGGGAATAATCTTTTGTCCTAATTCAGGGAGTGGGAAAGGAACAGTGGAAATTTTACCAGTATTTCATATTCAGAGCTAAATAGCGGCATAGAGAAAACACAGAATGTAATTGTGGTTAAGCAAAAAAAAAAAATGAGTACAGGAGACATATGTACCTAAAAATTGAAGAACATTTTATTGCTTTGAACATTAAAGGAATGCAGTTACTACAGACCTGGAATCAGGGACATACTTTTCCTCTTCTCATCACAACTGTTAAATAACTCAGGGAACCTCCCTGAATAATTTTTCTGGAAGTTTTTGGCACAGGTCCTGCCATTTGCTGAGAAGATGACCTTGGGAATTTAAAACCTAAACACCAACGCTTGGGAAAGGGTTTAGAAGAACAATATCTTGAGGCATACTGGGCCTGGGAGGAAGTGAGGGTGGGCGATTGAAAGACTAATGGATTTGAAAGGAAGAAAATATGAGAGCAATGGATATTATTATTCGATTGGGGTAGAGAAAGACTGTAGTCTAAGACTTAAGAAGTTGATATGTGTGGTGCAAGAGGATTTCAGTTTAAAAAGGGACAAAATGTGTAGAAGCATACTGTCAGGGTAAAATGCATACACGGATAAAGTACTTGTGCATAACTTCAGTAGAGTTAGGTGACTATTCAGTATTCTCAAGCAATTAATTTCTGCCAGTAGCTTTAAAATGCTTATTTCATGTTCATATCATATATATAACCCAGGTCCTCAGTTCTGTGCATACTTGGCCAAAGTTGTTATATTTTCCTTTCAGCTAAGCCCAATTATATATGGAAAAATGCAAATGCAGGAATTTTATGCCCCTGGCCTGAATTTTCATTCTAACCAACATTTTCCTCCCCCTTCACAGCACATTGCACTATATTTTATATGCAAATATCTTGCCATGCTTCTTTCCCCCTCTGGTGGGAATGTGCAGAACTGCAGATGGTACAAAAGTATTTTGTAGCATATACTTGTCCGCTCAACCATCCTGGAAACATACCTTTCTTTCCTCTTGTGAGACCATCTCATGCATTTTGTTTTCTGTTAGCTGTGCTTACTCTTTATTCCCAGTGTTATAAAGTTGCTTTGGAAACCAATGACATCAAATAAAAAAAGACTGTTGGTGGACAGGGAACTGCTTGAGCAAGTCCAGCGGAGAGCTACCAAGATGATCAGGATACTGGAGCATCTCCCTTATGAGGAAAGGCTGAGAGACCTGGGTTTGTTCAGCCTGGAGAAAAGAAGCCTGAGGGGGGATCTCATCAATACTTATAAATATCTAAAGAGTGGGTGTCAGGATGATGGGACTAGGCTCTTTTCAGTGGTGCCCAAAGACAGGAGAAGGGGCAATGGGCACAAGTTGGAACACAGGAAGTTCCACCTCAGTATGAGAAAAATCTTCTTTCCTGTGAGGGTGCCAGAGCAGTGGCACAGGCTGCCCAGGGAGGTTGTGGAGTCTCCTTCCATGGAGACGTTCAAAACCCACCTGGACGTGTTCCTGTGCCCCCTGCTCTGGGTGTCCCTGCTGAAGCAGGGGGGGTTGGACAAGATGATCTCCAGAGGCCCTTTCCAAACTCTAACATTCTGTGATGCTGTATGTAACAGGTGTGCTGGTTTTGGCTGAGATAGTTATTTATTTCCATATTAGCTGGTATGGGGCTGTGTTTTGGATTTGTGCTGAAAACAGTACTGATAAACACAGGGATGTTTTAGTTACTAGTGAACAGGGCTTACACAGAGTCAAGGCCTTTTTGGCCTCTCACCCCACCCCACCAGTGAGTGGGCTGGGGGTGCACAAGTGGTTGGGAGGGGACACAGCTGGGACAGCTGACCCCAACTTAGCACATAGAGCTGGGGGAAGAAGGCAGTGGGGTGGGAATGACACACATTTGGAGTGATGGTGTTTGTCTTCCCAAGTAACTGTTATGTGTGATGGAGCCCTGCTTTCCTGGAGATGGCTGAACACCTGCCTTCCCATGGGAAGGAGTGAATTAATTCCTTGTTTTGCTTTGCTTATGTGCACAGCTTTTGGTTTATCTGTTAAACTGTCCGTGTCTGAACCCACAAGTTTTCTCATTTTTACCCTTCTGATTCTCTCCCCCAACCCACCAAGGGGGAGTGAGTGAGCGGCTGTGTGGTGCTTAGCTGCCAGCTGGGGTTAAACCATGACACAAGGATAGAAAAATTGTGTTTCTGTTAATTTATTCTAATGACCTATAAAAGATAGAAAAGAACTCTTTCTCTTCTAATTCATAAATTCAATGGAAAGTGTTAGTGGCATTTTCTTACAACAAAACAAGTCAACAACAAGGTGAAGCCCAGAACATGGTAGGGGGATGCTGCCCTCCTATCTTCTTCTTTCACTATTCATCAGCAGTTTCCTTCTGAGAACAGTTCACAGGGTATTCATCCTGTCTAAAGACAAAGTGAAGACATCACTGACCTGAGGTTAATCTATCTGGCTTCCAACAACTGTCCTAATTGAGGAAGAAGAACCTCAGAGGAGGATCTTACCATATTCACCGTGACCAAATCCTTGTGCTGAGCCTCAAATCCTTGCAGTGAGCCACCGGAGCAGCTCCTTCTCCATCTTGTCGTTGGTCTGTAACACTCAGATACCTGTCAATCTTGGCAAAACAAGACAGGAGGTCAAACAAAGTAGCATCTCTGCATGGTAGCCACCTCAGGTGGCTGTAGATACTTCAAACATATGTGAACTAGACATCTTGTGGTCTCATGAATCATAGTAACATGAAAGAATGAACACTCCTAGGTTATTTTGAGTCCTGTTTATCATCTCCAATTATAGGATGATATCCCTGACCTTTACCTTTAAAAAGACTCTGGTAGAAATTTATGTATTTGGCTGTAGTAAGTGCACATATGGATCCTTTTTAAAAATATAGCATTTTCTTTTCTTTTGTAAGTTTTTGCAAAGAGGTATAATTAATTAAATGTTGTAAATAATTAAAGAGTTTCCAGAAAAGAGCAGATAAGGATCTGATTTGAGACAACCAAGCCTTTAAAGAGTTAGAACATAGACTGAACATCAGAAATACTTGTTCAGCAGGAGACTAGATAAAATAATACTACAACAATAAAATAATAAATAATGCAACAATAAAACAATACTACAATAATAGGATTTGGGATTGTATATCATATTTTACAGGACCCATATCCTTAATAGCTTAAAATTATAAGTAATACAAGAGAGTTCCAGTTCCTGGTCAGGCATTGGAACAGGCTGCCCAGAGAGGTGGTGGAGTCACTGTCTCTGGAGGTATTTAAAAGACGTGTAGATATGGCACTTCAGCGCATGATTTTGGAGACATGGTAGTGTTGGGATGACGGTTGGACTTGATGATCCTGGAGGTCTTTTCCAAAATTAATGATTCTATGAAACATTTACATGCAAAGTGAATTTCCTGTTACTGTATTATGTAGAGGTTATGTTGAAACTGTCTACCTCATTCTTAAATCTTTGAAGTACTTTATCTTGCCAGTGTCTAGAAGTAAACATTTTAATCTCATGTGAAACTAAAGTTAAAATTTCATCTTTTTTTGAAAATTGGACTGGAGTTCTAATCCAGAGTCTTGACAATGAATAATGCCCCATGGATGCCCTGATCACATCGTAGACTTGTGAAAATCAGTGATGGAGACAAACTTTTGAAAAAAAACACATCCTCCAATTAAAACTTAACAACACCTTCTCCACTAACTTGCCTTTTCAATGTTCTGAATTCACAACATCACTTTGAGGAAAATTTTCAATTAAATCCCCAAAATATTTGTCAGCCTTCTCCTAACTCTGTAGTGCTCTGCAATCTTATCTGCTCCTATAGTTATTTAGAACTGATCTTAAAAATGTAGGTGGTAGTTTAAAAAAAAAAAAAAAAAAAAGCTATTTTTCAAAGGAGAATAGAGTACTAGTAAAAAACTTTAAATGGGATCTGCTCCATGCCTAAAGAAACATTGCAAAATTTGTATTAACACTGTATTTCCAGGGAACTGGCATAAGAATATAATTTTGGCAGGATGGTAAAGAACAGACAACTTCAGAGAAAATTGCTATTCAGTGATAGGTGCCAGGCATAAAAAAATAGTAAGTGATGTTAAGAGAAACACTATTGTAAGGTTAAGGATTGAATAATATGTCAGGAAACATTTTGTAAAAGAAATCTAGTGTCAGAGACACTGGATAACAGGAAAAACTACTTAAGGCAAGTAAATTATAAACTGTAAGTAATGAGTAGAAATTCTAGTAGATAGAATTAAGTAACAGTGAAAACTTAATTCTTCCTTCGACACCTAGGTTTTTGGAATAGGCCCAAATTTGTCACTCAGTTGAGAGCCTACACAAGAACAAGAATATTTTAAGAGCTAGAAAAACACCTGCCTTCTAGGTAGATTTAATGAACAATAAATTGAGTTGGACACATGTTTAGTGCCCTTGAAAACAGAAAACCCAAGAGCTTTGTGGCATCTTCATGTGTACATAGGCAAAAAGCTTATGTAAGAATATAAACAATAGCTGTACTTACTATCTGTATAATAAATTGCACATAAAAGGAGAGTTTTGATGCCCTTTGGTGATGCTGTGATTACCAGTCAGTGGGTGAAGCAAACAGAAAATGGAGCAAAGAGCCATGGAGAAAGTACGAGAAATGGTGGTGACCCAGAAAAGGTCAAGTGGGAAAGTAAAAGAAAGACTATTTCCTAAGTATAAAATTCTTGCAGCCAGAGAGAGAAGTCTGAGGGCAGTTGGGAAGCCACACATTAGGTGGGCATGCTGCCCTAATCCAAATGTGAAGAGATGGGCATGGCTGTGCAGGCATTCCTACTTGAAGCAAGACCCAAATGCATGTGCAGTGCAATTGCAAAGGCAGAGACAAGGAATGAGAGCTATAGGCTCAGGTGTATAGCCGTGAGTCTTATAGTTGTGAGCCCTACTCCTGAATAGCCGTGCCGCCTTATAGTTGTGAGCCCTAACAGTGTGTTCAGCACATGCCTACCAGAAAATGGGCTTCATTTTTTAGGATACACAGGGAGAAGAGGGCCTGGGAATGGCCAAGAAGCCCCAAAACGTTAAGGAGTGAGGGATAACCTGAGCCAACAAAATAGACAGTAAGAACTACTTCCTAGTCCTGGATTAAGAAAGAACCACAAATGATCATGTACTCCTGCGAATGCAGTTTGCTGCCAATAACCCTGTGTTAACACTGAGCACACTTGCTTTGGTACTGATGGCCACTTCAGCTGTGGAAGCTGAAAAGTCAGTGCTTGCTGCAAAATTATCCAAGCTGAGTTAATGTTTGGGCTCTTAGCCCAAGCTAAGCTGCAGGCTGCTATGCCTGCTCTGCTTGCAGAAGCCAGTTTACATGAATTATTTACGATCATCAGCAGATTTTGTCTCCTCACTCCCTTTTCATAACTAGCTTTAGAGTAGCTCCTACTCTAAAGGATGCCTGCACAAACTACGAACAGAGTTGTGCATATGTGGGAAATATATCCCAGGTCAAAAGCTATTTCTTCTCCTATTGTTGGAACAATTCCACCATCCCTTTCACATGGGATGGACTGAAGACTGATTCTTGCCTCTCCGATGAGAGTGCTGAGCACCAGGGCTCTGAGGGCATCCATAGGCCTTTATTGCCCTGACCACCTCACTTGTGACTCCTCCCACTTTCTACCACTGGGCTTGGGACCTCTCAGCTCCCTGACATTAGGTTGTGTGTGATGATATTATGAAAATATTGGTTTTTAAAGAACTCATGTATATAAATTATTCCTGGCTATATTTATCAGTGTGTCAGTTTCACCATTGCAAATGCCATATTACGAAGTCACAAGAAGAGTGGTTGTTTTGGGAATTATGTGTCTCAGACTACTTCTTACAATGTAAGACAGAATGCTCTTCCTCAATATTTTCCCAGTGTTTTCTAATTATGATATAACAAAAATATCTGAGCTAGCTAAGTATTTAATTAAATTTAAGTAAATATTAGAATAGTTAATGGATAATGCAAAGCAAACTGTCAAGCTACCAAAATGTTTAGCGTGTAAAAAAAAATGGGAATTACCCTTTGCTAACATAATTGCTGTATCTCGTCTGTGATTTCTTGCTGACATATACAGAGAAAGCAATAGATTCTAGTCTTGTGCTTGCTTTTTTTTAAAATTTATTTTCCTTTGTTATATGAGTTCATTCTTCAATATATAGCATGAAACATCAATAAAAAAGTAAGGGAACACAAATTTATAACAGTTTTGTTTAAATGTCACCCATCAACTAAAGGATCACAAAGCACTTGGAAAAAAGGATTAAGTGTCTATTGGATACACACTGAAGTTGATGAGAGTCTTTCCACAGACTTCACTGTGCTTAAAGAATCGAGTCTTAAAGAATTATTCTATTAGCAACCCAGTGGAGTAAAATATGGTTGGGAAAAGTTAAAAGTAGAAGAGAAACCTGAGGAAGTTTTACATGCTGGATTAATAACACTGGGAATAGAACCAAAAAATATTTTCAGTCCTAAGGCATGTACTTCAGACACATGTTGCCAGTCATTAAGAGCAATCATTTTAAGACTTTTATGCACTATGCAGAAATCAGTAAATAATTCTGGTGTTGGAAGAGTACCAAGAGTATTCAGTACTAAAGCTGCTAAATGCAGCAGAATAAAACAAAGTTAACCTGTTGGTCTTCTGGTTGCCCCTTCATGTATATATTCATATGTGTGTAAGAGTGAGCAAGAAAGCAAAATAAAAAGAGGAATACAAGAGAAATAGCAAAGACTCCACCTCTTCCACTAAATGAAACTCACCATTTTTTATTGACCAACTTGAAGAAGAAAAATCACTCTTCCTCTTGGACAAAATATATTTGATAATTTAAAACAATATACTTGGAAATATCTGTGAAACATTAAGGACAGCCTGAAAAAGAAAGCTTTCTACTCAGCATCCTGTCAGAGTGATCTGATTCAGTGCTCAAATAAGTTTAAAATAATGGCCTTCAGAAACATTTTATTTGATTTGCGGTAATTCCCTTCTCTTTTCAACTCTTTAAAAAACAATAACGTATTGATATAGTTTAATATCCCACAGCTCTAGACAGCTCCAGGCATTCTATGAAACAGTCCTAATCCATAAAATCTGGTCGTCTTTCTACAAATCATTACATCCATGAGTAACTTTATGTACATGAGTTATTTGAGGGATTTGCTGGGACTCTTCACATCTCCTCCCTTATGCATTTGCAGAGTGTGTGCATTAAAGGCACACAGGTAACATTACCTGTCACTGTAAGGCAAATGCCTAAGTCTGAATACTGCCTCAAATTAACAGGCTAGTGGTAGCAAAGGAGTGTAAACAGGGTGTTTCAAATCCACCTGTAGTTTTCATGAAGGTACTGTGACTTTTTAAAATGAAACCCACAATACTGGTTACAGGGTACAACAGAATTTGTGCAGCAATTAGAAATCCACACTGAAAAGGAAGAACAGAGAAACATACTTTGAAATTATCAAGAATTGTTGAATGTTATGTGTGACACTTGATACCAACTGTATGAAGGATGTAACACCTTTAGAAATGAATTGTATTGTACCAGGGCTATGAGGAGGGCAGCTGGAAGTGGCTTGCAGGAGTTGCTTTTGAAAGAGAAGAGAGAGGGTTATTTAGTAATGGACTTGGCTGTGAGAGGTGTTTCCCCAAGTCAGTGCCGTAAGCTCTCTGGAGTTGCTGATCATCATTGATCATTATCATCACGATCATCATCAGATGCTCATCTGCTGATGCAGCGTTGCTGAACAATGACAGTGACTGGGAGTGATAGATGCAGGGGCTCTTAGCACCACTGAAGGATAATTAGGGGAATTGGCAGGGCTGGAGAGAAGAAAGCTGAAATCTACTGTGAGCATAAAGAAGATGAAAACCTGTTGTGGGGAGGAATATAAGGGCTTCTGTTTCCCGCAAGTAAGGAGGGAATTGAAAGCTCTCTGGTGAAGGTAAGATCTTAGCGTTAGAAGGTGGGGGATAACCTGAAGGACGACAATTTGACAAAGTTGAGTCTGCTGCCTTGTAGAAATCTTGCCATTTGCAAATGAGGAGCTTTTGGCATGGGAGCAATATAGAGCCAAAATTATCATCTGGTGTCTGGAAAGGTGGGTGTTACAGAGGTTCATGGCAAACACTGGCAAAGAATGCAGTGTAAGGCTGAATGCTGTGACTTTTTAAGATGACTTGGAACTTAATCTAAGTTCAACAGTACAACAGTTCAGTGTTAGTTGTGATAATAATTAAAAACAAGGCAATGTACCTTAGAGTGAATCTGTCAACTTCTTCTAGATATATCATGCCCTAGATGTCACTGCTGAAGTCTGCTTTAAGCAAACCTAGGACCCTAGGTCCTTTCACACTAACATACAGAGCTTCAAGTGGATAGGAGTCCCCATGTGGATTGGAGTATGAAATACTGAAAGAAAACACAGGACGCGAGAATAGTTGTTCTTGGTCAGAACGAAGGATCCTTCTAATCCAGTATTGTGCCTCTTATGAGTGGAGATGGGACAGGGATACTGGCAGGCACAGGAGAGCCTAGAGAATACTGGCTGCTGTTGCAGTGTTAAATGAAGTTTCTTTCACCCTAGATTAAAGAGGAAAGTCTTTATAACTGTGGCCAGACTTTACTGCTACATATGTGCCTTTCCTTCACTCACATAAAGAAAGTGTACTTGAAGGACTTCACTCACACTTCACAAGGCCACGTGTTTATTACCTGGGCGTTCATCATCTGACTGATAATTACAATGACTGTTCTTTGTACTTGGATTCTTTAGGGATTGGGCTGTAGGTAGAGTACCTTATACTCCTTAGGTGTTTACATCGTATTAATTTCATTGACACTTAGGCAACTAATTAGAAGGTACACACCTGAAAACCTTTGATAAGGTAGGCCTTTGTCTTTGCAAACAGATGATGTGCTGCTGATAGCATTGCAACAAAGTGAAGCTACAATGTGGATGGTTTTGTACATAAATGTGGAATTGGACCTTAGGAAATCCAAGCTTTTTTTTTTAATGCCCTACAAAGTAGTCTGTGACTTAACTAAGTTAATTCAAGCTCATAAGGTCCCAGATGTTCAGTAGCCATTTTCAGTTACCAACATCTGTCTCTTTTCAAGACACAATAAGGGTAATATTTTCAAGATGATTACAGAAGAGCGCTGTATTTGATACATTTTCAATTTTTTTCTATACAAGGTACCTATGCATTCTTCTTGACTAGTTAGGGAAATGAAATACTTTCTTGGGGTAGTGTACAGTAAAGATCAATTTTCATGACTATCTAAATGTCTTTGTCTCTCTCAGTAATACAAATCCTTCTATACTGTATTCTAGTACTTGAGAAGTCCAGACTGAAAAGAAATCTATCTGGAATTTTCTTTTTGTCTGTTATTTCTGGCTCCAGATAGCAGGAAGAAGTGTATTTTAAGGGGTAGTTTGGCTCTTTGGGGGTGATAAAATACATAAGTCTGCCAAAACACACTTGATCTAAACCGTAATCCCCCAGGAAGCCTGCAAGACATTGAATTTTATTACTAAAGTGAGTCTACAGCTAAATGGTTTTCTTGCCTCTTAGGTGTTATTTTCTCACAGTTACACTGAAGAGCAGAACCTGATTTTATAATAAAATTTACTTAGTATGCAAAATTCCAGATGTGGAATCAATGATGATACTTAAACAGAATTAAATGGTGATGATGAGTGACAGGTGAGAAATCAGCTCCCTCTTCTAAACCTGGAGTAGCTCCATGAGGCCATTGAATTGTAGGTGCTCATTAATTTCAAAAATGCCAGTAATTGTGATTTAAACATGGATCAAGGATGAGTTTGTTTAGGGAAAATATCCTTTTCTAAATACTCAGCACTAAGAAAAACAGTCTTTTAAAAAGTAATTTAAATAGCAGGCTTTAAAAAATGCAATACATGAGCTTTTTGGGAAAGAACTACTCAGTGTTTCTTTTTCAAAGAGTGTATTGTCTGTATGATTGATGTAGTTGACAGCCTGTGTGAGCTGTGACCCCAGTGGCCGATTCACAGCAAGATGCAGATGGGTTAGTATGGATTGGTAGGGAGGTAGATACAGTGTTATGGGTTCTGTCACGAGGAAAACAGAATCAACTTGAAGAATTTTTACTGTATCTTATTGCTAATTAACACAAACGTCTAAGTGTTTATTTGAGTATTCAGAAAGAAGGAAAATGCGCGCAATGAAACAAACCCTGAGGAAAAGACCTTTCCCCCACCTTGCTCAGGCTCAGCTTAAGTCAAATGCCTCTCCTCCCCACTTCCTAGGCTCAGCTTCCCTCAATTTTTGCCACCTGTTACACCCAGTGCACCCCAATTCCGTTGGGGAGGCGATGGGTGGTGCAAGGGGCTGGGGTCAGTGCAGAACTGTTTGTATCTGCTGTTCTTGGGTCACCCGTGGCTGTAGTCCCTCAGGGAATTCCCTCCCTCAGTGTGGGTCACCCACTGTTGAGGTTTTAGAGCTTGATGAGTTTCTTAGACCAGCATCGTAGCCATCTGGAATCGGTTGTGACTGGCCCAGGGCAGTTCATGCCTTCCTCCCATACTGGGCGCCACTGCAGCTCTTTCTGCTTAAACCAGTTCAAGCCCAATACACTTTTCTAAACTTTAACAGGAGCTGTCAACTTTTTCTTTTTTTTTTTTTAAAGCAATCTGGTAGAATTTCAGATAATTTAATTAGGAAATTAAATCCCCACTACAAAATGGGTAATGTTGTGTCCTGAAAGCTGACTCTGTCATACCTGAGACAGGAGGGCTAGTGGCTCTGAACTGGTGTGAGAGCTCTTCACGCAGCTTGTGGATACAGCAGCAAAAAGTTTCAGTGACTCGCTAATAGTGAGATTCTCTTTGCATCAGGGCTTGGAAAGGCATTTGGGACAGGTGTGTGGTGGGAGGTCCCACCTCTTTGATGGATACAGGTAAGATAATATGTTGTTAGAGATTTTTTTTTTTTTGAGAGTGAGAATGGTGGAAGTCATAACTGCAGCTCAGATGGTAACGTCTACTCTGAAGATTTGGTTCCCTTTAGTTCTTTCTCATTTCTTTTCCAAAACTTCTACTTGGGCTGCATTGTCCATTGCAAAAGTGAACTTGGACACAAAACCTGAAATCCTAATGAAGGCAAAGGGACGCAGGGTATTTATATTGCTGTAGGCAGTTTAAGTAGATGAGAGGATATGTGGGGATGAAGCTGATTTTGAGTTAACTTTCGTGTAAAGTCTACACCATGTACAATTCCAAGAAGTTTGTTGCATCTGTGAATATATGTGATTCCCTCCCCCCCGCCCCGATTAAGATGTAGTCATTATTGTGCTCAGTTGAACAATAGCAGCTTTTCACTTTTGAGGGCAGCTTTTTATTTTTATACTGGGGGAAAAAATCTGTCACCTAACTCTCACTGAGACTTCAGCCTGTTGATTACTCATAAAGAGCTTGGAGAGGTTAGGATCAAGGTCAGTATGTGTGAGGCAACAGCTTGCTGAAATGGATCTTTTAAAAGCCTGAGGTTAAACATATATAAACAATATTTTTCTTCTGTAAAATTATGTAAGCATATTTCTCCTATTAATGAGAAACACAATCTTTCTGAAGTTGAATTTTCTCATCTGAGCATACAGGGCTGCTTTTCCCCCCTTTCCCCCCACCCCCTGCCCTGAGTTGTTATCCCACTTTTTGAGAGTTATACAAAGATTTTTGTCTTCGTTTTGGAGCATGTGACAATGAACAAACACCCTTACTTTGGTTACAGATCATCAAAAGAAATAGTAATACCTTTGCATTCAGGGTTATTCTTCAATGAAGTCCTTTGATCTGTAAAATCAAACACGTTCCTTCCCTCAATATCTGTATGAAACCCTCTAACAGCCTTAAGTTTTCCTAAATTACACTGATTTCCACAGCAACATTTTGATTATGAAACTTCTTCTGAAAAAAAATCTTGAACTAAGATAACATCTTTTCAAAGAAAATTTGCCCCCAGTGGTGTGCAGGCAGCTGAGATACAGGACTCATGTATACACAGCTGTATTGTGGCTTAGCAGATGACAATGGATGCAAAATAGATTCTTTTAGCTTAACTCTCAGTAGAAGAGATTTAGGTTGAGGAATTTTACTTTTCATTTACAGTGGGTTAAAGTATTTCTGCTCAGCTGTACTCACCCTCAGTACAAGATTGCTCACTAATGTACTATTATTTTGTCCAGTTTCGTTTAAAGTGAGACCTATGCTGACTTACACTATTTCCTATGAATGACATTTCCAAAGCTGAAAATGATCTAATTATCATACATATTTTGTGCTTTACAATCTAAACTTTTATTTACCTTAATTTCATCTAACAATTCTTAGTGAAAACTTCTTTATGATGTTAAATAACTTTTAGCTCCTGAATAGAAGTTAATCTGTATTTACTTTGTTTCTATGGTACATACGCCTCCAAGACCTATGTTTTCTGCCAGCCTCCTGTTTCCATCTAATGGATCTAAATCGGGTTTAAATTTGAGAAGGTTTTATCTTCTTACTCCTGAATTAGTGAAGACAATTTAGCAAATATTCTTTCCCTCACGCAAATTATTTGCTATTTGAGTTAAACTGTGAGTAGCTTCTATCTATTTGGTCTTGAGCCAAAGTCCTGTAACAAACTCACAGTGGTAGTAACTGGGCAACCAGTGAACCCCAGTGAGTCTTAGAATGGATATGACTTGTTTTTTGATGAACGTTATTATATGGAGTAGTGTGCTATGGAAGGAGATGAGTTATTCTAAATAAGGATGTATTCCTGAAAAGTTTCTTCTGAGATCATTGCTTCCTTTCTTGTACTGTAACTTTGAAGTCTTTAATTGTGCTTTGTCTCATGCTTTATCCTTTGGCCTTCTGTTCATGTGAAACCTGGATTTTTTTCCTTTGGGTTTCATTTTTAGTCACAAGTTATCAAACTTGCTGATTTACTAGGTGCTTCCCCATCTTGCCCTGCCCCGCATTTTCCTCTTTGATTTTTCTGTCCTACCCTACCACTCCAAGCAATACTCTAGTGTATTTTGTGTATTTTCATTCAAAGATGTCATTACTCTTCTTTCCCAGAATCTGTAGAGCAGTTTTTCTGTAACAGCTTCTTCCTTCCCACCCCTGCTCTCTTTTCTTTCTTTCTCTCACCCATGGCAGAAGGAACAAGCTCACCACAATGGCAGCTAATAGAGGTCACTCATATCCAATTTCGTCAGTTTTCATTACACCTCCAAAATATATTTGGTGAACCTCTTGAGGTTCTCTTAACTGTGCTTTCAGTAATTGCAGCAGACTCCAGGGCACACAGGTGATTGAGGTGGAAATGGGATGTGAGTCTGTGTATTGATCACAGTACAGGGAAACCTTTGTCTCTGGACCATCCAGGCCAAGTAGGCCAAAAATTGTCAAGCGGTGGAAGACATCACATTCCTGCTCTAGGACTCACAAAGAACACAGAGATAGCATTAACAAGAACATGCAATTAACTTTTTTAAACACTGTTCTCTAGGGTTAAACTTTCAAGAAATATTGTTTTCTCATGGTTGGCACCAACAGTCATTGGACCTCTCAGTCTTTAGAGGAAGCTTATCTATTTGTGATGCAATGTGGGTAGCAGGATATTTCCTGTAGAGAGATTGCAGATTAACCCTTGTTAACAATCTGCTAACACCAAACCTATGCACCTGCATGAAAGGTATCTATGGTTGAGCTGGTCACTCAAGCACTCCTGAGCCCCCGGAGGGTCTGATCTCCTTCTTCTAAAAGTAGATACCGAAAATGGAACAGATGACAGGTGCCCTGAGGTATCAACTCTTTTTAACAGCAACTATAAAACAAGACTGAATGGACAAGTTCACATGTAGATGTATGACCACAAGTGAAAAAACTGCTGTCTCTAAGGACAGTTAAATGCTATTTGTTCTGACACCAATAAGAAAGATGCATCTGTAAGTATCATAGTGTTATTAAAATTACTATTGCTAAAGCATGTACTTGGAAGTGCTGCACTGGTTGGAGCGCACCACTTCAGCTTGAAATCTAAAACAACCTGCTATTTGCATGTATCACTTTAAAATTTAGCACAAGAAAAGCTGATCTTTTGCTGTCTGCTGCCCGTGGTGATATGTAGGTGTAGGTAAGAAGAGTCAAGGAAATTCTTGTATAGAAAATGCTTCATTGCACATGAAGGACATGGATGTAGTGGCTGACAAAAAATGTTTAACAGGAAAATAAGTTGTCTAAGCCTGTAACAGCCTCTATCAGCATATGCATTTTTGAGATAATAGAACTCAGTGCTCATGCAGTGGCTCTTTACAGCATTAACTTTGAGATCTATTGAGCTATGGAACTGTCTCCCGTGAAAAGTAATGGATACTCTATTGCTCAGACTTTTAAAGTCAGACTGCAAGCTGGTGAACATACATTAGAGAGCAGTAACTGAGAGGTGAACTTGGTTGAGATAACAGCCCTCTTCCATTTCTGAATTTCATGAGGTAACTGCCAAGGTAACAATCAAATTCCTCGATAAGCCTAAACATGTAACTAGATTTTCTAAGTTTTCCCCATTAATGTGCCAACTTCCTTCTTCATGGAGCACACTAACACTTGAAGTCTTGCAAGTGCAGTTTTAGAGAAGGTTTTAATTAATACCTATTCCAACAGATGTATTAGCATAGTCACCTCTGTTTTGAGGCTAATGTAGCTTTTATTTTGCATCTTCTGCAGTGGCTCCAGATCTCTTGGGCTCTTGCAAGCCTTTCTCCCCATTGTGAAGTGCAATATCTTATTTCAGGCCTAGCTTAGGTTAAGTTAGAAAGTATTAAAATACCATATTTCAACATGACATTTGTACATGGAAGGGGCAGGCTCGCTGTCACAGGACTCTTCTGAATATAGGTAAAACTCAGAAAGGCTCAAGTTTTTTTGTACTTCTTGTGAATCCTGAAATTAGGGTTGTTTTTTTTTAATTGTTCCCCTTGTTTTGATTCACTATACATTATTTTTGCATGCAAACAATTCTTAATGATTGATCTGCCTGGTTGCAACTTTGTAAATATTGTAAAACAACTTTCCAAAATACTGCACAGTTGTAAACATATGAGAAGGCATTTTAACCTCTCCTGATGATCTTGGTAGTTGGCTAAAGTCACCTGCAGAGTGTTCAGATAAACATAGAAAGCATACCTTTTTGCTAAAATAAAGCTAATTTTACCTTCATCATGATATTTTTCCTCCTTTAGCAATGTCTATCCCAGTACTGAGTATCAAGCTGGTTTGCTGAATTACTGCACACAGAAGTGAGACTTGAAAGAAAACCAGGAGGTGAGACTGGAAGGAAAATGGCAGTCTCTCAAGAGCAGGAATATTGATGAAACATCCCTCAGGCATTCTTAACTGCAGTCAGTAAAACTTGAGTCAGTGTAAATAATAAACTGCTGATGGGCACAAGGGGTACAGAGAGGATCATCAAAGCTCCTGGAGTATTTAAAGCACCTGAGACTCAAAATACTGGTTTAAGATATATGTAGTAATCACAGCTTCTGATTTTTCCTTCTGTTTTCTTAATTTTTTTTTACCTGAATGTATGTTAATTTAAAGGTTAAGAGATTTATGACCAGTTAGAAAAAAATCAAATTAAAATCTCCTCGCTGCTTAGAAAAGAAAAATCTTCTAGGGAACTGAGATGTAATAGTTGCACTTTTTTTGCTATCAGTGCTTCTTCAGCATAGGATAAATCAATCCAAGGTATTTAGTTTTAGTTTAGTAACTTTTATCTTGTTTCTTAAACAGTGATGCAATGTTTAAGGCTGCGTGTATTCTTCAACACTCCAGCTGTTTTTAGTAAGTGCTCAGTGGTGTGAGAGTAAAATCCAGACAAACAATATGACTAATTCTGCTTTTGATAAGACACCACACCCTTTAATTCTTGCATCCATGTCTCTGCAGAGGGGAAGAGATAATATCACAGAAAAATGCAAGCAGATGTAAGAAGAATGGTCATATTAACTCAAGCTGAGGATCTGTGTGTGGGAGTATTCTGTTTGCAAGAATACTCCTGTCCTTGGCCTGTCTCTTGAATACAGAGGAAAAAATATAATTGCCTTTGGTGGGGGGTAGTGATGAGGGAGCAGGTCTATATCAGAATATAACACCTAGGTAGGATTTTGGGGTTTGGAGCCTGTAGGTGTGGTTTTCTGATTGGTTTTGTTGGTTTTGTTTCTTTTTTTTTTAAATGATGATGAGCTGTAAGCTTTTGGTTTTGACACTTTCAAAATAAGGCTTTAAACTTTTCTCTTTTTTTTCCTTTCCCAAATGAAAAGTTAAGGAAATGTACATTTTATTTTAACTTCTAACTTTTGATCTAATTGGGTTTTCTCCTAAGTCAGGTATAAGGTTAGGAAAACAGGTTTTCAAATAAGAGAAGCCAAGTAGCACAAAATCAAGATGATTATGATTTGTATTTCAGCATTGTAGGATTCATTTGAAATCACAGACTCGAGGCACTGAATTAGAGGAAATTTTTAGGCAGAAGCCTGGAATCTATTGGTAAGTCTCTGTTGGAACTAAAAATATCTACAGTGAAAACTGCTCAATTTGCCAAAGAAGTTGGTTTAAAAAAAACCCAACAAACACAAACAAACAAACAACCTGCCACTGTATCACATGCCTATCTCTACTGTCTTTCTCAGACGCTGAGGAACTCACTTGTGCTGCTCACTAGGCTATGACTGTGAGTTTTAAGATGTAAAGAGCATGAAGAATCTTTTTGCTGTAGTAATGCTGCTATACTCTCTCCCTGGAGAAGAGACGTTCAGGATGAAATTATTATTACTGCTACTCACATGCCTGTTGCAACAGGAGCAGATAGACCCTGGCCCTATACTTTCTACAAAATGCTCAGCACAGTAGAAATCTGTTTACCATTTGTCTTGAAGATGAACTTTGGAAACATTTCAGGACTTTGCCAGTAGTTAATTTTGCCCCTCCTCCAGATAATATGTTATCTTGCTTGTCTGCTTTTCCACTTTCTTTCACTGTTTGTCTTCTGAAAATCTTTGTGGTTATGATAAGGCTTTACAGCTCCTGGGAGAAAGGTTTATTGAAGAGCTATCAGAGTGCTCTTAGCATTGTACGGTTCAGCTGTGAGAGTACCTCAGTCAAACAGTGGCAGTGGGTCCTGGGCTTCCGTAGGAACTGCGGCCACTGCCCTCTAACAGAGGCAGCAGAAGCTGACGTGTACTGCTTCAGAGTCCCTGCAGTTTGTAGGTTAGTGTATGAATTTACACCACCCATTAATCCTGGCTTTAAGTTGGGACTGGGCCGATGAAAGTGATGGCTGAGGAACTGGTATGTATTTGCTTCTGATGATTACTAGTAGGGTGTTAATCTGGGTAGTGCAGACAGCTAGCAGTACTAACTCCTCAAACTTCATCAGCCAGAGGTGCCTGTTTGCACCTGGTGACAGCCTTAGACTGTTTATATGAGCCTCTCAGATCATATTTCACCCCGCTACGGTCTTGCTAATAGCTTTCTCAGCATGGAAATTGTAGACTTAAATACAACTTTTCCTTAATAAAGAAGATGCTGAAAATTAAGTGGGAGCAAGGGGTCTGGGCTGACAAATAGTATATGGATTTGGGGTTCATGAAATCAGAAAAGGTTAACATAATAGAAACCAAGTGAAACTCCAAAAAAACCCTTTGAGGAACTTTGGAAGATTTGTGTGTGTGCATGTGTGCCAGGTCAGTGTTTTCTTTACTGAGGACTTTGCTGAACGATAAGCTCATGTGCTCAACTTGTGCTGAATTTCAGAAGTTGTTTTCAGAGGTGTGGTATTACCTGACAGGTCATGAAGTTCAGCTGAGTTAGGTGAGGGCCAGAGTGAGAGGCAGTTGAAGTAAGGTTTAGGGTTTTGTTGGGTGGGGACAGGGAGTGGTACATCTGCCTGGTTCATATTGTTTTGTAAACTGCCTTTGTTTTAAGCATGTGGGAATATGAACAAAGAGTCTCGTAAGACGGTAGTAGTCAGAGGAGTGATGAGATGTTTTGTGCTGCCCCCTGGGGGAAACACCCCAAAACCAATCAACCCGTGGAAGTGCAAAGGATGGTTTGGTCCTTTTGATTCACATGAAAGTAATTAACAGGTGGTATGGTTTTAACACAGATATAAGGACAGATGAGGTAGGACAGAGGTCTTTGCCTGCACCCTTGGAGTTATGGTGAGTAATACCTGGAAGACACTACTAACAGTAACTTATTCTTGCACAACGCTTAAATTTTTTCCCCCTCTTTAACATGTACTCTGTGTCATGGAGATGAGAATGCAAGTCAGTTTAATTCTTTTTGCTTTTGTTGCAGTCCCATGGATGTAAACATTACATGTGTGAATTGGTTGAACTATCTTTGGTGTCATCTGTTTTTTATGTATTCAAGAGATTCTGAATGCACCTAGAAAAACAACCTAAGGTGGTAGAAAAGACTGTCCATGGTGGACTTTGGTCTAGATATGAGGTCTGTCTTACGAAAGCTGAGCTGACTAGTTAGAACTGTAAATGTTTTGTCACTGAAAAAGTTAATTTTCTGAGAGTAGCCAAATTACTTGTGCCACAGTCTTAGAAAGTAGAACATGAACTGTTAGCTTACAGAAAGTATCAATGTCATGCTATAAGCTTGTGGCACGCCTGTGGCATTCTGGACACTGCATGGGGTGGAAAAGTCAATGTGAAGGACAGTTAAATACATCAGGGCTTCTCAGCGTGAAGAAATGAGACCAGGCAGGGTATGACAGAAGACTATGAAGCTGTGAGTGGTATACCCAAGTGCGCAGAGCATTCTTGTCTCTAACCTTGCAGTTCTTTATGGCACAGATAATTAAACCTGGGACAGTGCATTTGGGAAATACCACTATTTGTTTTCCTCGATGTTATGGTTGTCTGTGACAGCAACCAACAGAGGCAAAATTTTGGCTAGATGGACCTTCAGTATAAGCTACTATGGCTGATCATGTTCCTATGTGGATAAGCTCAGTTATGTCTGTTGATGGATGTGAACACTGTTTTCTTGACTTGACAGAAATATAAGATGTCATGCAGTGTTGGGAATAGGATGGGTTGTGGAAAAGAGAAATAACTGCAGTACAGAAGAAAAAAAAAAACAACCAGGTATCACTTACAATGTCATCTGTTAGTTCTGTGGACTTTTCATATCAAATAATTCCAGATTTAAATTATAATGCAAGTTAAGCTGGAAAACTGAACAAAAGCCCACGTGACTACATGTAATTAGTGGAACAGGACTGGTCTTCCGTCTTCTGAAACCATTCCCTACATTGCCCTATATTTCTCTTTTCAGATACCATGGACATCCAGCCTTTTTGTGCTGTGTGGTTTTGCAAGTTCATCAGCTGATAAAACTGCAGGGTTTACTTACCAGTAGAAGGCTTTTACTTGATATGATTATTAAATATTGTGGCAACAGTGTTTATGGACAGAGCCATATTAGATTCAGTCCTCTGTGCTAAAGTAACAGTAATACTGCTATGGTCAGTGCATCCAGGCTTCCTTGCCAGCTAGCCTATGGGTGGGCTATCTAAAGCTACACAGTCATTTCCATCTCTGTGCTTGTTCAATCACAGTTCACTGGCTAGCTCTTCTTGTGATATGAAGCACCAAACTGATTTCACATAGCTCATTCAATAGGGAGCTCTGTCAAGTATATTTGGTTACTCAGACCTATGAACTGCTTGCTTACCAGTCCCACGTAGTTATAACTTAGTGTAGTAATCCCCAAGCTGCTTCTGAAGAACGGTTTATTTTTGTTTTTAGGTTCCTGAAGGAGTCTTGAAGTGTCATCTGCTGCAAAACGTCGGAATTACGGATGCCAAGTGAAACAGCGGTGCTTTCACCCTGAACCTGATGCTGAGGGTGTGAATTACCTATGGGAAAGTGAAGGCAATATGACCGCTTTCATATTTCCTGGGAGTGAATTACAGCCAGGACTTGTACTTGCTGTGAGAGAATATCCAGGTTCACACACCAGTTCAGGTCAGCTACTTAGACAATACATGGGAAATCTGTTTTGGCTGTTGGACTGAGAACTCTAAGCTCATTTCACAAGTGAAAGGTTACAGCAGAACAATTCTCGGTACAGGAGGGAATTTAGAGCACCTTTATAAATGCAGTGCTGGATGTCTGCTTCAGCTGACTTTCTGTATTTCCCTTTTCCTGCCAGAAATCCTTTATTTTCTAAAAATATTTACTTGACTCTGCATATTGCTGTCTAATCTAGAGATGGATAATACAGTGCTGATTTTAAAATCCTGACTGGTACAGGATGTAAGAATGACTTCTAAAATAGTGCTAAAATGAGTTGCTTTGGAACAAATTTTCTAACCTAATCTGTTCTTCTGGGTGTAGTGGTTTCTACAGCACACACCCCCCCTCCCCCAACCTCTACTGCTGTCCTAATCTTCTAGACCATTTAGTACCCTCCTCTTATCCTAAGTAAAATACAATTGCTGGCTCTGATATTCATTAAGTGATAATCCAGATTAATTCAGACTTTGGTGCGGAAACAGGTTGTATTTCAGCTGCAAAGAAATCCAGATTGCCCCATGCAAAATGCACACACATACACACGCGTATGCACACGCGCACACAGTATGTAGAACGCCTTAAAGAAACTGTAGCTAACCACCTTATTAGTATTCCTCCCTCCTCTGTGTTTCACTTGCAGCAACAGAGGGCTGAGCAAAATGCAGTAGAACAGGGACAGAGACAGAGCTGGCAATCATCTCGGTGCAGGCTGCTGAATGTAGGGGGTGGGGGGGATGCAGCAAAGCAAGATTAATAACCTTGCCATAATCCTGTGCACCCTGGAAGGAGATACCTCTGGTGACTGAGCTGTTCTTGTCTTGATTAATTGGACTGAGTGAATGAGTGGCTGGCAATCCACCTGGTTTGGAGGCGACCCCCTGGTTTTGCTGTTCTCTGAATCCTCTACCCATCTGGGAAGGTAACAGTGAGACGTACCATCTGCAGCACACACAGCAGCTATTGGAAGCTACTACTGACAGTTTGCACTACAGTTTTTGGTGAGCAAGAAGCCAGGTATATTGTACAGTAGGATATTTTTGTGCTCGAGCTACTGAATTTCACAATCTGGTCCTTCAGCAGCCCCCTACCCTCCCTTTTCCAATTGCCTTTGAGTTCTGGGCTTACTTTGGCATAGTCTCCTGGACGCATTTGCTGGGGATGGAAAAGCAATAAATGGAACCTCTGAAAACTAATTGTTTTGCTTCTGTGTGACTCGAGAAAGAGAAAAGCGAAAAGAATCAAATCCAGCTGGAGGAATTTAAATTTCTTTGCAAAGTTTACAAAGGGACCATACAAAAGGTAAGTCCAGGGGTTTGTGTACCCCTTCTGTTCCCTTGTTTGTTTCCTGCTTGCTTGTTTAAGCTGGGGAAAAAAGCTAAAACAGGAGTACTGGGTGCATATGGAGTGTGGTGTTTGTAAAGTCTGTGCTTGTGATTTGTATGATCTATAGTGGTGGAAAATGTCAGTTAAATAGCACTAGAGAGCTCCTTTCATTTTAGAGGTTTTAGAATTTCTACAGAGAGAATTCTTTTTATTAAACCAGTGAAAATATTTGGAAAGTATCTAGAATGAGCAAGAAATATAGCTCATACAATATCTTCAATAGAAGTCTCTGTATTTTCATAAATCTTGTCTAGTTTTTTTTTTCCTCTGCATTTCAGTCAGCTCTGGAATGATGAACGTGTGAGTAAAAAGCTGCTTTTGCTGCTGTGAGCAGAAGTAGATGGTAGGAGAATAGAAATTGAGGATTTGTGCATCACTTCTGCATGAAGTTCATCTCCTTCTCTTTAACCTTTTGAATGCTGTGGCTTTCTTTTTTTTGTGGCTACAGAATTTATGAAATATGTAGTGCCAAACGGTAATAACTCATATGGAACAGAATGCCAATCGCAAATGAGTTCTTGTGGGCCCTTAATTTTGGGGATGGAGGGGCTACCAAGTGCTCAGGTGACCAAAGTAAATGTCTCATCCAGCATGGTTCATGGCACTCCAGTATTTCTGGCGATCTAACAATCATATGGCTGTGGTGCTACTTGGTGTTTAAACCTGGCACTTATCCTTCCCCCGCACCTCCTCCCCCCAGTGCAGTTTCTGCTGGAACAGTATGACTGTTGTAGCTTTTCCCGTCTTCCCATTAAATAATAGAAATAAAATACCATTGCACTGCAATAGAATCGGAGCTCTTGCACTTGAGCTATTTTTTTTTTATTGCTGCACTGATAGTACTTAGCGTTCCCAAGGAGGTGAGAAAACCATCTGTAAATACATTTCAAAGATGCTTGGTTCTCCAAATGGAATTGTGAGGTACTCACTCTTTCTCAATTACATGAATATGAATGACTAATATTGAAGGATATGATATCCATTTGAAAGACTGCATAGCTGGTTATTTAGAGTAAAAAGACATGGATCAAATACAGTTCTACTGAATGATCAGATGTTGAGAGGCTTGTATTTGAATGAATATATATGTAAGGTATGTAAAGAAAAGGGGTCTTACGTAAGATTTATAAATACAAGGACACATCAAATAGGATGGACCTTTGATCCATTTGGTACAAAGGAGTGTAATGACCCTTCTTGTAATAGATCCTGTATTGTAAAGCTAAAAACTTAATGAAAAGGCTCTGTTTCAGAGTAATCAAATCACTTTATGTTACTGCATCCTGTCAGTCAGTCCCTGTTTCCCACTGGTTCTGCATAATAGCTTTAAAGAGGGATTAAGGAAGAAAAGAGTACTGGTTATAGGTGTGTTTCCCCTTGTTTTCTGGAAGTGATGCTGTGTTGTATGTGCCTTTACTCAGTATGATTATGACAAGTAAATTGCTTTCTGGGCAGGACGCAGTTTGCCATAGTTTTCCCTCATTGTACTTTTCCTCAAGCCCTATCGCATGTAGTACGTGCATCTATTTCACCAGGCAATGAGCTGTGATCTTTTTTTAACTATGGGGAACAGTCTGGGTGCAGTAAGAGCTAAAAAAGAATAAAGGGGGAATGTATGGAGAAATGACAATGCATGATTTTTAGAGCCTTCCCCTGGTTTTAGAATTGAAGTATGTAATGAGACCGTCAAAGCAGAGATGTTGACTGGATGAAAGCAGAGGGGAAATGTTCTGCCTGGAGATGAAACAACTTTCATGTTCTAGTGAAAAAGACGACACGTTTGTTTCAGCAGTATTTCTATGTATTCTGATGTGTGGGATATAATTCAGTAGGTTGCATGCCCTAAACTTAGTGGGAGGGTGGTCACCTGGATGCAGGAGAAGAAAAGAGGTCACTGCTCTCTTGGTATGGTGTCCAGATGTTATTAATCATCTATCTCTGTTGATCATCAACCCTACAAAAGTGAGGCTGGTGTGGATTTTTTTGCATGTAGTATTATCTCCTCGTATGCTGCAGACTGAAGCAAATGGTGGTTATTTTACATTTTAACAGATTCACCGAAGAGAACTTGTGCTTCTTCCCCCCCAACCCTACCTAAGTATTTTTGTTGGTTTAGTAAATTTTGATTAGGGCTTCTCCTGGATTTCAATACTGATTTCCTAAATAAATTGTCATATTTGCTATTTTTTGTTTTTGTTTGTATGCCTTATACACAACATTGTATATAACATAACTTGTTTTATCACAGGATGACTTTTGATTTCTAATACCATTGCTATTATGGCAAGAATGGAAATGGATAATAGTTCTAGCAGGTTTTATGTGGAAACAGGCTTTACCACCAGTTGGACCATATGTGGTTTTTTTTTTCTTTTTAATGTTCAGTTCTGTGAAAAGAATTTAATGAGTTTCATCTTAGTGGCTATTTCATTTTAATGGCATTTTATAGTGTAATGCCCCGTGTACCTTCAGTCTCACCTAATGTGGAAAAAGCTTTTTCCTCTGTACTGTTTGGGTGTTTGTATGAGCTCAATCCACTGCGCCTTGTACACCTGGTTGAAATATGATGGGAAGGCCTGCAAGGGTCTTGCAGTGAGTGTATCATAGGTAAAGTCTCTCAGCAGGAATATGGATACAATGAGATTCTCATGATCTGAATTATCTGAAGGTTGCTTTAAGAATAAGTGGAAGAGGAAGATAAAGAAAACTGAAATTTCTTTTCCACTGAGTTCCAGTTAATTGAGCAGCTTCCTTTTCTCATTGCTGAAGACGGCCAACTAGGCACTAAGCTTCTCCAGCATACGTTTCTGTGTTTCTAAGACCCAGGGTACTTTACACATGAACACCTCCTTCCTTCTGAAACAAGCTGGCCTGAAAACTGTAAGTCAATCTTGGAGCTTTGCGGCAGCATGCAAACAAGAGGAGGATGCGAGAGAGGAGATGTACCAGCAATTCCAGGACTTGAACCAAAAGAACAAGCTCTGTGGGATGGCAAAACGCGTCATTTTGATTGCTGACTCATCGTGTTGGTCTGCAATGTTATCTTACAATAATGTGATGACACTGGGCCTGGCTTTGAAATAAGGAGCCAGAAAAGAGTAGTTCATCAGTAAACACACACTGCTTATGAATGTGTACTTCTCTAATGACAAATGGTACCATCACTGGAAATTCCTGTGGTAGAGTTAGTGTTCTTAAATCTCTTACTTTAAGGGAATTAATAATAAGTGAAATTTACTGCTTTTAGCCACTTAAGAAGTTATAAATATATCCTTTCAGTTGAAAAGTTAGTTGACTGCAATAAATAACTTCCCCCTCTCCTGCCCCACATTGCTGCTCTTCCCATTTCTTTTTGTTCCATGTCAGAGGATAAGGTTTAGGAATGAATGTGACTCAGAATCCAAAATTCCAGTTCCTGGGCTGGCAAACAAACCTGTTCGATAAACTCAAAGCTCTTAAGCAACAGATTAAAACCAATTAATTTTCTGCTTTCAGTACTCCTAGTTGGAAGTATGAAAATGAAGTTTGTGTAGGGGATTGTTTAATTTCTTAGCTTTCTTAGCTTTTCAAAAGGACAATTACTCAGGTTGTTTAGGGGAGACAGCCTTTGTGGTGTTACCTGCTATTTGGCCTTCCACAGATTGAAGTAGCCAAGAACGCAGTCTTGAGTAATAAGAGTTCCTTATGTTTTTATGAAATTAACGCAAAAGATCATGTATTGTTGTTGAGTTTTGTAACAAAAAACCCACCCCAAAACGAAACAAAAACCCAACACAAAAAAAAAAGAGAAAATGTTGACTTGGACCACTTCTCATCACTCCTCTTTTAGACACTGCAGCTTTCAAAGCACGGTATGCATATGCAGCTGTTTGCTTCTGGAGGGTATTACTGTTCAGGTTTGTAAGGTAGTGATGGTGTCGTTCTAGAAGTTAAGATTCAAACGCCCGAGTGGTATGCTGGGTTTTCTACAGCTATTTCATATTGCTGAGGAAGAAACTTACTGTTTCTGTATTCTCAAAATCTGCAAGATGCTGCTGTGTAAGAGCTCTTGCTGCCAAACTTAGATCAGTTATGTAAGGTAGAATCCTATTGATCCTGGAGGAGGGTGGTGAGCAGAGATTTCTTCAGAAACCAGAGACTTTTTTTCTCAGAACATATACTGCAGAGGCAGAACTGTAGCAAGGAATTTAGGGGTATTCTTGGTGCATATTGAAGAAACTTTTGCTATGGACAAGAATTATTTTGTAACTCGCCAAAGTTTCTTAACCAGCCATCAATGGTAGGTATTCTGTGCGTACTTTGTGCGTTGCAAAGGCTAGCAGAAACGTAAGTGTAAACAAAAGTGTGCTTAAATGAGATGCATAACGGCAAATATAAAGGGCTTATCTTGCTGCATTTTTGATATAACTTTGAGCTTGCAACCCATGGCAGGGAGGTTTTCCATGAGGCCCATTATTTTACCCTCTTCTAAAATCTAATTTAATAAGTGGTTTTGGTAGGTTAAATTTATATCAAGTGCTGATGAAGTCCAGCATGTACTAGTAATGAAGAGACAGCCAGTTCCAGTCCTGTTCGTCCTGTTTACAAGAGTGAGAACAGGGTTATATCATTTTCTGTTTAGCTCCTCTGGAGTAGCTGACTTGGTATGAGGTGAAATGTTCTGACAAGTGAGGTAGGAGGCCAGTAACTTCTTGCAAATGTTTGCTTAAGTTAATTTAACTCCCTGTGGGAGCAAGAGAGTCCTCCCCTTTCTATTGTTTAGTCATGGGAGAATATCTTATCAGGTTAACATGGGGCTATCAAGCATATAATCTTGGCTTTCTTTTCCGAATTTGCCTGCTAGTATATAATCTTCACTGTCTTTTCTCCTGTCCCAGAAAGAAACTGGGAAATTGGAAAGTAAAGAAACACTTCTGCACTACATATGTGGTGGACCACCAGCTTATTAAACCAACAAGACATCATTTTGGTATTATTAAGTGAAGCTAGGGATGGCACTTCTTTGCCCGTGTGATTCCCCCCACCCACCCCTTACTGTTCATCTGTTGAACGTTGTCGAGTGCATCATGCAGCTTTTAGTTGAAGGGACAAAGACAAGGTGAATGTTCTGAGATTAGGCCTTTCTACAGAGGCTCTCACATTGAGGCTGTATTTGTTTCAACCTATTTTTATTTATAGGCTTTTCTCTGGAGCTACTCACTATGCACTACTGTGCATTTCATGTGAACCTATAAATCTTCACTATACCTTCAGGTATTTCAGGAGGAAAATGAGGTACTGCAAAGCTAAATCATCTGCCTGCAATTTACTTAAAACCTGTAAGTGTACCTGCCTTCTGGAAAGCTGAAGATTCAATAGTAAAAACCGAAGAGAAGAGTGGAATGGGTGAGCTTAAAGTGGGAAGGAAAAATGGTGCAGAGATTACCTCAAAGACAAAAGTAGTTTCATATTCTTGTAAGGGTACAAGCAGGGATTGCATTGCACAGGCTACACATGAAAGAAAACTTTACTTTTGTGTGCAGTGAAAGTGCACTTAAGCAGTTTGGGTGGGGAAAAATGGGCTGTAGAATGCTCTTTTAAGCATCTCAAGCATATGCTTCAGAAATGTCACTTAGGTCCCAAGTCTGCATTTTTTCATTGAACAAGGGTAGATCGAGCAAGACTAGTAACAGAAGTGGCATTATCAAAACTCCATAAGGCATTTGGATTTCTCTTGAAAAAGCTTTGAAAACTTAAGCCTTGGTTTTTGATAGGGAATTTGAGCTGCAGTTCCTTAAGCAAAGGAGTATATATTGAGTAAGAATAAATGTCAAGTAAGAACATATCTTTCTGGGAATGCTGTCTCACCACAGGCTCTTCAATTATTGTACTGCAATGGGGTTGTAAATATTAAACTCATGTTCTCTATCTGTCCAACTATGCAATCACTCCTCTCAGGTGGAAGCGCAATTTACTTCTGAAAACAAATGCGATGGGAGACAGTTTAGGCTGTTTGGGTGAAAGGAGTGTGTGAACTGGAGAAGGGTGCATGCCCAGCTAAACATGCCTTGTATGGTTAGAAGGTTATACGGGTATGTGCTAAACTTGAGTTTAGATGGGATTGTTGGGAGAATTATGGGAGTGGTGGGTTCACAATAGTTAACATTTGGATCAGCTAAATTCAGGAAGTCTGAAGCAAACTGAGGCCTGCAGAAGAGGTAATTTAATATGTAGATATGCAAGAGCCTAAGTATCCAGAGAAAACGCTCTAGTAAAATGACTGATGCATCAAAAATTTGTATCATAATAAGTATGAAGTAACTTAACTGAATGGGTATTTTAATTAATTTCTGGAAAAGCAAGTAGTATGATTTCTGGAGTTCGTGAGCTAGACCCTTAGAATATTTGACTGTGGCAATTTTTATGTAATCACCCATGTGTCTTCCAGTGAAAAATGTAAGTCAAAACTGTGTAAGGTTTGAAGATTTTTAGTGATAAAAAAATTTGTGAATGGCTTTGTATTATTAACATGAGAATATGCGAAGGAATTCGGCTGACTTAATGTATGGCTAGATTAATGCAACCCGGTTGTCAGGGAGTAAATACCATGCTTATTTTTTTTCTGCCTCACGTTTCATATCCTGCCTGATCCACATGGGTTTTTTGCCTCTGAAATTTCAGTGGATGCTTCCAGAGTGGAGTGGGCTGTGTGTAGCAGTGCTGTTCAAAGGCACCTCGTTTTCTTGTGACCTGCAGCAGAGAACAGAGTGGCCTCTGGGGAGCAAGGATTGCCCTAGTCCTTCTTGACTCTGTCCTGCCCAGCAACTACCAAGCGATTTAGCTGAGTAGTAAGGGAGAGACAGTATAGTCTGACTTGTTAGTTTTCCTTTTCCTCCTTTGTCATTGATATTCAGGGCTTGCTGCAGTAACCTGATGCCCTCCTTTTACAGAAGTCACAACCCTTTCAAGTCACAAAAGATCCCTTCAAACTGCGATTCCCTTGACAATCAGCTTTATAGTTTAAGCAGCTTTATACAATACTGAAAACAGTGACAGTTGAGCGAGGTAACTAGGAGACTTTTTATAATATAAGTACTTGGCTTGGGAATGTGTGCTTAAGGGTCTTAAGCTGTCCAGAAGAGTCTCTTAATCTGCCTTAATTCTTCTTCTTATATTCTTTTTCTGAAGTAGGCGGAGATGCAAGGTCTTTCTTCTTATTTAGATGAATAGAGATGCTCCACACCTGCCTCCAGATACATCAGCTCCATTCTGTAGTATGCAGGCTTTGGATACCCCTTTCTAACACATGAATCGCCACAAGTCAGGGTTTACTACTTTAGATTTGATCTATTTTTAGAGATGCATTTCTACCTACATTCGACCTTTTTTCCTCTCAAGAGGAATATTTGCCACCAGGCAAATGGTGTTAATAACGCTGTTTCCCTGTATGGGACATGTTAGATTAGAAGTTTAGAAAGAGAGGGTGCAATTTTTTTGATCCCTTCAGTTCCTTATTGTGAAGACTTGTGTGAAACTTGGCAAGAGTATATTAGCTTTAAGTCTACTTAAACACCTCATTTAACATATGGAGTTGTGTGTGTTCTAGACATGTTTACAGAATGTAGAAAGACAAGGGAAGCTTAGTAAAAAGGACTGTCCAAAATGCTTATTTTTATGTAATGTAGTTTCCCATTTGAAATCAAAGCTTTGCTGTGAATCATGACTGGTTCAATGATTATTATTCCATCTGGAATGTAACGGAACCTTTTGAGATCTAGCAGTGGAGAAGACTAACTTCTTATCTCCTCTCTGTCTGACATAAACCTACTTCCTACCACCTTGTCTTTTGCTAGGGATGAGCTAGTTTGAAGTCTTTCTGGTGTCATCAGCAGGAAATATGCTTCCTCACCACCACCTTTCTCTCTATGATTTTGGATATGGGGAGGGAAACTTCAGGAGCAAAATGTTATAAAGTGACAGTCTTGAGGATGCAGAGGGAGTAGAAATGGATAAAGCTACAACTCTGACAGTCAAACACTTACTTTGCTAGTAGAAGTCAGTTTTGTGTTATACTGAGGGAGGAGAAAGTGCGTTTTGGAAAGTCATGTTTTTTCTAAGTCTATGAATATTTGAGGAAAATATCACATATTTCTAAGTTTAACATCAGTAATTATTTCCTAAGGTTATTTTGTCCAGGTTAATTGTCTACTGTACAATGAGAGTGCTCTCTTTTTTTTTTTTATCAGAAGCTGTGCCTGAGCCTTTAAAAATTAAATTCTTTGACTTCTGAATGTTGCTGATAGTAGTCTCTTTCTTTTCATATGCTTTAACTGTAATTGATGTACTAGAAGCCCATTTTCATGATCTTGCCCAGGCCCTCAGGCAATGGAAAGGAGTTGGTAGTTCCAATAAGGATGTCAGTTTATGAGAATAAGCATTTGGCCTCCAGTTGTTGTTCTACAAATTATTGTCTAAGTAGTACTTTTCAAATTTAGGTGCATTTCTGCAATCACTTCAGGCTTAGGCATGTTTAATTATTTAAGCCCAGTGATAAACACTACAAGAAGCAGTGGAGGAAAGGTCACTGGAGGAAGAAGAGTGAGTCGTCCACAAAAGGCCCTGATGTTGTGTTTGATTTTAGTAGAATAACACAGACGCTGGAAAACACTGAGAATTTAAGGTTGCACAGGCTTTATATCATTGTTAGTAATGGGACTGGAAATTGCCCTCTGTTAGTGTAATACTCTGACTTTTTAATATTACAAAGGAGGGAAAATGCTTTAATTGTTTCAGTTTCTAAAACAAATTATGAACAAGCTCCTAGGTTTTATGGAAGGTAAATTAGGAGGTAATACCACTTAAACAGCTAATACAGTTGGAAAAAGCAAAAAGCTGTCATAGCTACACTAAAAATGTTTTGGGCAAGACTACTAGTGTGAAACTATGGTGGTGTGGTTTGTTTTTTTTTTTCCACATCACATCTTATGGTCTGCTACTTGAGGTCTAGCGTGTTAATTCCGGCCCCCCCCCATTTTATTTTTATGGCTTCAGGTTAATATTGAGAAGAAGTAGATGTGTGGGTGATATGAAATAAAACTAATGTGGTTTGTCCTGGCTTTTGCCTCAGATTGGAAGTCTTTGTTGAATTCCACTGTTTATGTAGGCTTTATCTGTCAACAAAAGAAAATAATACACCTAATCAATATTCTTGTTGCCTTGCCTATTAGACATACCCCCAACAGAACAGGCAGTATGCACTGCCTTTAAATCTAGGGTAGTGATCTGGCTTTTTTTGATGGAGCAGGTGCTTCTTCTGTGCCCGTTGACATTACAAAAGTTCCGGCAGCTGTGGTTAGAACAATGGTCTTACATTTGATCTACTGTGACCATATGCAGATATGCTTTGATCTGCCTTACGTGCTTTGCTTTCTCTATGACCTGTTTTCCTGGAGGGTAAAGAATGTATAGTTTTATATAATGTATAGACTACTGAAACTGTAATTGAACTGTTGCATTAAGCTGGTGAATTGCTTCCCCAGTGTGTGGCTACTGTCCCTCAGGGCAAAATGAGAAGCTTCCCTGCCACCACCTTGTGTACTCCTGACACTTGTGCTATTTCTGATTAACTTGCTTTCTCTGTATTACAGTAACAAATATCTTTAATGGCATTTCATTATACATACAATGCCCTGAGTTTCGTAAGATGACAAAATGCTTTTATTTGCTTGGGCTTTCAATCTCTACTTGCAGGCACTTGGCAAGCAGTAATAATTTATTTGAACTTATTGTTGAATGGCTCTTAAAATGCAGTCATTTTGTGAGACAAAGCAATACCTCCCTTCTAATATCATACTATTTAACTTGGCAGAACTGGAACAAAACAGGATGCACAATCAGTGCAGTACAGTAGGGGTTAAGGCTGTGGTTCAGATACATGACATTTTGCTGCCTGTGGCCTTTAGAGCCAAAATTATTCTATTAAGCTGCTCCTTCACAGGCAGGAGTAAGGATCAGAACACTGGTGTTGCCTTGCTGCTGCCTTCTGTGTTACCTTCAGTGGCCAAATAGGTTTGAAGTTATACTGTGGGACAGAGAGGACAGAAATGGATCACTTTGCAGGTAGTTCAGATGTAGGCGTCTCCAACAAGCCCTGGGGAGAAGAGATGCAACTGCCATTAATGTTGGGTTATTGTTGGAGAGGGCAATAAAGGTGGGTCACCATGTCAAGATAGTGGGCAGCCTTTGTGTCATTTTAGGTTTTAAGGAGGACTTAATTAGCAAGGTTGGTTTTGGTTTTGTTTCTAAACATTGCCATAGTTAATTCACTCTTTCTTTGCTTGCTTTTGCCCATTGCTAGTAAGGATGGAGATGAAATACGTAAGTAACTTCTTACTCATTCTTTTCTACACCAGCTAGTCCAAGAATAATTGGAGAAGCATTAAGCAAGAGTTGAGTCACTAAATTAACCATGAACTTCTGATATGCTGTGTTGGAGGTGATGTCTTGCTTTCCATTGTTTGCATAGCCCCTGGTTTGCAGGGGGTACAAACCTCTAGCCATGGTCTGTACTGCAGCTTATGCTAATAGATCATGTTACAAATCATGCTCTGGAATTGCAGGGTTGGTTGTTTTTCCCTCAAAGGTAGAAATAACAAAAGCAGAACTGTGGGATCAGTGTTCTCTGAGGACGCTGACAGGTCGAACTCAGAATAGTCAGACCTAGCAGCAGCACTGGGGCTTAGAGACCCTATGGCTGATCCCAGCAAAGGATCTATTTGCACTGTTTGGTAAAATACTCCCTGTAGCAAGAGTTTTAAAGAAGGTAAGGCTATGGTGCTTGAATCTACAGTCACAGATTTAGAAGACGTGTGCCCCCTGAAGAAGATCCATATCACATTTAATGTATATGAAGTAATAGTAGGACTACATGGTGATTACTGTTATGGAATATGGTAAAACATTGCACTTTCCTGTAGGACGTGTTGAACTATCCCATAGCATTTATTGTTTTGGATGCAATTTTCTGTTGAACTTGATGGAAAGATTCAACAATGGAAAACTATGATTAAAAAGTAGGCTTCCCCCCCTTCCCCACCCCCAGGTGTGTATTCCTTACAGAGCAAATGTATTTACATTTAGAATTTTGTCTAGAGTTGAAACTCAGAAGAACAGTAAACCTTTGTACGACATCACTTCTGTTGTGATACAGAAGGATACATTTAAAATGTTTAATACATTTGAACTGTTCAAAACATTAAGACTTCTTGTACTTCTAAGGTAAACAACTATCAGATTTTTTTTTAGATGACCTTTTCCGTTTCCTGGGGTCTGTGGAAAGAAGGTCAAGTTCAACTGAAGAGTTGGAACCAGTGTTTCCCCTTCCCCCTGCCTTGTCTGCAAAAATTGGTTGCAAGTTTTGCTTACTGTACCCTTTGCCTCCTTTCCTATAGGAGTCAATCTGTGTGGTGTTTCCTCTGGCCAGTCTCTTTGTAATGTCTCTGGAGCCAAACATTAATTTTTAAAAGACAGCATTTCAGCGAGCCCTGTCTCTACTTTAAATCTTTCAAGCTTTTCCCTTTGCTGTTCTTTCTGGAATCCTTACTGAATTTCATAATGATTGAAAGTAGACAGTTTCAAAATCAGTTTGTGTTCTTGGTGACTTGAAATGCTTTATGCATAGGTCTGAAAGAAGTGTGATTTTTCTAAATTAAGTTTATCATGGTGCATCATGAGCCTTGGGAACACTAAGTCACCAGCAGGGCTCCTGAAGCACTAGTGCAGTGTGATTTCTCTCACCTAATGACAACTTTAAAGGGAATGGAGTGGGGAAGAAGCCCCGAAGGAGATGGGGAGGTAGGTGTTGGTGCAGGGGCTCCCCACAGCCAGGGGCTCTGCTCCTCCCAAGATCCTCCAAACTCTGCTTTCCTTACCTTGTTAAAAGCTCAGTTTCTCTAAATAAACATCAGGTGGCGGTTCTAACAACCAATCATTTCATTAGCAGTGTGTATTGGTGTGGTTTAATATGCTTACAGGCAAGTACATCAGTCCAATAAAAATCAGGTAAAATGTGTTCATCACCTCTCCCAGTCCCCCTTCCCCCCTTTTTTTGTCATAACATTAACTTCTCTAATATAGAAACTTAATTTCAGTGTTACCCACTTTTGACCTTAAAAAACTAGCCAAAGTTTGGGTCATTAAATACTTCATTAGGAAGAGATGTTGATGAAAGTAACCTGACTTGGCTGAATCAGTCCAGAGTAGGGAAGGAATTGAGCAGCCAAACAATGATCTAACTTTATTTCAGACACTGAGCAGTCAAAAAAGAAGGCCATAATCTTTAGAGGAAGTGTTCGGAGGCTTTTGTTTGTGTTGTATTAGTTTTGATTGCTCCCTCTGATCTTTTTTGTGTGTGCGTGCTGCTGCATTGATGAATGTGAATAGTCAGTAAGCCATCTGTTGCAGAGGTCTTTGTTTAAGGAACTTGGTTCTATGGAGAAGACTAAAACAGCCTTGCAACTGTAATGAATAATGGTTAGTCACACCTCAGAACAATGAAAAAAATTTAAAATTGTAAAATATTCTCTTTCCTAGATGGAAGAACACAGATGCTCCCCCCACCCCCTTTTTACTTTTCCTCTAATTTTTTCTGCAGTGTTTGCTCAACCACAGGGTTCTTTTGACACATTGGATTTGGTTAGTGTGGAGTGACAGAAAGTAAATGACAGTACTTTGGAACTACAGAATACTTTTCAAATCACTGTCTTGTTTAGTATCTAGATACATGTTGAGTGTTTCCCCTTAAGAGAGAGAGAGATTAGCTGGCTGCTTGTGCTAGAATAGCTAGTAGGGTTAGTTGCCCTTAGGAATCAGTAAAATCCCACTGAGACAAATATCAAATGTTCAGAACTCGTGTTTCACGATTCATGTAGATTTTGGTGTGTATAATCATGTAACTTTTACCTAGGACATCTTTTTAAGGTAGTTCTTAAGTCATAAGGTCTTAAAGTTAGAAGACCTGAAAACTTCAGTTCTATCCTAAATGAAAGCTCTTCACCAACTTTGTGAAAGGACTAAACTTTGTGCAGATTCCACAGCTGTAAAATATTGAAGTTGTCTTTAATTATCTCAATTTAAAATAGCCCCAAAAGAATTTATGACTACCTAAATCTCTATCAGGAATCTGATCATGTCCAGTCATTAGAGATTTGGAAAGTGAGGATGTATCTATAGTGTACCTCACTTGGCAGTACTACAGAGTATGTGACTGAATTTGAAAAACTGTTACCTATATCTCTGTTAATCAACCTGACTCTTGAATTATGATAAATTATTACTCTTGCCTGCCATATACAACTACTTTTGCGGTAGGAAATTCAGTGGCTTGATTTACAGATGGACTAAGTGATTTCATAAGTCATGAATACTTATGAATCCAGCAGTATGGGGGGGGAGAGAGAAAAAAACCCAAACAAAACCCCACCACTATTCTACTCATTTTAATGTAAACATGATTAATTTTAGACTCAACCTGGAAATGCAATGTGTTCTCTTGCTTGTCCCCCATTTAAAAAAGAAAAAAAACAAAACACACAAAAAACCCCACCCAAAACCTCCCAACCAACTGTACCTGTAAAATGAAGTGTCCATGAAGTTTTGTAAGCTTAGAGAGAGAGAATGGTTCTTGAATTCTTTCAGGACTATCCTGAAAAGCCTTATAGAAATAGGACTATTCTGGATTTCTTTCAACTATCAAAATTTGTTTGAGAACTACCAGTCTTTGCTTTTCTGAAAACACATTACTCCTTATGGCAGCTGATGCCAGGATTTTATATGTATATGAAAGGCCATGGCACAAATCAAAACCATATGTATAGAAGACCGTATACATCTGTTACTGGTAATGAGATGCATTAATATGATGGAAATTATCCTAATTCTAATATACACATGGGAAAGGGGAAGATGGGTGCTCGTAGTAAGATATACTAGAGATTTATCTCTTTGAAGCACTTTATAACCATTTAAAAATGTTTCTTTCAGTATCCTCATGGTAAAAAACAAGTAAGTGTTCACTTTCCAGACAGAAAATAATACTGAAATATTGGCAATTCTGTTGTGTTTGTATTGGGATGACATTTAGGAGCTCCTCGCTACTAAGCTAATGCTCACCCGTTCATTATGTTTTCATAAGGATGAGCATCTTGGACATATGGGGTACTCTGTGAGCTAGAAGTCCAGTGAAACACTGTTTCAATTAACTGGGTATTATAAATACCTGTTCAGAAAAATTCTTTCTGCATATTTAAGTTATGCGTATAAAATAAACTTGTAATGAAATGTGCCATGGTTTATCTCTATGCCCCAAGTTAAGGTATTTATCTTTCTTTTAGTTTAAGAATGAAGTAGTAATCACATGGCAAGCTACTTCCACATAACTCTAGGAGTAGAACAATATCTTCTTTTTTTTTCTTTAGCTGTAAAGAGAATAATATCAGTGTCCAAAAGATGTAGTCTGCAGCACTGTAATTGATATCCTTTCTTCTGCTCAGAGCTGGGCTCTTATTAATAGTTCATGTAGTTGGCAGTAATTTTAGAGGTTTTTTGAAATTGGTTATTTGCTTCCACTTCTGTCTGACTTTCTTTTCTTATCTGCATAAACTTTGTACTTTTCTGAGAATACACTTTTCTTTGCCTCTAGAAATCTCACTTGACATTTAGCAAGGGACGTTTGCAAGAATGTCAGATTGATGAGAGCTGTTTGCTGAAGTCTCACCATGTTCATTCAGTTGAACAATATCTGTTGTTAACAGCCACAATTATTATGAACAGGTTTACAAGGACAAGCTTATTGCTATACTTTGGCAACATGCTTTTGAGCTGCTGGTTACACAATAGTTATACTTGGTGTGTTACATTGCTTTTTATCTTCAAAGTGCTTGCAGATATTGACTAATTAAATGCATTAGATGCTATCTGTAGGTCCCTTGGTTGGGAGGCAGTAAATAATTCGTTCGTCTATATTGTACAATTTGTGAGTGTTTAGGTTCATAATGACATGCAATAGATAGAGATGTGACCCTTGTGGCTGAAGTATGACTCTTAAGTTTTGCTGAAGACTTTCAGACTTCGTTTCACTTTACCGTATACCCTATGGCAATTAAGTAACTATAAAGCCTTTCTTCTTTGGTAAGAAAAGAGAGCACAGGTATGGCTATACAAACAAGATGAGGCAGCAGGATCACCTTACTGAAGGTGCTGGAAGCTGCTAGGAGTGAGTGAGAAGTTCCAGGAGTCTTGTAAAAAAATCAAATAAATTGAGTTTTGGAGCTACAAATGTGCAGTGTTTGCAGTACAAGTGACCTGACCCACAAGTTGCTGAACTGCTGAATTACTGAATCTTATAGTCCTTTGGTTTTTACCTAGGATCTCTTTCATCAGTTGAGTTTCTCGTAATGGCTATTCTGGGGAAAAAAAAAAAAAAAAAAAAAAAAAAGAAAAGGAAGCAAAGGCAGTTTACTGGGCATAACAGAATTGTCATGTGTTTCCTAATGTTTCTTAGTTAGCCAAGCATGGGATGTTTAAGAAACAAGAGATTCCAGTGCTAGATTGAGTATCTTGTACTTTATTATGCAGACAGCTCTGGGCAGGTATGTAATCAAATAAGCACTTCAGCCCAGGCTCTAGTGACTACTTGTGCTAATTGGTAGAAAGATTGCTACATAGTAGCCTAAGTGACAGTTGGGCCATATGTTAGGAAAAGTAAGCACATGTTTGGCCAGCTGACTCTCAGTATTGAATGTACCTGGCAGAGAATGGGGCAATATGTCTCACCTATGTATTTCATGTGTGTGATGGCACTGAAGCTAGAAATCATGATGTAGCTAAATAGCTACTGCAAATGTGAAGCTTTTTTCCATATGTTTTTGGGAGAACATCACATTTGGGGAAGTATCTTTGCATTGGTCATCCTTCAAGTTTGTGGCAGAGGGAGAAATATCTACTTTCCTTAAATTTCTCTGTAAGTTTGGAGGAAGGTGATTGCAAATGAGTTTCAATACATGAATTTAGAAGCATCATAAACTATGTAATTTGCTGTTGAGCATTTATATATATCATTGCCAACAATTATGAAATAATGTTTAGCTGATTAATATTCCTAGTTAACTGAAGTGTGCTCAGAACAGCTGTACTGAGCTTGAAACTGTGTGACACATTCAAGCCTTTTAGACTTGAGAGCAATTATCAAGAGATCTCAAACCTGGATTTTCTTAGATCTTGTAAGCCCTTTTTGCATAAGCAAGCAGAATTCATTTTTTAAAATTCTCCACACTTACAAATTCTTATTGTGGTGTTAATAGCTATATTTGTTTCAAAAGGCTTGCATGCGTAGTAGTTGACTCTTCATAATCTGACCTTTATTTGGACATGAGACTTGGAATTGAGCTTTTAAAAATTCAGGCCTTTGTTCCCTCTGACATTGTTTAGAGTCAGTTATTATAGTCTAGCTTTACACCCTCCCCTTCCCTGCTTTATATATCTGCAGTTTTGGACAAAGTATTGCTTGTGATCATGAGACAGTCTGGTTGTTCACTGACGTAGCTGGGAAATCATAGTCCCTGACTCTCTGGTTTGAGTTTTTAGCCAGCCACGTATTGCTTTTCTTTCAAGTCCTGAAGTGCTGATAAGTAATTAACGTGAAGATCATCCACCTCTCTGTTAGCTTGCTAGATTCCAGCAAGCATTACTTCCCACTTTATAGCTCCTCTTTTGGAGAAATTGTCTGACCCTGAATAGTGTTGTTGGCTTTCTGTCTCTGAGTTAAAGATATGTGACTTGGGGGAGGGGATGATTCACAAACCTTAGATACAGGGTGTGCTTTTTATGGTTGCTGCCTACTTACCTATTTAGTGATGTTTCATATTATCAGGAATTTTATTCATTTTGGGAATGACTTCTGGTGAAATGGAATTTATGGAGGGACAGACCAAGCCACTTTGAGGCTAAAAAGTAGGCAGATCAAAGGACAGCCTCATATAGCTGTGGGTTTGGAAGGATGTCAGAATGGTGTCTGTCCATATGTCTGTCCACAGAAGGATCAGCTATACTTATGTTATTTTTGGCAGATGTCTAATGATGAAGACTATACAGACTCCGTAAGCAAATTTGTCATTCACATGAAGCTAGTGAGCTGTCATCAAGAAAGTTGCATGTAGAGCTTGAATATTATAAATACAACTGATAGTATTAATGCTGTCAGTGCCCTCATCCATGTATCAGTGTGCTCATCCTTATTCCCATCAGCACGTGCCCGATGATTTCACAGACTATGGTCCTTTAACATGGCAAATTCTGCCAGGATTGGTGTCCCCAGGCCCAGTGCAGTTTTACGTATTCCGCCAGACTGTTGCTGGGAAACCTGGGGGCCTGGTTTCACTTGGGGCTGGTTCTGGGGAGGTTGCAGGCATTTCTTCTGGAACTTGATTGAGCAGAGAGGAAGATGCTAAGGACAGTCATGTGAAGAACTTCTATTTAGGTTTCCATTTCTTTCTAGAATCTTGTAGTTTGCTATCTGAAGTCATTTTCCTTTATAACATGTGATCTTCCCTCCAGCAACCAAGTTTGTTTTCATAAACAGCCCGTAATGGATTTGATGATACTTTATGGGAGTAGGGATAAGTTTCCATACCCAAAAGGTAGGGATACCAGAGAAGTGACAAGAACAGATGGCACCGTCATTATGAGAAGAAAACAGCTAAAGATATTGTTTGAGAGGGGGAAATGAATCAAAGAACGCTGTGCATAAGCATGCTCTCAGCTATCTTAACATACTTACCATTTTAGATGTGGCTCATACCTTCTTATGCTGCTTTTACTGCTTTGCCCTGCTTTCAGCTGCAGGTGTGTCATCCCACCATGCCCCTTAGCTCTTTGCTCTGTAGACAAAGAACCATGGCAGAGCTGTTGACCTAGGAAGTGACTGGACAGGACTACATAGGCCAGAAATGTACTTCCATGGCTGGAGTCAGAGTCTCAGAGTGCTGAGTGACCAAGTAGAGGAACAAAGATGGGACAAGGTGGTTCTTGAAAGCCTCAAGCCTTGCAGAAGCATCTGGAGCTCAGGAATCTCCTTGTTTACTTCTCCAAGTGCTCTGTCTGGTTTATTCTTCCATATATGTTTAGTTGTTTGCAGCGCTTACTTGCTAAGATTTATGAAGTCTCTGTAACGTAGCTGCATCTTGATCATCTTCCCTTCCTAGGCAGCTAGATGCTCTATAAGATTAGTCAAGTCAGTGTTGAAACTCTGAGCCATTTATCTGGGCTGTGGGGAGAAATGCTGTCCAGTGGCCCTGTCTTGGGGCTAGAAACCAAAATTTCTGCGTGTTACTTCCTGACTTGTAAGTTTTTTTTCTCACAACTCCTCCTGCCAAGAACAACAACAACAACAACAACAACAACAGAAAAGCAAACACAAACCCAGAACAACTTTCTGTAAAGCTGGGTCTGGGAACTTGGGGTTCACCAGTCTTTGGCTGTCTGGAGGAATGTTTGCTGGTTGTGAAGTGCTTAGAGACCCTGGTACACAACTACAGCACAAAATATTTTGTTATAGTGTCTACTTTGCATGTCACTCTTCTTATTTTTTAAATTTTAATTTCTGATTATTACTCAGCTGTGGATTTCTTTTCTGATGTGTATCCTAGCTTATAGAAATTTTTCCCCCAGACTTCTTGGTTTGGATTTTTAAAATATAATTGAAAGTATTCCTTTTTCTTCTCCTGAATCCTTGTTTTTGTTCTGTTACTGTTCAGTTATCTGTTCCATATATTGTGTGCTACTTTTTTTCTACTTGTTACATTAGTTCTTAGGTTCCCAAGAATGTAGTTATATTGTGCTATATGCTGTGCAAATGTAGGAGAAAGATGATTTATCCCTGCAAGGTCCTGTGCTTTCGTGTGTGAGATGGGGGCCAAAGATTGTTCTGACACACAGATAAAAAAATCTAGCATGTGAAGGGTGCTTAGTGTATTAAACATGATGTAGGCAAAAAAAGCTATTTTAGGAGTCGGATTCTCCATTTATAGTCCTTTATACACCTTTCCAGGAGACACATTAAAACTGCATCACCTGACACGATCTAGCAATCAGCTCCCTGAGAAAGTGCTCTTTGAATGGGAAGGAATGGAGAGTCTATGAAAGATGAAAGAGCAAATTCCCTGGTGGCTCCTTATTGTGTTAATTAACTGAGACAAAACCCTCTTCTGCCTTGCTATTCTGCTTGCAAAAGCAGAACGGGGCTGTCTGCCTTTTGGATGCTGCTCGCTGCTCCTGCCCAAGCAGGCACCCAGAGGCAGAGCTCCTCTGCAGCAGGGCCCTCTCCAGGGCTGGCAAGTAGCAAGATGCCGCTGGGAGCTGGAGAAGAGCTCTGGAATCTCTAGTTGTGACTTGGGGGTGAACTGGCTCTTTCTTCCCTCCTCAACCCCAGCAAAGAGACAGACACAGCAGCTTCAGCAGCTGCACCACGGTGGATGCTAACTGGCAGCTGGTAGGGCGTTGAGAGCTTTTCTTGATGCTGTTTGCTGACTCTTTCTTTTATTGGCATGCTGCCTTTACCACTTTAGACTTGTGCTGCTATTTTGTGGCACACTTGCATTAAGTCCTCAGCAGGGCTTCTCCTGTGTCCCCCCTCAATTTTCTTGTATAACTGTGAAGAAATGTCTTCATCTTGAGGGAACTGGTGTAACTGAAGAATAGTGGGAGTAAATAAGTTGCTTCCCGTGGCTTGTTTGTTTCCCTTTTGCTGTCAGGTCAAGTTTGTAATAGTGCAAAACTGGAAAGTTGTCCTCTGTACTCTGACAGAATCTGTGAGTTCTCACTTTTCATGCTAATTTTTGTAATATTAGTGCGACCCGTGGTAAAACAACTGACTTTGTTACTCTCAACCTGGGTAATTCTGGGGAAAATGATTGTGAAATGTTGGGGCTATGCTGGAATAGTCATGGTAAAGAAGAGGATGTGAACTACTAATGCCAGCAAAACTGTGGGATGTTGCCAGCTACTGCATCTCCTCTCTGGTTTTCACCCCCTTCAGCTGGAGTACTGTGTCTCTTACACACTTCTCGCTTTATGCTGATGCTTTTATGGAGTCTCCTGTGGTTAGGTGTTTGACCATTGTTTTGGTCTGAAATACATTGTAATTCCAGTACCCACCCACCCAGCCCCCACCCTTTGCTGGTGACTTTACGCTCTGCAGAGCAAAGAACAGTTTTACAATCTGGTGTACCAGTGGTACAAAGCCCCTGTAGAAATAAACAGCTCCCATGACAATTAGTGACTTGATTTATGTTGGGTATTGAACAGGCAGGATACAAGTGTGTGTGTTTTACTAAGTTTGAAGTAGGACATAGCAGATCATCAGAGTCTGCAGCAAAGGGCAAATGTAACTGTAAGTGGGATTTGTAGCCATGTATCCAGGTCGCTTTCCGTCATCCTGTAACCAAGGGCTGAGAAGTCCCGCGTTCCTTTCTGCAGTGTTGGTGCTGTAAGTGGACTTGATAAAGGCTGTGTATAAAACCTCATGACAGGTATAATTTAACTATTCTCTCTTCAGTTGTGGAAGAGTGAAGAGCACTGTTTCTGTACCTTGTCATCCCATATGTGCTGCAAGAGATTTTTCTGTCGTATCTATACCCACATGTATTTCCTTCCTCTTGCATAATTCATTGTTGAAGAATTTGCATTTCCCTGAAGTTGAAAGTTCCAAGAGTGTCTTGTAATGATGAGTGAAATAGGGGCAGAAGGAGCTGACAGGGTTTGGTTTTTTCGACCTAGTACTTTTGGAAATTTATTTATTGTACAAAATCTCTTAACTAAGAGGCAGTTGAACTGGTGTCACTGGAATATTTCAGACTTTAAAAGTGACAGAGCCCGTTTATATTTTTTACTTGAAAAAGCATTTTCTGAGCTGCTTCAGCACAAGGTGACCATCTGTCTGTGTCCCCTGCTGAACTGACAATGCAGGGAAGCTAAGCCTTTGATTGTCCCTATACAGAGACACCCCCACACCCTTTTTCCCAAAGTTTACTGTGTCTTTCATATGGGGAAATGACATGGGCAAAAAGTAGGTAATTGTGGGGAAATATATAACAGGGAGATATTTGGTGTGGTACCAGGTACGGAGCTATTGTCACAGGTAATAATGTATGAGTAGCATATACTGATAACCAGTCTCTGGTATATGTAGATCTGATAAAATGAATAGAGCATACATTGGGATAGCTGCAGTCATTTGAAAGTAGATTTCACTATTGTATAGCACTGTAAGAGGTGAGCATGTATCCTAAAGCATGCATGTGGCTTTCTTCATAAATCAGCATCTATCTCTCATGTGGGAATCTTTCCTTTTAAAGCAGATGAGAAAAGAGCACTTCCAATAAACTCTGACAACCTCTTTTTAGTAAGTCAGTTTTTTTGTTTGTTTGTTTGGTGGTTTTTTGTTTGTTTGCATTTGGTTTTTTTTTTTAAATGGATGTAATGCAGCATACAGCAACAAGGCTTTAAACCACTTAATAAAAGGAACATAGTGAGAGAGCGGTTGGCCCTCATTGAGGGGGTGCTCTTTATGTTATGCCACATGATTGGCTCATGGGAATATCAACCATTATGGTAGTTTTCCCCAGTACCATCTTTTCTCTTCCCGGGTGTCACTCAACACCCTCAATAGAGGCTTCAACCTCAGTTGTGATTTAGCACCACATAACATGGGATGGAGGCTGCACCAGGTTGGGATGTGGCTCCTCACAATACCAATAACATTATTGATGCCACATGCGCTGCTGCTTGATGGAATCATGCAAACCTAAAAGACAAGGTAATCAATTGTAGCTGAAAAGTACTTAGCTGGGAGAGAGGGCATGCTGAAAGGCTGGTGTGACCTTTCCAGATCATCACTCTATTTAGTATAATTAATGAAAAGCTCCCTGCTGGACTGAAATGCCTAGGTGCTTTCCTTTGGGGGAGAGGAGCTTAGGGAAAGATAGAGATATGGCTTTTGAAAAGCTCAAATGACAAAATCTTCTTGTGAAAGAAGGAGGATCATAAAGAATTAAGCAGCTTAGGTATGCATCGTTTCACTGTCAGATTATTGAAATTAATGTCTGTGTCGCTGTTTACGTCACTGCAACATGTCTTCTGACACCTCTGGCAATTTCCCTCTCGACTGAGAATCATTTTTCATCTTCATGATGCACCAGGAATCTTTTATCACTGCTGCAGAAGTGCTGTATATGTATTCATAGCTTGGCTTCGAAAGAGGGGTTTTTACAATAGGTTAAGAGCTCAGACAGCCGTAATTTCCCTTTTGGCAATGCTCTGTTTGATCCTCTTTTACAGATCAAATAAATATACTGGAGGTCAAGGGAAGTGGTGAGTGTAACAAACCCAAACACTGACTGACACATCCTAAAAGCCCCTCATGCTAGTTAAATCTTGTATTCATTCATAGAATGCTGCCACTGGTTCCATGTTTAAAAACAGAAATGCCTTCAAGTTTCTGCTAATATTTGTATTTAATCAGTTATTTGTCACTGTCTGGTGTATTTTGCCTGAATGGTTATTATACATTTATTTGTCTTTGTTTCCCTCCCACATTTTGCTGAAGCAACAATAGCATGGAGACATTTCCCTTGCATAGAAAGAATCTTGGTGAATCAATTCAAACCTGGCACCTTGGCTTTGTTATGGTAAATTTCAATGTCTGTGTGGGAAGTAAAATAGACCGGTCACTCACTTGCTCTGTGTTTTGCTTCTGCTGCTTCCCAATGGCTATTTAACAATCTCAGATTGCTTCCTCTGAGAAATACAGAGAGTTGTATGATAGTTAATCCTTTAACAACCAGAAACAAACAGAGTGAATGTAAAGTTGATGTGAAGTAACTTCTGTTTAAAAATATTCTGCTATTGTTGTGTGTGCACTTCTTAAGGCCTAACTGATTTTAAATTTTAGGAATAAGTGTATGGGGTGTCCTTTTTTTTGTTTTGGTTGGGTATTTTTTTGAGACTGCAAAGCTTGTAGAACTTTTATTATATATATAAAAATGTAAAAATTAAAATATAAAATATTGGTTTATTTTTAAAAACTCCGTGTAGTGGGCACTGTATGGTTACTATAACACCAGACACTCGGTAGAGCAGAATGATTATCTCGGCAAAGAAAACGACTTTGCAGTCATCCAGGGCTGTAGTCAACGCATCCATTTCTCTGCACTTCAAGAATATGGTTTCCGTAGTTAAATGCTCAGAACAGCTGTCAGCAGGTCTTCCTCCACACATGGCAGAGAGAGGGTGTTCTGATAGTAGTTGCTTTTAATTCTTGAGTTACCTTTATTATGAACTGTGCTGTTAGTGCAGTGCTTCCTGTGTACCTACTGCAGTGTACCATGCATGGATACAACACGGAGACAGATCTGGATTCAAAGTGCTGAAAAGCAGTCAGTTTTTAATGGGCTGTGTCATGTCAGTGACCCAGTAGAAAAGCCCCACAGCGTTTAGAGAGTTTGGAAAGCAGCAGATAGGGGGCTTGAAGTGTTTTGTTTTAAGAAAATGCCCGTCTAATTTTAGCAAAACGAGCCATTTGTGGATGGCTGGCTTTTCTTAAACACTTCTAAAAGCAATTAACAGAGACCCATAAAAGACAAGATTTCATGGGTGTGTGTATTTTTTTGATAGCTACAGATATGAAAGCTCATGACACTTTGTGCCGAAGAATAATCTTGTTTTGCTCTAAATATTTATTGGTCCATGCAAAGGAGCAGGACCGATGCAACTGTGAAGTCTTTGTGAAGTTTTGGATAAAGACATAGCGATAATTTTTGGAGGAGGAATATTAACGATAGTCATCTTGCACAATATTTTTAGTCTTAAGCTCCAGTACTTAAGTGGTTTCTCACAAATCAAGAAGGCTGATGTAAATGCAACCCTGCAACTTCTGTGGCTGATATGAATCCCATAGCATTCTGCAGACCTTTTAATTGTGTGAAGAACTGGAGCAAAACCATCATTGCTTAATTCAAGAATAGAGGCTTGCCTTGTTTTGGACAAGACTGGTGGCCTCCTTTAGCCTTTCCACCTATAAGGATGTCAACACACCTAAACAAGTGGGTTTTTCAAGGAAGAGGAGATACTGTGGTCTGTTTCCACCATGTACTGCTTGCCTGTGTTATTCTGATTGACCCAGTTCAGGGATGGAAACCTGCCTTTTGTATTTGGCAATATAGACTTTCAAGCTCAGCCTTTATGGCTAGCAGTGGAGTAGGCATAACAACTTTTTGGATGCCAGTAAGAGAGCTCATTTGTTTAATTGTCTGTGATCCTTCACTCTGATCTGCCCAGTGGCATGCTTTAAAAGGAGCATCGTTCTTCTGCGTAGCTTGTATCAAACAGTGAAGGTTTGCTTGATGTAAAAATTATTCACTATATGTCAGCCATCTGTTCTTCCAGTCTTCAAATGCTGTATCTGATCAGTAGAGCCCCTCAAATTTTTGAGGGAAAAACCTTGAGTGAGAAAATGGCATTAAAGTTTTATGTCACCTTCTTTTGGCTCAATAAAAAATAGTAAAGTATACAAAGGATTAATAGATTCTTCCTGCAGGGCCTCAGCTATATTATCTAGAGGAATTTTGTCTGCTAAAATATGAGCCTTACAGTACCTCTGCAGGCATAAATTATTCGGCTTTTCTTCTTGAAGGATAGCCTGTCACCCAAAGGCAATTTTTCTTTTTCATTTACAGTGTACTATAATTTTCATGTGCTTGTTCCAGTACTCGCCCCCATATGCAGCATGTTACACCCTATACACATTAACATCGGGACCTTAACAAAGAATCAAATCTGTGCTTTTGTGTAGATAACTGAATGCTTGTATTGCGTAGAGCTGACCAATAGAAAATTCAAGGCACGGCAAGTTAGCACAAAACCAAAGTTTATCATGAAATGTTTGTGTCTTTCTCTCGCTCTCCATGTGGAATTAGGGTGTTGCTGTAGAGTGTCACAGCTTCAGATTCGGTCCCTGTTTTGCCTTCTGCAGAGTGATTTGCCAGGTGAAAGCTACTGGCCTCAAGTAGGCAGAACAAGGACCCTAACCTGAACGTTGTGCCACAAATCTCACAGGTCGCCTCCTGCTGAGAAGGCTGTACGTTTGCTTTCCTTTCTCTAACAATCAGAATTGCTTACTGTCTCTAACAATCAGAATTGCTTTCTGAAGTTTATCTAACATCTCTCAGATGTAATTGCGTCTGAAATTGCAGGAGGTCAGAGTGCATATTGAAATTTTCTTTTCCCATTTCTAGGCATCACAAGATTAATACAAAAAGCTTCACTTCTGACGTCTGACACTTTGAGAATGAAAATTACTTTTGTTTATGGTCAATTTAATCCCACTTGAGTACTGTGAGCGTGTGTACGCCTGACCACATGTTGCAGGGCTGTCTTCTGATCAAGACCTAAGTGAGCTGAAGGAAGGCTTGATGCTGGCTTGCTCCATAGGATTCTGTTGCATTGCATTTAAAATTCAACACACAGAAGTTTCAATTGAGTTAAAGCTACATAACCTCAAAATAACATCTGTTTGTGGCATTGTGTATCCTAACCAGATGTTGCAAAGGCATTGCTTTATCAGGCTGCTGTCTATTCCTTCAGTATACTGAAGAATTTGTAGGTTGTTGCTCAGACCAACTCTTGGAGCAAGAACTGCTGTGGTATGAGTCTTGTGCATCACACACCAAGTTGCTGTTTTTTGTCAGGTCCTCATATGATCTGTGCTAGCACCTCTAGGTTTTTCTAGTCTATGGGTTTATAATGCCTCTGAGGTATATGTGTTGAAAGTATTGGTTAAAGTTTCTATAGAAAATTTCAGACTATCTTGTGTTCATACCTTTAAAGATTTCACAGTTCATACTGTTTTCTGTCTCTTAATGTTTTTGTCGGTGTGATTCCTTATCTCTAAATGTTAAAAGATTACTTCTGTGTACCACTGAAATTGTGTCCTTAAGGTTAGCGAGGTTTGCTTGAGTAAAACAAAGCATAATTTCTTTGTTGCTCAGAGAGCACTATTACATTTGCTGACCGCCATCAACTTTTGTAAACCTCTGGGGAATGTAAAGAAGCTGTTGCATGAATTCAACATGATCCAAATCAGCCAGTGTGGTTTGTGTCAAGAAAAACATTTTAACAAGCCCATTATATTGTTGCTATCAGAATCAAGACACTAAAGAACACAGAATTGGCAGTTATATTTCAGACTAAACTTCTTTACAATATGTTTTCTATAAAGGCTTATTGGGGAAGTGAATTACTTGCATATTGAAGGATAATATTGTTTATTAGAAGCTGGTTGAGAGACAGAATAATGTTTGGAATTGATCAGTTTTCCATAAACAAAAAAAAAAGCTGCTGGTAGAATCTTGTCTCACTTGTATAATATAGTGAGGCATGCTGTTAAATATGCTTATTAGGAATTGTTGTTTGTAATTATTTTTCTTACTACTTAATGTTTGAAAACAGGAAAATAATTACAAAACTCAAACTGAAGGGATCATAAGATATTACACATGAAGAAAAGAAAAACAAATAATATAGACTAGGTCATCTGGATGTATTAACTTCTGCTTTTGAACAAGTATGGGTAACTTGCTTACTTGAGGAGAATGGAAAAAACGGCATTTTCAAGCAACTATTATGGAGAAATTTTATTCCTGTTGAAACATAAGAAGTTTGGGAAACTCCTGTTTTCTTCTCTCTGAACCTTTTACTAACAACAACAAAAAAAAGTAAATAAAGAAAATGGGTAGGAAAGAAGTATGTTGTTTCTTTCTCCCTCACCCTTCCCCCAAAATTGAATAAATGAGACTAAGCCAATTCTTATTGAAATGGGATAACTAGAGAAAATCAAGAGACCTATATGTATTTTTTTCTCATTCTGTGTGTTGTGGCTTTGTTTTTGTGGGCTTTTAAGGCAATATCTAAGAACACTAGAAGAGGATGAAATAGCTTTGATACTAAAACAAAAGAAACTGCAACAGGATTTGATTTGAAGAAAGTACATTTCCTTAAAGAAAAGCTTTATCCACATGTGCACTGATTTTGTAATGATGATGGGTCTGTGAGTAAGCTGTGGTATACTAATTTTTGTGCTTTCAAATACGTGCCAACTGCTGACCATTTGATTTAGTAAGATATTTTCTTCACAGAGCCAGTATTATTTAGTTGTTATTAAAATACCTCAGGGAGGAAATGTATATGAAGGAGGCCCTGTTATGATTTCCATACAAAGACAGGGAAGTGTTAACCTTTTATGGGAAATGCCTTTTGGGCAGGGTGCTGTTTTTGGTGAGAAATGTGAGACCACTGCCTTATTTTTCTTGTTTAGTCATGGGACACCTTCAGCTCTGCAGCCCACCTCTGCCTTAATCTAAAGGTCCTGTTGCTCTTGGATCAGGTGGAGCCTGGGTCAGCAACCACATCATGCACATAAGTTGTTTTGATGGCGATTGCCTACATCACACACATGATCTTTGTCTAACATTGTTTGGCTGATCTATATCTCTGTAGCTTGTCTCATGACCTGACAAAAAGGACCAGCTTGTCCATAAAAATATGGAAAAAAAAGTGTGGAAAACATACTAGAGATCATACTAGGATATCTTAGAACTGCAGTTGTCTCTAAAAGATTATTAAATGAAAAGAAAGGCTCCTGAAATGTACTTTTGCGGTCTTAAAACATGTGTAAATTATGGCTTCAATTCCATTTCAGGCATCGGTGACACAACTCCTATGGTTTATGATATGAGTGGCCTAAGGCAACAGAATTAAAGCAATATTGTGCTCCATTATTCCCTATAATGAATTTAGCACACAACAGGAGTGTGTACTCATTGTGTGCTAGGACTGCAGTCTTCAGGGTACTGGGTAACTACGCACTGAGGAATTCTATGAATTTCAGCTGTGTGCATTATAGCTGTTGAAATGACTGAAAATGGACTGTGTCAGCAGTATAAATCTGTGATAACATTTTCTTGAATATGAAATGTGAGAATACTTATTTATTTGCTTTCCAGTGTTAGCAGTATTCTTTTTTTTTTTTTTTGCCAGTAGCAGAGTTGGTTTCCCTTATTGGGTAGGGTGGCTGTTACATCTGTTTGCATGCATCTGTTTTCCTTGGGATTTTTTTAAAGAAAGCATTCTCATTTGTCTCTTGGGATTATTTTTCCTCCTTTCTCTTGGGAGAAAAGCTAGTTGTGCTGAAAATGTTGAAAATCGTGAATCTGGAATTCTTTGCCTTTTTTGCAGAACCTGATCTGCAAAAGCAGTAGTTGCTCCAGTTTCTGAATTCAACTGGTTTATCTACAAATTGTTCTGGAAAGGCCCTCTAGGACTGAATTAATTAGTTCAGCCCTGGGACGGAAAAATATGGTAGGCTTCTCTGTTAAGACTGCTGGTTGTGATAGTAGATCTTTGGATAGGAACAGGTTTTATTTAGTCTTACTTGGCTTTTAGCACTGGGCGCAAACAACATACAGGGGATGATATTAGACAGTTGTAGTTGTGAGAAGTCATCATCAGAATAGATTATATTTGCAAGACGACTATCACTTTCATTAGAATAAGCGATGTCTTGATTATCCCCTATCCACCAATTTTTTTTTCTCTGCTTATGGGAGAATATTTCTTGTCCAAAGAAATATTGTAAAGATGATGTAATAATCTTAGTGGAGGTGTGCTGTTAGATTAATCTGAAATCTTTTGGTAACTTATATGTTTCTTAAAAATGTGTTTATATATGCATACCAAAGATTATAATGGCAAATAACAGTTTGTACTTAGGTGTCACTTTTTGATACTCATGGGTGCTGTATTTTTATTTTTCTTTCTTTTTGTTTTCCTTTTTTTCCCCTTGTCCTCTCCATGGGACTCTGTAAAAAGGGAGTCTCCATCTTCTTTGTAGCTGCCCTAAGCTTAAGTACTGGTACATGGTGATGAGATCCCCTCTAAGCCTCCTTTTCTCAAGGCTGAACAAACGCAGTTCTCCCAGCCTACCCTCGTATGGCAGCTTCCCACTCCTTTGATCATCTTGGTGGCCCTTCTCTGGACCCCTTCCAGCCTGTCCACATCCTTTTTGTATAGCGGGGACCAGAACTGTACACAGTACTCCAGGTGTGGCCTGACAAGCACTGAGTAGAGATGGAGAGGGATAATGACTTCTTTATCTCTGCTGGTGATGCCCTTTTTGATGCAACCCAGCATCCTGTTGGCCTTCTTGGCCATAGCAGCACACTGTTCGCTCATGTTGAGCTTTCTGTCCACCAGGACCCCCAGATCCCTTTCCACAGAGCTGCTCTCCAGCCAGGTGGATCCCAGTCTGTGCTGCACTCCCGGATTATGTTTTCCCAGGTGCATGACCTTACACTTCTCCTTGTTGAACTTCATAAGGTTCTTGCTGGCCCACTCCTCCAGCCTATCCAGATCTCCCTGCGGAGCAGCTCTCCCTTCTGGAGTGTCTGCTTCCCCACTCTGTTTGGTGTTGTCAGCAAACTTCATCAGGCTAGACTTGATGCTGTTACCCAGATCACTTATGAAGATGTTGAATAACATTGGGCCCAATATCGATCCGTGGGGAACTCCATATTGTGACAGGTTGCCACTTGGAAAAGGAGCTATTTACCACCACCATATATGTAGTCATATATGCAGTCATTTGAGATTTTGGAATATTTTTGCTCATTGCAGTGATAGCTTGAATATATTGTGCATATGATTGTATGAATAAAAATTAGTATAGGTATTAACACAGATGAAGGTAAATGCTACTTAAATTTAATAAGTTATTTAAATTTGCAGTCAATAAATGAGCCGTGTGAACGCAGTGCCCAAGCCTAAGAAGCAAAGATCACGTAAGACTGTAGTTATCTGTTGTGTGTGGGTTGTGGGTTTTTTTGTGGTGTTTCTTTTTGTTTTGTTTTGTTTTTAACCTTCATGGAACTGGGGCATGAAACTTAAGATTCATTAGCACTAATCGTGCTTGGTTTAACTCTGAACCAAACTGTAAGATGAACTCTAAAAAGGTATTTTTTTAATTTATAAAACAACCATATGTTTGGTATGCTGTCATTTTCTGTATCAACTTTGATGAAAGCTAGTGTCAATCTCTTTACTTATGTTTATTATCATTTAGTTGAGAGATTAATGTTACACAATCACCATTATTTAATCAGAATTCTTGTTCTGTTACCTTGTATTATCCTGGTACCTAACCTGAAAGGTTTTTGACTGTCTAGAACTCAACGATGGTAATGATAAGGTTGAGTGCTTATGGGTAAGGATGAGGGGGAAGGCTAATAAGGCAGATATCCTGGTGTGAGTCTGTTATAGACCACCCAACCAGGATGAAGAGGTAGATGAAGTGTTCTACAAGCAGCTGGCAGAAGTCTCACAATCGGTTGCCCTTGTTCTCGTGGGGAATTTCAACTTACCAGATGTCTGCTGGAAACACAGCAGAGAGGAAACAGTCTAGGAGGTGCCTGGAGTGTGTGGGAGATAACTTGCTGACGCAGCTGGTGAGTGAGCCTACCAGGGGAGGTGCTTCACTGGACCTGCTGCTTACGAACAGAGAAGGCCTGGTGGGTGATGTGGTGCTCGGAGGCCGTCTTGGGCTCAGCGACCGTGACATGATAGAGTTCTCAATTCTTGGAGAAGTAAGGAAGGGGGTCAGCAAAACAGCTACCTGGAACTTCAGAAGGACAGACTTCGGATTGTTAAGGAGGCTTGTTAACAGAGTCCCTTGGGAGGCAGTCCTGAAGGGCAAAGGAGTCCAGGAAGGCTGGGTGTTGTTAAAGAAGGAAGTCTCAAAGGTATAAGGTAACTTCTCCACGAAAGATGAGGAGAAGGCTGAGGTACTTAATGCTTTCTTTTCTTTAGTCTTTAATAGTCAGACCGATAACCCTGACTTGGGGTTGTCAGGCCCCTGTGCTGGGAGATGGAGATAGTGTGCAGAATGAAGTCCCAGTTGTTGAAGAGGTGGCAGTCACTGACCTGCTCCTTCACCTGTATATTCACAAGTCCCTGGGGCCAGATGGGATCCACCGGAGGATACTGAGGGAGCTGGCAGAGGAGCTCGCCAAGCCACTGTCCGTCATTTATCAGCAGTCCTGGTCAACCATGTAGGTCCCAGATGACTGGAAACTAGCGAATGTGACGCCCCTCTACAAGAAGGGTCGGAAGGAGGATCTGGGGAACTACAGGCCTGTCAGCCTGACCTCGGTGCTGGGAAAGGTCATGGAGCAGATCATCTTGAATGCCATTACGCAGCACATGTGGGACAACCAAGGGATCGGGCTCAGCCGGCATGAGTTTATGAAAGGGAGGTCCTGCCTCACTAGCCTGGTCTCCTTCTGTGATCAGGTGACCTGCTTAGTGGATGAGGGGAAGGCTGTGGACGTTGTCTACTTGGACTTTAGTAAGGCCTTTGACACTGTCTCCCACAGCATTCTCCTGGAGAAGCTGGCTGCTCACGGCTTGGACGAAGCCACTCTGCACTGGGTTAAAAACTGGCTGGACGTCCGAGCCCAGAGAGTGGTGGTGAATGGAGTCAAATCCAGTTGGCGGCCAGTCACGAGTGGTGTTCCCCAGGGCTCAGTGTTGGGGCTGGTCCTGTTCAGTATCTCCATTGATGATCTAGATGAGGGGATTGAGTGCACCCTGAGTAAGTTTGCAGATGACACCAAGCTGGGTGGAAGAGTCAATCTGCTGGAGGGCAGGAAGGCCCTACAGAGGGACCTGGACAGACTGGATCGTTCAGCCAGAGCCAACTGTATGAGATTCAACAAAGCCAAGTGCCAGGTCCTGCACTTGGGTCACAACCCCATGCAACACTACACGCTTAGGGGGGGTGGCTGGAGAGCTGCCTGGCGGAGAAGGACCTGGGGTTGCTGGTTGACAGCTGGCTGAACATGAGCCAGCAGTGTGCTCAGGTGTCCAAGAAGGCCAACGGCATCCTGGCTTTTATCAGGAATGGTGTGGCCAGCAGGAGCAGGGAGGTGATGGTGCCCCTGTACTCGGTACTGGTGAGGCCACTCCTTGAATACTGCATTCAGTTTTGGGCCCCTCAGTACAAGAAGGACATTGAGCTGCTGGAGAGTGTCCAGAGAAGGGCAATGAAGTTGGTGAAGGGTCTAGAGAACAAGTCTTGTGAGGAGTGGCTGAGGCAACTGGGGTTGTTTAGCCTGGAGAAGAGGAGTCTGAGGGGAGACCTTATCGCTCTCTGCAACTACCTGAAAGGAGGTTGTAGTGAGGTGGGTGTTGGTCTCTTCTCCCAGGTAACAAGCAATAGGATGAGAGGAAATGGCCTCAAGTTGCACCAGGGGAGGTTTAGATTGGATATTAGGAAAAATGTCTTTACTGAAAGAGTGGTGAGGCATTGGAACAGGCTGCCCAGGGAGGTGGTTGAGTCTCCATCCCTGGAGGTATATAAAAGAAGGGTAGACGTTGTGCTTGAGGGTGTGGTTTAGTGGTGGACTTGGCAGTGATAGGTTAGTGGTTGGACTTGATCTTGTAAGGGTCTTTTCCAAGCTTAACAATTCTAAGATTCTATGATTCTATGAAAATGCAAGTACGTACACAAGAGTAGGATGAAATTACAATTTCTCCATGACCCTAGCCGGAAAAATTATTTGAGGAACCTATTTACAACATTTTTGTCAGGATGATGATGTAGCACTTGTATCATGTAATGATAAGAAATAGTTTTCCTGCCCATTCAGGCTTTAGAGACCCTAATCGCACTCTTCAGTTGGGGAAACGATGAGGTAGTATGCGATGGGAGGTGTCTGCAGCTACCTGATGTGGGGGGACCCTTTGCAGTAGCTGCAGTTTGAAGGTTATGGTACTTATTTAGTGTCAGTAATCCTGATGTGGTGTTCCAGATGATATTTGCAGATACTAGTGCTGGATGTGTAAATGGCATCTCTCCCACAGTCAATTTGTGCTCCAGCTGTTCTTCAGGGAAGGTTGGTTCAGCCTGAGAAGTGGCATCAGTAATCCCTTCAAGTCTTACTCAATTTGTTTGTTTAATATATTAGGCTTACATTAAGCTCAGGTGCTAGAATTGTATATTTAATGGTGTGTGGTTTGATAGCTGTTTTTGTGTGCTGCTAAGACATCCTGTCAGAAATCCTTTCCCTAACACACTAACCCTGACCTGAACCTGATCAGTGTACAAAACAGTGGACCATACTGGATCTGTAGACTACGAAATGGATTTTTGGTGACCTTGATTCCTCATATATATACACGTGTGTGTGTGTGTGTCACACACTCACACACATATATATTATTTTCTTTGGAGTAATGCTTGAATTTAGTTTGCAAGGAAGAGCTCCATGGACAACCAGCTGGGAGCAACTCATGCCAGGGGAGCTGCAATTACTTACTAAATGTATCCTGCTTATATGAGGAGGATAAATTAATTATCTTGCCTCTTGAAATGCCATCAATGCTTTATAGGAATTAAAACCTTCTGCTTTTTTAAAGGTGCCTAAGATAAGCACCTGCGTGGGCCTCTGCAGTAGCCTGGAAGCTGAAGGCAGTACCTTCAGAATACTTAAGCCACCTAAATAGTTGTATCAAATTGAAATAGAGAGGGATCCATACTGCAGTAACAGTTGATACTGTCTTGAACAAACTGTTACATTGGTCAAACATAGGAAGCTGTACGGATCCATCATATTTGGTATTTACCTGCTCATGATAGTGTATAAATTATTGAATGCCTGTACCTTACGCTTTCTAATTTAGGGAGAGGATGTAACCCAAGTACTCTTTTGGCAGAACCAAGTGAAATTGAAGAGTTAAGTGATAAACCAGGTATTTATTGGTAGTAGATGTAGGGAATATATACTGAATTTAGTAAAAAAAAGTGCATTTCACTACAAATATTTGTATATTAGCTTCAGAGAATGAAGTTCCTGAAAGTTGGAAAGCATGCAAGTCCAGCTAAGGTGCTCAGCTCAGGACCTGTAGTCCCTTCTATTTTTCAGGTTTTCAGAAATTTTATTCTAATTTTTCTGGGAGGAGGGCATGTAACGTAAACTAATGTAAGAATTGGAAAGTCTTGTGTACATTTTTACAGGAAAGTTGTAATGGTAAAATAAATGCATCCTTCATACAGGCTTGGGGGCAGTGGTTAACACTGTAATAGATGCCAACCATTTTTTGAAGTAAGGTGTTCTCTTTACGGACCTTTATACTCTTTAGTATTTTCACCAAATTCCTTTCTATTCGTGAGATAGCTATTTGGAATTCCATATACTTTCTTCATTAAAATCGGATATACCTTGCACCATTGACAACACGCTAAGCACAGCTTTGACTTATGTGCCAACAATAGTCACTGGAAGGTCTTAGTTTTCTCTATCGCCTTCCCCTGAATTTTTTTCCTCCACGTATGTCTTTTGAGTTCCATTCCCAGCAAAAACATCACTGAAAGAATTACAGTTCCTCAAACATTGTATTTCTTGTTTGTGGGTTTTGTTTGGTGTGTTGTGTTCCTCCCCCTCCCCCCCCCCGTTGTTTTGCTTAATGAGAAAAATGGAGCAAGGAATGGATTACTCTGTTTTATCCTTGAGGTTTTGTGGACCTTCGATGCCACTAGGCTATAGTCAGAGCTGGATTGCAAAACATAATGTGGGTCAACTTTGTTTCAATTAACTCTTTAAAATAGAATCCATTATAATTTTTCCTAAGCCTGGTTTCCTAGTGTAAGCACACAAACTTCCTTCCCCTGCCTGCATGTCTCTACTTCTCAGTCTTTCAGTTGGTCATCACTGGTATTAATTGAATTTAGAAGAGCTGAGAGATCAAAGGTACTTGTTAATAGAGTTTTTATGAAAATGAGTGGGACGGATGTACAAGTGAGTCCAGACTGAAAAAAAACCAGCAACCTTGAGTATTGATGGAAGTATAACACATTAGGTAGAAGAGAATACATCACAAAATGTATAACCAATTTTATGTTTCTGGGAGGGAATCTTTGATCACAGCCTGGGGGTTATTCAAGAGGCATCCTGATAGTCTGTGTTTTGTTTTCTGTGTATCGAACTGTTTTGAACCTATAAGAGCGCTCTGTCACAGGCTGTTATGTTAAATCCGTTCATGTGTCAGTTTCCTTGCCTTGGTGACTTCAGTCTTCCCTGTTCACTAGTCAAGCTGTCTTATTTCCTTGCTAAGCTGTTGATGCGTATTGTTGCTGTGTTCATTGTGTCACAGTGCTGCAGGTAATGCTTCAGAACTGCTTTTTAGACTCACAGGAGGTGAAGTACTTGCCTTGTGACTTCTTTCCTCCCTTTGTACCCGAAGGTATCCTCCTGTTCAGTGACCCAGTGAATAAGAAAGAGAAATGAAAGGTAAATTCTATCTTCATGCTCTGCTGTGTGGGAATGAAGCCCAGCTGCTTTTAGACAGCAAGACTGAGGAGAGAACCAGATTACATACTGAGAATAATTAGAACAACATGGATTTAATATCATTATTGCCAGGCATTATTCTAGTCATTGCATTGCAACTGCTGTTATTCCCATTTTCCATAAATAACATCAGGTTCAGGGCAACCAGAGAAAACAAAATTCAGATTTGGTTACCTAAGTTATTACTTATGATGTTCTCCACTTTTTCTGTTGCCTCGTCAGTATGACCTTTTTCTTTGACCTAGATAACTTCTCATTTGCCTCTTTGAACATAATATTCAACAACAGAAATTTTGAGAATTTTCTCTGTTCTTTTTGGATGGCTTTGGGGATCTTTTCATCAATGCTCTTTCCGTATACTCTTCACTTGAATTTCAACAGCCTTGTAGCATGTGTGATACTGCTTTCTGAATGAGGAGAAATGAGAAGCAATGGAGGAAGCATGGGGGGAAGGGCAGACGAACAAGACTATATGCTTAAAAAATCAGAGATTAAGTTAGTGGTCCCAGTAACTCTGAAGGTCAGCTGCGTATAAATGTAAAATTCCAGCTTTTGTGAGATGTGATGATGAATGAAAAATCTGGAAGACACTAATCTATGGCGTTCACTGATAAGCCATAAGGCTCTGTGTACTAAGTAGTGCAGGTTCCTTCTGGAAAATGGAATAATGGAATTCAAGGTGTGTAATGAAGTAGTCCAGAATAGAAAATTGGGTCATAGCTTTTTACTACCCAAGTATTTTTTTTCTAGAAAGTTTCCTAGTCATACTGCTTACTTGATAAAGATTATTGCATTGGAAAAAACCTATGGAAAACTGACCTTATGAAGGAATTTTCACAGTGGAGGTGGTCATTATGTGTATCAGCACTGCTGAGGCAGATTTATTTATGCATTGAAAAATAAGTATAAAAATAATAATAAAAAAAAAGCAGCTGTTACCTGTATAATTTGATATTCCACAGTGGATGAAGAATGTAGGATACTTCTAGTAACTTGCGTATGCAAGCCGGTGGCTCTGGAAAGCATCCATTTCATGATGCTCTGACTTCTAGCCCTGCAAAAGCTGGCTGTGTGTCAGTCAGAACCTGCATACATGCATTTTGCAAGGGGTATGTTTACAATAGTGAGCTGATTTACATAAGGAGCGTGCTTTTGATATTGATGCCCCAGTCATTATCACCTGCCTTGTTTTGGGTCATCTTATAGATTGGTCATGGAGCACAAAACCTGACTTTTTAGGTAAGACTACCCAAGACGAGCATGTCTTCTGTGTTCCAGCCCTGAATGAGTGCTCAGTTCATGGGATCAGAGATCAGAGTGGGGTTAGTGAGAAGTACATCTTCTGCGTGTGTACCATCCTAATGCTAAGTCTTACTGGGCTGTAGCTTCTACTTGGAGGCAGTACTTGTCGACCCAGGTGTAGCTTTTAGCACTGAAGCTGTAGGTTACTGACTGCTGCAGCAACAAGTATGATGATCACTAGAAGTGAGTTAGATTTGAACAGACAACCTTAATAGAGTTTCTATCTGACTTGGAGTGCTTGACCTAATGATCACTTCACATCTGTTTTTGTAATTTGTGGATGGAAAGTGTTTTTTCTCCAAGCTGTGCAGTGGATTGATTTATTTTTTTAAGTGGCAATGATCTGATTTTTTCACTTATATTTTCTTTTTACTGTAAATTCCCAATTGCTGAATTGCAGTGTATGTCTCCTTTTGTCCCACAACACTCTTCCTGTTGTTTTTGAGTGTTTCTTTTGTGCAATTTTAATTGACTGTTTCCCTCTTAATTAGATGTATGGCTTTAACTTTGAGGGAAAGATTTTGGCAATTGTTTTCCTTCTCTGAATATATGTTTTGAGTCTTTTTAACATGGGTACAGTGCTATTAAACTGTAGTGGAGAACCTTAATATCAGCCTAGCTAACATAAGCGAATTTAAGATAGCAATTGTTTGCTGGTATACTCTCTAATACCCTGGTCAATGGGTAGGATAATCCCCCAAGCCTATCTGCTTCTAATATTTGAGTGAAAATAGAGCTGGGTTTACATATAATTCGCAGGTGGATAATTCCTGATGGTTGCTGTATTCTGTTAGGTTGTTGGCACCAGAAAAAGTCATAAAACCAGCTGAGCTAGCAAGGTTAAGAAAGCACCTACTCTGCAACTATGTAGTAATCCCATGGAAGTGAGACTGCTTGGGAATCAAAAACACTTAAGACGGGGAGGGAGTCAAATGAAATCTTTTTTTGAAAGAATACTTCGACTTCAGCAGCCTCAGTACTGTGCACTATTTCCATAAATTCTTGCAAGCTAAGCAGGAACTGGTAAAGTAAGGTATTTTTCATCCAAGGCCTGTTCCCCAGAATGCTTCAGAGGGTTGAGTGATATGTTGTTACTCTGGCACCAAACTTTGTTAAACTCATGGGGGCGAGGAAGGTATTATGCATCAGGGAGGGGTGTTGCAGGTGAGGTGGTTTGTTTGCTGTAATGGGAAAGAGAATTGGTGAATCAAAGAGATACTGGGAAATTAATACGGACAGGAGGTGGGAAGGTGCTGAGATTACTCTTCTGTGCATGTGAGAGATAATAAGCAAAAAGGGAAAATGAGGAAGTAAAGAGAATATTGGGCCTGTGGACGAGACTAGAGGCAGAGTGGAAGCAGAAACTGCAAAAGCGTGTTCCAACTTGAAATATAACATTGAATGAATTATTTTATTTACAGAGAACCTCTGTTGTGAGGGTAATGGTACTAAAGCATTTCTCCTTCTGAGCTATACTGGAACAACATCTTCAAAGAAGTCTAAAGTGCGTGTGCTTTCTACTTGAGAAAGTAGAGCAAACGTGACAAAGATATGCTGCTGTTGAACATCCTATTTTAGGACATAAAGGTTTCTGCTGGTTTTGTTAGATAGTTACTTTAAAACAACAAAAAAGAACCTTTTGCAATGTCTTGTTTCAGTGTTGTTTTTTATATGAAACATCCTGATTTTATTTTTAATCCTTTTAAATCCTCCTTAGAAACAATGGACAACTTAAACTTTTTAAAGGTTAAAATATGTTTCATTTCATATTGAGAAAAAATGAATTTGATCTGAAACTATTTTCTTTTTTTGGAATTACTAAAAAGACTACTTTATTAGTTGTGATATATTGACTTTGCAAAATAAAAAGGGGTGTGATTGAATTCTTGTCTTTAATTTCATTCTTTCACCTTGACTTTTTCCCTGTAATCTTGAGTACTTGTGTGCCATAAATATTTCCAAGTTTTCATCTTGGAAATGGTTGTATTTAGTACATGGGTAAAATCACTTTGTATTCCAGTTTAAATATTTTGACAAGTTTGGGGAATTTCTGGCTGAAACCCACTATGCTAATAGTGTCTTCCTTAGCAAGGCATTCAGGATACCGTGAAATAACAAAATCCCCCCAGACACAGTTCTTGTTATATTGGGACTGCTTTTGTATAGTTTTTAAGCACTAACTGGTGGATCTCTATATAAAGAGCACAAAGATAGCAGCAACACAGTTTTCATCCCTACTGAAACAAATGACTTGTGCCTTGGGGCAACATCTCTAGTTATATGTATTTTAAACCTTCCAGTAAGGATGTGCATGCTCATGTAAGTAATATTAACTTTCTCTGAAGCTTTTGTTGCACAAAAGTGAAATCATACCAGTGCTTGTATCTTTCTCTGCCTACTGAGTTGAGAAACATAGCACAACCCATGTTAATGTATTACAAATGGTATGGTTTAAGCTTGTCTCGTAGAATGTTTGAAAGGCTATACATGCTCACAGCTCCACTAGATTTTGATATGCTTTTCTGCCCTTATAAATATTTACACCCATCCATGCTTGAGTAGCTACAAAAAGTCTTTCCAAACAAGCCTTTTGGCCTTATCAATTCAACCTGATAAAAATTCCCTTCTGCAGTGTTAAAAGCAGAGGAAACTCCCAGAGTGCTGGCTGTGGATGTCTGAGTCTTACCTGCCTACATGAGCAGCAAACTCGCTCTCCTGTGACATGGTGTCATGGTTTAACCCCAGCCGGCAGCTAAGCACCACACAGCCGCTCACTCACTCCCCCTTGGTGGGATGGGGGAGAGAATCAGAAGGGTGAAAATGAGAAAACTTGTGGGTTCAGACACAGTTTAACAGGTACATCAAAAGCCGCACATGCAAGCAAAGCAAAACAAGGAATTAATTTACTCCTTCCCATGGGGCAGGCAGGTGTTCAGCCATCTCCAGGAAAGCAGGACTCCATCATGTGTAACAGTTACTTGGGAAGACAAACGCCATCACTCCAAATGTCGTCTCTTCCTTCTTCTTTGGGTGACAGAGCAGTGGCACAGGCTGCCCAGGGAGGTTGTGGAGCCTCCTTCCCTGGAGACATTCAAAACCTGCCTAGATGCTTCCCTGTGCCCCCTGCTCTGGGTGTCCCTGCTGAAGCAGGGGTGTTGGACAAGATGATCTCCAGAGGCCCCTTCCAACCCCTACCATTCTGTGATTCTTCTCCCAGCTTTATATACTGGGCACGACATGATATGGTATGGAATATCCCTTGGGTCAGTTGGGGTCAGCTGTCCTGGCTGTGTCCCTTCCCAACTCCTTGTACACCCCCCCTCATTCCCCTGCCCATTCGTGGGTGGGGTGAGAGGCAGAAAAGGCCTTGACTCTGTGTAAGCCCTGCTCAGCAGTAACAAACACATCTCTGTGTTTATCAGCACTGTTCTTAGCACAAATCCAAAATACAGCCCCATATTAGCTACTATGAAGAATATTAACTCTATCCCAGCCAAACCCAGCACACATGGGAAGTGAGAGTGGGTCAACATTTGTAGTGGCCTGAACAATCTAAATGCTCATCGTACAAAAATGTTCTCTGACCTGTGTCCTGCCATTCATTGTTGAATCTTTAAGGATTTAAAACTGTAATATGTACCAATATTGTGAGCACAATGAAGATCTGCTATTACTCCTCTTCATCTGGTGGTATCCTACTTCTTTCCTGTGTTACACTGATGGTGAGAAATTATGGGGGTGCTCATGGAAACTGTAATAACAACAACAACAACCTTATGTTCTGAGGAACATAGTGAATGGCTGGGAAACTGAGAACTAGAACAGTGAGAAAGCAGGTAGCAGTTCCCTTAGAATAGATTAGGGCAAACTAAGGAGAGGATCTTAGTTTTGGACAATGTACACTACTTGCAGGATTGGTTTGAAGGATATCTAGCCTTTTTTAGGGTTTTAAGGATATCTGATTATTTTAGGCTCTAAAAATAATGGTAAAGGTGGTATAAGCTCCCAAGGGCTCTCTCTCTGAGGAAATGAGACTGCATGGGAATATGGGTAGAGGTCTCCTCTAACTCCTAGTTCTTTCCTTTTCCTTTTCATAATGAGGACCCAATGTCTGTTGGAAGTCAATGGGTTTTGAACAGCTTTCTGTTTACAGTAACTTGAAATGAGTTTTCTCTGATTAAATGTGTTGTTCAGATGTGGTAGATGCCTTCTGGGTGCCCGGGTGCTGGCAAGAGGAGCAGAGGTACAAGCAGCTGGAGGCATCAGGCTAGCTGCAGGTTTTGCAGATGTGGGGAGAAAAGACTGCATGTAAGTAAGCATGTAAGCGCCCTCCCCTCTGGCAAGCTGTCAGGATCCATTTGGCAAAGTGACGCTCAGCCTGAGCGAGAGCCGAGCCTGCCCTGGAGAGCCTATCTGAGGCAGGTGCTTTTGCACTTGTAGCAGTTTGGGCTCTGGGCTTTGCTGTCCTGTGAAGGGAGGGGTGTGCTGGAGACTGATAAATTGCTATGACAAAGAGGTTCTTGTTGCTGGTGAGGGTGTTACATAGTAACTACACTGGAAAGGACCGATTTAAGTGTGCATTTAGCACAGCTGGTACTGCTTCACAGAGGTTTTTCTGAAGTACTTGTGGGAGAGAGAATGCGTTAATGCTTCTCACCATTTTTTCTTAATGCAGTTAGAAATAAATCTTTGAAATAAGTTCCGGTTACTTAAGTTGTTTACTCCAGTTAGGTTCACTTCAAACCTGCTATGCCTTGGTTATATGACTGAACTACTTTAACCCTGCAGAGAGGTCTAATATTGCATATATATAACATGGTGGTTGTGATACAGAAGACCTGAAGATGGAAACTGGTAATCAGTACTGAAATCATTACTATATGGGACGTGACTTATGCCATCTTAATGTGACTAGCTCAAAGTTTAGGATCTGGCCTAAACTGTAGTGCTATTGCTTCTCCTATTCATACAGAGTCAAGGTAGGGAAAATATTACTTCTGTCAAATTACTCATAATAGCTAGACTTTTTACACACCTGGCTTTAGGGTAGGGTGAACCATTTTTTTGGCAGTAGATATTTACAGAAATTGATTACTTGAAGTACCATTGAAAATTCAGTTTTCTAGCCTAATGAAGTTAAATGAGTTGGATTCTAAATTGACTTTTATATTCAGGCCAACTAGTGTCTTGCAACTGGTTTATAAAAATGTAAACATAAATGTCTAGTATGGCACCTGTTGATGTTTTGGTGTTACCCCCCTCCCTTTTCTTTCTAATAAAAATCACAGAAATAATTATAAAATTAATTTGCTAATTTTCACTGGATGATTTCAAAAGCCAAAACAAATTAGAAAAGGTGAAAAAAGGTAAAATAATTCCACTTTCTATTTACTCCTAGCTGAGGGCTGGACAACTGAATAAAAACAAGGAAAAAATTTTGATCATAGTAAATGCCGCTTCTGTAGTATACTTAAATGTTACTGAAAGGGTAATCCTATGGTTAAAAGCAGAACAAAAGAGGAAAAAAAAAAGCAGCAAAACCAGTGCCTGTGAGCTATGGATGTTTTGCATTTGGAAATTGGGTACATTCTATTTAAGTTCTCATTGACAATATTGGCTACAGAACGTTTTTAATTTTTTTTTTTTTTACAAATATTTTGCAGCATCTTTTGGCATATGACCACACAATACAATAAAACTTCAATTTGGAGTAAAATCTCTCTTAGACAACACTTGTTTGCATAAATTCTGCTTTGGGTTTAACCAATTGAGTGACGCGGCTGTAATCATTTTGCTTGCTTAAGCATGTGTGATGTAAAAATAGTGATTATAATGGAGATTGTCATGTTGCTGCAAAAGGCTGTGCTAGCTCAGGCTGTCCATTGCTGCCATCTGTGGAGAAGACTGCATGATTTCTCAGCTGTGTGCGTTGAGGGATATACTATTAGTTAAAATTTTTCCAGGAGATTTAATGTTTAGCAACGATCAGGAAATTCTGAACTCTGTCCCTATCTTTTTGATATTCTGAACGGCCAGGAGCCATCAGCTTTGTACATTTAAATGGCGTGGGGGAACAGAAAGCTTATGAATCTACTAATATAATAGCATGGCAGTGGGATTAGTGTTTATCGCTCTGTTCAGGAGAGAGGCTTGATTGAGGGAGATGCCTGGTAATATTACGTTATGTTTCTGTGTAATCCATTCTGTAATAGTTGCTGTCAGGTTTGACTTTGGACGTTAATCACAGTTTGTCCTCCACACGTACTCAGCTGGGGTTGAACGCCGTTAGCCTTCGCAGTGTAGCTATCCGTGATTCAATACCAAATCTTAGTCTCAGTTTGTCCCTCTCTCTATGTCAGCAGTCAGGCTACATCAGACTGTCTTCAATCACAGCTAAGCATGGAGCTGGGAAGGATCTCTATTTCATACCTGTTCTCACACACTTTTCCAACTCTTAACCTTGACCTAGATTTGTCTAGCTCTTGGAGAATATATTGTTTATAAAGGAATGACATCTTATACACAAACTTTCCCTGCATGTGCTGTTTCTATCTAAAGTGAATGGCAAATGAGGCCCTCACTCTGAAGGGTTATTTTTCTATATATTAGCTTACTGCTGATCAATTATAATCTGAGAATTTGACATATCGACTTTTTTTTTTTTTTTTAAATGGGAAAACAGTTTAATTCTAAAGGCGGTCATGCTCCTTGTAACTTGCTCTAATAATAAATTCTAATCAGATCCATGATTCTCGGATCTGACATCTCTTCTACCAAGTCCAATATATCTTCATCACAACTTTGTATTCACACAAAGATTGTTCCATAGGACTGAAGTTAGTTACTCTGTGTCTCAGTATGGGAGGCTGTCTGAGGAGCTGGGTGTACTTGTTCACCAGCTTCTTTCCCCTTCTCAAAAATTATTAGTCAGAAGAAAAGATAATTACCAGGTTGGAGATGAATGGTCTAACCTGCTGTCTTGAATTTTTTCATTTTACGGCATTATTCATATTTTTTGGCTGACTGTGGGAAGCACAAGTGGAATGCTGATCTGCTGCTGGCTGGCTGTCCACTTGCAGCTGTTTCTTTCCAGGAGAATGTCTCCCAGTGAGCACCTGTCCTCCAGCTTGTGATTTAGGGGAGTCACAGGTTTGAGTCTCTGGTATCTTTTAATTGTCTCCATACCACATGTTTTTTAAAGTTTATAAAGCAGAAAAGTTTTCTCACTGGGCATGAACCCAGGCAGCATTATTGCCTGGGGTCTGTAAACCTCAGAGACCTGGGGAGTTTGGTCTTCTCTGCCTATGAAGGAACTATTTTTGTCTGTCACTTCTTGCCTGTTGCCTGTTCCTGCTTTGCAAAATGGCTCCCCCCCCCCAACCCCTCCTGGAGAGCAACTCCTTTCTTAGTATTTGAAGCTGGGGTTTTCTCTTGTTGCCCTTTCTGAGTTGGTAGCCTTTCAGACTTTGGTCTGCATTGGTTCTTCTGGTCAAAGAATCGCTCTTTGACTTCTGGGACTTGGGTGAAAAAGCCCAGGTCCAATTGAGAGACTGTTTCATATCAAGAGTGGCCAGAGTAAAGGGCCCTTATGGGCTTTAATTTGATAATAAAGACTGGGGTTCAATGCAGTATGTAATTCAATACTGTTCAATGCAACAGTAATATGAAGGTCTACAGCCAGCAGTTTGGAGGACTGATAAAGTTGTCTCTTAGTACCCCAGTGACGAGAGTTGATGGGACTTTTACTCCTGACTCTACAGATTTAGATTTACAAAAAAACAAACTGAATTACTTCAAGTGATGTTACAACCTTCATTTTGCTATTTGTTTTCTTTCAATTCAAGAACTTTCAATTCATTTCAAGAGCTGAAAAAAAGAGTATTTGTTTTCAAAAGAACACACACTTCTGTAATGTGAATAAAAACCCCCTAACATATTGTTTTGGGATTTATTCTGTTATTTTTACTGAATGGAGGTCAGAGTTTAAATACATTTGAGATGAAATTTCTTCTGGAAGAATACTTCAAGTACAAAATAGCGTACTGATGCTATGGGACATTCAATATAAAGGTTAATAGAATAGCTGTCTTAATGGTTAACGCTTTTTCATAAACTTACAGTTTTATTGCATGATCAGGAAAAAAACCCAAGGACCTACATTGCTTAATTTGTAGTGACCTGTGTTTGTTTATTTTGTAGCTAGCTTTATTAGTTCCGCTGGCAGCTGTGAAAGCTTCGTAACAGTTTACAAACTGCACCCTAGAGAAGATATTAAAAAGATAAGACAGAAGCATGATGTGAATTCTGATCTGTGCCATACTAGAAGATATTTTTTTGCTTAAGAAACAAATTAATTGCCATTTAGACTGTCGCAATTTAGAATGTCTTCTGCTTTCCCAACCAATCTTTAACTCTTTGAGATCCATGCAATCCCCTGAGAAACAGGGACTGGGTTTGTGAAGGCTTTCAAACAGAGGAAGTTTCTGAGATAGACTAAAATAGGTGACATTTATTGCAGGATGGAACCTCAGTCTTTCCAGCAGTACGCCTGCTCTGCAGGATCTTCTCCCGTAGAAGGTGTCGGAGGGGGAGAGTGGGATGCCCGGCAGGCAGATAAGGACCTACACCTCTAATCTCATTCTTTGCACAGAGAGGTATAAAGTGGATGGGAAGAGATAAGAAACTGTGGATAAAAACTGGCAATAGAATCTCAAAAGTAATTTGAATTAACTATAGAAACATTGATTGGGAGACTGAATTAAGCATGTATCAAACCAGCACGCCTGAGTCTGTCTGCGCCAGGTCAGGCAGTCAGAATGGTTGCATCGTTTAAAATCCTAGTATAGGAATAATGGAACAGGGGCAAAGGTACAGATTTTTTCAGTGGAAAGGGAGGTTGTCCAGGAGGTGATGGTCAGTAGTCCTTGGTCAGTGCTCACAGGCTACATTGCAGCTGTAGCTGCAATCTAAAATTGCAGCTGTATTTGCATGACTATCACTTTACTAAGTGTTGGAGGAATAGCAGTTGGGGATTTCCTCACTGGCTGTGATGAGCAGGAAGGGTACAAAATGCTGATTTAAGCAAGTGACCTGCTGTATCTGCTTTCAGTTTTGAGAATGAATCTAGACCAATGTGAGTATCCTTATCTGTCATCTCCTTAGCACTGACTATGCTGCTTCTGCCATCCTGCTTGAATCGCTAAAAAAAAAAAAGTTACAAGTTTATGCCATTTGTGTTAGTGCTGTAAAAGTTCTGCCTGCTGCTGGACGCTTGGTTTTTTCCTTGTGTTTTAATTCCATCCCCTTGTAGTGGCAGTTTGAAGCTTTTCCTGTGGTAGGAAATAGAAATTTCAGAGTTGTCATGTTCACTGATGTATTTACACTCACCAACCATTGATTATTTTGGGTTTTCTCCATATGATACTTTTTCTCTATGCCTGCACAGTTTCAAATCCTGCTCTGCTTCTGTCATAAGTTAATTTTTCCTTTGTGCTGTTTGTTATCTCCTGGGACCAGTTTTAGCCACTTCTACTTGATATTGGGTGGTGGTTCTTTTGGTTTTGGTTGTGTGTGGGTTTGGGTTTTTTTTGTTATTGTGGTTTTTTTGTGGGGTGTTTTTTTTTTTGTTGTGGTGTGTTTTGTGGTTTTTTGTTTGTTTTAGAAAGCCACCTGGAATGTTTGTCTGCTTGGATTCAGTTTGCTTAATGAAAAAGATTTTGTAGAGCAAAGTTCTGAATGATCCTTCCCATCGCTCCTCTGCCCTCCCTCTGTCATGAGGAGCATTGCTGTTAGTAGTCCATTAAATAATAATGACTCTCGTTGCAATTTCACTCTAATGTGCTTTATTTTGGTACTAGTCCAAGCTGTGGAAATGAAAACCCCCTCGGGACCGTATGTAGAATGTAATTTGCTCTGCAGTTTTGGCTGTAAACATGATAATAAATTAGAGGATGTAATGAATATTCATTGAAGCGCACAAGGTTTCTTTCTTCACCCATGTCTGCCTATCAGTTTCCCTCCAAATTGTACCTGGTGAGAGATGTGCGTGGATGTTGACAGGCTCCAGTTGCTTGATATGTTCACTGCATTAGTGATACTTTTGCCTTGGAAAAATTTTTATTTAAAAGGGGCCAACAGGATCTTGTCCTTGCAAAATTCATAAGGGGGGGAAACCCCAAACAAACCAAATGCTTGCTCCTTCAGTCTGTATAATGTGGGTTAATAAGTTTAGGATTACAAATTGTTCTTGTGTGTGGATACAGCTCCACTGCCTTAGTTTTCCTTCTATTGGGGTTCAGGGTTCACTGCAGTGAGAGGTGGTTCGGCAATCTGCCTGGGCTGTTCTGTCAGGTCCTACTGCTCAGCAGGGTTAGGTCAGGTCAGCTTATAAAATTCCGTTTATAGCAAAAAAAGTTTTTAATAGTAACATTACATTTTGGTGCAGTTTCATCCTTTCAAGAAAACTTGATCTACTTTCAGGAGCAATTCTCACTTTATTTCTTTACAATACTAATTCTTTCGGACTATTATTTGGAAAGTCATTACTGCACATGGGAAGGATAAGAAGGGGTTTGTAATGTTTGTGTTACTTTTTGTGGAGCTGTCTTAAGAACTTGTTAAATTCTAACTACTCCTAAATTTTTAAAAAAAGTTGAGTAAACTGGCCACCTAATTATAGAGAGTTATATACTGAAAGAGAGATAGAATGTACACTAAGTATTTCAGCACGCTAAATATAAAACATAGGCTTCAGATGAGGAAAGCTTCAGTTTAGGAAAACTCAACCTGTAACCAGTCTGAAGCTTTTTCTCTCTACCTAACAGCATAGAGAAACCATTATGAAGTAGTTACCACTTTGTTTATTGGTCAGTACCTAATCTGCTTTCATTTCAAAATTGTATGAACTCTTTTTACTTAACCAAAAAGGTTTATAGACAGTTTTAATGGAGATCTATTGTTTTTACTTTCATCTTTGTCAGCAGCTTTGAGAGGAATACAAAGCCTGCATTTTCATAGTCTATTGGGTAGTTTATTGGCTTGGGATTTCTGAGAGAATCCAAGCAATCTGTGCTCTGATTGAGACAAAGCAGTGCTTTCAGTCTGGATCTATCACAGCCTGACCATGGACTTTAACATCTGTCAGACGATAGAGTGCATATTTTTCCCTTCTGCTGGAGCATTCTGGAGCACAAATAGAGATGAATGTTTTTCCATCCAGAATAAGTTATTTCTTAACTCTTTTTGCTCACTTGATTCTTTGTCATTCGTTTTGATGCTTTTTGTTGCAGTTTGTGTTTCTTCATCAAGAAGTTAAAACTTTATCAGGAATAAATATTTCTTTAAAACAGTTCTAGTGTGGAGAATATCCACGTCTTGGAGAACCGCAGTGGGAGTGGTTAGGAAAACCAATAGATCAGTTTCAACCTTGGAAACTGCACTTCTTTGAACTGATGTTCATTACCAATACACATTGCCAATAGCTACCTCTGTTGCATAGAGGTGGTGCCACTTTGTTGGTGCTGATAGCGGCAAGTCCTTGATGGTCTTATTTGAAGGTGGAGATGATATTGCTTAGGTGCTCTTTTGAAGGAGAGAAGGTCAAAGGGAAGCCGGTGTCATCTTTCATCCCATCCTTTCTTGTTTGTTATTGGTATCTTATCTTCCTTTTCCCAGAATAAGAGTATGGTCTCATTTGCTAGTTTCACCAAGCATCTTTCCCGTTTGTATGGTGAATCCAAAATAGTCCAGTAGAATACATTTCTTATCTCTTTGACATCCTTTGTTACTTTGCAGATTTTACTACTTGCATGTCTTACTCTATCCCATTTGTGCAACTCCATCGTAAATTCCCTATTTGCCCCTTTGCAATACATGTTATTTATGTTTAGCTGGGTTGAAAATGCTTGTTGCCATTTATGTGATTAGTGGTGTAATGTTGTCACACAGTACTTATCTGCGCTTGCTGGTTGTGCTGTTTTAGTTTGCTTATGCTTGTGCTTAAGGCATGTGACTATTAATTACGTCTTGCTGGGTATGATTTTACTTTGAGTGCAACAGGTCTCTGCTTCAGAAGCACCAATGGTTCTCTGCAGAGTGTTGGTTATCCGGCAGAGTGTTGTGGGGTTCCTCATTTGTATGTTGACCAGTAGATAGGACCTGACTGTCAGAAGTACTCATTAGAGGAATACTATTGCCTTCTTATAAACAGTTTATCAGATGATTTTTAATGTATGATAACATAGTCAAGTAACTCATCTTACAATCCCTTTTCTCACCAGTAGCTTATGTAAGTGGTCATTTCTGATGTCATAGGGATAAGTGGCCTGTTAAAATAATGTGAAATATGAGCAATATCCTCCTACATTTTTTGAAATGAAGATTCCCCAACAGCAACAGCCAATGCAGCACTTCTGGGTAAAACTTGACTTCTAGCCCCACAGGACTGCAACTTCAACAACTCCTCCCTTCTTAAAATACACCCACTATTGGTAATTCTGTGCATGGGCCTTTAACAACTTTGGAGGAATTGCTTCAGCCTCACTTTGTCAGTTACTTTGTTCACTTGGTTAAGTAGCAATAAACTTTGTCATACTGGATTAAAACTGAGTGCCAGTGTTTTCTGGCTATTGTAATGTCACTAGCCGTTAAAGGAATCTGACCTCACCCTGAAAGCATTGTGGCTGGTGCTTCTGATAGACCCTGTTCTGGCAGTGTCTTTGAGTAATGCTTCCCACCTTCTTACCATGTCTCTTGAACACAGTAGTCTCATGTGCTCTGCCATTGTCAATGCCCAGGTCTCTTCCCAAATGCAGAATCATCCTGTACTTCTCCCTTCTGATGTAGCTAAGCCAAATTCCCAAGTTCCAGCTGTTGGGCACTTGAACCTGTTTGGGTCCTGAGTGCTTAGAAAGAGCCCGTGCAGCTCTCACAGCAGGCTGGGCTGTACACAGTGCTCTCCCGAGAGAGCCATGAGATTTTCTGGACTATTCTTGATGCCATTGATTCTATCTTAGAAGCGATTTCTCAAAATTTAAACTGTATCAGTACATGGCTAAATTATCTTCAAAGCAGCTATGTCGTTAAATACAGATCTTTGTGATCACTATCATCTGGTTAGATCATCTTCCTTCATTTCTGTAGCTAATCTATTGCTAACATTTCCCACTATACACATCTTTCACCCTAATACCTGTACTATGGTATGCTTTTAAATATTTGCTATCATAGTATATAATTTATTTAAAATAAGTAGGTTTGTTTAACATTGTATTTAATTTAAGAAAAAAAAAATGCCACTAGGGTTCATAGTTTAAATAAACGTACAAAAGAAGATGTTTTTCTGATATCCTCCCTTGTAGAGATTGAAGACCCTGGAATAAAACTAAAACAGAACAGTGAAACAGAAAGGAGTGACTTCTGCAGAGGCATGAGGGAAGCAAGGTAAATTTGCCCTCATACAAACAGCTCTGTTTCAACTGTAAGAACATTTCTAGTGCCTCTGGTTATTTCTTATCAATAAACCGTAAGATGTAGCTTCTTGTTTGAAGTATTAAAGTGGGTACTCTGTCTCATTAGTCTGCACCAAACAGTAGAAATTTATTAAGACCAAAGAGGGACAAGTTACCTTCAGAGAAAAGTATGTTTAATGGCAATAATAATTATAAAAACCAAAATCCATAAAACCCAGAATGTGAATTGCAGATTCTTGAATCAGTTCATATTCCTTGTATGAAGATATATTATGTCATGACTAATCTAAAGCTTTTCAAAAATAAATTATAAATATATTTGGATGTAGTATTTTCACTTGTACGTATGTCAGTCATAAGATGTAGCTTTTACATTAAACTTTTCTGTATCTTAGGGAGAGTCTGTGTCAGTTGAAACTGACTGCGAAAAGGTGATAAGGCATGTGTAACTATATCGGCTGGTCTTTCAGCTCAGTCAGATTTGTGTGTTGTCATTAATCTGTGGTTAATTAGCAGATGACTTTAATGTCTATGTATAGCCTGGGATGTAAAACGATTACGGTGTTAATATGTTAAGTATATAATTTTGAGATATTAAGTCATTTTATTAGCACAAATTATATTTGATTTTCAGCTAATATTCTGGAGGGAGTTTAAAAAAAAAAAAAAGAAACAGCCTATCCCTCATTGAAATGATTTCAAATATCCATATATTTTTTTTAATTTGACATTTATTTATATTTAGGAAATGACTGATAAGACTAGTCTAGCAAGATGTGTCGAAAAGTATTCAAACATAATATCTCTGAGGTTCTTTGTAGATTAATTTGTCTTCACAACAGTTCTGCTTTGGTGTAGGCACCTTCATTCTGAAGATGATAAAACTCAAACTAAAAGTAGTGAAATGTTTTACTTGTGCAAAACTTTATTGGCAAGGTCACTGGAAGGATCAAAATTTAGGAATTACATGTACCAGTTCTTTTACACCATTGCAACTGTTTGTTAAAAATAAAATTCTTTCATAGTTGACTTCAGTTAACAATTCCTTGAGGACATGTAAATTTTAGAACTGGCTTTGAGTTAAATTCTGTGATGAGGCTTTTTTTGTTTTTTGTTTTAATATTCATAGTTTTGGAAACTTAAACTCTGGAGTTTTTCATCATTTGCTATGGAGTATTGAAAATAACAGCACACCAGAGATTGTGGATATCTTGATAAAATTTATTAAAACATATAAGATATATTTGGCTATTTACCATTTCTTAGCACCTCCAGCTCTTCTTTCTCCTTTTATGTTACGATATACTTGGACTAACTTCTTTTTACATAAAATGGTGTGCACATTTCACCACCAAATATTTTTCTACTGTTTTCTGGTTAAGAAATTCAGAAATGAGAATTAAAAATTTAGCAAATGTCATGATATAACGGGTAGCATTAATATTATGACTCACTGATTTAAAAAAACAATAGACTTTTTTCACCATACATATTTATAGCTTGCTTGTGGTCAGAAATGGACAATGGAAGTTACAAGATAGAATAGTACTGGCTCCGGGAATTAAATGAACAGTGATTTTAAAAAACAAATTATGGTGCAAACATACATAAATTGTTGCCTTTTTATTTCACAGCATTGCACAACAATGAGTGCACCTTTATTTCTACCGTAATGGCTTCCATTAACTCTTTAGTTATCAGCATAACAGCTGCTGAATATATAAAGCAAGGTCCAACTATGCTGCCAAAAGAAATATCTGGGAAAGAGAATGGAAGCTATATAGCAATATTAAGGAATAATTCCATATCGCAGAATGACTGTGTTGAATGACCTAGCAGTGCATATTTGCTTTGAAAAGTGACAGTAAAAGTAGCTATTTTTCTTTATCACACATACCAGTAAAAAGATTTTCACAAGTAAATGACCCTCTGTCTCCTCCAAGGTTATAACCACTGGAGGAGTTTGATTCTATAAATGAAACTTAATTAGATATGAAACTGCATGAGTCAGAGCAGAGTCCAGCTGGCTCACTTGACTACAGAACTAACAGCAGTGAAACCAGCAGAAGTTTTTGTCAACAGATTCATTAGTGGGGTCTGTGATGGCTAAGAACTTTCATTTTTAAATATTTTTAATTTTTTAATTAAAACTTTTTCTTAGCCTTTGAATTAATGGGAAGAATGTATCATAATGATGCTTGATGTGGTACTGTTTAAAGCTTATTATGAACCCTAGCAGATTGCTTGTTGAATTCTCATCACTTGTGATCCTCCAGTGAGGACAGAAAAATACTCTGATTGCTATGATCTGTTCCTTTCATAAATAGCACAGGACAAAACATAGCTGTTGACACTGCTTCTAGGTCATCACTTGACTGTCTTTTCTCAGTTATCTCAGCAGTTAGATGAATAGGATCAAAGGTCTGGTTTCCCTATTTTGCATAAGTACAAAAAAGATAACCAGTGAACGTTTGGGTAGGAGAAGGCTGTTCAGGACTCAGCTCTGTACATTTAGGCCGGCCCCTAAAGGTAGATGTTATTGTTAGCATTTTAGCCCTACTTTATACTGCAGAGCAGTTAATCTTCCTGAGAGTGTTCAATTGTATTGAAACATTTTTTCTTTCTCTCTTCTTTCCCTGTTTCTCACTTTATTCTTTTTTCTATTGCTGACCTATTTGGAAGGCTGGTTAGTTACTGTGACAGTTCTTAGGGTGATAATGTTAAGTGATTGGAAGAGTCATTTAAAAATCTTACTGTTCTCTTTTTCTAGATGGTTAACACAAAATAGAAACCCACTGCTGTATCAGCCTCTACTAGAGACCTTAAAATAGAAGAGGCTGAATCAATGGCATGAATATTTGGTAAAGAAGGGCCCTGTTAGGGAAGTTTGGGTGAGGGAAGCTTTGCAGAGTGGATTTCTTCTGCTTATATTTATTGGGATGGGGAACAGTGTTGGGGAAAAACAAAAAAGATAATTTAAAGGAAGGCAGAAAACCTACAGTCCAGAAATCAAATCTGCTTTGATGAGAAAGATTGACCTTGATCCTGTGACACATTGCTTACATGCTACAAGTTACGTTCAACATCCTCCTAGCTTTTTTTTTGGAGTAAATGAGAAATCTGCATGCTTGTGGTGACGGTACCAAGTTTATGGAAGCTGTGTTTTAATTTACTAGACTGTTGTTGTAACCTCCCCTCCCTATTTTCATTTCCTTGGGAAAATGGGAAACGATTTGTGAATATGGGGAGGGGAAATGGTACATATCACTTGCCCTTCATCTGGAGCCATACTGACATTTGTTTGCAACTGCTACTAAAAAGGGAGCACAGATAATGAAATAGGGATGAGGTATATGCTGCATTTTGCATTTAATAAAATTTCTCTGTATGCTAGAGTTGGGATGGACAGGACTTGCTAGGTTTGCTGCCAAAGAGGACCAAAAATTAGGACAGTGGGAGTATGAGGAAGGGGAAACTATACGGACAGAAACTTTTGTCTAGCTAGGGTTAGAATAGCAGAATTTTTTTCAATTTGCGTGTGGTAAAATATTGTGAAGAGGTTAAGATTATGTTATATGGTAGAGATTATATGGTGTTTGCCTGTATTATGGTTAATTCTCAGCTGAATCTATGTTTGGATCCCTATTTTTATGACCATAAATTTTATCTGTGGAAGAAGGGAAAAGCTAAAAAGCGACAACAAAGAGCTGATGTTCTAGCTGTGAAGAGCAGAGATTCTCTGAATGTCAATGTGGAAGTCTAGGTGGATCCTGCTATTGTTGTCACAGTCTAGACAATGAATTTGCAAAAACAGGGTATTATTTTCTGTAATCAGCACATGATCTAGCAACGCTGTGCATCTACCCATCACTTCTGAGTATACCAGGCGCCATTCTTCCAGCAGGTGGTGGATAGGAATGTATGTGGGGTGTAGGGTGTAGTTTGGTTTTGTTTTGAGAGATGCCAGGGACAGGCATCTTCTGTAATATAACTGCTGCTTTATTGGAAAAATTTGTAAAGATTAGCCCAACTTTTAAAAAACAAAATTATTTGTGTGTATACCATGAAGTGAACATACCGTATTCTCCCATAATATGCTGTCATGAAAAAGAATAAGCAAGGAGTTAGGGAGATGAAAAGGTGGTCGCGTGTGTAGAATTTAATGAGGTGTGTTGCTTTTGACCTGATTAAATACGCAGTCTACTTTATCTCCTTCTGCTCTTGGCCTCTGCAGTCATAAATAGTCTTTGGGGTCGGCACACTGACGAGGCTGCTGTATGCAATGGATTTCTTGCTCTTGCTAACTATTATGCTTGACAGTGTAATCTGTGAGTATGTTGTGATGTCATACTGCTGGTGTGTGTGTAGATATGTATTAAATTTGAGTATAGGTATGCAAATTTGAGTATTGATATGCAAAACAAGCACACTAGTCAGGGTTTCAGTTTATACTTTGCAAGTCTCGAATGTTATCTCTGTAAGAGCTTAAGCAAGATTTAGTAAATAACTTGAACAGCACATACAAAAGGAAAGTTTTTGTTGTTTTGTTAGCAGCATTTAAACCCTGTATTTACCGATCCTTGTGCAGTTGCAGTCATAATACACAAGTGACACTGATGGAGTCTGGTCTTCTGCCATTAAGAAATGCAAGCCTCCACTCTGGGAAGTAAAGAAGAGTTGGCTTTTACCAGAGCAGGATTTTCTTTGTGCTTTACATGGACCAGCTTTTGCAAGGGAAATTCTGAATGGTAAATTATGTTCCTCTCCCAGGCGTCATGCACTTAAGGATGGTATATGTTCCAAATCTAGATTAATATCCTCTTTCAAAGCCTTTGCTAAAATGTGCCTCCCACTTTGATAACATGCTTAATCTCTCCTGCACAGAGTGCAGTGCTCTTCTGCAGTCTGGTGCCTGTCCCAGCAACCTCAATAGATGGGCAAGGCTCATGTTGATCTTGTATTGAAAGCTTTTAAAGAATTTTTTGTGTGTCAGGTGGTGTTCTGTGTTTAGGCTATGTCTCTGTGATGCAGTAATTGGTTAGATATAGGAAGCTTCTTTTTGGTAGATACACAGGGGGGATCAATCAAAAAGCTAATGAAAAAGTGCTTTCAGATTGACAGTTGATTTCTGAAAGGCAGCAGTAACTTCAGCCTCAAGTCAATTACCCTGTAGCTCACCTGACCACCCCACGTCTATGTACTCATCGATCAGCAAGCCTGCTATACTACTTTTTCATTTTGATTCATCTCTTTGTCAGCCCTGCTGGTGGATCTGAATTTTTGCCAATGCCAGTGTAAATTTATAATTTAATCTTTCTGTGATGTGTTTCTCCATTTATAAACAATTGCAAAAACAGTCCTAAGTGTGCTTTGGAATTTTTTTCTCTTTTTTTGGCAATATTATTAACTAACTTTAAGGTACTTTCTAAATGGTCATATTTAACAGCTGGAGTAAGCTTCCACAGCTGCACTGGGCAAACAATTACTTTGACTTAGCTGGAGTCACTGCAGTTTGCATCAGTTGAGAATCTTGCTGAGGCTGGAAGCAGCAGTCCTAGCGATTGATTTGCTTTCCTGCTTGTTCCTGTACATAAAGCACAAGCTTGTGTGTATTCTTTTTCTGAAATCTATTCTGCTTACGTTTTGCAAGGTGGGACTTCCTGAATGCTGATCGGAGCCACACCTGTGCTAAATTAAGAACAAAGAATGTCGTTTATTTATTCACTGTTCATCAAAATTGGTATTTCCCTCAGATGAAAGCTGTGCCTACTGGTGCCAGTGAGAACCACCTGCGTATGTCTAACAGCGTCATGTTGTCATTGGTAATACGCTGCAGAATAGGAAAGGAACAGGAATTGCTGTACTCCAGATGGAATAAAACCAGAAAAACAGTAGTGCTAATGAGTCAGATGACCCTGTATGATGAAATTATCTTCTCTTCCACTTGGTGAAGTGGTGTAACAAGGTAATTTCCCAGGTCCTTCTATACATTGCCTCTTCTGCTTAGTCAACAGTAAGTGCTGCAGAGTCATAGCAAAGTGTTAAAGTATTCTAACGTACATCTCTTTTCTTACAACAGGGACTTGCTTTTTAAAAATATATTAATTTGATCATAATACTTATGTTTTGATATTTCAAATGATTCACAAATGGCTCAACTTAAGCTGCATGTTTAAGTATAATAAATTTGAAAAAACTAAATAGGTCGAAAACCATTGACTGCTTTGCCATCTTTTAGTACATGCAAATAAGTCACAACATTACTCTTCTTTGTGAATGCTAGTAAAGTGGCCATTTCCATTAGCAAGAAATTTATTGCTTCTAGCACAACAGTTTAATGTTACAGATAACTTCATTCTCAACAAAATTGCTATGACTGAATTTGTAATTGATTGGTTCCAGCGATATCAAGTGGTGTACTTGTGATTGTGAAGGTAAATGCTGTGTTGAAGAACTTGGGAGGATCGGCTGCATTGAATCCCTACTGGCAAATAAGAATCAAAGCAAAGTTCAGAGCAAATAGCTTATATTTAAAGAAGGTTATTTTTTCAACTGTTTTGAAAATGTTTTGAAGTTTGTCAGTCAGGTATAAAGAGATATGTTGTATTTCCTTACGAATGTGGATCTTTGGTTCAAAATAGAAAAAAATACAAAATAAAGGGCTGGATATTTTTTTGCAGAATTCTAACTCAGTAATGATGATAAGAAGTGTTAAGGAGAACTCAGCTTCCTCTGTGCTTTCATGCACAATACTGGTGCTGGCTCTATTTTCATCCTCTGAAAGTGGCTTGTTGTGTTAGCTGGAATGATCCTCATCTCACTCTACTGACAAGGACAAATTCTGAAACAACATTTAAAAAAAAAAAACAAAAACAAACAACAAAAAAAGAAGTGATGGAAAAACTTTATGCACAGTGACACCTGTTTTTTCGGTTATTAAAGTAGCCTTTTATTATCCTGAATAACAACAGGCTTTGCTACCAAAAGCAGTGATAGATCCTGTATAGTGGAAATGTAACCAAGGTTAATTATAGGGAGTTCATGGAAACTGTAATGAACCATAGTGTTTATGACACTAGAAACATCCCTTTCAAAAGACAAGTATAATAATTGAATGTTTTATAAACATTTAGGAAGGAATGTCATAAAAGAAGGGTGGTTTGTTGGTTTTCTGTTTGTGGTTTTTTTTTAATATAGGCTTTAAAAAAAATAATATAGTGTATTATCTTTTATAGCCATAAATATGGCAAAACCAATGTAGTGGCTCCCCATAGGAATCACCAGGATGGCTTGATGCTGGAGCTTTTCAGTGCTGTCTCAGAGTTTTTTTTTTTTCTGTGTTCACGTGGTAAAGGAGAAGAGAAGGAGAATCGGTAAGTGGAAAATGGACGTATCCTCATGTGCCCTTCTGACAGCAAGTAAGGGGAGCTCTATGTCCACTTGTTGAACAAGATTAGGGGCCAGACGCGGCAGGTAAAACAGTTTGTTTTGCTTGATAACTCTCAGGTGGATTTGTTCCAGAGTCTGAAGGATGCACAGGAATTGGTAGGCCAGAAGCACATGGCGATAGGTTGATTGCTACTTGACAGGTTTTATGTGAGCTTGAAATGACAAAATACAGTGGTTGCACACTTCACTTAAGACTTAAGAGTGACATGCAGCTGAAGGGTGGGCTCTCCTTCTTCGTTGTCTTCTAGCTGTTTCTACTGTTGCTTTTACGTAAGTTTCTGGGGCAGGGGTGTGTTTCTGCGTGTGGCTTCTTATTTTTAGTTTATGTGGCTGCACAAGTACTCAGACTAATTTGCTAATCCAGTAGCAGAGTAACCCACTGAACCACTTGTGGCAAACTGAATTTACATATCTCTGCATTATTAGTGTTTAGTCTGCAACTAAGTACTAACCTACTAAACCTGCTGTTTAGTTTAGTTTATCATGAACCCATTTTTAAAGAAAATTTGCATCCCACTCCTGTATTTATTTTGCGATGCAGGCTTTGAAGGTGATAGTCAAAGGGGGTGTGTATGTGTTCATGAGCTAGGGGAACATAATAAAATCCATGAGTCAAGTCTGTCTGCAATACATCATATTTCAATAGCAAGCAAAAATGGGCTATTTATGAGCTTGGAACTGAAGAGCTTAGAAGTTCTGATGTGTTTTCATGAAACTTAGCTTTATGATCTTTTCCAGTGAATTTTTATCAGCTATTGATTTGGATATTAAAATATTTGTCTGTTTTATAAAATTTTAAATATTTACTCTTTGAAGTCGGACCTCGCTGAAGACTTACTGGCCTTGAAGAGTGCAGACAATACAGTACTGTTTGCATCTTGATGCCAGCAGGGTTGATTGAAACTAAGTGTACTGAAGTGGTTATTTTCGAACAGTTTAAAAAAAAAAAGAGAAAAGTTATAACACTATGGAGGAGGGCTGAGTACAAAGCTTAACAACCAAGCAGCTTCTGGATGAATTAAGCTAGCCAACAGGATTTCCAGGGAAGCAGGTTGAAGGATGTTTGGAAGAGAAGTTTGAGGCTTGATTTAGGTACAGGTCTGTGCTCAGTCCAGTTGTAGCATAAATAAAGATCATGACTTCTGATTAGCAGTTTGTGCCATACTACTACTATTTTGTGGGGGAGAGGGGTAGTGGTGGCAGGGTTTGATGTACCGTATAATAGTATTATATACAGTCTTCCAATTTCACACCTATCATGCCAGTATATATTCCCAGAAGACAGATAATCCTCACTTGAAATTTTATATTCAGGTGAGTAAAATAAATCTTTTCCAAGAGAGTGATAGACAGCAGGAGTTGTTGTCTGATGGATGTGAAACACACCTTCCTCAAAGAACAGGGACTTCCTACAACTTGTAGGTGGGACTTAACGGATGGTGATACAAAAGAAAACAAAACAAAAGTTTCTGGAGGAATGGATCACCTCAGAGACTCTAGAGGAAACAGGAGAAAATTGTCCCAAGTATTCTTTTTCTGTTCAATGAACAGAGGATGGTACTTACTGTGAATCAGCTACTAAGCAAGTGCACACAGGTGCTAATGGATTTTGGTTCACCTTCAGTGGAAGGAGGGTGCTGTACAACTTGTGATTTTTGCCAGCATAGAGGGGAATTCAAAGAATGAGTTTTCTAGATGCATCAAAATCTCTTTAAACTCATGACTGAAGTGCTGAGGAGGTATGGAGTGGGGTAGATGTTTTATTTAGCACAAAGTCAAAATGGAGAAAGGAAATGATCAGGCTGCCAGAATACAAAAAGAAATCACGTAATAGCCAAAACTCAGTGTTAGGAGCTTAATTATTCTTTATTTTTAAGATTAATTGAAACTGCTCATTTCCAAATTTAAACTTGATGAAGTGGTAACTAAAATATAGCTATTTCATTCCCTGGAATTGAAATGTTAAAATAAATATTTATGCCCTTATTAAGAATGACTAAGTGGCTGAAAAAGAAATGAATTGCGCTCATGTAAAACGATATTACTTATTTCCAAATTCCTGGTAACTAGGAGCAAATGATCTAGAATTCTTGCATGTTCATGATATGAAATGTAAATGGTAATATTTGTTATTCTCTTATCAATTGACAAATCACACAAGAAAATGGAATATTCAGTTCTTTGCTATCTGTAAAATGATGGGAGAAAAATTCTGTAGCCTAGATTTTTTCAGCTTGAATTGCATATGCTGGAGATGTAATGCTGCCAGGGGTGTGTGGTGTGTCGCCTGTCCCCCACAACGCCCAAACAACTTTAGCACTTCTATAGACTGCAAATTCCATGTTTAAAAACCTTACCTACAATGTAGGGAGTTTTATATTGGGCACAAATCTGACAGAATAAAACATGAAGGAACTAAAAGGTATATGATATAATAGGATTATGAGTAACTCGCAAAAAAACCCAAAACAAAACAAAAAAAACCCCCTCTAACAGACACCATGTCAGGTTTTCAGTGCAGCTAGGTACAGCTGAAAACAGATGAGATACTTGAACTAGGAGAGGGTATTTGGAGAGAAGACTAACTGATGCTTGGGAACTGTTTTCAGAATGTTTTATAATTATGATCTTAAAAAGTCTGCTCCATGGGTCAAAACAAATAGTTTGTAGAGAAAATGAAACTTAAAAAAAAAAATTTATTATAAAGTACTTGTACTTTTTTTTATTAGGATCTACAGATGATATAAAATTACACAAAGAGTGTCTCAGGGCAATAAACAGGGGGATGATGTATAGAAATTGTGTTTAAAATATATGTATTTTAAAATATATTACCTTTTTTTAATAAACATGTATGTCTTGGGGACAAAAGGAGATACAAGAAGATATAAATCTAACAACATGGAACCAGTAGTATTACCAATAATTCAGGAAGATTAATATGTTTTATATTTTTTGTTTTGGAAAAGTACCGATTTCTAGATAACTGACAATTAATTATTTTCCAGTTTCCTAGTAGGAGTGCATTTCTGAAGCAAAATATTTTTAAGCTTTGAGTTCCATCAAGATATTTGGCCTGAACTTCTTGCAGCTGTTTTAAAAGTTACCTGGACAAATCATCTGTAACACTGTTATATCATAAATCTTGGAGCATTAGGGAAATTTCAGAAGAGGGTTAATAGTGTTGTATTAATAGTTCAAACGAACAAAGAGTGGATGAATGTCCAACCTAATACTCATGTCTTAAGTGTAAAAAGTAATATAATTATTTCTTATATGTAAAATTAAAAAAAAAAAAAAAAGAAAAACAAACCAAAACCATTGACAAGCTACCTTTGTATTTTTAACTAAATTCCAAGTGTATCTGATAGTGCTTTAACTTTGAACGTTTGTAGGTTCAAAGCCTCATATTCACTCATTAGTCCCAGATGAGACTTGTGTAAGCTGTCTGGAATGCATGATGATCAGCAGCAAATGAGATTCATAATTAACACAAAGTAAGAGGTGTGCAAAGTGTGGAGAGGTATGTCTGAATCCTCGCTCTTTAAATGCTCTAGGTGGGCGAGTCTGGGATTCGTGTGCTCCTATTCCTGACTTCAGTTTTGGTTTAGATTTGTGATTTCAAGGAGTGGTTCGTTCTTCTAGTCAAAGTAAAAGGTCTGTAAAATGTTCAGCTCTCCTTACAAGGCTTATCGTCTCAGTGTGCTGATACAGCAGCAATGGCACTTTTGGTGCTAAGACGGCAGTAGCCCAGGTGATTTGGTATTACACGTATTGTATGGCAGAAACATCTCCTTAGGCTTTTGTAAGGCGTTTTAGGGTGTTACTTGTATTACATTTTAAATGGAATAATAAAAGACCAACACTGTGCATGTTGACTCCATTAGAAAGGCACAATCGACTCAAAAGGTTATTGTAGATGTGTTTCTACTACAGCTTCTCAGGGATCAGTTCCTGATCCCACGTTGTTTAATATTATTAACCTGGAGGAAAACTGTAAAGTAGTTAAGATTCCTGGTGACTTGGAGGTTGAGGAGTAAAATGAGCAATTTTTAAGAATCAGTTGAAGGTAATGATGTTCTTAAGAAAGGGAAATACAGTTTGTAAGTTGAAAATTAGTAGAATTAAGCATTTTCATTGTAAATACTAACACACAGAGGCTTGCAAAATTAAATAGTGAGAGATGGTAATAGCAGATGATAAACTAGAGTGCAAAAATACTGCCTAAGTGTGTTCCATTGCAAAACAAAAGCAGGAGGAAGACAACAGAATGTCAAAGAAATGTTTTCAAATACGACTTGAAGTGCCTTTTCAGTGAGGAAAATGTGGATAAGAGCTGCCACAAGACAACAGGAGAGAAAACTGATGAAGCAGCTGTGAATAATATGGCAGAAGATTATCTGAGGCTATTTACAGAGAAAAAGATTGTGACAGGGAGATAATATTTTCCATGCAGTGTCGTTGAGGCATCTGTTGCTTCTGGTTTTGCCCTCATTTGTTTAAACTTTGGCATTAGGGCACGTTGTTGCATCCTACTTTAGAGAAGATAAAATACAGACTAATATGTAATTCCTTAGTTAAAGGACTGGGATTAAAAAATACTAGGTTTTAAGTCATTCTTCATGCATGCTGTTGGTAACATGCCTCAGTTTCCTCATCTGAATGAAAGGCCATGAGGGTGTTTCTGTAAGAGACTGAGCTGAGCTTTGAAATACTTGAATGCTTTGAGATGCTTGAAGGGAAGGGTCTTTCTAGATCTTAATTAGTAGCTTAATGACGAAAATGAAGCATGTATAATCTTTGAGATGTTTCACCATTGTATATTTTTCAGCATCATTTTTAAAGGCAAGGATTGGGGAAAATCCATCTTTTATTGGGTAAACTGCATTAAAGACATGCACATAGTCCATCAATAATGACATTCTCCATCTCCCTGAGCTTCCTTGTCTATTCATTTTTCTTTCCCACCTGCACTCACAATGGTGGCTGTTTGCTCCCACATACATTCAACAATGCATCATTTGTAAGCTGGCCCTCATTCATTTCGTTCCTGTTTGAAAGGCCTGACAGAAAGCCCTGTGAAAAGCCTTTCAATGCAAATGCCAGTTTAATGACTTGGTTCATTCAGCAGAAGGGAATCTGAGATAACTTGACTTCTCCTCGCTGCAAATACAAGAAAATGTTTTCATAAAGCCTTGGACGTGTCATGCTTTTTAACAAGACACTTTCAGTTTACAAACAGAATCTGATGGCTTTAATTTTTAGTTAAATAAAATCTTGGTATTTTTCTGCAACGTCAACCTCCCACACTGCTCCCTGGGCGCGAGGAGGTAGGAGGGTGGGAGCTGCCCTTTCTTTGCAGCCTCAGAAATGCATCTTCCTTTGAAAGCTTGGATTTGCTTCCTTTCCTCAGCAGAGCAGCAGTTCTCCTTGAGGATAAACCCTTGTTTGATTGGCTCTTTTGGAACGTGTTTAAATATCAAATTATTGGGAAATTACGAGTGTAGTTACTCTTGTTAAAGCCAAAGGACAAACGCATTTAGTCTGTTTCAACAGCCTGCATTGCATTTTGTTCTTGGGACACATATTCTTCTTCAATTAGTTCTTTCATTTCTAAATCATTTGTTTACTGGATTTTCTCACAGAAGGATGAAATTAAAGTTATGATAATAAAATAATGGAACTCTCTAGGCAGTCTTTGGGTATTTGGTACAGAATTTAAAGACAGTGGTTGTAGCACTGGTGTTATAAAAGAAATGAATGAGCTTATTTTCTGTTTAAATTCACAAACCCACATTAGAGTTATTGGAAAGCTATGAGGAACTGACCAGGGATAGAACCAACAGGGTTTACACAGACTATTATAAAGTTTTATCAAAATTAATCTTGATGGAGAAATTAAGAGACTGACTTCCTTTTCTGTGTGTTGTCTGGCTAGGATTTTGAATATAGCAGTGGGATGACTTTTATGTGACAGTTTCCTATGAAGCAAGAACATAAATTTATCATCTTAAGTTTGACCACCATTCTTAGTGTTGCACAGACAATTCCACTATAATATTCACTTCATTTGCCACATCCAGTTGCACATTAGTCTTCCACAAACAGTATTAAGGTATTTTGAATGGCATTCTGGTTTAATATTATTCTTAAAGGAGATATTTAACAGATGCTTTGGATTTGATGGCTGCTTTCAAATCAGTAATGCCGCAAAAGTAAAATTCTTTATAAATAATATATTAAGATCTTACTTTTCCTGGTATATAAATCTAGAATTAAGCTAACTTTTCATCGAAAGCTTTTTCTATGGAAAGCTAGCGAGTGAACCAATCCTTGCTAGTGTACAAGAGCTAAGGTATAGTTTCTGTGTGGTCCTGCAACAGCTGCCAGACTTCACATTTTCTTGTCCTTGCTGAGCAATGTTAGACACAAGCCACTCATCCTGGCAGTAGCTCCTCTGGCTAAGTGCTAAGAAATCAGTTTGAAAAAGTAGAATGTAAGACACTATATTCTAGAAAGGAGGAGGAGAAGAAGGAGGAAAAAGGAGCTACTCTTGTGTTATCAAGTTCCATGTAACTGACAACGCATTCGTTACAGACAGTTCTTAAAGTCCCCCAAACCTATATCTCCAGAAAGAGTTGCATTTGGAACCAGTAGTAACTTGTGCTTCTGTGACCAGAAAACTAAACCTGTCTGATGAGACTGCCTCTCTTTAAAAAGGAGGGGGGAGACTCCCCTATCTCTCCTAAGTGCAACACCTTCAAAACAAACTTCTGGAAGATGCTCAGTTATGCATCTCTCTTGTAGAAGATTCAAATATGAACCTCTTGAACAAGCTATTAACTGTTTTAAAAACCCTTTTAAAATTAGTACACAATGACATATCAGCTCAATTACCTTCAACCTTGTTAATTCTATTCTGTGCTGTAATAATTTTATTAGGATAGATTACAGAGCATGTACCACCATAAATAGCCATGAATCATGCTGTGCTTGTGTGTTATATCTGGTTGCCCTTGACACACACACAAGGTAATGAAAAAAGAAATGCTGTATAGCCTCTACTATTAAAAAAGGTGGAGGAGAGGTATGTTAGGTGATAAGTCATATGATAGATAACAGAAGCATTTTACAAAATATATTACATATAACAAAGAAAGTATTGATATTAAAAGTGACAGAGTATGTTATTTGTTCTTTGAGTCTAAACTTAATCATTCTAATATGAACACATCTTCTGTTTGTGGTTGGTTTGGGGTTTTTTTTGTGTGGTGTGTTTTTTTTTTTTTTTTTTTTCTTTTTAAATCACATACATAGTTTCACTGTTTTTCCACTGGACCAAAGGAGGCCTCGTATGACTTTCATTAACCAGTGATCTGATTGTTGAATGGGGCTTTTGTGTAGTCTAATTCGTGTTATTAAACTATCTTGAGTAATTAACAAAAATCAGGGGCTTTTTGTAACAGGAATTACACTACCATCTGTTGGAGGAGAAATAGCTGCCTCAAATTTTTCATTGACTGAACAGATAAATTTGCAATGACTTGTCCAAAGTGGGAAAGCAGACTGCAGTAGTAGGGCCATAAATAAAGACTCCTAAGCTTATAACTTCAACTTGGTGTTGGAATTCCACCTCTTTCCCTGCACAGACAACCAACATTTCTCTAGGGGAAGGGAAGGAAGACCCCTGTGACTGAGCTGTTGCTGATGTGAAATATAATGGATCTGTGTACCTGAAAATAGGTCTGACATTCCCTAAAGCACATCTCATGTGATTTGGATGGGCAGTAGGCTGCTGCCAGGGCAAGTACAACTTTGTTGTTTCACTGCTCCCTCCTTGCTGACTGTAAAGCAATTCAGGTTTGAACTGGGCAACTGGGAATTTGTCCAAGACCACGTGGCTGTAAGTATCTCTGCATTCGTGAGACGGGAGTATGTCTTAAAATAAAAAGTGAGGTGGAAGACTGGATTTTTCCTTGTTTAGTACAAATGAGAAATGCCTGGAGTCCTTGGATTTTTCTTTTTGTTCTCAGAATAACATCTGCTACTAAGAGCAAAATAAAGTCAGATATTAATCTAAATAAAATTATTACAAAGCTAAAAGATTCACTAGGTTTTAAACTCACCAGGAATGGGAGAATCACAGAGTGGTAAGAGTTCAAAGGGGCCTCTGGAGATCATCTTGTCCAAGCCCCCTGCTTGGGCAGGGACACCTAAAGCAAGGGGCACAGGAACGCGTCCAGGTGGGTTTTGAATGCCTTCATGGAAGGAAACTCCACAACCTCCCTGGGCAGCCTGTGCCGCTGCTCTGGCACCCTCACAAGAAAGTTGTTTTTCCTCATGTTTAGCTGGAACTTCCTGTGTTCCAACTTATGCCCATTGCCCCTTGTCCTGTCATTGGCACCACTTAAAAGGTGCTGGTCCCATCCTCTTGACACCCACCCTTTAGATATTTATAGGTATTGATGAGATCCCCCCTCAGTCTTCTCTTCTCCAGGCTGAACAAACCCAGGTCTCTCAGCCTTTCCTCATAAGGAAGATGCTCCGGCCCTCTGATCGTCTTGGTATCTCTCTGCTGGACTTGTTGAAACAGTTCCCTGTCCTCCTTAACGGAGGGACCCAAAACTGGACACAGTACTCCATATGTGGTCTCACTAGGACGGAGTAGAGGGGGAGGATAACCTCCTTCGACGTGCTGGCCACACTATGAGGATAACTCAAAGATTTGAAGAGCTTTTCATTCTGTAGCTATTATCAATAAATTTTAATTTAAAAGTATATTTGATTCTGATAATACCTAGTTCTGAGACACTTTGCATTTTCAATTGTTTTTGCTTTACTGAGAGGTTGCTATGATACTGTATTTCAGAAATATGAACTCACACAGCAGTCACTGCAATATTATTCAAGTGTTGGACTTCATTGTGTACTGCAAGTAAGCTTGTTGCTAGACCTCACCAGTATCTTAGATGTTCTGTTCCTGTGTGACAGCCCATATTATTATTTTCCTGTGGTCTTACAGTACAGGTAGATTTAATTCCTCATGTTACTGGTTGTAAAGGTGGTATACCAATACTAGGATGCATAGAGATAGATTGTTGGTCTGTCATAGGGATCATTAGCAAAATTCTTTTGCAGGCCTTGGAAAAGTATTTGAATAGCTATTGTACAGTGAATAAAAAGGTTTGCATATATTTTATCTGGGGGAAATAAAATAGAAGGTTTGTACACACCTAGAGTTGTCAGCCTAGGTGAAAACCCAGGAAAAAATATAATTAATGCGTAAAGTAAGTAATTGAGGAGTAACAGAGCATGCAGGGGGACTACCACATGTTGAAACACTGGAGTCCCAGGACACAATGTAACCAATTGACCATAATTGTCCCTGCTAAAAATAGTGCATGCTCATAGCTTAAAAACAGACAGTAAGTCTGTGTGAAAGAGCAAAGGGATTCAAAGTCTGCTGAGTCACTAAATAGCACATGCTTTATGTATATATTATATACACACACACTTTTATTTTAAATGAGGAAAAGAAATGCAAGGAATTCTAATACAAACGATGAGAAAAGGACTTTTGCAGAGGTGACTGTCGTACCAAATGCTTGATCATGTATATCACTGAGTGAAAGGAGGCACAGTTTTACATACTTACCTCTGAAAAGCCTAATGGAAAGTCTAATGGAAAAAACCCACAGATCTCAAACTTGTTTTTCCGATATAGACAGACTTGTTTTTGTGATATGCTAGTATAAGAGATCCTGCCTTTAATAAATGTATAACTCGTTGCGCTTTTGGGTTTAATTCTAAGAAGCTTTCTTGCTACAGAGTTGTTTCAACTACAAGATATGTTGATCTCATAAGCCACCAGCTAAAGGCTTGGAACACTAATTGCAAGAAGGAAAGAGTCTAAAAATCATGTAAATTGATTGAGACAGGGAATGAAGAACAATCTGTTGAGCAATGAAACTGAATGGAGGGGAACAGGAATGCTAAATATCTCAATAGATCTGAAAGGGAAGGGGGAAAATTTTTTTATTTAGTGAAGGAACAAAAGTAAACAATCAAGAAAAACATAATCCTGCCATTTGTTGTGTTTAATTATTTTAGCAATGTCTTAAACTACAGAATGAAAATAAACGTTTTAGTGTAAATTTATTTTTGAAAGATTTCTGAGTGGCCATTGCCTGCCATCTTAGTGATGGGAGGTATCATAAGGAAGCCAGAAAATTTCTTCTGAATTTTTGTTTCCAAAATCCTGATTTCTGCTAAACATTTTACAGGGAGCTAGTCTAATGTGTGATGCCTCGTTAGACACAATACTTCTTACTGTATAAGGCTTAAAGAAACCATTTGCCCTGCAATAGAGAGAATTGATTTTTTATTTCTGTTTCTCAATGAAAGTGATTATGTTTGATAAGGTGCCAACAATGATTTAGGGTATTTGGATAAGCCAGGCACACGGCTGCTTCTCACGTGATTTTAGTTTCCAGATGTTAGTGTGGCTGACTCGCACGATTGTACATTGAATCTGAGCATTTAATCAAATCTTCCCACCCAGAACTGGTTCTTTGATTTGGTGTAGGCAATGCAGTGTTCTTGGGTTTGATTACTGCTCCAATTGATTGTAAATTTGCCGAAGCTGTGTAATAACTTAATGGGAAATATCTGGAATGCTTTCTTTAGCCAAGTTTCAAAATTGTTTCTTGCTATACTTATAAAAAAAAAACCCAACCAAACAAAAAACCCTACAACCCCCCCCAAAATATCTTTTTTTTTAAATTAGTGAAACTGCACCAGTCATGAACTTGAATACTGTGTGTGAATGCTGGTCATTAGTTTCAAGATGGAGGGCCAAAGAGGATCTTGAAAACATGAAGTTCTTGAGTCCAGACAAAAGAGAATTTTCAGAAGTTAAGTTTAGGCAAATCAGTCTAATTTTGTTTAGAGTGGGCAGTAACTGTAGTTATGATTTGAGTAAGACTCTCTTCCAATTCTCAGGACAGGCTCAAGGAAAGACTTTGTTTTGAAAGTTTAATACTATCAAATCCAGATCAGCATGACAACACTGAATTATGATCCCTGTATTTTCCCCTATATTTCCATTTCAAGTGTCTGCATAAATGGGACCTCTGTTGAAAAGCTCAAGATGTATCTGTAAGATTTTTGTGATGACATCTTCCTCTCTAACAATAGATGCCTTCTAACAGCATTTTCTAAAGTCAGATATTTATTAAGTATCCAGTTATTCACAACTTAATGAGAGTTGTTAAGATACATAACCAGACTTCTTGACGTTGTTCATCATTATTCTGTAGAGGACCATATATATCTCAAAATGTCTTACCACATATGAATTTGTAACTTCGTAGGATCTGACCCTGTGACCTGTTTAGCAGCTGTTAAGTTTAGTAATGGTATTTACCTTTCCTGTGGGAGAAGAGACCATTAGGTGTAAGATATTTTGAAGGGTATATATTGAAGTGTTTTTCTTCTTTTCTGTACAAGTCATGCAGTTCATTTCCAGGATTTAAATGCACTACTCTTTATTTTAGTCTTTACTGACATGCCAAGTGTATTATTTTCAAAACTTGATTGTGGCATTATTTCAAGTTTAATCCTTTCCTAACTAAGAAGGAAAGCTGCATGGTCTGTTTCCAGATCTGACATGAGTATTTATACTTTGACTATGTCTTTATAAATTAGAGATCAGTCAGATGAATGAAAATAGTGAGTCAGTGTGTGTAATGCCAGCAGAAATTTACCATCCAATTCCTACTTAAGATCTGATAACTTAAAGGAGGGAGGCAGTCCGCATCCGCTTCGGTCAGTTCATTAATGTTCTACAGCATTGGACGTTTCAGTTTTAGTACTTTGTGGAGGTGTTTTCGTTTATTCTCAGACCGGTGCATTAAAACAATGAGAATACTTACAAATATAACTCTTGAATTCTGATCATTAACTTATTTTCTTCCAACAGTGCCCCTCTGGCAGCAAATTGCACTATTTCTGGAAGGGTTTCTTGGGGGGGTTGTTTGTTGGTTTTGGGGTTTTTTGTTGTTTTTGTTTGTTTTGGTTTTTTATAGGTCTCATACAGTACATCTTCATATAGAAATGTCTAGAATATAGTGCAATAAAGACCAAGTTATGTGTCTAGCTCGGTAATTATGTTGTTAGAGTAAATTCCAACTCTCATCCTTATTCTTCCTTCCCTTAGTCTAGCTCTGATTCTATTTTACAATTTTTCCTCTGCCTTTGCTCTACTGCAGTGACTCATTGTGTCCTGCCTAGCGCACCCTGAAGCTTAAAGCTTGATGCCAAATTGATTTAGCACAATCATGCATTTCTAAAAACTTTGTTCTGTTGGTTTGTCAATAAAAGGAAGGCTAAAGAAAAAAAATTAACAATTGAGAACAGGTTTGCATGAGCATTGCTGTCTTTGAGAATCATCTTGCTATTGTCACTTTGATCTTTCTCTTCCTATCTTGTTTTCTTTTCTTAATTATGCTCTGTTGTGTAATGTCAGATCAAGATATGTGATAAGGTATCTTCGCTCTTATTAGCTTCTTGGAACATTTTGCCTAATTATTAAATTGCTGATGAATAGCTTATATTAAAAATGTATGGAAAACCCATAGCTGAAGGAAAGCTACTCTGATAGTGTTGAAATTGAACTTTAAATCATAGGTACTGAAATTAAAATATAATAAAGAAAGCATTTGAAGATAATGTTATATGTAAAAAGTAAGTGCGGTTAGCATTCAGCATTTCCTCATGCAGTGAAATGACAATGAGAAGGTACACAACTAAAGTACTGCATGAGAAGAACCTTGATTTAGATCAGCTGTGTCTCTTTTAAGTTGATCTCATGAATGAAAAACACTGAACCTTAGAAGTAAAGTCAACATGACCTAACCATTAACGGATCAGAAGTAAGGGCATTGAATAGATTTCTTCCTCTCCATTCCCATGATTGAATTATTTTTAACTGTTTAATTCAGTCAACTAGAGTACTACATCTGGATATTCCTTTATTGAGCAGTATATGCTATGCCTTGCTAGATTATTCAGAAACAGTGGGTTTATGTCTTTGGTGTTAATGTTTTAGTACAAACTGAAGAACAACTTTGGTATTTTCAAATTGCTGTGTCGCATTGAAGATATCCCCCCCCAAAAAAACCACAACAAACAACAAAACTAACAACACCCTATTTACAAATTTCTCATATTGTTTCTGATTTTTCCTTAAGGCAGGCAAACTGGATTATAGTGAGGAGAAGGCATGGGTCTTCAGCAGTGGGATTGGGACTCCTACATATTATTGCCACTAGCCAGTTAGTACCAATTAGGCTAGTGAATTCTGCAGTTGGTCAGTAGTGCTTCCTTTCACACTGGATCCCTCTTTTGAGGTTGCTTAAATTATCTCAAGCCTATGTAATGAATTTGCTGTTCCACTTTACGGAAAGGGAGTGGAAAGCAAAGGGAAGGACTACAGAATCTAGGTAAACCAGGAATATAGTGTACAGTTACTGAATATGTTCTTTGCTTCATGTGAAAGATAAGGCTTGTATACTGTCTCCTGGAGAGTCCTTATTTTTATGAGAAGGATGTAATTATTTAAAAATACCTCTCTGAAAAAAAAACATGTTCAGACTATGTTCAAGTGTTATTGAAAGGTGTAACTTTTCTCCTTGTTTTGTATTGTCCCCTTTTGTAACTTTCACATATTGTGGATTTAGCAGGGTGTGTTTATTAGTATGCAGGCAAAAAGTCTGCAAAATGTTAATAGTTTCTCTGGCAAATAAGCTATGCTGATTTACCTCTCAGATCTGCAGAGAGTTGAGTCAGGTTTTGTTTATGTGTGAACATTTCTTGTGTGTTTTCTGCTATCACACCTGATAACTAATGATCAGTAATAGGGAAACAGTACTGTTGCTATTTTCAGTCTGGAAGATAAAGGTCCAAGGACAGTTCAAAAAAGCTCTCCCAAAATTCATGCAAAGAGGCATCTTTGAAAGTTTGAAAAGTGGCTAGGATTAGATCAGTTTCCAACATCTGCATTTCTGTTTCAAGGCAAACCCTCTGCATGGTTGCTGTAAGATTTGCTCATTGGTCTCCTTTGTCTCTAGTCAGTCTCATCTGGTTTATGAGATTATAATAATATAACAAAATTTGGTAGTAGATTGGATGAGTTCATGGAAGATAGTTAAATGAAGCCTACTTACCATATTGGCATTGCATTGTTTCAGGAATTGTCTCAAGTGAAAATAGTTGGAAGTTGAAAGAGTATTGGCTAGAAGTATGATATATGCATTCATTGAACTTATTTTTACCCTGGGCAAGTGTGCAGCCACTGCGGTGGATCGCTGTGTTTGGTAGAATAAAGCCCTGTTGACTTAGTATGCTATCACTGCAGTCAATTTTCTGGGATGGAGAAGAGTAGTTTCTCAAGATAGTCAAGTCAACAAAAATCTCTGAAAAGATGAAATCTTGGATCTGTGAAATTATCACTGTTAAAAGTGAGTGAATAAATTTAATGAGCTCTTACAGCTGTTATTGTCTTGATACCTTTCACTGTTTGAATTCATTAACTGGAATATCCATGTTGCACTTGAGATAAGTATGACTAAACCCCTGCAAACTAAGTAAGCATTCAGAGCAGACATTTTTGGGTGTCTTGAATTTTAAACTCCTGGGCTGACCGATCTGTTAGTTATTTAAGGATGGCAAATTCTGTGGAGCTAGTTCCAGCGCTGCTTGAACGGTAGGACAGTATCAGAAATCCCTGACTATCAAATGTTAGAGAAAATATTTATTCTGAAAATAACCAGAAGAATTAATTTACCAATGACTGATGTTGCAAGGCCTTTTGTCTTAGTTAAGACTTTTTGTTATTTATTTTTATGTTCTTATGTATATGCTAGTAGGGAAAGGAGAAAGAGAAATTCTGATCAAACAAAGGTGGGCAATCCTGGCACTGTGAATTCAGGAAGACCAAACTTGGTTTTCATGTAACAGTCAAGAAATGTGTGTGTTAGACATACAAAAGTTTAAGGTTGAAAATAGAACTGAATTTATGGCATTTGGTGGTTTCTTCAGTGGGCTTTGGACTTTGGCCCAATTTGTTACGCTTACTTTATAAATACACATACGTATATAGGTGTGGGTGTATGCATGTATATATAACAAACAAAACCCCAAATGATCCTACTGATAATTCAAGAGATGATAAAATAGAAATCAAGATCCATATCTCATTAGAGGGATGTCTTATGATGATGTGCTCCTGTACGGTCTTTACAACAGCCAATTGATCATTTCTAATAAAGCCTTTTTTGGGCTAAAGTCCTGTAGAGCTTTTCTCCCCGCACCTAAAGAGTTTCTATTCCTTCACTGGCCAAGGATTCATCAGTAGGATTGGGGGAAGTAGGCCCGTGTTCTACTCAATTCATTTTTTTTTTAATATAATGCAAGAGATGCACATGGATGCAACTATTGCTCAAGCTTTATAGAATTATCTTTTCTCTTAAAGGATACTGTAGCTTTTCTGAGCATTTCTGAATTGCACATTGATATGGTGCAATCTGAGAGGAGTGTGAATATACCTTTAGCTTGGCTTTTATGTACAAACCAGCACAAGGCACATGCAGTGGCTTTTAAGAGCAAGTTTAGGCCCATGTTACATCTGGTTAAAAACCTCAAGATTTGTTCTGGCTGAAATTTCAGAGAAACAGAGCTCTCTTTCCTTGTGGCCTGTGGTAGAGAACTGTTTTGTATCTATAATTAGAATCACTAACAACATAACGCAGATAGGGAGGTTCCGTATAAAATCCTTTCAAGGGAGGAATAAAAGGTGCCACACAAAGTGTCGCTGCAAGTGTAAGCAGTACCTACTGCAGGCAGATTTTTTTGCCTTTGTTGACAGAATGTGCTTGGTTAATGCTTCAGCAGTAAATGCAGCTGCTTAGAGAAAAGCAAATAAAGAAAACAATGACTTTTTATGTGAAGCATTGTGCCAAAAACGCCATTTTTATTCCTCTACAAATGCTCTCAACTTCCAGTAACTCTTTTAAATTTCAAGAATTAACAAGCAGCATAACACTCCCAAGATGTCTGATGGGTACTACAGATGGTTCCAGACTTTGTGTAGGTTACAATTACATAGGTTGACTTCACTTATCCTCTCTTTGGTTTTAAGGAATCACAGAATGGTAGGGGTTGGAAGGGACCTCTGGAGATCATCTTGTCCAACCCCCCTGCTTGAGCAGGGACACCCAGAGCAGGGGGCACAGGGACGCATCCAGGCTGGTTTTGAATGTCTCCATGGAAGGAGACTCCACAACCTCCCTGGGCAGCCTGTTCCACTGCTCTGTCACCCTCACAGGAAAGTTGTTTTTCCGCATGTTTAGCTGGAACTTCCTGTGTTCCAACTTGTGCCCATTGCCCCTTGTTCTGTCATTGGCACCACTTAAAAGGTGCTGGTCCCATCCTCTTGACACCTACCCTTTAGATATTTATAGGTATTGATGAGATCCCCCCTCAGTCTTCTCTTCTCCAGGCTGAACAAACCCAGGTCTCTCAGCCTTTCCTCATAAGGAAGATGCTCCGGCCCTCTGATCATCTTGGTATCTCTCACTGGACTTGCTCAAGCAGTTAACCCAATAGTTTACCCATTTTTTAGAATGAGCACCTCAGACTATATGCCTGTGTTTTCTCAGTAAAAACATAGAGTACTGTTTAAAGGATGTGGTTCACATTGCAGTTGGGTAAATTTTACAAAGGATGAAGGTGGAGAGTAATGGAGCTCTGCCACCAACAGCACTAATTAAATTAATGTATCCATGTGAAACACAAACATCCTCAGAAGCTACCTAAGGCTAATGGACTGCTATTTTTTTTCTATTTATTTTGTTTTCAACAGAGTGATAGGTGATGAATGCAACTAACATTTTGAAGGTGTTTGGTTAGAATAAGCTGAGAAAAACCTTACCCCAAGACCCTTCTCCACTTGAGGAAGTCTTATCCAAAAAGATGATTTTTGAGCTGAAGGTTGGAGGAACTTGTTGGATATCCTTAATGCAGGAATTAACTGTGAGATTTCTAGTATTTTGAGCAGACCTGAATATAAGGCATATCATCTGAGTTGATCTTATGGGGAAGTTGCTTACTGGAAAATGTTTTATCAGATACTTTCTTTTACTTTGAAAAGTACTGCCAGGGGCCAGGGAGGCTGGTGGCTCCTTGGGGGTGTGGTGGTCTGCCCAGCAGGGCAGGGCCTTGACAGCCAGGGTCTCTCCAGGGACAGGGTCCCTACCAGGGAGCAGCCCTCTGGATCTGGCTGGGGGCAGCTCCAGCCCTGGGGCATCAGGCATCTCCATGGGCCAGGCCAAGGTTGGGCTGGGATGTTGACCCCATAGGTGGTGGTCAAGATGAAGCTTGGTGAGGGGAACTGGAGTTGGATACAGCCATGGGATGGCTGGGCAGGGCTGAGTCAATGGGATGGAACGTCAGCCCTCTTTTGCTGTTTTCCTTTGTGGAGTTTGAATGCAACAGTTGGTGTCATCTCCCAGCCTGATCTTGCATCAGACAGAAATGATGGGTTTCTGTCTTTTCCATTTCACAGATAAAAATGCTTATTTATCCTTTCAAAGTCCCATTGTCAGTGGTCTTTGCAATTTAATGTTCAGTACTGAATCTTATATATATTCTATATATAACAGTATATATTGTTACTGTTACTGAGAAAAGTGTTTTGTTTGAATGAGCTGAGTATGAGATTTGTTCTTAGTCAATGTATTGGTTAATCTCAAGGAAAAAAAAGGCTCCCTGTTGTCAACCATGTGTAAATTCTCAATTTCAATGAGAATGGAAAATATCCCTGTTTACAAACAGGCAGAACTTTTCATAAAATGATAAAGACCATTGGTATACTCTTGCTGTGCCAGGTATTAGCTTTTTTGTACTTCTTGTTTATGTTTCTAACTTTAGCCATTAAATATGTTCTTAATGATATTGTTGCATTTTAAAGATAGGCTGTAATTTCAGGGATTAATATTGGTAATTGTGTATAAAACCAAACAGCTTTTCTCTCAATATAGCATTTTGTAATATATGGGTAATTTTGCATGGAAGAAATGTATGGGCTGAACCTATAAATCTGTAAAATAGGGGAAGTATCTCTTTGTAGAAGAAGAATAAGAATGAAAATTAAAGGGAGTCTGAAGTTGAGAGGTCTTACAGCAGAACTGCAAGACTGGAACAGCTTTCAGAACATGCGTTCCTCCTTTCCAGCGTTTTACTGTTTCATTTCTCATGGTTGTTTTTACATGTTTAATATTATGGGATAAGTACCTGCTTAGTTTTATAGATGATTGATTAACCCAATGGATGATTTCTAATAAAATGTTAATTTTGAGCTTAGGGGACAGCAAGTTTCATATTTGGTATGCAAGAATTTGCCTATTTCTAACAGAAGGATGTGGAAGATTTTCTCTCTTCTGTTCCTAGCTATATTCACCAAATATACTTCTGGTGCATTAAGAAGTACTTTCTGGGAATTTAGCTTCTCCCATTTTCTAGATATAACCATTATCTCTAGCCTTTAATTTCCACAGATGAATGGTTTGCTAAATATAGTTTCAAGGACACAGTACCTAGACTCCTGCTTAGCAATTGGTTAATCGGTCCAAGGCTATCTGAAGTGCAAGTCAGCTTACAGGCAAAACTATTCCATTACCAGCACTTTTTATTTTCCTCCCTCCTGTCTAAGGCATACTTTTGCTGAGAGAAGTTAGAGACAAAATTAGCATCTGTAAATTGAGAACGCTGGCTTTCAATTAAACAAGCAGAATACAAAGAAAGTTTTTGGTTTAGAAAAGCTTACAAAAAGAAGTTGCCTATGATTACTGCAGCTGGGGAGCAGCAGCTGTACTGACATACTGTATGAATTTAAAGAACTATACTTAACTGCTCTCAGCATGTTCTCAAAAAACCATAAGCACTCAGTGAACGTTGACTTTGTCATATGCTTATAAAGTGCTTAGTTACTTCTGGTAGATCCATATTTGTTGCATCATGGCTTGACTCGTGGAATGGAGTAATGACTTGGAGCAATGCACTGTATTAATATTTTAAGGCTGAATCAATATTCCTAAATTATTCTAGATTTGTGAATGAGAGTCTAGAATAATAAATTTTTATTATATGAAAGAACTATTGAAGTGCTAGAGGTAAATAAGACTACTGATGAAATGGCCAGATGTCATTGTATGAACAGATTGTGATTACAGTTCTTTTCTTTCTGTAACTCAGCTCAACTCCATGAAGAGTAAACCTGAACTCTGCCTGTTCAGGAGTTTTCAAAAACATCGAACTAATATTATTGTACATGCAGTCTTGATATAAAGGTAATGATAGTTACTAATAATCAGCGTTAAAGACTCGTATGGGATACCTGTGAATGGGCATCTAGAATTAGGTGAAAAGAGTACAAAAAGGAGAATTTTACCATTTTCTGGGACAAATAATTAAAACATAATTGTCTCTGATCTGTTGGATGCTTACTTTTTCTGAGTAGCCGAGTTCTGAGAGGGCGGGAAGATGTGACCTGCGAGGCAGTTTGTTCATGATAAGGTTTAAGCTCCTGGAGCTCCCTAAAACCTTCTGAAAAAGTTGTTCTTGGCTGTTGCCTGCAAACATGCAGAGACCTGGGGCACTTCAGCAGAACTCCAGCCTCCTTACCCATGGCATCTTTCTTTTCTCTTTGAACCAAATCCTTCCAAATACTGCAGCATGAAATTTGAATTAATAGGTATATCCAGAATTAGATATTAATGAATCTCAGTTAAAGCTACTCATACTAAGACCTTGCTTGCTTTATGTCTGAATTGTATTTGAATTTCATTCTACACATGATAGCTTTTTTGATTTTGTGTACACGCACCAAGTATCATAGCCTTTATTTAGTGCATGAATACAAAGAGTGAGGAAGTGTCAACTGTCTTCCAGAGACCAAATGCTCAAGTCTTGTTAATCACTCTTCAAATGAGAAAATGAACAATGAAAAATGTTTTAAACTCAAGCACTTCAGCATTTAGCTGTTGAAGAGTTTAAATATTTCAGTTTAAATAATTTTTCTACTATAATCTTTATTTTTCATATTTTCTCACTACAGTCTTCTGTTTTGAAGCCTAATAAAATAGTTTTGTAAAGCTGTTTTGTACTGAGGATGGTATTCATGTCCATCCTGTAGAGGGCAATCAGCAATTGCAGCTCATACAGGCACGTCCATGAGGCCTTTAAAGTGTCTCTGTATTCTGGTGTAACCTCCTCCCTGTTCATATCAGATACTTTTTACCACCAGGAAAGGGGCAGGATATGTCAGCAAATATGTTGACTAATATGAACAATAAGTAGCATTATTAGATTTACTGACCCTGATGGGATGGCTGATAAGTCTCTGCTGGCCAGCAGTCCTCAGTGAGGTGAGGAAGTCAGCCTTTATTTTTCCTTGAAACTGGCCAATCTTCTATCTTCTTTCAAGTATTTTAAAAAAATTTAGATTTTTATGTCAGTATTTTTACTGTCAAATCTTTAAGCTGATAAGGACTTCTTTATCAAAAATTATACTTCTTTATTTTGACTTTTTCAGTCTTTTGTTGTTCTTAGCTCATGCATCTTGAAATAACTTTTTCAGCAAAACTGAGCCAAGGTCACACATTTGTAATGCACTAAATAGGCTTTGCATTACAGAGTTGGGCCAGGGCTGAGGGTTACAGTCAGGCACAGAACCGAGCTCCAGAGTAGATTGGGGTTCTACCTGACTGAGACTGCAGCATGTGTTGAACCAACTGCTCTGTGGCGACTTTGTCACTGATACCGAAACTAACTACACTAAAACAGCTTTGGTATTTCTACGTGGGCTACAAAAGCATACTTATTAGTGAATATCATTCTGAAAGAACCGGTTTAAAAATTGAATGCCTTAACAAGGGATAAACAGTTTGAATAAAGAAAAGAACTTTAAATGATATTTCATAAAAATCAGATATGTTTCTAGTATTAAAAATATCACTTGCAAATTGCTAAGTACTAAAACGATGGTTTCGTTGATGTAATTTATATTACTTAAGGTTACAGTCTTTAAGGCTGTTTCGATTTCTTCTGAAAACTCTGCATCTTGGAATTAACATTTGACTTAACCTAGTCGCTGATAAGAAAAGGCACTAATGTTCAATTATTTTTCATATACCTTGTAATGGTTGCTAAGATAAAGCTATTCTTTCTGAATAGTTTTGAAGTGTTTCTGCAAAATAAGTTATTTAGGGTTAGTAGTTTTCCAGAGACCTGTTCAATTAGCATGTATTTTAGGATTGTGGTGTCTCATGAAAGATATTTAGCAAATAAAGCTGAATTTTAAGAATAAACTTCAGAAAGTTGGCAGCAAATAAGCTCTGAACACTAAAGACAGGTAGAATGCTTCTGTCTATTAGATCTGATTGCTTAGAGCAAAGCTCTGGGCTATTAACTATGCGTAATGGGTCATTAAACCCAATGAAATTGACTGTCTTAGCTCAATACTGATGTTAGGTCATTCTTCTTATTATCACAACAAATATTTCATGGTGTCCTCTAAAATTAGAACACTTTCAATGTAATTTTTTCCCTTTCATTATTGATGAGCAGGAGTGTTTTGTCATAATAATATTCCATAGCTTTTTTCAGTTCATGCTTTAGATTTTCTTTGGAAGTTCTGCTTAGGGACTGACATCTTAGCGTCAGGGGAAAAAACTTATATTTATGAAAAAGGAACGGGACAGTTATTTAGTTTCATATGCATGGTGAAGCAGAGAATCAAAGAAGGATTTTGGGTTTTTAAACTAATTTTTCTTTCTGGTATCAGTATATTAAATACTAAAATTGGTGGCTAGTTCAAGAATACTCAATTTTTAATTTTAAGAATTTCTAACTAGATTTTGCTGAAAACAGCAAGTATGTATTAAACAAACTTATCCTAAACCTTTCTACAGTTTGTCATATCAAGTCACGATATACCATACCTACATCTGGAAGTAATATCCTTATAATTTTATATTTATATCTTCATACCATTGCACATATATAAAGCTATATTGTTTGCTTTCTGCCATTCCAATTCTTCCTGCTTTTTGTAGCATCTTAGAAATTTTGATTAAAAGGCGGTTTCTCTCGATCTAATCTAAGACAGTGCTATTGCCATGCTGAATCCTGAAAATTTCTGGGGCTGGCGGTTTCAGCAGCTGTCCTGGGCTGCCCCACCCTCCTGATTAGCTTTTCTCTAATGTCTAATCAGAACCTTCCAAGCTGTGAGTGGTGACAACAGGTTATTATTGTAGCATCTTGCGGTGTGGAAAGAGGCATCCCTGACATCAATTTTAACTCCCATTCAAATAGTTGTAGGCTGGTATTAAATTTCCTCTCAGCTTCCCTTTAGCCTGGCTAAGCGAGTTCAGCTCAGGTTTATGCCCAAGGCATTTTAACTATTTTAGCTGACCTACGGCTAAGATGCTTGTGTCTCCTGCAAGTGAATATTCTTGTTGTTCTCCTACGCCTTGTTTTGTTTTCTGTGTTTTTAGAGACTCCTAAGTCCCTTTCTTCCTCCTTTATCAACCTCTTCACAGATGTCTGAGCCATGATGCTGTAGTTATGTCATGCTATCTCACATGTCTGTGAAAATTGGGTGTAATCTTTAGGGCAGATGACTCTTAGAGTAGTCTTTATCAACCATAAGCCATCCTTTTGACAGAAGAGATATTTTGTCTGTAACGTTATCTTCATGGGTAGATACTAATGCAGAATATTTAGTGGATTGTGGGAGTTATTTTTCAGTGAGCTATTTTGCATGTTTTAAATTATCATAGCTTGCTACCAATGAGCACGTCTAATAAATTAGCAGATAAACAGCAGCTGGATTTTTTTTGGTGTGTATTTAAAAACCTTCCTTAAATGTCATAAAGATTTTCACAGTAGTGTCTCAAGTGCATTGCCAGGTTTGTTACACAGAGTCAGTGGCTGTCATATCGCTTTCTTCCAACATTCCCTTTTCACTGGTTGGGCATGAGCTTTCCTGGGAGATAAAATCTTCTTTAAGAAATATCTCTGTTGTCGCTTTTATATTTGCTATGAGATAATGCAGTGAAACATTGCCACATATAATTCTCTAGCCTATGCTTCAGATATTGATGGTGGAACTGTGTTTCAGTTGACCTCTAGCTCTGTGGCATGGGTACGAATAAAACACTTTGTTTATGAAAGATGCAGTTGAAGGAAAGAAGCAGTATATCAGCGGGAGCTGAGAATATACAGCAAATGAGCTCACAAGAGGGTAGATTTTGTCTGTAACGAATATGTTTACAAACTCAATAGTAGTGATTAGCAATTTTCTGTTCCAGCCAAACTCTGTTTAGTACACATTAGGTAGTGGCTTAACAAGAACTGGCTGACCTCGCTGTATCCCACTTCCTGTGCTATGGGAAGTCAGTACATATCATTAGCAAACGGTTTAAACAAAGGCTCCCTAAAGAGTATTACTGTGTGTTAAAATAATGGGATAAAAAACAGTCAAAGCAGAAACCTGATGATGAGGTACACGCAGTGTGCACATCCCAGAGAGGATGTTGGAAATTCTTCAGAATCATAATATGTTTTTCCTGTGCAAATGTTGTCTGAAATTTCTTTGCAGTGTCTGTTAGGTCAGAGTGATGAATATCTAGAGTAAAAAAATCTTTGCAAGGAAACATGACAAGTATTAAAATTGTCATGAACTATGCTGATAAATTTCACATTTCTCTTATAACTGTGCTTATTTTATAGAACTCCATGTTGAAATGAATTACCCCTATTCTACAGAAATGTAGTTTGCTATGGGCTTCCATATTATCTTCCCCTTTTATAATGCTGTATTTGTTATTTACTCATCAGTGTAAGACAAGCAGTAACTACAGTTAGCCTTTGTAGAGGGAAGACTACTTCAAACATACCAGGCTGCTTAGTAGTAGAGTTAGCTCTAAAAACAGTCTGTGCTTTTTGCTTCACTCCAATATTTTTTTGTATTATCCATCCTAGTGCTCTTCTAGTAGGGTATCACTGATGTAACTTGCTGTACTTTGTTGCGATTTTTAGATACTTGATATCTGTTAGAATAAAATTTTGCATGTACTATTTAATCTAATGCTTTCATGGTAAAAATGAGGTTTAGGCTGTTAGAGTGATTTGGAAAAAATAAACCCCATGGCTTCAAAATTTCACAATTGATGACAACATTATAGGTAATTGTTTTTTGTTTTAATATCATTGGTCAACTTTTCCTCGTTGAAGATGGGTTGCTTTCCAATGACACTACTGAGGTGTTCAGTTTGGGCTACCCTCCACTGATCTACTTCCAAACAAATATTCAATTGTATGCATTAGGTAAAATATCTACTTTAGAAACTCTAATCTTTCCATATTCCCCAGGAGCAAAAAAAATAGAATGTCCAAAACCTTAGGCAGCACTTCACCTCATTTGAAAGTCTGCATGTTTTTTCAATTTACCCACTTGCTTCCTTGAGCCCAATGGCATATATTTTGACCGATTTGGTTTTTTTTCCCTCTAAACTCTTATGATGCCTTAGAGGAATATGTGCATGGACTAGGCTCTCTGACTGGACTTCATCCAGAACTGTGTGTGCCGGTTTGACTTTTGGATTAACCACTTCGTCACATTTTAGGAGATACAGCTCAAAGGCAGGGTGGCCAGCAGAGGGGAACAAGTCATGAGGCACTACAGTGACTCAAGCAGGTGCTATACAGTCTGAAACCAGGCTGACACAGGTGGTGTTGCTTGCAAATGTTAAACTCTTCATTTTGATCCAAAGATCTTTGTCCTGGCATTTCTGGTGTTCTTCTTAAATTTCCTGTCTGTAAGCAAATAGTAATCCTGATGGAAAACTACAGTGTAATTTGAAATGATGGATTTTCTCAAAGGATAGGAATTATGGCTTTTCACCTACTTTGTTTGTCAGTTGTTAGGCTTTCTGGGTAATTTGGAGCATTAATATCCTTAGAAAGTGAAAACGGATGACAAGTAATCCTGGCACCATGCTGATTAAATAGACTCTTTGGGGGATTTTTAGTGTACCTTCAAAAGTAATAAACCTGCATTATAGTTATTTTGAAATTTTAGCTGATGATTTGAGGTGAGAAACTTTCAGATTAAACGTAACACTTCAGTTCTGTTTCTTTTTATGGTTGGATGGTTATAAGTTAGGAAAAGAAAGAATGGGTTTGGAGCAATAGTTTAGATGTGGAAATGTGGCCACATCATGTGTTTGAAACGTAAAGGTTTGGTAAAACTAGGATTCATTTCACCCAGGAGAAGAATTTCATTCACAGGTTTGAGTCTGCACCCTTATGGAAATCAGATATAATTGGCAGTAGCAGCTGTAATGTGGTTGTGCTGGTGGGGATCCCCTGTGCAAGGGCTGCCGCACAGACACAATGTACGTCCAGCTCCCACCTGTGTCTCCTCCTCTGGTATTGCTGCAGGGCCATGCTTGGTGCCAATGTCTGTATTGTCCATACTTGGTGCAGGAGGGAAATAAAAGATAGAAAGAGTTGAAGGAGTAAAAGCATTGGTGGAAGTAGACCCACCTGTCCCTACTGTACCAACCATCCCTGGTTATTGATAGTTTGCAGTGAATTGTCTCGTGATATCTGTTGGTTGTAGCTGTGCTCCCTGCATACAAGAAAAGGCCACTCAAATGCAAAGAAGGAATGGAAGCCTGTGCTTTCTTGGCAGTCATGTCATTTAATTTTTATTTTCTCTCAATGCTCAGGTTTGAAATACTTGTTTAATAAAGCTGTTACAGAATTTATTTAATATTTATTCTCCATCATAATAAAGTTATTGCCCATCTGTACACCATCTTTAGTTGCATGTAGTGACAGATAGCTCCACTCCACAGGGTATTATTGATGAGGGTGATTGTTGCGGATAATTTTCCAAACCTTTAAACTCAGAATGAATAAATAGATGATAAGGGAACCACAATCTGAAAGTTTGATCTCCAAAACAGTCTCTAACTTCAACCAAAACAATTCCTTGCATATTTCCCTTCAATTTTTCGTGGAAAAATTATGCATATGTGGCAGTTGCATACAGCTGAATCTAATCTGTAGTGTATCCTGATTATTTTTGTATGTTAGCAGTACTTTACAATTTATAGTTTCTGAGGGGACTCAGGCAAGACAAAGTAGACTTGTGACCACTTAAAGTGGGAAAGGAAAAAGGGAACCAGCACAACACTGGGAACCTCTTTCCTCTCCTACTGCTTATACATGTCTATTCTAAAAATGTTTCTCCATTTCACAACTGCACATATCAGTATTAGCCATTTACCTTACACTTCAGTGCTTAGCTTGACCACAAGATGTTAGTTTTTGCTTCATATGTGGCTGATATTTAATTATACTTCTTGACAGCTATCCAAGATGGACATCAGGCACTTCTAGCTTTCATAAATTGCCTGTTTAAAGAAATTGTTTATTTGTGTGGTGTGATTTAAAATAATCTATCACTGCTTACTTACGCTGCGCTATGGCATAGCTAAGGCATCGAGCCCTGCTTCATGCTTACCTTGTTTAGTATAGTCTCCTCTTTTATTACTTGTGTTGCAGCAAAGTTAATTCCCTCTGCTTGTCTTTCAGAAAAACAAAGATGAATTAAATTAATTCATTAGTCTGTTACTGAACAATGTGTCTCTATAAATTTCAAGGGTTCAAGTGCTATGGTGTGGTTGAAACTGGAAGCATTTCTTAATTAGGAATTGCTTTAAATACATTCTCACAGGGATTATCAGCATTTCAATGGGACAGTTTTTTTTTCATTTCCCTTACCTGTACCTGGAGTTGTATGTCTGCCTGAAGTTTTTATGACTCTCAGTTCCTGTGACAGTGTCTCTAAAATGCAGTATTTGGTTTATATGACTCACTACCTTTGAATAATTAATTTCTTCATTGTTTGTATATATTCTTCTAGTAATTTAAAAAGATTTTTTTTTTCCCCTAACATTGACTAATTCATTAGCTGGCTTGTTTTGAGACAGTGAAAAATCAGACAAGTTAATCTATAGCTGAGGGGTAAAAAACCTCATACAATGAAGAGGAAGGTGATGTAATTCATGGTGCCTTAGTTCCCAGATGGGAAACAAATACATGGAGCAGTTGACATACAATGACTTAAAATGTAGGTACTTGGTTGTACCTGGTATGTATGTATGTATGCATCTCTGTTTGATGATTGTGGAGTAAAACATTCTCATGAGGGCTGTGCAGGAGGTCTCCTGTGAGCTGCTCTGAATATGATGGTTACCAGGTCTCAACTTGCAGAGTAGGAGCTTCTTGTGAAGCAAATGTGCATAACTTCAGATAAGGTTTTGATCAGCATGGCTGTGGGTGGTAGAAGCAGGGACCCTGATACATGCTGAAAAAAGAACTATAAAAAAGCCTGTCAGCTGAGGTAATGTAGACAAGTCCTATAGCATTTAAAAGAACTTACCGAACTGTGAAGACTGACATTTGCATCATAAAGCCAGGCTTTGTTTAACCCAGTTAAAGAATTTTAAGCTTGTTCTGTCTTTTGGTTTAATAAAATAGCAGCAATGAATGATTGCAGAATTGCAGAATTGAAAACAGACTGGCTCCCATTTTAAACCACATCAGGTTTAATTTAGTAGATATATTAATTCTGACTTTTTTATAGTTGAAAGCAATGGAAGGTTTTCGTGAACAATCTGAGTTTCACTGTGCTTATGCATGGCACCAAGTTTGACCTTCAAATGCAAAGAATTTGAATTGTGCATTTCCTACAAAGCAGTTCTGGGATCCAGAATGAAGGGAGTGTCCCTTCCTTCCCACCTCCTTTCCTTCTACAAAACTAAGGGACCTTTCCTCCCACCATTTCGAAGTAGTGGTTTACACCGTTGCTATGAAATTACAGGATTGCTTGGGAGATGAGAACAATACCGAATTCCACTTCTGCTTTCTTCTCTCCCACCAGTTCATCCGCCTCAGCAGCAGCCATTTCGCTACTGTATTTATACTCCCTAATCTTTTGCTATGATATAGCCCCTTTTCTCATGAAAAGCCATGTGGGGCTTTGGTGCAGTTTTTGTTTGTTTTGTTTTTGTTTTTGTTTTTTTTTTTAACATGGACAAAAGTTTTTTATAAACTAGATTGTGCTAGTGATTCGTTAGTTGATTTTTCTATGGTGACCCTGTTTCACTGACATAACGTGAAGCTGAATGCTCAAAGTAGCTAATACCTCTGTTGATTCATTTCTGCGTACCAGTCAGCAATTCTGTGCAAATTACTCAATGGCAATATCTGCTTCCATGATCCCTTTCCTAGTCCCCATCCCCTGTTTTTCTTTCCTCTTTACTGTCCTCTCATGTAAGTGCAATTGCTTGTTTTGGTTACACAGTGAATTAGATCACGGAACTAATGTGTTAGAAATAACTAACTTGGCAAAGAAAAAAAATTATTTTCCAAGTGGATTGGTGAATAGAAAAGCGCATCTGGAATCAGTGTGGATGAAGTGTATAGGTAGGACTGCACCTGCACAGGGATACAGCAGTCTCCTTTTCTTAAATGTACAGAAGAATTTTTAAAATATTAGTGTCTCTTATGCCAGAATTAATTAGAGCAAACTTCAATCAAGTTTACTGAAAAGCAACATGTGTATGTACAATTGCCCACTTTTGCAAATGTAAATCTAACTATACCCTTAATTTCTTCCCCTGCCCCCCCTTTTTTTTTAGCATGATGATCAGGAAGTTAGGGATAGTATGGTTTTACTTGTGTAGTTCTAGAGCTGATTGAATAATGGAAAAGAAGCCCAACGTAGCTGTTTAAAGTGATTAAACTAAAACTATTGTGCATTTTTTCCATAATAAATAAATAACATAATTTAAAATATAGTTTGTTTGAAACTGTAGCCTTCCAAAGAAGTATATTAATTTCCATTAAATTTTCTCTAAGTGATCTCAGCTGCAGGAAAAAATTTTTGAGAGAGAAACTTCAGAACTCCACCAGATCCTCAGAGGACAAGACAATATTGTAGGTGGTGGGAAATGGTCATCTTGTTTATAACAAGAGATTAGAAATGGGTCTCCTAAGTGAATGGTCTGAGATTAATAAAAGCCATGTTTCAGTTTTTCATTTCTATCAAATTGTTTGCACACAAGCTACAACAGGAGCATCAATTACCAAACATTTCAATGAAAGTAAGCCAGCAGATCAATTTAAGTAAATTGGTGTTTACCTAATATATTGTCTTGTATAATTTTCAGTTATTTTCTCTTATTTAATGTTATCCTTTTCTTTCTTATTCCCCTGAACTTCCTGTGTTATTTCTTCAAATTGCTTAACAGCTGTTATCTTCAAACCAGGCATAGCTGCATATTAGTTCTTTCTTTTAGGTTTTTTTTAATGTATGTTTTGAAATTAGTCTGAGGTTATATTGCTATCTTCTGCCAATAAAACCTATACACAAAATTTTTGCTATTTATTAAGTTACAATTAGTGACACTGCCTGAGCTTATATAATGCAAACCTTATCTAAATCTTTCTCCTTTTTGCTGTTTCCTATCACATGTACTGTCCAAGAATGTCTGCAGAACATAGGCTTAACAGTGTGTAATCTATTTAATGATGCAGAGCTCTAACTCCCACTCGAAGAACAGACCAATACATTCCAGCACAAGTCTAGAAATTAAGTCCTTTTAATGCTGGGGAAAATGTATTAAATTTGATGGGAAATAACTCTATGAGCAAAACAGTAAATTTGGATCAAATTCAGCAGAGTTTAAATGCTGACCTTTTGCCTTCTTCTTTTGAAGTGAAGTTTTTCTTTAAGAAGTTTGTTGATTGGGGAAGAAACAAAAAGGCTACTCATGCCTCCCTCCAGTATTTTATTTTGGGATGAACAAAATAAGTTTTTTCATTGTGGAAATTTAAATTTCCTTTTTGTTTCATTTTATAAAAAAAGCTTGCCATATCTGTCCCTTATATTCCTGCCCCCAGTGTGGCCATTGAATTAAAAAAAAAAAAGGAGTTCTATGAAAAGCTCTACTTTATACTCTGCTTAAAATGTTGTGCTGAATATACGTAGTGCATTCACGTGACCCTGCTCTATGTAGAGTCACTGTGCTCGCTGCTAGCTCACACCAGCTGTGCTCTATTACCTAGGGTGATTTTTTTACATTATTCTCTATTAGCTATTTTGTTCATAGTGGTAATAAGCAGATATAAGCCTCCAAGGGAGAGAATATTTAGGAAACTCTAGCAAAATAATTGGAAAGACATCTTGTGGGGCAGAATAAAATGACCAAAGGGACATATTTTATTTCCTATTTAAAAACACTTTTTTGTGGCTGTACCCATCAATGTTCAGAAGTTTCTTTTTGGCTTCAAGGTTGGGATTAGAGCTAAGAAACCTTGCAGATGAAATTAGCAAAACCTCCAAATGATCATGCTGGCTAAATTATAGTGTTTGCCAAATGCCTAAAATATAGCTTCAATTGTTCTTAAATTTGCTTTGTTAGGGGTTGCCAAAGCTTTTAGAGGCATGCCTTGACACCAGGATTTCCTGCTGACCCCGTTACTTACACCCTCTTGTCCTATTCTGTCCCAGAGCTGGTTCATTACAGGTGGTTAATTTTGATGATTGCGGTTTGGTGTTTACATTATTTAGGATGCGTGCAGCGTTTAATTTGCTCAAGTAATTTTTGAAGAAATAGTTGTTAAAGCACCTTTTTAATGTGTGTATATGGTGGTATGTGAGTGCTGTAATTCTCATACACATTTAATTTTAATGATTATAAATATAAAGCTTTTGCCTACCAGAGTAAAAACCATTGTGGTAAGGTTCTCATGAGCTACCTCAGAGACTGCAGGAGCAGATGTAGTCTACACCCATGTAATCACCAGTGAATTTTTGGTAGGAAAATTGCAATTACACTGCTTGAATTTGTTTAGGGCACTAGGGAAGATATTTTAAACTCTGTGAACTTTTTGGTAAATAGGAAGGGTTTTAATTCTGTTTTATACTTACACCAAAAAATAAATCTGCCAGTGAAATTACGTTCTTTAGGTGGTGGAGAACACCATGTTCTGCATCTTTGGCATAGCTTCCTGCAGTTCAGTTTAACCTTCCATCTGCCTTGCATAACAGTCCACCAAATTGTGCTTTGCCCAGCTTTTATACTTCAGCAGGACCAATACCTGAGACACTATTGGCTACATTTTTCTCAGCTATTTTAACCTAGGTTGTCCTGCCAAACTGTAGTCTTAGGACAAAAGCAGCACTTAATGTCCATTTTCCATTCTTATTTTAAATATTTAACTTCTTTCGAGTGACTCTTTGCCACTCTTTTTTCTTTCTAGTCTTTTTCCCCAGCAGCTTCCTTTCCTCCCCAGCAGGTGCCAACTTGGCACTGTGCAGGCTTCCTCTGAACTTGGTGCTGTGGCTGTTTCCAAGGCTGTTGAACAGGGAGCTCTTATGTGAGCAAGTGCAGCTGGAATTTTGCTCTTCCTCCTCCTCCTTCTCCTCTCCCCGCCACTTGTCCCCGGCTCACTCTGCAGCAGCGGTGGTCTTGCAGCCTGCTGAGCCGGAGAGTAAGAGCACTTTGTCTCCTGCCAGGAGCAAGCCTCGCACACGGCTAGGCAGCGTGCCATAGCTAGCTTGGATAGATGCTTGGTTCAATTAGGATAATATGCACCACACAGGTCTGTAGCTGCACAGGGCAGCCATGCATCTCTTCTAGCTGAAATGGCACACAGAACTGTCACCAGTCTCCCCTCTTACTTGGATTTCTTTCTACAGGAGCTTTAAAATAAAATCCAATCTCTCTCATGAACTGCATAAAAACATTTTTTTTTCCCTAATTTTCTTCCTTTTAAAAAAGAAAAAAAACACACCAAAGCAATAAACTTCTGCCATAGCTGATGGGAGATCTGAGATAATTAATCTATTCAAGAAGTAATAACAACAGTGATCTTGGAACTGTTTACTGCCTTAGTGTTGAAATGTAATAAAATGGCACTACTGCCTGTTGAAATTTTACTGTCCTCTTATTGTATCTGAACTATTAAAAAAAAAGGCACTGTGAAGTATATCTTATTAAAGAAATAAGCTGTTCAAGCACAAGAAAGATACAAAAGGGATATATTGTCACTTGTTGCAAATTGGCTTTATTTTAGAGCAAAGTTTTGTTGTGCCTCCATCATTATTAAATAAAATATCTTCCCAGTAGACCTACAAATGCTTATTGGGAAAGTGTTAATATTGGCTTTAATACAAGCACTAATATTACCATGAGTTTAGTTAGCATTAGCATTTGATATTAGCATTAATAGAAGCTTTAGTAATGAATTTTGGAGATGATAGAACAGAAGTTATAGGGATGTAATGAATTACCCAAGGTTTTGTAACAAATCCGTGGAAGTATCCAGACACTGCTGGTGCTGTTGTACAAAGAGACTGGACAATGTCTGGAAATGCAATCCTTAAACAACCTATTTCTTGTAACTTCTGTCCCTTTTTCTTTTCTTTCCCACACAGTAATTGGGGGAGAGAGACTGGGGAGAAAAAGAAAGATCAGTAACTTAAAAACTTTCTCAGACTGCACAGATGCCAGTGTTAATCCTGTGTAGATGTAGCCTTCAAAACCAGTGTGGTCTCAGTGGAATAAAATCTGCAACGCCAGGAAAGGTCCTGATACCAATAAAAGCATATGTTAAAGTGCAGCTCATGTATCGTGTGTCTCTGTGTAAATATCTCTTTATATTGTTGTTAGTGATGGAGAAAGAATATGACACTCAGAACCTCAGTACAGCATCTACTGCTCTGTGAAAGTGTTAGTGTGGGAGATGCTCCCTGGAAGTCTAAGCTTCCCGGGGTGGCTCTCGCTGAGTGTGGGAACCAATAGTTGCATCCTGTTGTAACAAAATGCAACTGTGTCCTAAAAGTAAGCAACATACCGATGCAGTCAGTCTGCCAGCTGAAGCGTTCTGCTCTAGACAGGCTCGCACTTTCCTAAGGAACAGGATCATGGTAGTGCCCATTTATTGTTGCATCCTTGGCTGCACATGAGAATTAGATCCTCTAAGTATTTAGAGGGGCGCAGTGTGCAGGGCATCCCATAGAGGGGTGCTGTTCTGGGCTGGCCAGATTACTGCCTCGGATTGCACCTCCCCCAGTGCCACCTTTCACTGCGCTCTCTTATTTTCTAGTTTTCTTCTCTGTACCTGATTAAGAAGCAAGGCTTTCCTCAGAGAGAAGTTAAAATGCTGTATTTTAGTCTTAGTGTTGTCTGAGCTGTGTGTTTAGAAATGTGTGGGAAGTTAGTTGTTAAGGGTTTGCGTCACATGCGCTGTACTGTTTTAACTGTGCGGTATTTCAAAGTTGTATAGTTTAAAGCAGGAAGGGATTAGCTGGCGTTTTACTTTGTTACAGGCTATTAAATTTTGTCCAGATAATCCTATGGAGAAATCAATAGCTTTAGTTTCCTGAGGACTATCTTGTTACAGTATAACTAACCTGTTTTGTGAGACAAGCAGAGAACAGGAGAGAATGTGGTATCACCGTTATGCAAGGTTTTGCCATGGCAGTGCATTGATTAACTGATAAATCATATTCCAAAATGAGACAAAGGGGAAAAAAGAAAACCAAACTCCCCATTTTTCCTGCTGGTGTCATCTTACCAAATCTGATTATAAACTCAGTATTTGGATATGTTATGGAATGATTCCATCCAGCTCAGAGCTGAGTTGCACTTAAAGATGCAAGTCTCAAATGAATTGCGGAAAAGTTAATGATACTTACCTGAACACAAAGCTGATGATGCGAGCACGGCTAGGGCAATGGACGTAATTGTAAAGACAGATAAACAAGGAAATTGACGGATTCACTGATCATGGGCATGGAAGAGACAGCTTTTCCTAAGCATTTTTATATATATATATAAAAATAAATCTGCAAAGTGTTCCCAGAAAACATATTCACAGTGTGATAGTTAAGTTCCTAGATTCTGGGGGCAGGAAATGGTAGGAGTCTCTTCCTTCACCTCTTAGTGTTAGTTTCCTTATTCCTAGGAAGTTGTATTTTCTTTCAAGACTTGATTTTTCAGTTATGCTTTCCTAGTAAGAACAGAAAACCTCCATATGATTGTGTGTTTTTCGTGCATACATCTGTCTACAGAGACATGAAACCACTTCTCGGCTTGCTTTTGGATCAAATAGGTTCTATCATTGCATTATCAGACTTCTTTTTCAGTCCCCAAGTAATTTTTTGGTGTTTGTTGTGCTGTCAGAACTTACTCATTTTTCTGGAAGGTTGAAACCAGCAGTGCTGGTCAAAACACCAGTACAGTGTATCAATAAGATTGCTTCCACACTTAATAGTCTCCTTTTACACACTCAAGCATCTTAGTAACTTCTCTTGAATTAATTTGTAGTAGGTTACAGGTATGTGGTAACCCTAAATGTCTCAGAGTCTGCAACTTCAAGGCAAACTATATTTCTTAACAAATACTTGAACCCATTGTATTATGCTAGGATGTATTAAGAAGTGTGTGGGAGGAGGGGAGGTTTGCTGAATTTTGATATTCAAATCTCTGTGTAAATGTACCTATTGTCATTATTACTATCCTGTTGGTGTGGATGCTCTCCTGAGACTGTACCTGAAAATACTTTTTTTGTCTTTGGTTCAAGAATCAATTTTCAAATATTAAATAGAGCTGCATTGGATAATTCCATATCAGACTCTATTTGGAATAACTCAAGAATATCTGTCTGCCCATTGATAGGTACATTATAAGACATCTGTGTTTAATACATCTACTGTGAGAGAAGACTTGCATAGGCTTTCAGCAGTTTTACAGTCATCACGAAGCATATATGGGTCATGCATAATCCATGAGGGAGTAGAGAGAGGTAATGTGAGTGTAAGGTACTATTATGGTATCATACAGTGGTGTTTCTGCTAGGCTTTATACCAGATGTACTATTTGGTTAAAATCACATGCTCTGTTGAAGCAGTTGTAGCAAAGAATCTGTTTTTACAACTCTCCTGGAATTTTCTGAGAGCCAGAAAATACTTCACTCCTTTATCACTGCTGCCAAAGAAAGAATAGATGTCACTGATCTTGATAGTGGGCATCACTTACTTGTAAAGTTAACAGGTTTTCCCAGCTCTTTCAATACCTGTCAGGAGGACTGCCTAAATCAATTCCTAATGGACAGAACCTGACCAACAAATGAAAATTGCAGCTTATTTGATTTTTCTTGCTGCGTTTCCTTTTTCTCTCTTATATATTTCTCTGCTTTCCTTCCTGAAATTCATTACTGCTATGGCAGTAAATGGTTTGAATGAAAGGACAGTTCACACTGATTTCATTTTCGAGAGGGTTGTGTACTTGTGTTTTCCATTTCACAAAACAAAATAAATAATAAAAAATGCATTATAATGTGTTTGCAATAGATTGAATCCCCACTGTAAGAATCAACCTTGTTTCCCAGCAGAAATCTAACCTAGCCTCCTGATAGACGTTGTGGAAGTAGATAGTATTGTTGTTGTTGTTATTGTTGCTATTATTATTATTTTATTAGATGTTTTGTGCCTTAGGGACAGGAGTATGAGGTGGCAGTTGCTATGGAAACTAGTTTGAAAAATGTTATCGAGAACCAGTGAATCTGCTTGTAAGACAGCTGTCACTGTGGACATAAATTACATCTATCCTCATTAGTTAGGTGCTGTATTTGGGGGGTTTACGGTGTGAATTTGACATTTTCCATATTTGAGAGAGAGATTTTCTTCTGCAATTCTCTTATTTACAAGAACAGTATGGCTGTAAATGGAGTCAATGTTTTCATTAATTTCTTCTTGTTATATATCCTGATGCTGAATAAAGTTTGTTTTCCCAAGATGCTACTATAGAAAATAAGCTTTTCGTTTGGTTTTAATTCTACAAATAGTGGTGGTATATTTTCCACAAATATGAGGTGGTAAACTCGTATGACAACACAGACTTTTTTTGTGTGTGTCAGAACTCTGCATCCATAGGGCTGGTCCTTGGGGTGATAATTCAGCTTTATAGTTGTTTCATAGCTACAGCTGTTCTGCTCCATTAGTCTTATACCCCAATCTACTCTTCCTGTAGCTCCTCTATGCATAAAATAGAGAATCCATTTTAATCAGCCAGTGTCATGTTAGCCAATTGCTGCCTTTGGGGAACTGAATGCAGGCTCCTATTCTGCATTTTTCAGCAGTTCCTCACAAAACGTTTCAATAAGTATACAATTTTCTTCCTAGGGAAGGGCTTTTGTTCTGTCTTCATGTCCTTGTGTGGTCTGAAACTTCTTACTCACGTGCTGCTTATTTTCTCCTTTCCAAATACTCTCTTAAGGGGCATTTTTTAGGACTGAGCTCATCTTTTGTAACCTATAGATGACAAGTTTCTCCTACACCCCCTCATTTGAAGAAGAGTTCTTTTGGTTAGTAATTTTTCATCTTGGCCAGCTGGAGAAGTATGTATTTCCTGTGTGGTTTTTTGGTGTGTTTTCTGACTTTCATAATCCTTCATTCTTTTTGTAATTTTATTCATTTTTCATCATTTGTATCTTTCTGGTTATCAGAATCAGTATGTTGATTGTTGGGAATTTTGATCGGGAGAGAAGAAACTAATCCTAGTTAGGTTCTCTGGTTAGAAATGTCTTGTTACAAAATACTGTAGGGCTTTCTAATTGAGCTGGGAAAAGGAGCAACTGCTTTCTCCTTTTATAAGAGATAAAAGGAGATCATTATCTTAGAAAGCTGAGGCCAGCCAAATTTAAATTAAAAATGGGTACTTTTTAGATTATTAACTGTTGGAATAAACTGGCATGGAAGGTGTATTTTCTCATCTTTTTATGTCATTTATTTAACTTTTAGAATATATACCATAGCCAAATACAAGTTAAACTTTCATTAAATGCAAATTTATGAGCTTAGTGTAAAGGCAAATTGGTGACAGACAGGAAGTTGGACTAGACCAAATGCTCACTTCATCCTCAGCTTTAATAGATCATTAACAGTGTAGTTCTCCCTCGTTTCTCTATCATTTATTTTATAATGCATAAGGTGAAATGGCCCATAACTACTGTTTTGGTATAATAGTTTTTGTTGCTAGCTTGTGCGTTAAAAGATATTTCACACTGTTTGTAGAAATTCATGAAAACTGAGAGAAAGGTACTTGAGTTGAATGTGGGAGAATGATACTATCTCTACATTTCTACAGCAACCTCTTAAATGCAAACTTGTAGGTTGTGAACAAATGGCACTTTTCTACCATGCAGCCACTTCATTAGACCTGTGTATGTCCTACTGTTACTGTATCTTGTCATCCCAGTTGAGATTTCATTCTTGTAAGCAGGATCTGGTGTCACTTATGATGATTTTATTCAGAATGTGGATAGCTGGTTACTTAAAGCAACCAGATCTGTCCAAGTAATTTCATTATAAATGCGCCAATAGTCATGAGATTCTTAAAATATTTTGTTGTTTGGTAAATGACTGGACCAGGTTAACTGAACCCAAACAGCTCTGTCTTATTTCTGATTCTTTTACTAATGCAGTCATCTTGTTTTGGTTTTACTTGCCTGCATAAATAAATGTGCAAGTCTTCCTACCCTGTTACATTCTCTTCTGTGATCATAAGGTTGCAGAAGGAAGATGTTCTAATTAGTAAAGGGTGGAAACTGAATAATGGGATTAACCACGTTGTGACATTTGTATTTTAAACCTTTGTGTTTAATGACTACGAGCAGGTTCAATTAAATTTTGTTTCAGGACAGAACCTACTTGTTAGGATTGTTCAAATGTCATTTCTCTACACATGTGTGTGTATGATGTTAGCCGATATAGTTGTTGACTGAATTTTGATCACCAGACATTCATTTCATCTATGCTGTTTATCATTTTAAAATTGATTTAAATGATTCAGACTTGGACAGTTTGTTTGCTCAGCATAATTTTGGTCATTCAGTTCATGGACCACATTATGTCAAATGTTCCTAGAGCTGCATACCGCAGTTAGAAATCTGTGTCTGATTGCAGCTCGCTTCTAATACCTGCTCCAATGCTTCAGTGCAATGTGTGTTATTAGGAAGATTAGCAAGTATGTGAAGCAGGAGATCTGCTCATTCTATTGTATACTGCACAATAATTTTATTGGATTTTTATGTCCATAGTTGTTTGAAGAACAATAGAATCCAAATAAGGAATACTGCTGATTTGAGGGATAAGTACAAACACTAAATGGAAGTTTTTCTGTTTGAATTTTAAGACAAACTTAGGCAATTGCTTTCAGCTGATTTTTGCAGAGCAGCCTGAGACCATCATGAATCTTTTTTTTTCAAATTTATTTTTATACATGCACAAGTACGATATTTCAGTTAATACCTTTTCTTGAATACTGTTTTCAATGGCTTAGTTAGGTATATGTTTTGATGACCATCACATTAAGGAATATTTTTGTTAGGGAAAAAAAGTATCTACTGTTTTGCTTGAAGTATTTTCTCAAAATAATTACAAAGGACAGGCACTATTTATCCCTGGCTTTTATTCAAATTGTTACGCTCAGGCTTTTTATAATCTGTTTAAGCAGTGATCGATGGTCCTTGATATGTTTTGTGACTTAGCTCAAAATCATCCACATTTGCATCCGGAACATGAGGCTAGAAAACCCCCAAGTACAACCTTTTATCTACTTTCTGCTTCTTATTAATAAAATTATTAGGAACAGCGTTTACTCCTATTGTAGCACGGGCTGAAAGCACTGCAGATACTTCCTATGTGATTCTATTTACACAGGGATCTCTGATGGATTCTGGAGGGCTTATAAATCCAAATGTCACTGGAATTTTGTGGAAGCTTCTGAGAATCTCAACCATCTCTCTGTGTCCTACTTCACTGTTAGTTTAAAAGGGGGAAAAAATGAAAAGAGGGAAACAGAAAGCCCCTTACATTTGATTTGTGCTTGGTTACTATAGTGATGAATCTTGTATGAAAACCCACACAATTCTGACTGGAATTCAGACTTGCAGATACTTGTCAGAAAAGAAAACAGAGAAAGGTAATAAATTCAGTAGTATAATATTGAATGGTGCTGTGAACCAAATCTATTTGAATGAAGTTGTTATCTGAATTTTAATCTGGATCTTATTGGTTTTGACACTGATGTTAAATAGTTCTTTCAGGCTGATATTAAGCACAGAAAGCGTGGGCACTCAGTGGGGCATGGTGCAGGAAGACTAAAATTAAACTCAGAGTACAGTCCAGGCTGACATTTCCAGGTGGTGTGACATCTTCAGTATTTTTCCTCTCGTATTTCCCTTATCCAAGTACAGGGACCATAACAGTTAAATATTTTCACAGTAGACTCCCTTTGTGTCTTCAAAACTCCAAGATATTTCTCTTTTGGGTCTTCAGCTTCCTTTTATTTCTAATAAGATTAGTTCACCTTCTCTCAAAGTAGCTTCTGTACAGGCTGTGAGGTTGGGTTTTGCTTCTAGACTCAACCCTGTAGCTTCCAGGTCCCCCTGTGTAGGCCTGGGGGTACTTTCAGTTCCTCTGCCAGCTCTGAGGATTGCTGCAAAATGGCCCTAGAGCTTTTTGTCGCTGAGGCAGTGACAGGAACTAGATTGAGTCCTTGTGCTTCTCCTCCAAGGGTATACTGTCCAAATTCTTTTTTGTTCTTTTTTGTTCCTTTTCAGTTGAATTGGGAATTTCTCGCCAATTTTCACTGTCATTCTGTTGATCTTTTCTGAATGCTGTTTTTTAATAGGGTTGGCTATTGAATTGTTTAAGAATTTTCCACTGTTAAGGTTTTTAGCAAGAAGTTACAGATTCTTGTATTCATGTTTCATGGAAATATGAGAATTTTGTTGAATTGGTGATTAAAAATATGCCATGAGACTTGTATTGTTTTGCTTCCCACCTGGTAAATAGTGGGGTCAGAAGGTGCAGAGGACCTTGCTGCGTGGACTAATTTGGACTCTGGAACATAAAGTATTTCTGGGTCAAAGACGAACACTCAACCCCAAACAAATTATTCATTCTGTTGGGGAACCAGGAATCTGTTTAGCCTGGAAATCCAAGTATGGTCTTTCAAGGCTTTTAAGCTCCCAGATATACACTAGGATATCAAAAAGTGGTGAGAAAACCATAAAAGAGATCCCTTGATGTAATTGGATGTGGGTTTTTTCTCATTCCTTGTAATCAAAGCTTTTCTGACTGGGGACCCATCTCTCTGACCCACAGGTAGGTGCTCTCAGAGACCTCAGAATTAGGCCATGAGCAGGCTCATTATTAATAATGACTTTAATTAAGCTTTTGTCTTTAATGTTGTCTCAGTGCCTTACCTGAGTAATGAAAATGCTTGGGAAAATGGTAATTTCACTGTTACTGTCCATAAATACAGAAAATACCACTATGGCTTTTAACAGTATTTGCAGAGCTAGGTTATTACTGGTAACAGCTATGTATTGTTGATCATGCAGAACTTGAAAAGATGACTTAGACAATGTCACATCCAAATGATCCAGACCTGCATTTACTGTATGGTAATGTGTACTTGTACAAAGTCACCTCAGTGGTATTCCGTGATGACGCCTTTATCTTGAAGCTGATGTTCCTGTGGCTGTAACAATTCAATCTTCCTTTGTCACTGCGCTGACAACGGCTTCCTCTGTGGTCTGGAAAAGTCACTTGTAAATGATATCAGCAATTTCTATCTACAGGAGCACTAACACTGGCAGCAACAGTAGCTACAGGGAAATTTGACTGAAACAACAAGCTTCCCTCAAAAAACCCTCATCAATATCAGCTTCTCTGCCATTCCTCCCCCCACGCCAGGTAAGGGGTAGAAAAAAGATGGCAAGTCCTCTCCTTTCTACTCAGATAGATTTAAACAAGGAGCATATCTAGGAGCTGCCCAATCTTGTCAGACTAGTGGCACACCTACTTGTTTTGTCTTGTGGGCAACTGTGATAATTGGTATTTTTCAAAATGTACAAACTACCCCAAACCTGGGAGTTAATGATCTTGGCAAAATTTCTTTCTGAAGTCCATGTCTAGTTTCTGCTGTATGAAAATTGAACTGCATTGTACCCTTATATTTATTACACATACTGAAACCATCCATTCAATTCTCTTAAACCTTTTTTTTTTCTCTTGTCCCTAGATGGTATCTGTAAAGTATGTAAATATAAATAAAATTAATTTTCTTCTTACTCAGTTTTTAGGTTGGAAATGAAAGATTATATACTTGGCCAGCTATAATACATTTTGGTATGTTACTTAATTGAAGAAGTTTTGCCAACGCTGGGGAAGCCAGTTGTTTAGGTGTAGGTTCCCTCTGCCCCATTCTGACTCTTCTGAAATTCTGGTAGGTGCTGCACCCCAAAATCACAGTCAGCAGAACGTCACTTAGGAGGGCTCCTTATCCACTGAACTGAAAGTCAGTCATTTTAGCTTAAATAAGCAAGTAATATGGTTTGGAGTGTTAGGTATCTGAAGCAGTTAAAATGTTGTGCTGTTATGTTTAACTGGTTGAGTTGTGAAGATGGTAAGTTCTCGTTAATGGCTGGCTGATGGGTAAGGGAGATGAATGGAGTCTTCAAAAAGTCTGTTGTAAGTCCAGAAAGGTTGGGGAGAAGTCTGTTGGTCTGTTTTAAGAACATGAGTGTCATTCCCTACTGTGGCACCGCTCAAAGGTGGTAGTTCATTAAGCTACTGTACTTAAGCTAAGTGCCCGTACTTTTAAGCTTCACTTAAAGTCAATGAGATGAACAGTGCCTTCTGAAAATGGGACTTAACAGTTCATATCTTGCTTAGGAACTTGTGAAAAATGGACTTTTTTTTTTTTCCTTATTTACTTTTCTCGTCAAGCAACCCTTCATGTGACACTAATTAAGTATTTTGGTGGTGGTGACTCATTTGATACAGAGGTAAGTGTCCAGATGGTAAAATCATTTGGCAGTAGCTTCAAGTAAAAGGAATTGATCTGAATAGATATCTCTTTGCCAGCTCGGTAGTTTGCTAAAATTATAATTTTAAAATAGCCAATTAAGGAAATTAAGTGAGTTTATTAGAGAGTTAACCAACTCAATAATGAACTAAAAATAGTCTTAAATGGTGGTAATAGCCAATTTCGTGAAGATTATTGTCTCATTAATTATCCCATTTCAGCATTTCTGTCTTACCAGAATTGGAATGTTCTATATGAGACTGTTCCTACAGATATGTACTTGTTCTATATTGAAAAAATATTGCGCACTGTGCAGATCTTTTTTTAAAGAGTTGGATCAAAAATTAAAAAGTTTGGGTTCTGTTCCTAATTTCCCTTTTCTCTATTGGAAGCAAAGAGTACTCAGGGGAAGATCACTCAAGTCTATTTTTTTATAGACATCAGTCATTGGCCACTGTTCAGAGATAGGACATAGGTTACATAAAGCTATTCTGAAATTCTTAGTATGTGACCTGAAGCAAAATATTTTCATTGCTGTTGTGTACTCCTGGTTTATGTTTCTGTCTTTCCTCATTTCCTGCTAAAGTCTGGGTTTTTTAGATAGTCTGTATACTTTCAAAGCAGATACTGCTTGTGCAGAGTATTTTACACTGGGGGTTTTGATACTTGTTTGAGCCTTGAAGGATTTTTTCAATATATATAACGGCAGCAAAATTATTCCTTCCTAATAATTACTGTTTTATAATTCTCATGTAAAGGAGATGAATAAATATAAAATCAATGGTATATGACAAAAAGGGGACCTCTCGAGGCATGAAGAGCAATTCTTGCTTTTATATAATAAACTTCCTTGAAAATAATTTTCATATATGTATCAATTTTCTTATCTCCCTCCCCTTTTTTTTTTTTTAAAAAGGAGGCCTCAGTACTACTGCTGGAAACGTGTTTTAGAATCCCATTTCTCTCATGATTAAAATACATTTTTAATATCCATTCTCTTACCACTTTATAGAATTTCTTCATGATTGTATCTTGTATACCTAACACTTGTAGCATCTTATTTAGAAAGACAGCCAACCTTCCTTTAAAGTCTTGATGTTGTGAAGGATTTGTTATTTCCCCAGTAATCCATGTCAGTGTAGTTTCACTTACTGCTGCCATTTCTATTTTTTTTTTTTAGGTTTTAAGTTTTTTTTATGCCATTCTTTGTCAGACTGAAAAAGCTTTGTAATAGTCTATTACTAAATTGACTGTGTTCTTGCCTTTTTTTAAGCCTTTCTTGAAGACTGTAGAAGGGTGTGCATCCTTGGAGGGGGTGCCCTGAAAGGGGACTCTCTCCTTCACTTCTTAGGCAATGAAGCCACTCCAGAATGCAACCAGTCTGAGGAGGAACAATGTTCCTCTGAACCTGTTACTACTGCATGGGAGAGTCACAAATTAGGATAAATAAGGCTGACACACACACTCATGAAGCCTAGCAGGTATTTTGAAATGATTTGCAATTCTAGTGTTCTAAGAACACAAAAAACCCCTCAAAACAAAAAAAACAGGTCACTTGGTTTATTTTGTGAATTTAGTTTTTTTGGGGTTGGTAAAGACTAATGAAGGACATAGCAAAGTGCTGTTTTTTAAGGTATATTTCTGTTTGTGTGGTTTTTTTTCTTTTTTGTTTCTTTCTTTCTACTCTGTAAGCATATTTGCATATACTAATAAGGAACCTTGAGCCTCAAGGACATAACTGCAATCTGAGAATGTATTTCCCCAAATTTGAGAATGTGTAGTTTGAAATTGTTCTTTTTATATGAAGTTCTGGCCTGCTGTAGAGAGAGTGGTATTACGAGATCCTCTTCTCACCTGGAAATTTAATGAAATTAATGAGTCTTGCATTAGTGCTGCTGGGATTTTTTTTGTTTTTGCTTTTTTAAAATTTTATTTGAAGGAAACAGAAATGTTGTGTTTGCAATGGCCTTTTGCTTGACCATATAGCTCATAGGAACAATACTGCTTCTATTACAAGGCAACACAATTGTTACTGCATGTCAAATAATAATGGCCTGGAATTTTTGGATAAGACATTTCTTTCCCTTCTTATCATTAGTGGACATACTGAATTTATTCTAATCTTAGAGATGAACACCACCACGTTAATTCTGTAATTTTTTTTTTTTTTCTACGAGAGGTTTAAAAATGGATATCAAATACCATTTGGGAAACAAAGCAGATATTGGGCCATAAAAGGTAATATTATTAGTGTTGTTGAAAAGGTTACAATCTTGAGTGTGTTTGTGTATAATCTGGCTAATAATCTAACACCTACTATGCTAGGGGCAACGCCTGTAACACCAATCTATCTAAAGTATGGTTTATATACATATATTACTATGCTATATTTCGGGCTGCATGTCAGGATCTCTTGACTTAGTGAGACAGTGGGAATTAGTTGCCTAAATATTTTTGTAGATCTGATTTCAAGTTATTGAAACAACGCAGTATTTATGAAGTCTGTAGGTACTATTATACCTCAACATGAAGAGAGATTTTACAGCCTCATTAAGATAATTTAGTTGAGCAATTCCTGCTCCTGAGAGTGTGATCAGAAACAGAATAAAAGAGTTATGAGGAAATAAATAGTAACTGGATATTTGATTGTCACTCAGATATTACTGTTTTAGATAGACTCCTGATATGTCTCAGTTAATTTGGGCTAAAAGTGAAGGAAACAAAGCAATTCCCTGATTTTGAGAATACCCCTGCTTTTACTACTTCAGTACATCCAAGATGTTGCAGGTAAACTAGAACAAACTTAAAAATAGCTGTGAATCTCTTGCAAACACTAACCTGCCTAGAAGGCACTGACGGGGTTAAATATGCTGCTGCCACTAGGTGTCATGCTGGGATCATCTCTTGAAGCATGAGTGACTGTCAAAGGTGCTGAATGAAGGAATCGGGATCTCCTTTCTGTGTTTTAGTATCTAAAAAGGCTAATTTTGCAGGCTGTAATTGCCATGTACCTGCCCAGTGTATCAGGAGCCTTTGCAAGAGGCCAGACTAGTACATGTGCACGTGGCTGGGTGAGAAGAGATTGATGCCACACAACCTGAAGCAACACAGTTCCTGAAACATTTTCTTTTAAATTTTAGGGGATAGAGATCTATCACAGAGATCCTCAAGTCACACGGAAAACATGTTTAAATTGCTACATGCGGGTGTGCTTGGTAATATGGGAAAGAAAACATATGATTTTTTTTTAATCATCCTCCACTGTTTCTTTCATATAAAGCTCAAATGAGCCAAAAATAAACCCCCAAACCACCGCCTGAACATAATGTAGCTTTTTATACAGAAAGACTCTTGCAAGAATGATTTGGTCTCATAAGAACTGAACACGATGTCAAATGATAAACTTTCTATTTATTGCAATTAGTTTTAAAATATGGAAATCATTATGGGAATTGAGAATACAGAATTAGTATGAGGGCAGCTATTTTTTATTACGCCTGCTGCACTGTGTTCTTTCTGCACTTCACCCCTGCACTCACTCACAAAATAGCTCATGCTTCTTAAGAGTTCCTTAACAGGGGGATCTTACCAATATGTATAAATTGTTGGGAGGGAACAAACAAGATGAATCAGACTCGTGTAAGTGGTGTCCAGTGAAAGGGTGAGAGGAGATGGACACAAAATCGAACTGCTGGAGTTTCTCATTTTGCATGAGAAAGAGCTGCTTTCTTCGAGGTGATTGGTCTCTGAACACTTTGCCCAGAGAGGTTGTAGAGTCTCCCTGGAGATACTGGAAACCACCTGGATGTTGTTCTGGACAATCTGCTCTAGGTGGCCCTGCTTGAACAGCGGGGTTGAAATTAGATGATCTCCAGAGGTGACTTCCAACCTCAACCATTCTGTGGTTCTGTGTATTTCTATTCTTCACATTGACCCAGGACTGGGAATACTTAGAAAAACCCGACCCAAACAAACAAACAAAAAAACCAAACAAAACAACACACAAACAAGAAACAAAACCCCAATACATAATGCTAAGCATTGTGACAATAGGCTTTGGTTGTCAAGTAGCAATGAACTTCTGATAGGAAGTTGTTTTTTTTTTTTTACAAAAGGAGAAAAAGCTTTCTTTGCACCGTATACTCTATGCCTCAGAGGTGAAGAAGCATTTGTGTTTTTTGAATCTATAAAGACCTACTGTTTTCTCCTGAGCTTGTGCATAGCTGAAATAACTCAGGTACTGTGAATAATTTCTCATTGTCCTGAAGTTGATTTATGCTACTCCTCCATACACTAGCAGTTTCTGTGCTGGAAATTGAAGTATTGCTTGGGTGTATATATAAACATCATCATCATGAGTGCAAACTTTTCTTAGACATTTCAGTTGTTATAAACAACCACCTTCCTATGGCAAGTTTGAATTGACTAGAGGCGAAAGCCCATCATTTACAGGATAGCTCATTATGCGATATCTGTCCATTAGCGTGATGCGTGTGTCTCAAAATCTCGAGCGTATCCACGTTAGCAGAGTTGTGTCCTCTATCACACAAAACAGTTTTTTATTTTAGTGTGTGCTATCTGTCTGTTTCATAACTGCTCGTCTTGGTCTCTCACTTGAATTCTCCATTTACAAATATGAGGCAGATTTCCATAGAAAATTTTCACCAAAAAAAGTGAGTGTATGTAGGCAGATGCTGTGTGGTAACAGATATGCTGCAAGTTCTCGCAATAGCTTCTCCTGGGTTTCTGTTCTGTACGTGTGGATTCTGTTATCTCAGACCAGTGATGAGCTGAGATATAAAAATTTAAAATACACTTTCAAAGATTTTTTTTTTTTGTCTGTTGGTCTGTATATAATTATTGTCTTGGTGCATACCTATACTAAATGCTTCATTTCAGGGACCGCCTGTTTGTTGCAGAGTGTTTAGCACAGTGAGACCCTAATCCATGTTCTTTCTTTGTGCTGGTCAACATGGTGGTGAAAAACATATTACTGGTAATTAAAGAAGCAGAAAAGTTTCTCATTCCTTTGCTTCAGTGTTGTCATTAATTGTGTGAAGTAATAATGAATATACTGGTACATGACATCATCTTGGGAGGAATATTGGATGCTTGGGAAGACAGGATTAGAATGTAACATTTTCTTGATGTTTATGGGAAGAAATGACCTAAAAAGCAAAAATACAAATTTGTACGAAGATAAGTGGAAAGTGCTACATGTAAAGGAGAACGCATACATAGGTATAAAATATCTAAGTGATTAGGCAGTGCAGCATTTAGGAGAAGTACCTTGGGAGTTACAGGAGACAAGATACTGCAGATAAATGAGAAATATTTTGCTGTTACAGGATAGTAAAATCTGTTGGTGTTTATGGAAGAATTATGGGGTAGTTTGGCCTCATCTGGCAGTGATGAGGATCAGCCCCGTGGAGTAGTATATCCCCGTGTTGGCAGTGCAGTAGAGAGATGCAGGCAGCTTGGAGAGGGTCGTGCTTGGAATACGCTAAACATAGCAATGCATGTTGATGGTATGTTGGAGATAAAGAAAAAAGTGTTAGACCTGGATGGAAAAGATAATATGGGGGAGGCCAAGGCTTTACAATATTTTCATTCCAATAATGTTAATGCCTCAAAAACAAGATCTGCACAGTACTTTTTTTGAAATAGAACAAGTATCTAGCTGGAGAAACAGCATTATATCATACATTTTAATTCTGGTAGGATGTAAATGCTAGCATGTAATAATGAAAGAAAAATCCTCAAGAAATTAGCCATTACCACGGTTTAAGGATACTTTTACTTCTAACAATATCTCAAAATAGGGAGACAAAAGAACAGCCCCTTGAGTAGTTTGGTGACTGGGCGCCTGTCTGGATCATGGGGTGTCTGCCAGCCTGGCCTTCGGTTTCTGTCAGTCTTTCCTGTTGTTGGAGCATTCTCATTAATAAAAATAAATATCCCTTAGATATTATGATTCTGTAACTTGAATTTTAGGGTAGCAATGTGAATAATATTTGCTACATCTAGGCTATTTTTACACCATCTGATTAATAGTTGATAAGGGCTGTTCCCTCTTTGAAATTTCACCTTGGAGCAAAACATTCCCACCCCACCTCCAGGGGTGTGTGTGGAGTATATGGGATTGCAGCTGATAACATCTTAAACTGTCATTTGTTTGTTCCTTCTTATACCTTTAATAAAGATGGGTATTGACAGTTGACCATACATCCACATAGTCTGTGTTCTCCATTAAGATGATAATATGGGATTTGTATTCATCTTCCTTCAAACAGGTGACTAACATGGGGCAAAAATGGCTAATCCACTTTCTAGTTTAATGAAGAATATCTGCACAAGTGGGTGGTAATTACTGGTATTGCAATGTGGCAAAGATTTTTAAAAATAATTTTTAAAAATAATAAAAACCCTTTTTGGACAGGGAAGTACTTGGCCTAGCATTTGAAACTTCTTAGTCAGCAGCTGCTACTAGTAGATGAAATACTCCTCATTATTATTAAACATAAATGTTTTTTAGGTACCGTAACTGTGGATTTCAAAGCCTAATATAAGCTTAATTTCCCTCCCCTAATATTAAGGCTGCTTTCTAGAATCTTTTCACTGTAGAATTTAACTTCAATTTAGCTTTAAAAAACCCCTACGAACATGTGGCATGGAAAACTTGGTTTATACTGTAGACCCTATCACAAAAATATAGTTTTGGGCTAATGAAGTCTTAAATATCGTAGCACTATTCTGTAAGTTAATAGGAGAATATATATAAAAAAAAAAGCTGCTTAGCAGTGTATTCTGCCTTAGCTTAATGAACGAAGAGGCAGACTGGGCAATGGTTCACTTAACTAATTTTCTATTAACTTATGTTTTATCTGTCAGTCATTGGAAAGTCCCTGTTATCTCATAATCTGGCTTCTTGAGGTTTATCCTAACAAGATGGAAGCAAGTTTATACAGCAAGGTAAATGATATATATAATTCCAGGTTCAACCAATAAAAAAAAACAAACCAGAAAAACAACTCAGGAAACAGAGAAATGTAATGAATAATTTATTTGTCCTGGGTTTGTTTTACATAGTGCTGATTAAAGGCATTGAGTTGACCACGGTGTCCTCTCTTTAGACAGAGGCAGTACCAGACTTTTCTTGCTGCTGGGTTTCAGGAAGGTTGGACTACATGATCTTTAAAGGTCCCCTCCAACCCAAACCATTCTATGATTGTATCATATTATTTCTAAAATGGACAAAACTCAAGCATCGCATTTGTAGTAAAGAAAACCTAATACAATCAGTTCAGGCCTGGTGTGTGCCAGTGTCCTGCTACATTTTATTCAGACATGTTTAGATAATGGTTGATGTTCACATGGACCCTCTTCAACCAATGAAACTTTCACTCACTGCTTTCTCCAACCAGCTACTCCCAGCTCATTCCTAGCTACTCCCATCTGCCAATAATTTACTGTCCACCTTCAGAAAATTGGCACAATCCTTTATTAAAAAAAAAAAAAAGCAGATTATTTCACAGTTCTGATTTGGGTCCTCTCCAGGCAGAAATGAGTTAAGCAGAATTTATGGCTAACAGAGTCTATCTTCAGTTAGAAAAGGTATTTTTAGCTAATGCTAGTTTACTGGTACTTATGTGTAATATGGGATGAGCGGTGTCCTGACATGCCACAAGCTGTTAATTCTCTTTATGAGCTGCTACAGGTTGTTCACTCAACTGAGCAATGCAGCTGCTTTTAGGTCTGAGCTCTAAACCAGATTTCAGTTTGGAAAAAAACCCACCCCATAAATCTTTTAAAGAGAGGAGATTTCCTTTTTCTTTCATCTCTCCATGATCAGTGGAAGTCCCCTGAATTTTGAAAGTGCTCACTGTAGTTTATTTGCTACTAAAATCTACTTAATAGTAGACAAAGAAAACAGAAGGTCTTGTTTGCTTTAGTAAAGCATAAACTTTTTGCTAGTCACCTTGTCTGTGGCGTGGTTCACTCTGGAGCCAACTGTTTAAATACAAGGTCTTTGCATAGTCTGAATGAACTTTGAGAAGGCACTCAAATGCCACATTTTCTGAGTCTTGTCACAGTGTTCATCCCTTCAGAGACTATATTCTGCTAGCTATTTACTTAGAAGAGTGTTAGAAGCTGCATTTTAACAGTCCTTTTCTTGGGGATTTTCTGACATTGGCGTGTCCTTGTTTCATTGTTTCACAGTGCATGTCTTTGCTGAATGGAATTAATGAGTTTTTTCATATGCTATGTATTGCAGATGTCTAAGGACGATTGCCTATAAAGCCAATTATTAGGAGGTTGCTTCTCTCTTTGTGTTTGCTTGATCTGGAATAGGTTGAACGATAATAATGTTGTTTGCAGTGTTAGGTATGAAACACCACTGGAGTCACATATATATATCATGCTGCCAATACGACAGTTTTGTGTATCGCACAACATGTTTAGAACAAGGGTTCTTGTGTTGCCCCTGCTAAACCCATTGTGCTTTGTGTGGCCCAGGGACTTGCCCCATAGACATGTGTCCCTCATTGAGAGTGTTGGGATTTTAGTGATTTACTGAATTGTTTCACCAAGTCTAGAAAAACAGCAATAAGGTGCTCCTTCTTAAGATCTTAGTACACACTAGAAAATTTGCTGGTTTTTTCTCAGTCTTGGTTTAGAAGTCAGCCTTTCAAACAGAGTTAGTATATCTGTGATTTTCATATGCAATTTGGGAAGGAAAATAGTTAGGAGTAGCAGATCTCAACCTGGAAAACTGACAGTCCCATTTACTTTTACTAAAATAAGAGCTGCTGGACTAGGGCAAGAACAATTGAGTAATAGGATGAAAAGTGGAGAAATAGTGTTTTCTGTAACTTAAAATTTAGGACACCTGGGAGTGGTAATGTATGAAAACTGAATGCCAGCAGAGAAAACATAGATTAATTTTTGATTCTGGCATGTAGGAAGTACGGCTTACTTACATTTCCTTCTCTCTTAGAATTGATGCAGTGAAAAGCCAAAACCACGACTCAATAGTCTGAATGACTATTAAGCAGGTATTCTTTATTGCACGACTGGACGCACAGGGGAACACTCCTCCTAATGTGCATCCTGCAAGTCACGATGGACAAAGCTTATGTTGCTCTGTTATATACATAGCATTAGATTTCCTGGAACTAATTATAATACTTGCATTTTAATTACCCATGTGTTTTAAGTCCCTTTTTCTACATATGGTCATGAGTTGGCCCATTGAGTAATCTTGTCACAGTGTATTGCAGGGTGTGTTGGTTTCAGCTTATCATCTTATCTAGATGGAGATGCTCTGCTGCTGCTGCAGGTTGTTAGCACCCCTCCAGGATGTTCCCCATCAGGCTTGTGAAGATTATGTCCTTGAGTGCATTCTTGCCTGAGGCCTCTTACACCAGCGGCAGTCGTGAGGCTGTTGCCTGTTTCTCCTGGGTGTTTCTGAGTGGGACCTCTAGGATCATGAGGTGGTTTCCAGACAGAAGTTTGGTAGTTCTGCAGTGTCCTGATCTTGATGGTTCTGTACATCTGTGTCATAAATTTTGTTTAGGCGCTTCTTGTCTTGGAGCCTTTCTGACTCCCCCAGAGCAACAAGTTTTAGTCACAACAGCTCTAACTCTATCAAAGAGTTTCTTATATAATACCTCTTAGTTTTTCATTAGAAGTATACCATAGAAGACATTAGACTGTTTGAAGGATTCTAATTACAGAGATTGGTTTTGAGGATGACTTAACACAAACTATATTTATATGAACCTATTGTGTTCGTGTGTTTAGAGTTCTATTTCTTTAACATGCATAGACTGATAGGTAGAAATTTATTATGTCTATTATTTCAGTTTTTCTTAGTGTATATATTCATAAACTGAAGCAACACAGTAGAACATGATAATTGTGCCAGGCTATTGTAATGAAAGCGCCAGTGTGGGTTGAGGGGAGGGATTGCCACCTCTAATCTTACCTCTTCTCAACTCATGATCTTGCAATGCTTTTGGAGGATACTGTTTGTTCTATTACTTTGACAGTGGCATAAAAAGCTGAATGTTTTCCTGGTGGAAAAAGCAGAGTCAATTTTTTTTCTTTTTAAATAAAGAAATTGAAATTAAGGGGGAAAGGAAGGGCTTCATATTAGCTTAAGTATTCTTATGAATTAAAGCTCAGAAACTTCACAAAAATGTGTGCCCTGGTTGCTGCGTAGAAGACTATTATGTTTTTTAGGACTTCTTGCTCTGTTCCCTGAGATTGTAAAGTTGTTTTATAATGAGGACAAACACCTTTAAAACCACAGACTGGTAGAAGGTTTTAAAACAATGTTTTCGTAGAAACAAAAATGAAGGAAAAATGCTTCACTTTGAAATCTACATCTCTCATGGAGTAAAGTAGATAAGGCATTTGTGCAAAGCTACGGAAAAGGGATTTTTCATGTCCAGAAAGCCTTCGGTGATCTGTTGTATCCTTGCTGGGGGTGGGGACCTCTTCCCATGTGTTTCCTATCCTCCCACCCCCCAGATTTTAGGTCACCATTCTGTCCGACATCTGTACAACATCTTGGTTGTACAAGATCTTGGTCACATAGTTTTAACTTAAACACAATAAACAATACATTTTTCACTTGTGTATTTGGCTGATAGGCTCTTGGTCCTTGTGCAGTTACAACTGCCAAGGTAAACATCATATGAAAAATACCCCGTTTATGGGGAACTGTGTTAGTGGAAATGACTGGAAAAGATGCAATTCCACAGAAAATTAAACACAGTGTATTTACCACAAAATAATTGAGACTGATGAAGTAGATAAGGTATGTTTTTGTGTATGACTGTTGACAACATTGAGGTAGAGATGAGAGAACAGATTTAGAGGAGGAGGTAGATATTTCTTGGAAGATCAATGAGAAGAGGTTTGATGACACATATGCTGGCTTAGGGCTCTTATGTCTAAGTGGTGGGGGTGGGAATAATGTTTATAAAGCACAATGTGAGTGGGTTGCCTTGCACAGTACAGAAAAGCATTGTTTTTATTGTCATTGTCACAGCATGTGTAGTTCCATGTGCAGTTTGTATGGACTTCGACTTCTGGGCCTCACAAATTTTCTGGCTAGGAGTGTTTCTTGCATTACGTTGAATTCTCTGTCATGACAGATCATAATCTATCCAGTGTAAGTTACAGGTGGGACTGCGTGACTTTATTTAGCAGGTTCCCATTGCTTTGTTAATAGCTTATTCTGGATTTTTCAGCAGTTTCTGTCTGAGTTCTTACTCTCAGATTGCAGTTACAGCCTAGTAAGTTATGCTCATCTCAGCCTATGTGAATAGCAAGATCATTTGACCACTTTTCATCTTTATGTTCTTTCATATAAAACACGTGTTCCCTTTGCTCCTTTTTATATTAAATGCAAAACTGAGATTTTGGTTTCACAGTCCCTTTTGTCTGGCTTTAGCGCCACTTTTTGTGAAACAGTAGCCATGGGTTTCTTGCAGCCCCACAGTGCTTGCACAATGTTTAATGTTCTTCAGCTGCCCTGACCACCATCTAGAAGCTTTATGGTATGGCAGGACCACTAACTGCTCCAGCCCTTCTTTCAGGCAGTCCTTTAACTTGTTTTGCTCTTGCTGTGGTGGCTCGGTAATGAGAACAACCAAAGAGTATGACTTTGGTTTGAATTAACTGGTGTTGTAGAATATGTGTACCACATTCCAGATGACTCTTAACCAATCCTTCTAAAGGTGATATTTCTCATAAGCAATGCTACCAGATGCCCAAGTTTAATTTATAATAGTAGGTTACTCTTTATGAAAATAATTTCTGAATGTGTTTGTATGCAAATAAACTCTACCATGTGTGCACAGTGATTTCAGTGTATTTAAGACCTATCAAGCCTGTTAAAACTCTTCCATACAGGAGATATGCACAAGAAACGTGGTGGGACCACTTGCTTCCTGACCAGGAAATCAAAAACTGAAGTAAAGGGCATCTGCTCCCAGGTTTAGATACAAAAGAGGCAGATTTAAAAATTTGTTTAGGTGTAGAATTCCCATCAATATCTGAGAGAGAGAGATAATTGCTACCTTTAAAAACTATTGATCTGAAATGTTAAGTATCAGAAATCCCTGGGCAGGGATAGCAGAACGTAATTCTATTGTGTCTGTGCCATTATTTTATTTTGGGTACCACAGGTGTCAGGAGAGTGATTGCTTATTTGCTTTTTGCTGCTTTCCTCTCTTTAGCTAACAGCTTGCTCAAATAACTATTCGCTTGGTAGCTCCCCCTGCTGCAGTTTGGAAAAGCAGATCAGCACAATATAGTAGAAGAGGAAGGAAGAAATAAATCCAGTTTGATGGCAAAACTGAAAAAAATGGAAGCAAAAAGATAGTTTCAGGATAAGCCAAAACAGTTCCACCCTCACACCTGAACTGAGACATGTAGTGTCAGCTCATTTTAAAAAATATTTTTAACTACTCAATTTAATTATTTTAATTTAGGTAATTTTCAAAAAAAGTTCTGTTATAAATGAAATACATGGTTTAAAAAAATCTAATGCAAAATATAATGGTGTCTCAAACCCTCTTTTGGAAAGAGGACAATAATCTGTATTTGAAATGTTCCCTTTTATCTTAAAGTATTAATTTAATTGAATTTGGAATTGAATATTCATAAATATTATTCAGACTAACTTTTTCTCCAATACTTGTTTTTTATAGATGTGCTGCTTATCAGCAAATATCTAGCGTAGAGGGTGATAATGAGAACTGGAAAAGGAATGTGGGGAGGAAATCCGCGTTCCTGCTGTGGAGAGAAAAATTTTCACATTTTCATGTCAGAATTTCTTTATAAATCAAACTGAAGACAGAGGAATTGCATCTATTTATGGAAATTTGTTGTAACAGCATTTAACATGAGATACCTCTGAGGTTTAAATGGGAGGAGTGTGTAGCATACTGGCTTCTGACATTTCAGATTGTTATGCCATCATCTAGACTGTGCCTGCCATGGGTTAACAAAGTGCTTAATGCTGCCAAGCCAGTACCTATAATTATCATTAAACAAATAGGAAATCTTTTATACAGAAAATCGAAAGTGAGGCATATTTATTTACAGTTGGTATTTACCGTTGATGCAGCTTGTGCTGAACAGCCCTACTGAGTGATTTCATTTACACACACACACCCCCAATGGAAGGAATTAACTTTTCTGTACTGTACCATTTGTGTATTAATGACAGATGTTTTAATCTGTTCAGCTTCTGCAATTAGCTTACTTCCAGAGGTCATCCTCTTTCTTCTTATTTCCTCTCTGCTGTTTCTCTTTTCTGCTTCATCATTGCTCAAGACTAACTTTATTCCCATTGACTCTGAATCTATACCTTGATGTCAGAGAATTGCCTCCTAAAAAGGCAGTATTTTTGCCCTTCATCTTTCCCTCTTCTAGATACTGATATCAACATTAAATACACAGCATGTGCTTTTCTGATGCTGAATTCAGAATTCACTGAATACAGTTACCCTCAGTGCTCCTCCTTATCCCTATGCCAGAAATACACTTTAAGCATAGCCAGATCTGTGTTTGTTATTCTTGGAAGAATGCAATGTGGTGGAATTAAAGTGGGTAAACAGTATTTTTCCAAGATGCTCTTATAGTATCCAAGCAGTGTATAAGCACAGACACTGAAGCACAATGATTATTTTAACACTTGCATTCCTTTCTTCCCCCTGCAGTAGTTCTGAGTCGATATTTATTTCACTTGCTGAGGTAATTAGTTTTGTGATTAAACTAGTAGTAATGTAACGTCACCCATTTTTGTGCCTTTGTAATTTACGATTTATTTACTTTAAAGCTTTCCTATGACATTTAACACTGGACTATGCCAGATATTGTTAAGAAGAAAAGAGAGTAAAGGATTCAGAATTTTTGAGCATCGTAATTTTGATTGTGTTTACAAAAATTTACGAAAAGTGTATGTTCTACTTTAAAATGATTTTGTTTAGGAACAGATTAGGAATCTGTCTATGTTGTCCACTCAGAGGTAAACAAATTTTCAATTGCCACTAAATATTTTATTGCTTTTTTTAAAGTGCTGAATTTTAATATGTCCTGCTGAAATGAATGGAACTGTGAAACACTCTGGCACCTGGAAGCAAGCTATTTAGAATTTTCTATTTTCTTTTTTTTTCCTCTGGGTGTTCCGTGGTTTACATTATTATTTGATAATTCCAGAATTAGAATACATGCATGACAAAGAAGACAATGCCACTTTTTGAATGTAATGTTGTGCGTGTGTGTGTGTGTGTGATAGAAGAGGTTTTCTGGTGTAATAGTTTGTGAGTGGGTGTGCTAAACTGATACTTGACTCTTAATTCTTTAAGAGGAGTCACTTTACTGTTTGAAAGGCTTTTTAGCTAAGAAAGCCTTTCACTTGGCTCTGGGGAATCTGAAATTAGTTCACTTTTTCTAGGACTGAAGCTAGAAGCAAAAGAATACTAAATGAATGTGAGAGAAAATAGATACTGAAGTGATGGTGCTAAGCCAGAACGGTTAAGCGGTTCCCAACAACTCCACAAGCACTGATAAGTAGAGAAAATAAAAGGTCAGAATTTCTGTGCACTTTGTAATGGGCTGTTAATGATAAAGTAACACAAGTTTTGAAAATTTTGTTCTTGAGTCTTTCATCATTGTGGGAGTCACAGGATGGACTTTCACAGGACAGTTTTTGGACCTGCCATCAGAGCTGGGAGGGCAATGTGAGACATGTAGTGGAGGTTGCAGTCAAGCAGACTGGTCTCATTGACTGAGTTGCTGCTTTCCCTCAAGGAAAAGTGAAGAGAATCCCACAGGATTACAAGACCTGAGCAGGATTATATGTCTAAGCCACGTTGTAACGAGGGAGACATATTTAAGTGTCTTTCCTGAGCCTTTGTTCATGTTGTGCTGTTTACCTTCACTACAGCCTTGTGTTTTTTCCACTGCTCTTGCCTTATCCTTCACGAATTTCACAAATAAATTGCAGATAACAAAATGTTACACATAATAAAGCTGTTGATTAATAAAAGAAACTACTTGAGGAAAAAACTACCACTCAACACAAGTAACAGTCTAGAAGTGACCCTTGGCTTTTGCCCATTTTGGCAGGAAAGCAAAGGCAGTTTAATATTTTGAGATGGGAAGGACACTAAGCCGTAATGTAAATGTGGTGTGGGCTCTCTCGAGTGTAAATCATGGGGAAGATGAGCAAAACATCTGCTGTGGGAAGGAGACAAAAAATGAAGATTTCAGATGATGGCAAATGTTATTGGTATTTCGTAAACTGATAAAACCACACTTACAATTGGACTTTTGGCTACTTCTGCTTTAATAGTGTGATCCAGGAACAGCTGTTAAGGGCAAGTTACCTGTCTGATTTGGTTTCCAACTTGATTGTGTGGCACAGGAGTGTTTAAAAGATGGATAACTGCAAATTATGCTTTATGTTAAGAGGTATATATATTTTTTCTACCTATAAAGGTAGCTTAGCAAAAAAATGTCTTTGGATCTGGATCAGAGCTTCATTTTCTAAACTCATCGTGAAGCTTATATGTCCTTCAGAATAAAGGAAATGCCAGAATTAAAAGACTGTGGCAGAGTTTCTGTGACTTGACCATTAGGGTCAAAAGCTGAAGCTACATTTGATATGCAGTTTACATGGCTAGGTTAGTGTATTTATGAAGGCTACTAAGCAGGCAGAAATAAATAACTTAACAGTGTACCTCTTATAGCTCAGTGCTTACTTGAGTAAAGTGAGGGGACGTGTAATCTGCAAAGGGTTTGAAAACTAATAAGTGAAAAGTGAACGTTTTGATGATATAGAGTCCAATGTCTTGTTATATCAGAGACAAAATAATGGCATACAATTATTTTTATCAGGTACAGGAAATCTTTTAATAACAATATCTTTAAAATAGTAAACTCAAATATATTATTCTATGAAATAACTAATCTATCTTCCTCATGTCTAAAGGGGCCAATTACATTGCTGGAAATTAACTTTTAGAAACTAAGGATTTGAGAATTCAGTGAACTGATAATACAGGAGTAGTGAAGCTCAAACTCTGATTCAAATCTAATGAAAGAATATAATTATTTTATTATGTCATAGCTTTAAATTTATTTTTCTCTTTTGGATATATCTATCTTGCACAGACTCAGAGTTATCAACTGCAATCACCTGAAAAATGGCAGATCTTTGTTCTGGGACTATTATTTTATTAGAATAATTTTTGCTAACAAATTCAGGAATCTCTCATGGATCATGACCTTTACACTAGACTCTGAAATCACAGCCAAAATTGGTTTGTTCTTAGTATCAAGATTTTATAGTACAAATATATATGCTTGTGATGAAGTGCAGACAAAGTATGGGTTGCCCTTGGTCTGCCCATTAGGTGTGATATAAGCACACAATGGCCTACTATCAATGCATTTCCTTTACACAAAGCAATTTGGTAAATGTCAGAGTGGATTTTAAGTGGAATGTTAAGCTCACTAATGAAGTGATGTAGGGAATGTTTCTGATGAGTACTCTACAAAGTTTTAAGTGGTTGGCAGACTAAGCAGGACAAGAGTAGAAACCTCATTCTAAGCTTTGAGCAGGAAAATATTGTTCAGAAGCATAGCTGGAAAATATCTTTTATCTATGCCACATTGAGATGTTTTGTGCTGATCTGGGAAGGAACTGGTGCCCCAGGTCAGTGGTAAATGGAGCCCTTGGGCTCACTGCTGAAATTGCCAGTGGGGAATGTATTTGCATGTTATGAACTGGTCTAAAGTGCCTCATTTATCTCTTAGAAGTCATCACATAGTCTTTAGTAATTGCAGTGTCTTTAATAACTAAGATAAATCTTGGATAGGTCCTGCTAGAAGGTAGACTTGACTTTAAATCTATTTCAAGAATGTATATTAGAGGGGAAAAAAATGTAAGCTATCCTACAGCCTGAAGCAAGATACCTTTATCTCTTCTTCTGACATATCTAAATATCTGCTGTGGATCTTTGGCACTGAAAAAAAACTCCACCAATTTAGATAAAAGGTTTATGATTTTTTTCCTTAAGATGCTTTTAAGAAAATTAAATACTTATTGGGGTAGTGGAACTTTTTTTAACTGAGGCTTTCAGAAAATATCTAATACTGAAAAATAGCACAAAAATGATTGTTTGATAGCTTTTGTAGAGTATTTAAATATGTTTGGTTCTGTTCCTGCACAGATAACTAGAACTTTCTCAATATTCATCAGGAAACAACATTTGAGGAAGACAGTAAACAAGGTTTACTCCCGATTTTGGTGACAAATATTTCTCCACAATTTGACTCCAAAGGGTAGAGCTTCGAGGAAAACATTAAGGCACACTGGCAGAGCTCAAGGGAAAGAGTTTGACCCTGTCATGGCCTCAGTCATGTTTTCTCATGAAAAATTCATTCTCCGTTCCTAGCACTTTTTCACTGACAGAGAATGTATTTAAAGTATAAACTTTTCTATACATACAGAAAGTAGGATAAATATAGTATAAAGCATAGTAGAAATACATTATCCTACAAAAACTATGCATATGAAACAGTTTTCATTTTCTAGTGCTTACAATTCTTAAAGTTATTTTCTTAAATAAAAAACATATGCAAAACCATCTTCAAGAATAATTAGATATTTTTTGCCTGAAATATTCATAACAAACTTTTTCGTCTATTGACATCTACTAGCCTGGTTTTTGAAGAATTTATTTTGATTGAAGCACTGTCTGGTTGTTTTCAAAATTATTTTGTTCTTCACACAGGAAGGCCTCAGGCCAATTTTTCAACATGAGGAATTCCGATTTTTTGGAATTTTCACCATTTTTGGGATGGTGGGGATAATAGACTGTTTAAGCTTATAGACATTGATGTGCTGATAAGCAAGACCATCGAAACTCTGCCTGGCAGCTTTATTACTCTTAATTCATTCTGGTTTTCAACCAGCAGTGTTGACACTTTAGCTTGGCAAATATTTCAGTCATTAGCTAAAACTATCCCCTGTACCTGTTAAGAAGAATCTGCTTTCTGTTTGCAAATATTGCCATAGAGATGGGTAGCTGCATAAGATCTCAATACACAAAAAAATCAAATAGACTTATTGAATTGCAAAATTGGGTGAAACTTATCCATGGGAATAAGGAGGTTCAGAAACTCTGGAGGAAACTGCTATAGATGCTTTCCAAAATTAGGTTTAAATAGGATGAGGGAACCTAAAGCTGTAAAAAAGAGAAGGAATGGAAAAAGCAATATCTGCAACCTACTGAAAAAATTTCTAAAATATTTCTTATGCCAGGCTTGCTGTTAGTACTGACTTATGTTGACAGCCAGTGATAGATCACTGATAGACCCTGTAGATGCCTCTAGGGTCAATTGTTGTTATATTAACATTTGTATGTCAGACATATTTGTGTGTGACGTGGTATTAAAGCTACAAATCCTGATATAAGGAGCTTACCAACTAACTTAAATCATTGGGCAAAAATTACATAAAGTGATAACAGTTCAGTAATGTGTGTCTCTTCCATGAAAGCTGAAAGACTTTCATTGCCAGCAAGTAAAGCTTCTTCTTTGATTCTAATGACACAGAGAATCTGAGTATCTGGATTCTGGTTTTGATAGTGGCCTTACTGGCTACCTGCTTACCTATAGCACACAGAGTTCTTGCCTATAAAGGTAGTAACTGGAGGTATATGAAGATTACAGAGACCTTTGTCATAGGCACTGCTGTCCTCTAATAAGCAGAAGTGACTGTGATATAATTAGTTTCAGATAATTCATTTTATGAAAAGCTCTGGTAGCTCACTGAGGTAAAAATTATATACATAAAACAAAGGCAATTTCTGGGGGGCTTTCTTTCCCCCAGAAATGGGGAAGACATAAATATGTACAGAGGCTTAAATGAAAAATATAGATGTTTTTATTTTCAAGTTGCCTTGATAACCTGATTTGGATGAAAATTATTTGGGAATTCTTTAATTAGAAACTAAAAAGTGGCTAAATATTTGCTAGTTCAGAAAGATCCTTTGCCAGTGCCTTAATCTGGCATGAAGAGCATCCATGACTTTACAGAAATTTCATATTGGGTTCCTTGACAGAAAGCATGGTTATTAAAACGTGGGGGGAGAAGGGGACAATGTGAAAACCATCTTTAACTTAGAAGTAACTTAAAAATCAGGCAAACAAATGCTACAGGCTCTGCATATTGATATGTGAGTAGGTGATATAAGCATTCTCTAAAGTGATTTTTATGCAAATGCTATCTTCCAGTTTGATTTCTTTCCCATTCTTTGTTTTCACAAGTTAAGACTAGTGAAAACTTACTGTATGATGCCCTTGACCTCATAAGAGTGTGCTGTATCCAGAGAGAAAGGTGCTTTCACCAGTTTCACAAGGGTGTCCTTTAGCTTACCCCAATCGTGGTCCCCTGTCAGAAACCAATGAATTGTATTAGTGATTCCTTGTACCAAGAAGAATACTGTCTACACTGACCATGTGGTGGTCTCTAGTCAAGACAGGCAATTTGAATTGTTTGAATTGGCTGATAGTTTTATAAGGCTTATTCTGGGAAGCAGTTCATATCATTAGCCTGACTGAACATGCTATCAACTGATAGGCAACATAATGTTTGAGCTTTGCAAAAAGAAAGGATGCGTCATGGTGTGTCCTTGACAAGAAAACCCCACCCTTCCCTTTCCTATTGCCCCATACTAAAAACAAACACAAAAGTGTGTACATACCTCTCTAGGAATTACAGATATTGTATTTCTCCTTTTTCTAGCACAATTGCCAGTGGCAGCCTTCCTGCTGGATGGTACCGAGAAAGGTATTTTGGATAGATGGCAGTGTAAGGTATCCTGAACGTGTTTTGGAAGTTTCTGTGTTCACTCTTTACAACAGCACCTGGATTTCAGTAGAGCTTCACGCTCTAAGGAAATACATCACAGATGGTAATGGAGAAGAAAACCCTCTAGTATACCAAAGTCAAAAGATATTCCCATAAGTAGAAACTATTTGGTTATTGAGAATAGAATGTGTAGCAGCAAATGTGCTGTTGAGTTGCCAGAAATACTGTTTACTGGGCAATAGCTTTATATTCACTGCAAACTAATGTAGATGCTAATGCTACATAGCTTTAAATGCAATGCAGATAAAAGATGCAAATGACAGAACCATGATGTACTATGCCTTCATGTAGATTTATACCTTTAGAATCCAGTATTACTAACGTTTAAAAAAAAGAAGAGGGGAGGGAGGTGGGACACAACAAAAACACAAGTAAACATTGACTTTCTGTGAAAGGAAGAGTCTTACTGTTCTTTTGGATTTGGGAGGGCGTTTGGAAATGGCATGCGTTAGCTGCAAGGCTCATTTTAAAAACAAATTAAAACAAAAAACTTCATTCAGGCCTGAGACAGATCATAGAATAGAATCATAGAAACAGTTTGCGTTGGAAAGGACCTTTTAAAGGTCATCTAGCCCAAGCCCCCTGCACTGAGCAGGGACATCTTCAACTACATCTGGTTGCTCAGAGCCCCATCCAACCTGACCTTGAATGTTTCCAGGGATGGGGCATCTACCACCTCTCTGGGCAACCTGTGCCAGTGTTTCACCACCCTTGTTGTGAAAAATTTCTTCCTTATATCTAGTCTGAATGTGCCCTCTTTCTGCTTAAAACCATTCCCCCTTGTCCTGTTGCAACAGGGCCTGCTAAAAAGTTTGTCCCTATCTTTCTTATAAGCCCCCTTTAAGTACTGGAAGGCCACAATAAAGTCTCCCCAGAGCTGCCTCTTCTCCGGGCTGAACAACCCCAACTCTCCTCAGCCTTTCTTCATAGGAGAGTTGTTCCATCCCTCTGATCATTTTTGTGACCTCCCTTGACCTGGGCACTTCTTTTGATGTAGCCCAGGATATGGTTGGCCTTCTGGGCTGTGAGCACACATTATCGGCTGATGTCCAGCTTTTTGTCCACCTGTAACCCCATGTCCTTCTCTGCAGGGCTGCTTTCAATCTCTTCCTCCCCAGCCTGTATTGATAGCAGGGGTTGCACTGACCCAGGTGCAGCACCTTGCACTTGGCCTTGTTGAATGAGGTTTACACAGGCCTGCTTGTCCAGGTCCCTCTGGATGGCATCCTGTCCTGGTGTGTCAAATGCACTGCTCAGCTTGGTGTCATCTGCAAATTTGCTGAGGGTGCACTCAATCCTACTGCCTATGTTGTTGGTGAAGATATTAAACTGTACTGGTCCCAGTATGGACCCCTGAGGGACACCACTTGTCACTGATCTCCATCTGGACATCGAGCCATTGACCACTACCCTCTAGATATGACTATCCAATTCTTCACCTACCAAACAGTCCACCCATCAAATCCATATCTCCCCAATTTAGAGAGAAGGATGTTATGGGGACTGTGCAAAAGACCTTACAGAAATCTAGGTAGACAACACGCATAGTGCTTCCCTTGTCCCCTGATGCAGTCACTCCATCAGAGAAGGCAGGTTGGTCAGGCAGGACTTGCCCTTGGTGAAGTAATGCTAGCTGTCTCAAATTGGCTCCCTGTCCTCCATGTGCCTTAGCATAGCTTCTGCGAGGATCAAATGGACATCACATGAGTGAACTGTTCTGCTTAGAAAGCTTGGACAGAAGAAGCATGATTGGGAAAGAGCGATTCTGAGAAGGCTTAATTAGAATTAGAACAAGTGTAGGGAGAATAACCTACTCTTGTACATACACAGGTGTGGAAAGTGAATGTTTATCCCACAGTTCATCCTCATTGTCCTGTATAATATATCCAGGGTGTTTAATGTTTTTAAAAAAACTTTAACTAAAATGAAAATAGTTATGTTAACAGTATAAAAAATTATTTTATTTATAAATGGATTGGGTTGCTGGTTTGAGAGAGTGAGAAAGAAAGCAGAAATAGGTGAGGATGAGGGAAAGCTCATAACGTACACGTCATCCTTAGGAGTAAAGGATATTTATAGTATTACAATAAAAATAAATAGTGTATGTGAGTGAATGAGCAGTTTCTCCACAATACTTTCAATTCAGGAGGCGTGTCAATTTGAATGTATGTTTGAACATGTTTCTTTCTCTGAATAAGGAAACTTCCTCTGCTTTTCTCCGTTTGGATGCATGAATTCTGACAATCACATTTCAATTTTAGAAATAAATTTAAGTAACAAAGCACTGAAAAAAATATACTTGTGCTTTTGTCCTGTTACTCAAAGAAAAGCAGGTAGGTAACAGAGCATGTTATGAACAGTGGGGTTAAGTAGCAACTTCATGATTTTGCTTCTTTACATTTTGTAACCGAATCCAAAACAGTCTCAAGTGTTCATCCCTAACTGCCCTTAGAGAAGGCCGGGCAGTCCAGTTGTAGGGAATAACACACCCCTTTGATCATTAGAGACTTAAAGGCATTTGAACAGCAGTCTGACCATCATTATTTCTTCTAGCCATTCTGGTTATCAGGTTGGAAATGGATCATTGCTTCATTTTGCATCACTTCATAATTTATAGTGATAAATGTTTTTTAATGGGCAAAGATGTCAGGCTATAATAGTAAAGTGGAAATATAATGAATTGGGGCAGTGAGTTTCTAGGCTAGGACTGCTAAAGTAAAGGGAAAACAGAAACACTATTAAGCAAGATGTCCCTTCATTCTCCGAGTGAAATAAAGCTGCCTGCACGCCCTTTTTATTTTACCTTGATTGCCAACTGATTTCCAAATATTATTTCTGTATAATCTCTGATTTTGTGAACAGAGTTAGTTCTGAATTAAACCACCAAATCTAGGTATGTCTGAACTTCAACCTCTGGGTAGTATGATTGAACTCTGTGGCTGGGCTATTTTCAAAAGCCATATGAGAGAGAGGTGGTTTATTCTGTGGCATGCTTCAGCCTTACTGTACTAAAATGCCAACTATGGAGCCGGTTTCCATGGTGTTTCTTAGGTGGTTACCTTCCTCAAAATAGCTAAGCTTAGCTCAGTGTTCAAAGTAACTGAGCGAGGTCCTGACACTCAGATACTAAAAGTACAGCTTAGCACAGATGAGTTCGAAAAATATCTAAATCCAGTATTCCCTGAGCCCAATGGTAAAAACAAATTGTCAAACCTATTAAAAGTATGAATTCCCACCCTTTTACCCCTACCCCAATCCTGGAAGTCCCACTGAACTCCTTGACTGATTATAATTCCAAATACTTTTACTTAACATCATCTTTTTCCAACACAATAATTAGACTTCTTTGGCTCTCCTGAATTCTTGACTGCCATTTAATTTCTGGAGCTAAATTTTGAAATGGAACAAAATGAAGCATCCTAGCTGGTGCTGTGTTGATCAGTTCAAAATCAAATCCTTGGTTTACGACTCCTCTATTTCAATTTCCTATAAGTAAATCAAAATATTAGTGCTAGAGTTACTCTTAAAGTGCTACTATTATTTTTTCAGATCATTTAATCTAAAGAATACTTAATTCTAGAGAAATAAAATTGAATGCCACAGAAATTTTCTCCCAAGATTAGGTTGTCTTTAAATTTCCATTTGTGAGTGTTGTGGTTTAGTCCCAGCCAGCAACTCAGCTGCATATAGCCATTCGCTCACTCCCCACTGGTGGGATGGGGGAGAGAATGAAAAGGATAAAAGCTAGAAAACTCATGGTTGAGATAAGAGCAGTTTAATTAAAATCAAACAGTAATACTAACAACAACAATATAATGAAAAGGAAAATAAAAAGAGAGAGAGATGGGTGAAACCTGAGGAGGGGGAATAAACACCACCAAAACCAACCGCACGTGACGCAGCCGCCCGCCGCCCCGCCGCCGCCAGTCCCCGAGCCGCGACCGCCCCCCCGCGCGCCTCCGGCCCCCGTTAACGTCCCGCTCCCGGCGCCCCGCGGTAGGGAATGAACATCCCATTGGCCGGTCGGGGGCAGCTGTCTCGGCTGTGGCCCCGCCCCCGCGGCCTCCTGCCCTCGTGGCAGAGCGGGAAGCTGGGAAGGCCCCTGGCTGCTACAGGCGCTCCTTAGCGACACTGAGCCGCTCCTTAACAGCAACGAAAGCATCACTGTGCCCCTGGCACTGTACCAGCTACAGTGAAGGGGATTAACTCCAACCCGGCCAAAGCCAGCACACTGAGTAACTCCTTTCAAATTGTAGCTGTTACTGAATAAGTACCACTCCTACATTTCTTATTGAAGAGTGGATTGATAAACCAAAAGGTATCAATAAATGTATAACACTTCATATTGTTTAGCTTTTTCCAGTTAGGATCATCGCCTACTAATGGTGGCAGGTTCCAGGAGAATGACAACATCCTACTGCTCTCTAATAGTTGCAATTATGTTTCAGGGCTCCTGTTAAGCATAAAGTCAGAATCTATACTGTTTGAATTCTCACAAGCAGTGTTCTTTTTCAGAAAACTTTTTCAAATGGTTATCCTTTTATTTCTTGCCTGCAAAAAAGTTACTTCTGTTAGCTCATAGAGCAAGAGTAGAAGAACAGAATACCAGAGTAGAGCAAATAACATATATCTATAGTTTGTTTTCTTGTTTTTAAACCTCTCTTAATAGTGCCCATAGCAAAAAGACAATGTCCCAGAATTGGATAATAAAAGGAATAAATAAGTGGGCAGGGAAAATTCTGAAAAACATATAGTAGTGACCTCATTACAATTTATAAGCAGATCATTGACTTACCAGACTGTTACTTTATTTGATGCTGTTATTTTTATCTTTCTAAAAAGTCTCAAAAGATGTTGACCACTCACTGCTCCTGTGAAAACAGTGGGAACTGCAGATATTTAGCATCTAGGAATGTCCCTGTGGTTTTCAGGATTTGAAATTCTGTATGGAAAACAAATTTTCCTTATATTGTGTATTTAGTAATAAAATTGTAGTTACTATAGCTAAATTATCTTAAACCTTCAGAGATAAATGATCTACGAAGTTCAAATCACAAAATTGTTCATTTAGCTTGGTTGATGTTTTCCCTTTGAAATTATACATGAATGAACAGATGGCAAGCAATCCAAACCCCTGACTGTTAGTGGACTACTGTCATTCCAGATCAAGAATGCAGTTCATTAGCACAGAAGAAATAATCTTTTCTCTCTGTAATGGGACATCTTAGTATCAGGCTTGATCAGAAAGATTCATTAAACAGGAAAAGCTGCAAAAGGAGTTGCTGTTGATACTAACTTGATATTGAAGTATATGGCCTAATAGATGCGGTAGGGGACTTGGGTTCTGTTGTTGAATTTGTCACTAAATTACTTCAGACAAGTGACTCGATCATTCATTCTTGATTTCTCCATCTGTGAAATGTGAAATTCTTCTCAAGGGTAGCATAAAATCTAATGAATACTTTTAAAGCACTATTAGTTTCTGAGGCACAAAACACTTGCATGCTGATATATGTTGTGTCCTGTGTACTAATCTGGGAAAAACAGGCAGAGCAGGAGCCTTATAGCCAAAACTTAGTATGCTTTCTTTTTCAACAGTAGACAAAGATAGCACAATGATATCTGACAACAACAAATCTTTCAAAACACATTTTGCTTTATGTGTGCAGGGAAAGGAGTGGGGTAAAAGTCCAGCGACTTCTACTTTTTTTACTTTTACCGACTTTTACACCAGAGTCCAGTGACTGCATGGATAGCAGCACAAGATGGACTGTTTTATTCAAACCTACTTACAGGTTCAGATTCTGCATGTTTCAGCAATCCCAATATTATGACAAAGAGTCTAAGTAAATAATAGGCAGCAGAAAACCAGACCTCTGTGAAGTGGACTGTTTCTCAGTACAATTCGGTTGCCGTAGCTGTTGAAATAATCACAGGACAGTTATGAATCATGTAGAATAACAGCATTATGAGATGGAAGAAATCCAGAGGCTGGGTTGGAGAGGAGGAGGGATATTTTTCAGATGAAATTTGGAAGACTCTTTGTAGTGAGGAGTTCCTGTTATTGGAAGTTGAATGTGAGTGAAAGGTAGAGCAAGGATTATTGCTACTTCCTTCATGCTGACTTTTGTTGTTTTTTAATTCACTGTCATGTGGGGAGGCTTCATGACGACTAGCAGCTGTGAGGTGGTATATTTTTAATGCAAACTTATCTACGTTAAGAACCTGAACAGAGGTTAAACTGAGGGGATGTTTTAGTGAAGATTTTCTGTCCGTATGTGCTTTGGCTTTGATTATTCATCTTCTCAGGAAGAGAACTATGAACTATTTTTTCATTGGTGCCAAGAAGCATAAGAAAAAGATCCATAGTCTTTTATATATTCCAGCTGAATTTTTTCGCAGCCCCTGCAGTATTCAGTTCCAAGGTTGCTGTTCTTTAGCAAGTTAAGTATTACTTCAGAAGTGAAGTTTTAGGGTTGCTACAAGTAGGAGCTTTTGATGAAACAGGACAAAGTGAAAGACACATGTTCTGTAGGACACACCCTTGGTGGATATAACTGGGTCCAGAGTCTCTGAAATATGCTGGGTTCACAAACTGAATTTTAAGAGACTCCTGGGCTAGCAAGCATAAATTGTCAGGAGGTTTTAATCCTTGTTCTCAGAAGATTAAAAAAAAAAAAAAAATCAATATTTTATGGCATGCTATTGTGTGATTTGGTGCACTTTTGGGGTTTACAGCTTCCTCTCAGCAACTGCTGCAGGTCTCAACCGTTATCAAGGAATTTCTGTTAGGTAGGTCATTGATAGCTTTTGGAATGGATACTACCTTGTATCTTGGTGGAACTGTTGGAGTTACCCTTTTAAAGCCTGCTTCTCCAGAGCTTTCCAACTGGTCCAGTTTAGCGGCTAGTATGGACTTTGACAAATTATGCTTGATCCTGGACTTGACAAAGTATTTGTTCCTATTAACGATATCTTGTATTTGATGATGTTTGTGTAGTTTTCTCACATATCCCAGTGTCTAACATGGAGTGAAATTATTCAGTGACTTTTTAAAATACTTTTTAAAAATAATTCCGTATATTTGTGATTTTGAGCATTGTTAGGCCTATTAGCAGTACAGAGGTTTTCACTTTTTTCTCCCTAGTATACTGGGAAGTTGTTAGAATCAGCTTAAAAGTGGCATTGATTTGAAAGAAATTATTAATTTCCTAACAAACTGATTTGAGCTGAACAGCCTCTGAACTGCTATAAATTCACTAAACAAAGTGAAGACACAATGAGTTCAGCTATCAAGCTTTTGTCATTCATCAACAAGCTAATCTGAGTCATTTTTTGCTCAGTAATAATTGCTCACAATTATCCTTTGTTCTGCCTTTATTATTTTTCTGTTTCACTTTTTGTAAACCAACCTCAACAAGAGAAGTAATTGGGTTCTTGCATGTTGAAAATGTGCCTTGGAGCAACCCATGAGCGATACTATAGCATAGAATATAGTGCTGTTCTTGCTTGGTAGTGTGCTTCTGGTAGGAATCTATCAGAGGTATTCTTAGCTTGCAGCAGGTGATTAACATGCCACCTGTGGAGCACAAATGATTGGTTTGTTCATTCTACAAGAAAGCTTCAGCAAGCTTTTCTCACAATGCATTTCTTCTTTGAGGTGCAAGAGTAAAAGGACCATGGGACTGCCATACTTCTCCACATAAATAGTAACCTTTGCCCTAAAGAAAGAGGGATGCGTATTCATATTACATTTTTTTTATCCTGATAAGAAAACTGGTTTTACTACTATTACTTGTTCCTCACTTGTAATTTTAAAAAATGCTAATGAGTTCTATGGTTTAATATGACTTGTATCGTCTTTCTGCACTAAGAAAATTATATCATCTGATGAACCTATAGTGTACGTGGGTGTGCATGCATATTGCTATCCCCATAAAGGAGTAGAAAGTAGTACCCATTTAGCTACTTCCTTACCCCCTTGTAATGCTGATTTATTTACCAGAGTTGCCAAGTTTGGCACAACTCTAGTCAGGGTGGTAGGACTGTTCAGGGTAGTATCTGTCATATTTAAAGGATCTCCTAATTAACCTGGACTAGATCTATTGCCAGTGCAAGGGTGATTTGTGTGGGGGCAGGAGGGAAGGAAGAAGGATCCTAGTGCAACTACCCATTATTAATCTTTTACCTGGAAGAAACAATCTCTCTTTCATCCATACTTTTAAATTTTATTTTCATATAGGGGCCTTTCCATATCTTTAATAATTTTAAAAATCTGTTTCTTGACCTCTATTGATTTTGAATGAGTTTTCCTTTGAAATTTTAAGTTACAGGACGTTACGATAATGTGAGTAACCTGTATTAATATTTTAACATAATCATGTGGGTTTTTGGCTGTTTGTTCTTACACTCTCTGTCGTACATGGGTCAAATAAGATGTTTACTTTCTCATAGGTCTTTTGGAGGTGATGATAGAGGCTTTATGTCAAATGTTGCTGGCATTTTAGGCAAATGTCAAGTCAAACTCCCATAGACTGTAATATAATTGAAGTTAACGGAGCCAGAATTAGCCTGTTAGGGAATCTGGATAAATGTAGGTAGCTTTGCATGTTCCAGCTGATGCAGCCTTTACTATGGTTGCTTACTGTCAGTCATTGAGGCAATTACTGTGCAATTAAGTGTGAAATATTGTTAGGTTTTAATCCTTTCTTTTCTCTTCCTCCTTGTGAGAAGAACTGAAGGATTGTTTTGGATGGCATTAGGCTACATTATGGTAGATGAAGTATGATTTCTCTGACGCATTGAGCCGCTATAGAAGCTTATGACTATACTAAAGAATCCCACTCTATTTTTGACTACTCCTTCCAAAAAGAAGTGTGTTATTTGTGGGGCTAGAGGCAACTATACTCTAACCAGAGAAGCATTACTGTTTCCACTTTTCTGGTCAGTAACAGACACAGAGCAAGTGTTGAAGATGTCGGTGGGGGAGGGGGCGCGGAGAATCCTGTGGCATGTGTGTGAAGTAAGCTTTCTGAGACTCAGTCCAGCATCTTAATTGGAAGAATTCCTTCTTGCTGGCAACGGGTCGTCTTGCCCTGCTCCTCCAGCTTTCCATTTCAAATTGTAGTGTCCTTGCTATGTTTACATTATGAATAACTGCTATACTAGAAATGTAGGTTTGGCCAAAAGGTGCAGTTTATCATTAAGATTTGATGAGGAAGATGCAGCCGTCCTTTAGATACTATCATCAATAAATCATGAATTTGACATCAACTTCAGGTTTAGAACTGTAATTTTTAAGTTTTACAATTGTTTAAATCATTAAAACCATCTAATAATCTTTATTATGACTTTCTCTGAAAGAGTAGTATTTGTTTGGGGTGGGGGAGGGAAAGCCCTGCACGTAGTTGTATAGACTTTGTATCTGCTCAGTTTAGAAATAAGCAGGCTTGTTCTTAATGTCTTCTTGATTAGCACAGAAAAATAATTCTGGCACTTAGCCACAAGATTTCGCAAACCCTCAAGATCATTGAAATTATATCAGTGAAGGATATAGCATTACTATTTTTAAAATGTAGCTTGAATTGTAAATTTTCAGTGAAAATAGACATCTTTCTTCCTCTCTACCTGCTTCAGTCCAGTGATGCCAAAGTGATAGCAAGCAGCTTGTTATGGACGTTCCCCCCCCAGTTTATTATTTAGAAAAATAACCTTTTTTTTTTGTACGCTGTTTCTGTTATTTCTTCTGGTTCACTGTATCTCAAGCAAATGTGAATATACAGCTGGTTCTTTCACCCCATGAATCCTTGTTTATAGCTTTTGAATTGTTTAATTAATTTTCAGAACATAGGCAACCTATGCACACATGCTTATATGCAGTACGCATACTGTCATGATTAACTTTTGACAGATGTGTGTACATTCTCACTTTAGGAAGACATTTGAGTTCATTTCATGAGGACAGGGTTCATTCAGATCATTAAATCCTACGCAGTTCTAGTTAATAAAACAGAAAATCTGCCTGCACAATGTTGAATTCGCTCTGTGACTCAGACAGCTCTTCACCTTCCCCCAGTTTGTTGAGTCATTCAGCAGATTGTTTTTAAATATCAAATTTATTTGGATAGCCTTGATTATATTCATTGCAGGTTGTATACGTGAGGTAGATGGCACATTCCTGTAGAATGTTTTATTTCAAAGGCAGAGTAGAGATACTGTATTCCTAGGACGTAGGTACAGTTGTGTAGTAATTAGGTAATTATTTATGCAAATGATAAAAATCTTACTGGTGATAAGTTTTGGGGACTTCAAAGTGCCTGGTTGTGTGAGAAAACACAGTTCATAGGAGAAAGACTGTATCTTTTCTATACACGTAGGGTTTTGCCCTACGCAGTTTTTTCTGTCTGCGTCTGATGTCTGATTTAAAGGCAACTTCTGTGTATGTTTGCTTGCAGCTTTTCTTCCTCCTTGACTGGGCATTATCATGTTGTTCTACAAAGTCCTGAATTCTGAGATGTTCTTAAAAAAATAACTGAATGCACTGATCAATTAGTTTGAAATTTCTTTATTATAGACCTTTTAGGAGGTCTGTGTCATTGATTTCAAAGGTTCCCATTTCAGCTATTTCAGTTGTTAATAATGTGATAAGCCTTGCCTGATGTTCTGTCTCCAGTTGTAAGCAACACTGAGGAAAAAGGTAAGTATTCGTTTAACTATTAAGTATTAAAATAATGGAAAATGTAGTACAGCTTTTCTGACCCTTGTTTAGTTACAACTGGAACAAACTGGAATCAGTTTGAACTGATTTCACTTGCTACTATGGCACAGAGTAATGCTTACAGAAGTAGCACTTTGATCTACAAATTATGAACTGAACTTTGTTTTGCTCCAGTTTTCCATGTATTTTCTCATAATGAGAAAAGAAGTCAAAAAACAGAGAGCTTTTCTAGTGTGTTTGCTCCTTTTTCCACTGCTGCAGTTTTCTTTCATCTGGCCTCTCTTCCTGTTTTGCATGTGATATAGAGCAGTGAACAAAGAAAGCAGAAAAGAAGAAAAAGGAAAATAAAATAAGCAAATATTGGTATGCTTTTCCAATGAAAAACAGTCTGTAATTTTGGGATAAAAGTTTATTTTTTATGCTAAAAAGCATTGGTTTAAAAAGCTCAGTATCATAGATATTTGCTTATTAATAGCACTCTTGAGTTGTTTTCAGAACAGAACTGTGTTCTCACAAATACTTTATCCTTTGAAAAGCTGTTTGAGGATGTAATGGAGTAACTAATCTTTTAATGTCACAGGAGATACAAATAAAAATGATCATGTTGGGTTTATTACGTTTCACTGAGAGATCTCCCAGTAAATACCATACGTGAGCAAATCCCTGTCTACGTATGTTACTTTTTGAATACCTTTGTATTGTTCTACCTTTTCCCTTGTTATAAGTATGGAAGCATAACTGTCAACCTGCAAGTATTTTTTGAGTTTTAGACACAATGTGCTCCAGAATCACTAGATGGCATTGTAGCAGGCTGGGGTAGAGCTGTTGCTTAAATAGAGTTGCCTTGCCAAGTGAAACCCAGTAAAGTGGTAGGCCTATTCTGTGGATAACGTTGTGAAAATGGAAAGTGATATATAAATATCTAGTTTCCTTTCAAAGTAGAATTGGAATCATTAAAAATTAAGTGAATGAGCTAAAATCCCAAATCAATAGAGATATATTAAAAGATGACTAATTAAAATTGATTGAAATGAATATAAGATTTCCAGTTTTTCTTTACTAGATTCTTTCCTTATCCCTTATGTGACCTGGAGCTGCCTATGTGTATCTCATATCATTTGCTCCTAATTGTTTTCCCTTGTGAAGTTATTCTTGCCAAAATAGCCACAGAAAAAACATTGCTGATAAAGTATCCCAAATTTTTCTGAAATTATCAGTGAATCTCCAATTTTTCCCTCATCTTCTGCTGAAAAAGTACTAAAAATGCACTTTTTCAGGCAATTATACAATTGGTTCCTAGGTTTTTGGTGGAAATTCCCTTGCTAATTATACAGGTGTCTGGAAGGCACAGCTCCCTGCACTAAGGCTTTAAGACAGTGGCCCAAGGCTTTGCCATCTGTTGTACAGGTGTATGATATAGCCTTAGGCTATAGGGAGAAAAAAAAGGCTCAGAAGCTGGAGCAGCACTGGTAAATTAATCTGTTGGACTGTTGTGAGATTGTAGATACCTACGTTTTAATCCTGGCTTTTGCTCTGACATCTACCGAGTGAGTTTACTTCTTATTTTTCCATTTCTTCCTCCATATGTGGAAAAGATGCTATTTTTTTTCCTCATATGCAAGAAATGCTGTTCTGAAGAACAGAATGATTCTCAATATGTGTTCAAATGCATATATGTGTGTATGCCTGCATGTGCCCATTTGGGTATATGTATGTTGGTATATTGCTTTAAAAATATTTTCACTTAGCTATTCATACATTCTGATTAGCAGGCTTCAGATATCAGTAGAAGAAAATGCTACTGGAAGGAGATTCACATCCTGGTAAGAAAACTGGCACATGCATCTGTGTTCTACTGCTCAGGAAGATGACTAGACCAGAGTTAGCCTTTCTCGTGTTTTTCTGTAACTAATATTAGGTTCATCAGTATTGAATTGCATTAGCAAAAATGAAGCTAAGTACTGAAATTAAAATTGGAAACTTAAAAAGAAAAGCAATTCAGGATTTTTTGGAAAAGTCCCCGAAAGGAATAAATCCTGATATTGTCTGACATAGTGAGACGTATGTAGCCAGTAATGCCTCTCAGACATTTGCTTTAAGCTTCTATCATATATTTCTGGATCAGTCAAGATTGGTTTAAAATTTAAAGCCACTTTATGTGTTCATGAGGTTTAGAATCTACGTGAACAAAAATCATGTGAACTCAAAAGGGGTATGTGTTTATGGGGACTAATTAAGTCAAAGGTCTGCTGTGCATTCAAGTATATCAAAGTGAATAATTATAAATGCTAACTCTGGAACTTTTTTTGGTTGGGGAAAAATAATGCAGATTTCAGATGAAATATAACAAATCAAGTTTTGAGCTTTCACGTCAGGATGCATTTTTATGTCTATGTTCCTCCATCACAACAGAAGTTTACCATTGTTTTCAGAGCAGTTTCTTCACTTTTGCCACTCCTTTTTGCAGCTGGAGAAACAGTAAGGAGGATGCACTTGAACTGTACATTTCTCTGAGTGCTTCTGCAATCTGTGCAGGAACACTTGTCTTGCTTTAGTTTCTTCTGCTGAAATGGTTAGAGTTCTTTCTCTGTGTGGCTGGGAAGAGAGAGGGGAATAAGAAAAGAAGGCTCCCGTATGTCTTTGAACTCCTTATTCTTCCTTTCTTGATTTTCTATTCTCTGTTGTTTCTTCAGATTCAAAGAATTTTGTCTCCTAACAGGCTTGTTCATTTATTTTAGCTGCAAGCAATTTCAAGTCAAATCCCAAAGTACTCGCTAGTCTCTTTTCTGTTTGCACGCTGTCCCTTTTTACAGTGAACTTCATTTCCCTAAGTATTTTTCCTGTGTGAGGTAATTTTTCTTCTTAAGAAAATCTTACCCTTACTTTAAGTTGCACTGGAAACGGATAATATAAAGCTTTTGCTTAAAGTAATCATATTCCCCATGTGGGAGTAGCTGGTGATTTTCAAGGAAAGGTTTGCTCTTTAACTTGAGCAACTTAAAGTTTTTTAAGGATGTAAATTAGGTCTCAGCTCCTGTAGGAACTCTTCTACATTCTATGTGGTCAATTCTAAGTGTTTGAATTGCACATTCAAATTTAGGTTTCAGTGAATGCTTTTTTTCTCATTTTTTACTTTGGAAAGTTTCTTTTCACATGTTGTAGTAGTGACAGTAGAAATCATCTTTGTCCGTCTCCCTTATTTTACATGAGTTGTTGAATTTCAATGTCTCTCACAGGAGTATGTAAAGTGCCTTGGATATTTTTGTGGTTGTTGGAGAACATTGGTTGTGATGACAGCTGGGTACCTCTAGCCTATAATTCCCTGTGTGCTTATCTGTGGGATGCTTATGTGCATGTACATATTGCACAGATGGGATTAATGAATTATCTTTCAACAGGGAATGGGAGGTTTTTTCAAAGATGGCAGGTGGTTTTCAAAGATGCCAGGTGAATCCAGAAAGGTCTTAGAATAGTGGGTTCACTGAGTGTCAACTTTCTTTTTTATTTTTTAATTTTTTTTACATTGTGACCGGACTGTGAATCTAATCCTTGTTATCTATTCAGCTAGGTCTCCTGACCGCTATTGGTATGCCATCTTGGACTATAATTTCAGAATTGACATTTTTGTTCCAAGTTTTGTGCTTGTGTTGAGTCTGTTTGCACCCAAAATATTTGTTTTTAAGCAATTTCTCTTTTCTCCTTGAGACTTTTGATATATGAGTAACTGTCTTGCTTTGTAATGTTAATTTTGTTTAGTTGAGGCTTCATCTGCTAATGAGAAATTATTTTGTCTCTCACTGCTTTTCTCAGATAACTTTTTTCTTGCTGACTTCATACTGTGAATTAAAAAAAAAATCATTCACTTTGGCTAGACCTTAAGATTAGAACCGCAGTCCTTGGTATCACATTTTCCATATTTTTTCTTAACTAGGTCGTCATATTACAACAGGCAGAAGGATTCACAAATCATTCTCCATCCAGTCGTTTCTCATTTAAGCCCTTCTAATCCTCTGAGGAGGTCTTCAGAAGTGAAATGGTAACTATAGCTATAGTTCGTTGTTTTTGCCGTCTTTTGACGGTTTACTCTGTCTCTCACATCTGGCTCAACTTCAAGTCCTGAGACTTAAATCATGTTGGATTACTCTCTTTTAGGTTAATCTTTCTACTTTTTCACATTTTCTCCTTAAGTTTGAGAAAGATGTCTCTATCTCTTTCCCATTGCACCAGAGCTTTCTTCTTTTCATCTATTTCATCTATTTCATCCAATTGTTCTTCCTCTGCCAGTTTTCCTTTGTGCAGCAAATTATTCCAGTGGGAAAAAAATTCAGAAATTCTAGAAATACTCTTCACCCCTCAAAAACAAATGTAGAGGGAGATATGATACACTTGGGAAAAAGAATTTGGAATGTCAGGGTTGTTTGAGAATTTTCTGAATTTGCATGTTGCACACAATAATTATGAGTTTATGGAAACGAAATAATATCTTTTGAGAACAGGTTCATCAAAACTGCTTTTCAGAATAAAGAGAAGTTTGACATATCAATGTTTTTTTGGCTATCAGCCTCATATTTATAATACCCAAAGAAGAAATTGGACCTTTTCTTTAAGAACTTCTTGTGGGCAGCTGAATGAAGGAAAGATGGTAGTATTGTAGTTCATGTGAGTGTGAGTAAAAGCCCACACCATTTCTAATATGGAGAATGTTTTTTGCTTCTGTTTGTCCTATTGCACTGAAAAAAAAAGCTGCTTTTTTCTGGAAAGGAAGAACCAAGCTAGTTCTCTACTTTTGAGCAAAGTCAAATGTTATAAATATGTGCTAAATCTTGCATGGCTATTAGGAGAGAAAACTGTTCTGAGAGCTTTAGAAGTCTTTCTTTTAGGAAGTCTTTTGTTTCAGTTTCAAATAAAGTTTAATTACAAAGGAAAGCTTGACTTCTCCCTTGAGTATTTTCTTGCAATAATCTTTCTAATGTAACGGTCCTCTTGCAAATAAGAAATGTTCTTAGTTTTGGAGCATTTGGATATTTATTGAAATGTGCCAACTCCCACTGGGCTGTTCAAAATATCTGTTCAGGGATGAAAGTTGATATATTCGTGAGGCCTGGCATCTGTTACAATTGGATATTTGCAGTTTGTGTTCCCTTGATAGCCCTCAAGAGATAATGAAGACTGCTTTTCCCTTTTTGTTTGTGTGTATCTGTAAATGGATAGTACGTTACAAATATATTGTTGCTAATATCATTGTTTTGCTGTCTTCAGAATTACTGCATCCATTAAAAATGTAATAAATGGTAGATTAGTAGTTACACTTTATGTTTTTGCTTCAATATTTCTTGCACTCAGTAGCACTTGCAGTAACTGGTATCTATTCCGTACTGAATAGTATCTGTTACTCCTCTGGAAAGGCAGAGCTTCTGTGGGTGTGCTGTGTACATGACTCTGAACTTTAGAACATAAGAAATAGTGCTATTTTCAGAATCATTTGGAGATATCAATCATCCTCGTGGTTAAAACTTCTATCAGTTCACCACTGGAAGCAGTTCAGGCAGTAACTGTTCATCTTTTGTTAAGTAGCCGTTAATCCCTATGATTGGCCAAGTTGCCATGTGCTACATACCCTTCTCAGCCTTTGCTCAGCAATGCTAACAAAGACTGAATCTATAACATTTAACAAAGCAGCTTTCTTAGTCTAGTGCTTCTCTAATCACCTGTGCTCTGGAAAGCAGTGTACAGATCAAAAATTTGCATGGTAAATGTGTAGATCATCACTTGATACTATAGAAGAAGCTTCAACCTTCAGGATAATCTGGTCTGTGAAGACTGGTTATAAATATTAAGGTAGTTCAGAGTGAATACCATGGCGACTTTCACTGAATTAGAGAGGAAACCACAACCCTTTTGTCAGAATGTGAACAAGATCTTTGAAGAATGTGAGACACTTCCCTGGTATTATCGGGTATTTTCCTTTTTTTGTCTGACCTGGAAGATAGGTGAGAGGGTGATCACAACAGACGATCAAGTTTTCAGGAGAGACTAGCTGTGATTGTGAGATGGGCTTTCCGTTCTTTTAGAGGAATTAACTTCCCTTTTCTCCCTTTTCCTTGTCTTATTCTCAAAGGTGAGGTCATGCTGTTCCCCTCACAACAAAGAAATAGTAATTAAAAAAACAAAAGGGGATTTTTATTTTTGGATCTGAGACAGAAATTCAGTTCTTGGCTAGATGCCTTGTTCTTCTCTGTACTTCGGTAAAGTTACATCTTTGTTGTATCTTATGAATGGAGTCCATATTGTTATGCTGAGTGCCAGAGATGCTTCAAAAATGTGTAACACTTTATCAGTTTCTTGACATTGAAATGTGTATTCAAAAGAGTCTGCTAAGCTATGTTCCCAATGCAATTTATATATTAAAAAGAATGTGTTAGTTTGCGTATTAGTATGTGCAAATGGGTACTTGTGGGCACAGATGACCTCTTCAGTCCCAATTCAGCACTATCCTAAGAACTATGTATCTTGTGGTCTGCCTAGAAGGTTATGCTTATACTTGAGGATTTTCTGTGGATGTTTGATTTATGGGTACTATACATACCAAGTGAAAAAATCATTGTGGATCATTAAGTGGACAAATGAATATGTAATTATGGTTTTCTTTAGGGGAAAATACTTTGCAAGATACTAAAAAAACATTGGAGTCTCTTGTATTTCCGTTTTCATTTGAGTGGTTAAGATGAACAGTCTTTGACATTTATAATTAATCACGGAATTGCTGAAGGTTGTACAAAAAGATTTGAAATCTTGATTGGAATGTCAGTTCAAGATTAGAAGTTGGGTGTACTTATTAGGTGGAGAAATTAAATTTTGTTTCTGAAATGTCTTGAATTTACCCCATTTTTCTGGAACAAGCTCTAACTTTATTTTTTTTTGGTGGCCAAGTTACTAATGTAATAAGTAATCTACTAATCTAGTAACGTTGATGAATAAATTTTGTCTGTTTAATGCAATGGTCTGCGTAGTAATGGTTTTACCTTGGTAAAGACAGAATATGAACATGTCTCTGCAGCCCAGCAAACATACTTTTCATATTTCTTCACTGAAGAAAACAAACAAAGAAAATGCTGCCACCCTGCAATTTTCTATTTGTGCAATTTCCAATTAAGAAACGAATTCGCTATGTTTTATTTTCTTTTCGGTGAAGAATTACATTGGCTTTTTTAAATTCAAACCTCTCACACACAGAATAGAGTTATTCTCTGATCCAGGTGTATAAATGTGATCTCAGTTCCCAGAGACTTTAGGATTTGCATTGTAAGGTAATATTCTGTGTTGAGTCTTCTAATAAAATGTCCAATTATAATCACTTAAGAAGGTAAACCCTTCTGATAAAAGGCCTTGACTACTGAGAACTAAACCTCCAATGATTTCACACCTCCCTGATGACTGTTTAAGAGCATAAAACAAATGAACAAATTGATTTAGGTTTAGATGTAGGAAACATTATGTATGTGGTAAGGGATTAAATCATTTGGTGTGAAGGCAAATAGCATCAATTTTTAATGTTGTTTACTGTGTAAAATAGGGCTTTTAAACCACCTTTTAATTTCAGATCTAAATAATAATGTTTCACAGAATCAGAGAATGGTTGAAGGTAGAAGGGACCTTTGGAGAGCATCTTGCCCAACACCCCTGCTCAAACAGGGCTACCTAGAACAGGTTGCCCAGACCATGTCCGAACAACTTTGGAATACCACCAAGGCCACCTCCTTGGGCAACCTGTGCCAGTGCTTGGTCACTCTTACAGTGAGAAAGTGTTTCCTGATGTTCAGACAGAATCTCCTGCATTTCAGTTTGTGCCTGTTGCCTGGTGTCCCGTTACTGGGCACCACTGTAACTTGCACCCTCCCTTCATATATTTGTAGACATTAATAAGATCTCCCCTTGAGCATTCTTTTCTCCAGGCTGAACAATCCCAATTCTCTCAGCCTTTCCTCATAGAAGAGATGGTCCAGTCCCTTCATCATCTTCATGGTCCTTCGTTGGACTGTCTCCAGTCTGAGCACACAGTACTCCAGGTGTGGCCTCACCAGTGCCCAGTATAGGGGAAGGATCACCTCTCTCAACATGCTGGCAATACTTTGGCTAATGCAGCCCAGAATGCCATTAGCCTTCTTTGTGGCAAAGGCACACTGCTGGCTGAAGTTCAACTTGGTGTCCACCCAGACACCTAGGTGCTTTTCTGCCAAGCTGTCTTCCAGCTGCTTGGCCCCCAGCCCTGCACTGGTGTATGGGTTTTTTTCCTACACGGGTGCAGGACTTTGCACTTAACCTGTGTTGAACTGCATGACATTAGTCTCAGCCCTTTTCTTCAGCCTGTTGAGGTTCCTTTGGATGGCAGCACAACCCCTCTGGTGATATCAGCCTCCCGGCATTGTGTCATCAGCAGACTTGCCAGGGTCACATGTTGTCCCATCATCCATATCATTAATGAAGATGCTGAACAGTATTGGACCCAGTGTTGATCCCTGGGGTACATTGTTAGTTACATGCATTCAACTAGACTCTGTGTCACTGATTACCACCCTCTTTTGCATCTGTATTATCTTCTGATACCTAGTAGGAGCCCATGCAGTGTGCAGGGAGGGGCAGCACACTGAGTGCATGTTTTTTATAAAGTAGATTCTCTGAACTACCACAGTGAAAGAGAAAGGAAATTCTGTAGCTGAATGTACGTTTTACATATGCTCCGGACTGAAGGACAGAACAGGATTTTAATGTACACATGGGATGGGTAGTAACGTGTTTACAAGACATTGAATACCCTTCATCCTTGTCAAAATTTCATGTTGAATTAGTGCAAGTGGTTTAAAGATCTCTAAACATTCATAGACTTTTAAAGCTTATACTACTGTAGCTCTGTTCTATATAGTCAGTCTCTCTCTTCTTTTTCTTGCATATAGTATTTGGCAATTTTTTGCCTCATTGTTGAAGAACTATTTCAAAAGACAGTTTTTATAGTCACCAAGACAGTTAATAATATGTTTAGTCCTGTATGAAATGCAAAGGTAAGCAAATAAAGTACAAAAATGAGGTAGTATTAAAGGTAATACAGAGGTAGAGTTTGTAAAACATTAAATGGGAGGACGAATTACTAGGAAGCATATGAGAAGGAAATGAAAATTTTATGTGCAGTCACAGATGGAGGGCTTTGGGGAAAGGACAGGGCATAATGACAGTTTGATAATTAAGGCTGAATAACAAGGGCTGCATGTTTGAAATAGGAGGTCAGGGAAGCCACATATGATACAGAAATTCAGGGTAAAAGTACAGATCTGTGTGAGGATTCTTGCAAGGAGATGTAAACACAGCTATCTGAAAGGTTCACTGACCCCTGAGAAACAAGGAAAGAAAAAACCAATACCTTCTTAATTCATAAGCAGACTATGTTCTTCAAATACCATGAAGTTCAAATCAAAAGGAACAGTGGGAGGATCAGTCCCAGCACATGGCTTCTTTACTACTTAACAATTTAGTAGCAGTTGAGATTTGTAACTCCAGAGAAGTGAGTCCAGCTAGCTTAAGAGTGTAAATTGCATGCTCTTTTTTTGGCTATTAGCCCTTGATGCTGTCAGTTTAGGCCATGTCACATTGTCTACATGCATTTAGAAAAGGCCCACTGAACTCTAAATTATAACAATGTATTTCAGAAAAAGAAGCCATCTCTGCAATGATTTTCCAATAATTTTAACTTTGGCAGGGACATTCTTTGGGAATTCATTATCATACTGAATTCCTTCTGTAAAAGGAGGTAAGAAAATCAATTATCTCTGTTAAGATAACAGGATTCGTAAACTTGGGTGAAGTCTTAATACTTGGAAGATGAAACTTGACTTGTGTGTGAAAATAACAGAGATCTTTAAATCCATGTACAAAAGGAGATATTCCTCAGCTGACACTGTAACTCAACTAGTGGTAGATATATAGTGGAGTAGTGTTTACTTCAGCATGTGACTCATAAGTCACATATGTGACTCATATAACACTTGTGGGAAAGTCTCCTTGACTTGAGAGAAGGAGAGAAATCACTTGAGAGAAATCTCCTTCAGTTGATGAATGGGTAAGTTATTATTTTTGCACAGCTGAGACAATACTTTACCTCCATACTCACAGTCACAGAATCACAGGTTGGAAGGGACCTCAGGGATCATCTAGTCCAACCTTTCTAGGAAGAGCACAGTCTAGACAAGATGGCCCAGCACCCTGGCCAGACGACTCTTGAAGGTGTCCAACGTGGCTGAGTCAACCACTTCCCTGGGGAGATTATTCCAATGGTTCACTGTCCTTACTGTGAAAAATTTCCCTCTCGTGTCCAATCGGAATCTCCCCAAGAGCAACTTGTGTCCATTCCCCCTTGTCCTCTCCATGTGACTCCATGTAAAAAGGGAGTCTCCATCTTCTTTGTAGCTGCCCTAAGCTTAAGTACTGGTACGTGGTGATGAGATCCCCTCTAAGCTTCCTTTTCTCAAGGCTGCACAAACCCAGTTCTCCCAGCCTATCCTCGTATGGCAGGCTTTCCACTCCTTTGATCATCTTGGTGGCCCTTCTCTGGACCCCTTCCAGCCTCTCCACATCCTTTTGGTATAGAGGGGACCAGAACTGTACACGGTACTCCAGGTGTGGCCTGACAAGGGCTGAATAGAGATAGAAAGGGATAATGACTTCTTTCTCTCTGCTGGTGATGTCCTTTTTGATGCAACCCAGCATCCTATTGGCCTTCTTGGCCTTCTTGTTTGCTCATGTTGAGCTTCCTGTCTGCCAGGAACCCCCCCAGGTCCCTTTCCACACAGCCAGGTGGATCCCAGTCTGTGCTGCACTCCCGGATTATGTTTTCCCAGGTGCGTGACCTTACCCTTGTCCTTGCTGAGCTTCATAAAGTGTGTTCTTGCTGGCCCACTCTTCCAGCCTATCCAGATCTCCCTGCAGAGCAGCTCACCATTTACTTCCCCACTCAATTTGGTGTCATCCACAAACTTCATCAGGCTACACTTGATCCCGTTACCCAGATCACTTATGAAGATGTTGAATAACGTTGGGCCCAATATCGATCCCTGGGGGACTCCACTAGTGACAGGCTGCCACTTGAAAAGGAGAGCTATTTGCCACCACTGTTTGGGTGCGGCCTGTCAGCCAGTTCCCCACCCACTGCACAGACCACTTGTCTAGGCCATAATACATTAATTTCTCCAGGAGGAGACTGTGGGGGACTGTATCAAAGGCCTTGGAGAAGTCCAGGTAGACAGTGTCCACCGCCTGCCCCATGTCAACCAGGCAAGTCCCTTTGTCATAGAAGGCCACCAGGTTTGTCAAGCATGATCTGCCCTTAGTGAAGCCCTGTTGGCTTTTCTCAATCACGTGCTTCATTTGGCTTGTGGTGGCCCCCAGGAGGATTCGTTCCTTAACTTTCCCAGGGATTGAAATTAATAGTGATGGGCCTATAGTTACCCACATCCTCCCCTGAGCCCTTCTTGTAGATAGGGGTAACATTTGCCTTCCTCCAGTCCTCTGGGACATCCCCTGTTCTCCTCGACTTCTTGAAGATTATGGAGAGTAGCCTTGCAATGACGTCAGCCAGCTCTCTCAACACCCTCGGGTGGATGGCGTAGCATAGCAACTCTTTGCTTATAGATCTTAGAGCACTTTACAAACTTTAATTAAATTAGGTCAGGCATAATTTTGGTAAATGTTTTCAGGAATAAACTCATTCAGCAGAATGCTCAAATAGAAAGAAATGTAGGGAATGTGAACAGAGGGTTGATGTTTTAGATTAGAATGAAAACTTGTTTGTAATTAGCATTATTTGCTCATCTTTGGTGGCAGTGTTCTACTATACTTACAGTTTTTCTCATTTCTTTTTATTAGACTAGTAGTAGCACACTGGAATCCCAGAAATTATTTGTTTCTTAATTGGAAAATTCAGTAGACTTCTGCTCCCGTGCAGCCTTTCATCCCTGCAACTTTTTGCACTTTTTTACTATCAGGTCATTTCAGAAATTCTTTTTAAAGTATATTCCAATGAATATTTTCTTAAGAGGTTACCAATCTGTATTTAGAAATATCAGCGAGTGGCTGGAATTGAGTTGAAATCACAGGGCTTGCAACTCAGCTCTACTATGTGTTGAGTGAACAGGAGAAAACTGTTTTCTTTTCCGGATTGCTTCTAATCCAAATAGCAGATCAATAGCACTGAGTGTGGGAACGCAACATTATACTGAAGTAATACTAGTTGATTTTATGGCTGTACTAGTTTCAGTGCAGTGATGGCACATCAACTATTAACAGAAATCAGTGATTCTGGAAGTCCTGAAACTAATAGGATCAAAAGTAAGGGAGATAGACACATAATGTGCATAATCTCTTTCTAGAAGTTTAGTCTTATGTTATACCCATAATACTCACGCACTTTTCTTAGACAGGAGAAGCTTGTTCATGTTCATCTGATAAGTCAAGGGAAACTCTCCAGTTATTTGTTAATGTTCTAATTCCTAAAGTCTTGAACAACATACACTGAGTTCTCAGTTATTAGTAAACCACTGGCATGCATCCTCGTAGCCATATTGTTTTTATTGGATGATTGGCTGAAGTTGGAGGTTTTTTGTATTAGATAGATAAGCTTGAACTCCTTGTAGCTTAACACTTCATTTTTACAAGACAAATGGACTGAGCCCCATACAGCCACTTCTTTTGCATGTTTTTTTTCTAATGAAACTTCGAGTATTTCCTTTTTGGTTTAGTACATATGAAAAGGAAAAGGCAGGCAGCTCAGGGAAGGAGGCAAAAGATTCAGCCAGGAGGAGGGTTACAGCAGTGTTGCATTTTGCGTTCTGTGATACATTCCTAATATAGTTAGTTCTCTACCTTGAAAACTGTAGTATTAATTTAGAGTAATTCATCATACCTTGCACGCACCATATTCTATGAGTATTAAAAGCATTATCTTTATTTCTGTCAGCCGTAATCAACTACGTGTAATTTCCAGTATGTGCCCTTTAAGACATATAATGTCTAGAATCAAGGTGGAGATTATAAATTAAATGAGAGCTGCTGTCTGAGGTATGCTAATAGCGATGATTTTAGAAAAGAGGATATCAAAGCAAGGTCTTAGCGGTAGAGCCCTGTATAGTAACGAAGAGTATAATTTTGCCAGTCATCTTTATTTTACATTTTCCTGAAAGTAAGCTATTCAAATGAAGTGTATTTTTCTTAATGACATTAAGCTAAGAAATTTGTGAGAAGTACTATCAAATACAGTATTGAAAACTCATACTGCAATTAAATGTTAGGAAGACACGTAATCTTATTGTGGCGGTGTTCTTGAAGATTTGACTGGGATTTGTATCAAATTTTATACTAAACTTTATCATGATCCATTTTAGAGAGGCGAGTGTCATCACCTTCCTCAGTGACTGCATAGCTTCCAGCTGCATGGAATGGTCAGATCTTGGGTTTTCAAGCAGCTTGGGTGGGTAGCCAGCTGAATGTAAATTTACAGCACACTTGAGGAAGGCTAAATGAGGAATCATTTCTCCCTTCTCCCTTCTGTAAGCACCAGTGTTTCTGATGAGGGAGTACAGTACCTACAGGAGGCACCTTATGAGCTCCAAGCCATGAACAGGTCAGACAAGCCAAGTTGCATTGCATCACAGAAACCAGGCAACTTTTTCTTAAAGCTACTGTTGTGGTTTAACCCAGCAGGCAGCTAAACAAACACAACAATTCGCTCACTGCCCTGCAGTGCGATGGGGAGAGAATGGAGAAGAAAAAAAAAGAAAGGTAAAACTCATGCATTGATATAAAGACAATTTTATAGGACAGAAAAGAAAGGGAAAGTAATGATAAAAGAATATACAAAATGAGTGATGCACAATGCATTTGCTCACCACCTGCTGACTGATGCCCAGCCAGTTCCTGAGCAGTGAACCCCTGGCCAGCTTTTCCCCTGGTTTATATACTGAGCATGATGCCATATGGTATGGAATATCCCTTGGGTCAGTTAGGATCAGCTGGCCCAGATGTGTTGCCTCCCAACTTCTTGTGCACCCCCAGCCTGCTCGCAGGTGGGGTGGGAAGCAGGAAAAGGCCTTGACTCTGTGTAAGCCCTGCTCAGCAATAATGAAAACATCCCTGTGTTATCAACATTATTCTCGTCCTAAATCCAACACACGGCACTGTACCAACTACTAGAAAGAAAATTAACTCTATCCCAGCCAAAACCAGGACTGTTATATATTCTCTCTGTCTTGTGGCTGGGAGATTTTTCTGCAGTTGCCGAGTAAGAAGGTAAAAGTTAATTATGGGAGAATTATAGCAAATGTCCCTCTGAGTCAGAAGAGCAATGGTCAATCTGACCCAATATTCTGTCTCTGAAAGGGGTCCTGAGAGCCCTGGGAATGGGGAGAGCTACAGGAAGAGCATGGCCAAACCTGGATGCTTTCAGTGGTCCTCTCTCTTGTACTTGCTCCCTCATTTAGAATTTGGGGTGTTAGAATGTACATTTCTCCTACTCCTAGGCATATCAATGCCTAATAATTGTTGGGCTTGCCTAAATTTAGAACACAGATGCAACTATGGCATTGATATACTTTCTGAATTGACAAAGATGTTCTTTTCTTACAAGTGATCAGTACTTAAAACAGATGTGGTTTGTCTCATCATTCAGTTCTGCAGTGCTCAGTACGGCTTTTGGTTAGAGAATAGATCATAAATAATAATTTGGTAGGAAGGAGGAAAATACAGAATGCATTCCTCAATACTATTTTTTTTTCATTAGGAGAAATCAGATATTTAATATAATCAGAATCTTCAGTAGTCTCTCACATATTCTGAATGTTTGGCACTGTAAGGGCAAATTCCCTTCCTAAAAACAAATGAATCTTTTTCTGCTTGTTTCAGTTATTTCTTTTTATCCTTCACGTGTATCCTGATTTTATTCACTGTTCTAGTCTTTGTGTTGGATTTTATTTCACACAGTTTTCTTATTGTAACTGAAAATGGCTTCACTTTGAGACCTGAGGAGTAATGTGTGACCCAACTCTAGGTAATGGATATGAAGTTTGACTTGTGTTTTTTATTTTCCTTAACTTCAATAGCTTCTGAAGGCACTGATATGTTGTATTTTTGAAGTAGGCAGCTTGTTGCACTGATCCATTACCAAATGGATCCTGGATCAGGATGCTGCTAAAGAGGCATGGCAGGGAAATATGCAAGTGGTAGCTTCTTTTATCGAATAATAATGATTTTGAATTTGTATGTTGGTAAGTAATAATAGTAAAAAAAAAAATCTGATTATCTTCTGCAATGTTGATTCCTAAGTGATTTTCAGAAGCATCTTCTGTCTCTGGCACTGTGTAGTAAAACCATTATCCTGCCATGCAGTGCAATAACGACAGAACACGTGCTGTGTAATGTAAACTTACAATCCAGTTCTAAGCAGATGTTATTAGGCTGTCATCTCTTCAAGCAGCAGTAGTGGAATTAAAAAAAACAAGATAAGAGAAATACCCTCCTCTCTCTCCCACTCCCCCCACCCCAGTAGCAATAAAAGCTGTGTGCATATCTGCCAAGTGTTTTTGCATTGATCAAGACTTTTCTTCCTTTAACAGATTTTTTTATTTAGTTTTGTTTCCCTTGCTCCATGAACAAAGGGCAATTCAATCTAAACTCTATGTACTTTAGTGAATAATGTGACGTCACTTTTTTTTTTCCTCTTTGAGGGGGGAATTTGTTTGCTTTCAAAACTGTCCGTCTTGAGGAGTAGAGGAGAGCCTCTGGACAATAGATGTTAGGAATTAAATGTATGCCATAATCATTCTGTGCAGCTATAACTAATTTTATAAAAAAGAGTGAAGTTGCCTTCCATTTGCTCTGTTTTGGATTATAAACTAGGACTACGTTCAAAGACTTTGGGACTAAATATTTCTCAGCCTCTAACAGTCTAACACATTTAGATTTTTTTTTGGTGTGGGTGGTTTGTGTTTTGCGGTGTGTTTTGTTGTTGGTTTTGGGGTTGGTTTTTTTTGTGTGTGTGTGTTTTGTTTTTTAATGGATGTTTGTGAGTTAGGGAAGCATTATTATAGCAACCATACAGATAATTAAGCTCCTTGAAGAAAGTCATTCCAGGCTGTGGGGCAGTGTATCCAGCATTTTTGAGCACTAACTTGATCCTCACCTGTAGTTTCAAAGTTTCCACAGCTTTCAGTGATGCAACCTTGTGGTGAGAGAGGAGGGCACCCTAAGGAGGGGCTTCTTGCAAGCCCTCAATGTTAGGATCCATTTCTTTTTCCTTTGAGGTTCAGATTCCCTTTTCTCTAAAGCTTAAATATATAGCCCTATTGACAGAAAATTATCTATTTCTTGGTGGTTTTATGTAATATTGTGCTATATTGCTTCATGTTAAGTGAACAGTTACAGAAACTGAAGGTCTCTTTCTGAGCTCATCTCTATTCTGTGACTGTCACAAAACTGAGTTTTCTCTCAGCTTTGCCCTGCAGGTAAGATAAATCTGGAGCATCAGAAAGGAGCATTCTGCCTGCTTTCATGCATGGCCATCAGGCGACAGACAGGATATACCTAAGGTGTGGCTTGTTAGGATTGCCTCGAGATCCTTATTAGCAGTCTCTATGACCAAGCAGTAGATGGAGACAAGCATTTCAGTCTCTTCTTGCTACAAGACAGTGATGTGACCCTCTGGCTACAGCAGCATCACGTTTCAGTTCTTTATTTTGCACGCAACCTTATGGATTTTTCAGCTTGCCTAAAATATCACTCATGAAGAAATTGGGGGAAAAAAGTTTGTCTTCAAATTTCTTTTTTTTGCAGCTTGTTTTTGATCATAATTTGCTACAGCATTTACATCTGGTACTTTGGATATATATAGAGAAAAGAAAAAATAAACAAGAAATAAGGAATGAAACATCACTCATAATGATGAGCTTTCTCTTATACTACAGTAACTTTTTTTCCCCATAGGGAATGACCTGCGGATCTTGCCATCTTGAATGTTCGATAGGTACCTTACACTACAGAAAAAAATAAATCAATCAGCTTGGTTTTATGTACACCCTTCAGCTGAGGCACAAGGGAACACGCTGGATATGTAAATAGTTGCATAGCAATTTTTATACTGTTCCTCAAATAACCATTATGTGTACATTAACATTTTGGTTTGGAAGGAAATTTTCTTCTGCAATTTATATATGAATAACAATATTAATAATATGAAGGTCACTTCATTGTTCAAAGGAAGTCCTCCCTCTGTCAAGTGAATGGTGTGTAACTTGAATGTTTCCATTGAATTCTCTCTTTTGTAGCATGCTGAGTGCTTTCCCTGCTCTCACAAAAATGAATTCTAGAGACCCACAAGGATCATTGGCTAAAAATCTTATCCAAATTTCTTGAGAACATGTACACCTAGAGGAGAAAGTTTGGATTTGGACTCTTCCCTGCCACATTCTAGCTTACCGTAACTTTTCTCAGCAATCATGCACCCCAGTAAAAATCCTGTGAGTAGGGCTTTTTGTCCTTGATCATGGAAGTGTGTTTCTGCAATGGGCAGGGTTACATGCAGGTTCCCTAACTGGCACATAAAAGTGCACTGCTCGAGGCTGAGCTCTTTAATGGGATACGTGGCCAACTGAGCAGCATGATGGACCAGCAGTTGTAGGTACTTTACACTGAATGCTAATCAGGAATTAAATCTTTGAATTAAAAGATAAACGTACAGGGAATAAAACAAGCAAATTAGTGCTGCCAAGAGAAGATTTGATGGCCTGTGGGATTTGTCAATAACTTTTGATAGCTTGCCCAGTAGCAGGAAGGAAATAGACCTTTTAAAATGAGGAAATCCTCCATTTGGTAGGGAGACAGGAAGAAGATCCAATATTCTGCTCTAACACAGCCAGACTTCAACAGTGCTAGAGTGAGGGAAAAATGTTTATTATAAGTTGTTTACTGCCAAATGATATTCTAAATATCCTGAAGAAATAGGCCAGGATATAAAGCCCTATGATAAAATATTTACGGTTGTCGGGCCAACTGAGGTGTATGGGGGGCAGATGGAGTGTTGTATGTGACCTATATATTTGAAGTCTTGCTAGATGGTGGAATATGATCTGAGAGGCCTGATCCCTGAAGATTTCTACCACATGTCAAAACCAGGGTGGTTGTGAGATGTTTCTCTTACTGAGATGATCATACCTGAAAAAACACTTCGCAAGCCACATTCTTTCCTAAATCTAAATGACTTTGTACGCATTTATGCTGCTGGTGTATATTGCAAAACATTCTATTAACTGCAATTGTAGGATCTTATCTAATTTGTCTTTAAGAGAATAGTGCTTTCTGTGTGCTGTGCAAGGGAAGAGAGCACAAGGAAGTGGAAAGCCTACGAGACATAATACAACTGAGGCTCTTAAAACATTACTGATATTTTCTCTCTTCTTGGGAGATATGACTCTTTTTTTGATTTTCTTAATCTGAAAACAGTTGTCTCTGCGCATGATGACTACACCGTGGCTAATGTTGAATGGGATGTTAAATGGTAGATGGCTTGTGAACCGCCATTTTTACCAAATATAGCTGGTTTATCTTTCACTCTAATTTAAAGTAGTCCTACAGGTCCCTTGCTCCTTTTTCAGCTACTCATTCATATTCTGCTGCAGGTGAGATTTCCACCACATGGTTTTCTATGTCCTAATAGGTTGTAATCCTATAAACTGATCGCATGGCACACCTGAAGAAATGGAAAGCTTTGCAGGGGGACAATAGGAATAAGGACCTGTATGGTGGGGGAAGGGGGAGCTTCCCACAATGACCAGTCCCTGAAAGACTAGAAAGCTTTGGTTAAAAAAAAAATCTGTGTTAGTGATTTTTCCTTCTGCTTCCTGTCTTATTATTCAGTGGTGCTGAGAAGCTTATACCTCCACTGGGAACAAGCTACATACCCCCTTCATTCCTCCAAAAGTAACGGCTAACTGTGTTTATAGCAGTAAATTAACTTTTTCCTATTATTCCAGACAATATTTTTAGAAGACATAGGATGATAATTAGCTCTCATGAAGAATTTTTCAATCAATATTTGCCTTACTGAAAAAATTAATACTGAAGTGATTTGTTATGCAAGCATCCTATTTTCACTATTTCATACTTTTAAAAATACATGATCTTATATTCCATAGTTTAATTAAATCTACAGTAGAAGAAAGTTAAAAATGGGGGAAAAGAAGTCAAAACCAAATGCTCAAGTTGAACGAGTCTGGTTCCATTTTCCAACTGACTTTTGGTTCACTAGTAATACCTAATTCCCCACCCCCCGTCCCAATAAGGGGAAAAGATTTCTTTTTTCTTCAAGAATGTCAGCATATATAAAAACTTGACCTTATCCTTTCCTTATGGATGGACATGACCTAATTGGTCTTACTGAGTCCCTACAAGATCAGAATATGGTTCCTAAGGGGGGTAAAAGATAAACTGATTTTTCTTTAATTATTTTGGGGTGAAATAGAAGAAACAGTAATAGATATCACGTTTTTCCCAATGAGAGCTAGGTTGTTTTGGTGAAATTTGATAGACAGTAGTTTCTACAATTATTTTAGTTCCTTAAAAAAGCTGAGTACCAACTCCCATTTGTGTGCTAACTCACTGAAGTGTGGAAAAATAACTTAACCTGAGATCTGATGTAAGTGTGCATTCTCCAACAACTTCGCACAACAGTAGTAAGCCAGGATGGGTGAAGAATTATATATATTCCTAGGCTGTTTTATGTTAACCAGGGATGCTTACTTAGGTATCTGTTTTAATGTACATGCTTATGAGTGTTTCGTCTTTATTAATGTTTGACTCACTTGTCATGTTTGAGTTGTTCTGTCAAAAGAGTAATTTAAATTTATACTGGCCTTTGGCTTTGCAATTTACTTAAAACACAAAAAGGATATTCTATCTTTAGCCAGCAAGAGTTTATCATGTATTGAGTTTTTTGAGTAAGAATTTGAGACAAATATAATAATACTATTTTATGTTTCATGCTTTGCGTTTCATGTTTCTAAGCTAAGTAGGTGGGATTTAAAATGTCCCAGAAATACAGCTACAGTGTAACCATAGACTGTATGCTGTATACCGACCTTGTCAGTTGCCGTAAAACTGTGTAACACCAAATGTTGGTGATGCACACTTTCAGGTTGTTGATGAGTTCTCGTCTTTTATGTTTATAATCAATAAATGGATAGAGTTTAAATGAGTTGTGTTGAATTGGTCCTCTAGACATTAATTCAAGTTATAAATGAAAAGTAACAGTGAAGTTAAATGAAAAATTTAGTCTCTTGGTTTATAAAAACTCTACTGGCACTTGTGGTTCTGATGATTTTGCTAAAGATGCAGATTTTTTAATATCAGCTGTTTGACTTTTGCATAAGTTAAAGAATAAATACAAAGGTATTTATTATGAAAAAACTGGCAGGGAAAAGAAAGAGGAAACCAAATAGTGCTGACTTATTTCAGATAAAATTGTTGTTACAGGCCCTAGTGAAAAGTAAATCTCCGGATTGTCTTTTTAAACTTTTTTCCTCCACACACTATTATGTAAAGAGTGATGAGATTTTAGAAGGTGAGGCAAAATTGATCCACGTGACAGATCTTGCATGTCTGTCCCATCTCCCAGATGTTCTGGGATGGGGTACATTTAAGTCAAAAGATAGCATGAAGGATCAGCTCAAGGCTCGGGGGGACAATGGTATTGTTGGGGATAATGTAAATAATGGGATTATGTGTCTCACTACTTGGAAATGCAAGCTAGAATATCCGAAGTATACTGTGTATCCTGGGCTAAGAACAGAGCCTGGTTTTCAGCCAGATGCTGCATATTCAAGGGACCAAAGTCTGGAACTCAGCCTGAAAGCCTGCCCCCAAAAAGGACACATAACCAGATCTGTGAAAGCAGCTTTGTTTGTCTTAAAGCATTTCTGGCATTTCTTTTTTTCTACTTCACTGGAGGAAGATGGGTATAATATCCCTTACTCTCCCTCTGGTCTAACAGGAAAAGCTAAAGATAAACAAGGTTGAGAAATGGTTCAATTGTCTGTAATGAAAAAAATGCGCTCAGTGGACACTTTCATTTTACAGCTATTACCCTTAGGACCCTCCTTATTCTCTCAACTAGCTTTTGCTGATGATTAAAGTCTTGACTGATCATTATTCTCTGAGGTACTTTGGTAGGATTTATGGCTTTGAAGTGGTTGTCACATATGCCACTAAAGAACTTCACTCCTTTATTTCCCCATCCTGACACCTCCCACAACCAAAAAGAGTTGGCTGGACTGGAGTTTTAATGAAACTGAAATCATAGCAGCATTGCCAGTGAGAAAGAGTTTGAGAGCAATTTAGTACAAAGACAAGCTGTTAAAAACAGAATCACAGTGTTTCAGATGATTATTCCTCGGTAAAGTTTAATATTGCTATTTGTGAAAGTCTCTTCTGTTTTTTGTGTTACTGTTCAAGTGATTAAATCTTGATCAAATCTGTAATGGAAGTTATGTTTCTGTTTTGTGCCCACAGCATGAGAAGGTAAAGATGTTTTGAAAGACTAGCTTTAAGAAAAAAAGTAAAACCAACTATTAAGCTGTGCATTTACAGAGTTTTTACGTGCAGAAAAGAATATTAGAGGTGCTACATCAGGTCAGTGGAAGACAGTCCATTTGGGAACCTGCCTGGTAGGGTTAAACCAGAAGAACTAAGATGTGAAGCCAATAAACTGACTCACAGAAGTGTGTAGGACTGAAGAAAATCCTTGGTGGGAGAATGAAGCAGGTCCACCATGATCAAAACCATTACACCTGCAGTGTAGAGCAATGAGGCATAACATCACTATTGAGTCAATACCCACTGTACAAACTGAAATGGGTAAAATGCTAAAAGTACTGCCAAACTTCTGATAATTTCAACTAAGTTAGAAAAGCTCAGGGAGTAAGAAATGACTGATTTGGAAAAGCAGTTATAATGAGGAAGATAAATTTTGCTGTAGTCTAGTTTCAAGTTCTTCACATGAAAAACAATTGAAACACAGGCCGTGTCTTTTCAGCAGGTGGAAAAGAAAAGGTATCCAGGCTGCAGGACAAATGTGTCTGCTGAGGCCAGGGCAGAAACTGGCATTTTCAAACCCGTTATTGTCAGGGTACTGCATTTATATCTACGTGATAGTTTGGTTATATCTCAACTCCAAAAAGTGCCTGATGTTACCATTTGAGGGTAGAAAGGGAGTATTACGTTCCTGTTCTTACTTTGCTCTTTGCTTTTGTGATAGTCACTCAAGCAAGCAAGTGCCAGTGTTACTTCGCAGTTGTACTTTTGTGATGTTTTCTCTAGCGGTTGCTCAGTAGTTATTCAGCTGAGTTAACAGACCTATTTTTTGTATGGGGCTGTGTTGTATGGCAGTGAATGATCTAAGTTAAACCAGAAAACTTCTTTCAGAGGCAGCAGGGCTGACCCTCCTCACAGAAGATAGTTGTCTACCACAGGTGTGTATTATTAGCTGAAGTGGTAGAGGTGTTGATCTGTCGGGGCTTACCCTCATGGGAGACCAGCAAGCAGTGTTACCAGTTTGCTTTTACTGTGTGCACAGGAAATGGGGTAGTTTTGTTGGTTTTTTTTTTTTTTAATGAGAAATAATACTAAAAATGAACCTAAAGAATACTTTGAGGATTTCATAATCAAATGTTCAAAAAATGAATGCCATGGCTACAGTTGCATGTGATCTTAGAGAGGTGAGACAGTAGACAGAATAAGATTTCCCTACCCCATATCTGTTTCTCTTTTTTTTCTCTCATAAACTGCCAGAGTACATTTTGTACTAGTCACAGTGCCTTAAGTTAGTCTCCAAGATCATCTAGTCATGTGATTCCCCACTGAGACTACGACTGTGTGAACTGGAAAAAAATGAATGGATTTGCGTCCTGATCTGATACGTTAGGAAACCTTTTTAAAATCTTGTTTTTCTGACTGCTTAGGAATGACAGCTTTACTTCTGGCAGTTTCAGGGAAAGGACAGGAGAAAGAATTACCTGTTCCCTTGTCAAGTGTCCTCATACTCTAAATGTACTTGGTGCAGCCATTAAGAGCTGTAATGTTAATACAGACCTTTTGTTGTCAGCCTCTAATTCAAAGGCAGATGTGAGCTGTTAAATACTCCAGCTGATCTAGGTTATAGGCTTTACCTTTCTTCTGTAGTACACCCCCCTCTCCATTCTTCTTACCTTGATCCCTCTGTTAAGTTGTGCCTCTCCAGACTCCCATTTCTTTTTCCTTTCTCTCAACATGCTTTCTGCTATTGACTTCCCCCCAAACAAGGCAAGGCTCCAAGATGCAATGGTACAACTAACTTGCAGGCCAACATTACTGCAGGGATAGAAGCACCATGGGGTGGCCAGCTAAGAGGCAGCCAGCCGCTTGGACTAGATGGATGCCATCTGGCTTTTCTGTCAGCACCTATCTATTTGCTGGCCAAGATACATGAGCTATCTGACTGCTTAGCTGTTCACCCAGAAGGTATGTACTGCTTTTTTCACTCATATGGAGAACTAAATGTCTCATTCAGCCTATCTCCTTTTGGATTTTGTTTTGTCTGTAGTATGTGGCCTGTTGTTTTCATTTTGTTTATCTGGATTACACTTAAGGATTGTTCCTCAGAATATACTCTTGTCATTATTTCCTGAAGAATTTTCAACACTTCATTTTGTTCACTGTTGCAAATCAGACTTTGATGCAAGACCCTATAGAGTCTGTCTGTTTCCTCCTGCCTTTCCCAATAAGTTTTTATTTAAAAAAAAAACCAAAACAACAAAAACAAACAAACAAAAAACCACAAAACGCTCAATAATTCCTTTGATGGAGAGGGAAGAAAGAGACAGTACAGAATACTCAACATTTCAGACCCAGGCAGCTTGATGAAAACTGTGGCTCAGTATCCTGTCCTGTCACAAAGGACCTGTAAGTACACTTGATTGCTCTTGTAATATTCTAAAATGCTCTAGAAACAGTGCCTGAGGTTAGCATTTTTACTATTAAGTGCCAAGTTCAAGGACAGAAAAACTGCATTGCATGTGGTATGTGAATTTCAATCTCTGTGGTTTACTTTGTGACCTTGGAGAGATTAATTTTTAACTGTTTGACACATGCTGAGCCCAGAAACATTTGTAAACATTCTTGATCTCTCTCTCTTAACAACCTAACAAAGCTTGTTTTATTATTAAAAAATAATAATGGAAAAAAAATCAGTGGTTTTCATTTGTTTTTCAGATATCTAAGCATAAATGCTTACTGAAATGTATTGTCCTGAGGTGATGAATGTATGTAGGTGCATGGAATGAAGAGGGCAGTGTGTGTGTGAGGAGATGCTAATGGCATTGTATCTCACTGGGGTCTGTGTTCTTTCCCTGTGCAAGGTTTGGTAAAAGGGAAGTGTTATTAGTGTCACGGTATAAGCATCTTTTCATATCAGAAGTGTAGCAATAGGACTAACTGCTACATATACTTTATGACAGAAGATTTCTGCAGCAATAATACTACAAAATATGGTCATTACTGGGAATTAATGGCTGGATTGTTAGTTAATGCCTTAGATAGCACAAAGCAGAATCATTTGTGTTTTACCTAGGTAGTTGTTACATATGGTAATGACTGTGTTTAGGAAAAGGGCTGTTCCTATTATAATCATAACCACCACTGTTATGATAGAAATTCAGTCTATTCTTGCCTGTTTGTGTTTCTGAAGCCCATCTAACCTGTGCATCTGTTTCGGAAAACTGGTTCTTTGTCAAGAGATAATTATCAACTTCGTACTTTAAAAAGAAAAAAAATGGAGAAAGACCTTCAGTAGGACTGTAGAGAATACAAATTATCCTGCTGTAGAGAAATATCATTGTTCAGGCAAGTATTGCAATTCGGGGGTGGGGTGTGTGTGTAGAATTAAGGATGGGCCTGGCTGGCTGAGTGGCCTAATGCGCTCTTCTCTCACTTTCCCTCTAGAATGCTAATTCAAATGAAACTTCCTTTTGGCATTGCTGTGTGAAGTTCATAATTTTGCCTGAATTTAAATGACGTAAATGAGCAAACCAAACCCTCATACTTTGACATAATTCACAGCATTTCAAGGCCAATTTTGTAGGACACATTTGGTGGAGATGCTGTCTGTCAGTACCAGGATCTAGAGCCTAAGGGGCCTGGAATGGGACCTGGAAAGGTTCTGCAGCATTGAAGTCAGCAGCTTGGAAGCTAGCATTTGACTTTTGCAGAGAAGCTATATGTTGCAATAATAATAAAATAGAATAGAATCACAATATGAACGAGAGGGCTATTCTGTGTTGAAATGGATTTTAGGTGAGTCACATGTTAGAAAAAAAAATTAATAATAGTTTATATTTCTGTATTGCTCTTTTACTATTAATTTAATAACTCTGAAGAAATTTAGTAAGATACCAAAGGAAGACAGCTAACTGAGACATTGGGAGAGAATATTGAGCAAGCCAGCTCTATAAAGCTTGTGTACCTCTGCTAACATTAAAATACTGTGTGTATTAATATGTTTCTGAATTACAACAAAAAAACCAGTTGGCATAATCCCTGTGCTGTGAACTGTATTGTTCCACTATTAAGACACTGCCTTGTCCCTTTGTGGCTGCTCTCTTGACTAACTTTCCTTTACAGAAAATGTGTTTACTATCAGTTGGTTTCCTTCTGCAGAGGAAAAGGAGATGTACCTTTTGTTAGTGGACTGTATCTTTTCCTTTTGTTTCTGAAGGTCTTGTTTATATTGGAAATGTTCTTTGTTATATGCTATGTTAACAGAGTTTTAACCAATTTATGGCTTCCAGCCATGACCCCTTTTTAACCCTTGAGAAATTTTCCAGGGTCCTTCAGCATCTTGATGTTCATTTTTATGTCTTTTAGAGAGAATTGTAAACCTTTGTCTCTTTCACAGAAAGTTACTTTACCCTATCTTCCTCTGTTATATTCCTTGAGTGTTTTAGATTGATTTCTAGACAGTTATCAGGTATTTTAATATTCTTTTAACATTGAATATATTTCCTCATGTCAGAAAGCTAAAATTTTCATGTGTTTCTTCATATCCAAAAATGAAAAATATCTGCAAACCCAGAAAATCAAGTCAGAGAAAATAGGAGAGAAATGATGTTTCTGTCATCATAGCAGTTAACTGCTAAAGCACCTTAGCAATTGCCTGCAGTTGGAACTACTCAGTTCCTGGTGACCATTACAACATTCCCCTTAATTGTTTCTGCTTATTCTCTAAAACTTGTTTAGCAGCTGAATGTTTTAGTTTCCTGACAGCTAATAATAAGAATTATAAAAGAGAGGACTAGCATTACGCTCAGAAAGCCTTGCAGAACAGTGGTGAAGTCTGCCGTGGGAAACGCAGACTCTGCTGTTGAGATACTTAAGAGACCGTAACAGTAGTGAAGGGAAAAAGAAACCACAGGGACCCCTGTTAGGGACTAGGAGTCAGTTAAAGGGAAAACAAAAACGAAGACTGAGGGCATTCAGAAATGAACAGGATGGAGATTATGTGGTGGGGAATGAATAAGGGAAGTGAGAAGTACAGCAGAGGAAGAACTGAGAAACTGATAGATCTGTTTGTGCTTTGGGGATAAGGGGTATTCCTGTTCTGGGGAAAAGGAGAAAGAACGCAAATGGGATCTGCAGTACTGTGATGGATAAGGATAAAAATAAATAGGCTATGGAGGGAGTGGAGAATAGATTGTCTGCAGAGAATTACAGGGCTTGTAGAAGTTCAGGGCTCCCTCCATCCTGAGCAAAAGGTACTATAGCTATTAAGTATACAGGTGGTACAAGCACACCCACAGAATAGAAAAAACAAAAGAAAGCCAATGATTGTATGGAAAGAGTCAGGGGTCTTTAATTTCTTTTGTCTGGACCCATGTTGCTTGTCCTATATAACTTGGGAAGGGAACTTCTGGGGCTTCTGACATGGAAAAGGCCAGGACAGATGTGTTCAAAGAGCCTGAAGTGCTGGGATTGCAGGGAGCATGT